>NC_092402.1:23896930-24626930 GCF_030028105.1 Mobula birostris | reverse complement strand
AAAGTGGTGAAATCATCAGACAAAGTCAGCATGGATTTGTGAAAGGAAAATCATGTCTGACGGATCTCATAGAATTTTTTGAGGATGTAACTAGTAGAGTGGATAGGGGAGAACCAGTGGGTGTGGTATATTTGGATTTTCAAAAGGCTTTTGACGAGGTCCCACACAGGAGATTAGTGTGCAAACTTAAAGCACATGGTATTGGGGGTAAGGTATTGATGTGGATAGAGAATTGGTTGGCAGACAGGAAGCAAGGAGTGGGAATAAATGGGACCTTTTCATAATGGCAGGCAGTGACTAGTGGGGTACCGCAAGGCTCAGTGCTGGGACCCCAGTTGTTTACAATATATATTAATGACTTGGATGAGGGAATTAAATGCAGCATCTCCAAGTTTGCGGATGACACGAAGCTGGGTGGCATTGTTAGCTGTGAGGAGGATGCTAAGAGGATGCAGGGTGACTTGGATAGCTTAGGTGAGTGGGCAAATTCATGGCAGATGCAATTTAATGTGGATAAATGTGAAGTTATCCACTTTGGTGGCAAAAATAGGAAAACAGATTATTATCTGAATGGTGGCCGATTAGGAAAAGGGGAGGTGTAACGAGACCTGGGTGTCATTATACACCAGTCATTGAAAGTGGGCATGCAGGTACAGCAGGCAGTGAAAAAGGCGAATGGTATGCTGGCATTTATAGCGAGAGAATTCGAGTACAGGAGCAGGGAGGTACTACTGCAGTTGTACAAGGCCTTGGTGAGACCACACCTGGAGTATTGTGTGCAGTTTTGGTCCCCTAATGTGAGGAAAGACATCCTTGCCATAGAAGGAGTACAAAGAAGGTTCACCAGATTGATTCCTGGGATGGCAGGACTTTCATATGATGAAAGACTGGATGAACTAGGCTTATACTAGTTGGAATTTAGAAGACTGAGGGGGGATCTGATTGAAACGAATAAAATCCTAAAGGGATTGGACAGGCTAGATGCAGGAAGATTGTTCCCGATGTTGGGGAAGTCCAGAACGAGGGGTCACAGTTTGAGGATAGAGGGGAAGCCTTTTAGGACCGAGATTAGGAAAAACTTCTTCACACAGAGAGTGGTGAATCTGTGGAATTCTCTGCCACAGGAAACAGTTGAGGCCAGTTCATTGGCTATATTTAAGAGGGAGTTAGATACGGCCCTTGTGGCTAAAGGGATCAGGGGGTATGGAGGGAAGGCTGGTACAGGGTGCTGAGTTGGATGATCAGCCATGATCATACTGAATGGCGGTGCAGGCTCGAAGGGCCGAATGGCCTATTCCTGCACCTATTTTCTATGTTTCTATGAATCAAAGGTAGTGATAAATTGGCGTTTAGGAGAGAGATTGAAAATCTGGTTGAGTGGTGCCATAACAACCTGTAATTCAATATCAGCAATACCAAAGAGTTGATGATCAACAAGAGGAAGAAGCCAGAGGTTTGTGAGCTAGTCCTCGTTAGAGAATGGAAGTGGAGAGGGTCAGTAGCTTTAAATTCCTTGGTCTCAACATATCAGAGGATCTGTTCTTGGACCAGCCAGCAAGTCTTTCTTAGAAATTTGCACAGATATGGCATGTCATCCAAAACTTTGACAGACTTCTATAGATGCACTCCACTGAGTATCAAAACTGGTTGCATCATGGCTGGGTATGGAAATACTACAGCTCAATCTGTCACAGACAAATCTCTCCCCACCATTGAGCCCAGTTACATGGAACATTGCAAAAGGAAAGCAGGATCCATTATCAAAACCCCCACCATCCAGACCATGCCCTCTCTTTGCTACTACCATTGAGCAGAAGGTAGGGAATCCTTAGATCTAACACCACTAGGTTCAGAAACAGTTATTACCTTACAGCCATCAGGCTCCTGAATCAGCATGGCTAACTCCATTCACCACTACTCTGAACTGATTCTATGTTCTACAGGGTCACTTTCACAACTCCTATTCATTATATTTATTTGCAGTTTATTTCTTGCATATTAATGTTTGTCAGTCTATCTGTTTATGTGTAATTTTTCATAGACTTCTATTTACAAATGCCTACAAGAAAATAAATTCTAATAGAAACATAGAAAATAGGTGCAGGAGTAGGCCCTTCGAGCCTGCACCGCCATTATGAGCATGGCTAATCATCCAACTCAGAACCCTGCACCAGCCTTCCTTCCATACCCCCTGATCCCCGTAGCCATAAGGGCCATATCTAACTCTCTCTTAAATATAGCCAATGAACTGGCCTCAACTGTTTCCTGTGGCAGAGAATTCCACAGATTCACCACTCTCTGTGTGAAGAAGTTTTTCCTAATCTCAGTCCTAAAAGGCTTCCCCTTTATCCTCAAACTGTGACCCCTCGTTCTGGACTTCCCCAACATTGGGAACAATCTTCCTGCATCTAGCCTGTCCAATCCCTTTAGGATTTTATACGTTTCAATCAGATCCCCCCTCAATCTTCGAAATTCCAACGAGTACAAGCCTAGTTCATCCAGTCTTTCCTCATATGAAAGTCCTGCCATCCCAGGAATCAATCTGGTGAACCTTCTTTGTACTCCCTCTATGGCAAGGATGTTTTTCCTCAGATTAGGGGACCAAAACTGCATACAATACTCCAGGTGTGGTCTCACCAAGGCCTTGTACAACTGCAGTAGTACCTCCCTGCTCCTGTACTGGAATCCTCTTGCTATGAATGCCAGCATACCATTCGCCTTTTTCACAGCCTGCTGTACCTGCATGCCCACTTTCAATGACTGGTGTATAATGACACCCAGGTCTCGTTGCACCTCCCCCTTTCCTAATTGGCCACCATTCAGAATCTGTTTTCCTGTTTTTGCCACCAAGGTGGATAACCTCACATTTATCCACATTAAATTGCATCTGCCATGAATTTGCCCACTCACCCAACCTATCCAAGTCACCCTGCATCCTCTTAGCATCCTCCTCACAGCTAACACTGCCGCCCAGCTTCGTATCATCCGCAAACTTGGAGATGCTGCATTTAATTCCCTCATCCAAGTCATTAATATATATTGTAAACAACTGGGGTCCCAGCACTGAGCCTTGCGGTACCCCACTAGTCACCGCCTGCCATTCTGAAAAGGTCCCGTGTATTCCCACTCTTTGCTTCCTGTCTGCTAACCAATTCTCTATCCACATCAATACCTTACCCCCAATACCGTGTGCTTTAAGTTTGCACACTAATCTCCTGTGTGGGACCTTGTCAAAAGCCTTTTGAAAATCCAAATATACCACATCCACTGGTTCTCCCCTATCCACTCTACTAGTTACATCCTCAAAAAATTCTATGAGATTTGTCAGACATGATTTTCCTTTCACAAATCCATGCTGACTTTGTCCGATGATTTCACCGCTTTCCAAATGTGCTGTTATCACATCTTTGATAACTGACTCCAGCAGTTTCCCCACCACCGATGTTAGGCTAACCGGTCTATAATTCCCCGGTTTCTCTCTCCCTCATTTTTTTAAAAAGTGGGGTTACATTAGCCACCCTCCAATCCTCAGGAACTAGTCCAGAATCTAACGAGTTTTGAAAAATTATCACTAATGCATCCACTATTTCTTGGGCTACTTCCTTAAGCACTCTGGGATGCAGACCATCTGGCCCTAGGGATTTATCTGCCTTTAATCCCTTCAATTTACCTAACACCACTTCCCTATAATGTATATAGTTTGCCACCACCTCACCCACCATATGCAGTAGATAGTTGCAGTGCCAGAGATTTTGCAGCATTTTGTGCCTCCTGCACCTAAACCCAATGGTATCCCAGGCAATATCTCTGTTTGAGAAGGGACTGGTAATGGGGGATGCCTGGACTACCTGCATGCACCAACTGCTCCCCCTGGTGGATGATCCAGTGCATTTCTGCCTGTGCAGCAAAATGGTTTTATTAGGTTGACCAGTTCATTAAATGTGCAATCCACATGTCACTGGAATTGTCCCGATTTACCACATCATACAGAAGGAGCAGACAATGGTGTCAAGTTTTCCTCCGTGGATTTCCTTAGTAGGACTGAAGGAGTAGCTAATGCTTGAATCTGTAATCCATTCTCATCATGCAGTCTGAAGACCCTATCTTTACTGAGAGAATTAAAACAGCACAAAGGTAGAAATACCCATTTGTTGCTACTTGACAATTGTTCTACTCACCAAGGCCTCAATACTCACCAAAACCTGCACTCAGATCTGCTGTGGTGTTTTGGATAATCTTATAGTGATGTTGGTAAATTAATGAGCTTTGTAGATGGAAATACAGAGAGGCAGCCCGTGGCAATGGGAAGGGTGGTTCGATAGAGTGAATAATTCAAGAGGGTGGAAGGAAGTCAGCAAGAAAAGAAGATCAGGGTCGGTGTTGCTATGTGCATGGAATGTCATTGCTTTGCAGGGTCCAAGCAATATACAATTTAGGACAGTCGCAGGTAAGAATGAAATCAGGAAGTGTGTAGAATTCAAATTTGGATTGTAAGTATAAAATGCCACAAATTGGAGAAATTAAAAGTAAAGAAGAAACTGGAGAGGAGAATCTTGCCTAATAAAGACTCTCTGAAGAGAGGGGTAGAAATTGAGAACACGTGAAAATTGCAGTAGGCCACCAGGGTCCTCAAATCTGCCCTCACATTCAACATATTCATGGCTGATCTTTGCTGTCCTCAATTTAACTTCTGTGCCAGATCTTCCCACAACACTCAATTCTGTGATTGTTTTTTCAAGTGTTTGTGTTTGCCTTCCTCCTCACCAACTCAACTTGCATGTTAACCTTTAGGGCATCCTGCACAAGGACACTCAAGTCCTTTTGCATCTCAGACTTTTGGATTTTTTCTTCCTTTAGAAAATAATCTGCACATTTATTTCTACTACCAAAGTACATGACCGTGCATTTTCCAACATAATTTGCCACTTTCTTGCCCATTCTCCTAATCTGTCTAAATCCTTCTGCAGCCTACCTGTTACCTGCCCCTCCACCAATCATCGTATCATCTGCAAACTTAGCAACAAAGCTATCTATTCCATCATGTAAATCATCGCTATACAGCATAAAAAGCAGTCCCAACATCAACCCCTGCAGAACACCACTGGCAGCCAACCAGAAAAAGATCCTTTTATTCCCACTCGCTGCCTCCCACTCAACCAATGCACTAACCATGCCAGTAACTTCCCTGTAAGACCATGGGCTCTTAACTTGATAAGCAGCCTCATGTGTGGTACCTTGTCAAAGGCCTTCTGAAAGTCCAAATATACAACATGTACTGCATCCCCTTTGTCCATCCTACTTGTAATCTCATCAAAGAACAGCACCACCCTACCTCCTTTACGCTGTGTCCTTTTTTCATTGGAACCTCAAAAACCTGGAAGGCTCAAAAACCGTCCCCATTGATGATGCAAAGATCATTGCCAGAGGCTCAGCGATTTCCTCCCTCGCCTCCCACAGTAGCCTGGGGTACATCTCATCCAGTCCCGGTGACTTATCCAACTTGATGCTTTCCAAAAGCTCCAGCACATCCTCTTTTCTTAATATCTACATGCTCAAGCTTTTCAGTCTGCTGCAAGTCATCACTGCAATCACCAAGATCCTTTTCCATAGTGAATACTGAAGTAAAGTATTCATTAAGTATCTCTGCTATTTCCTCTGATTCCATACATACTTTCTCACTGTCACACTTGATAGGTCCTATTCTTTCATGTCTTATCCTCTTGCTCTTCACATACTTGTAGAATGCCTTGGGGTTTTCCTTAATCCTGCCCGCCAAGGCCTTCTCATGGCCCCTTCTGGCTCTCCTAATCTCCTTCCTATCAGCCTTATAATCTTCTAGATCTCTCACATCACCTAGCTCTCTGAACCTTTTGTAAGCTTTTCTTCTTGACTAGATTTATTACAGCCTTTGTACACCACGGTTCCTGTACCCTACCATAACTTCCCTGTCTCATTGTCTCCTTGTAAAGTTTCCCTGCACTCTTTCAATTTTATTTACATCTTTCCTGCAGGTAGGTAACAAAAACTGCACACAATACTCCAAATTGGGCCTCACCAATTTATTTTACAATTTCAACATAACATAATTCCTTGAAAGTGGCATCACAGGTAGATAGGGTCATAAATAAGCTTTTGGCACATTAGTCTACATAGATTAATGTATTGATTATCTCCTGTAATCAATACATTAATCTATGAAGGCTAATATGCCAAAAGCTTTCTTTACGACCCTATCTACCTGTGATGCCACTTTCAAGGAATTACAGATCTATATTCCTAGGTCCCCTGTAATTTCTGTGCTATCCTCCCATAAAGTCAGAGGGAACACCTAATCAAGCCCTGGGGTTTATCCACCCTAATTTTCCTCAGGGTAGCAAACACCTCTTTTTGTCATGTGTGTAGAGTGTAAATACAGATGCAAAAAATCTATTTACCATCTCTCTCCTCTCTTTCAGCTCCACAGATAGATTACTACTCTGATCTTCCAGAGGGCCAATTTTGTTCTTTGCGCTTAATGTATCTGGAGACGCCCATATGATTCTCTTTCACCTTGTCTGCTGCAGCAACCTCAAGTGGTTTAGTCCTCCTGATAGCTTCCTTCAGTGTTCTCTTGCATTTCTTGTACTCAAGTACTTCATTTGTTCCTACCTGCCTATACCTGCTATACACCTACTTTTTTTTTAACCAGGGCCTCAATATCTCTCGAGCCAAGTTTCTGTAAACCTGTTGTTCTTGTCTTTTATTCTGACCGGAACATACAAACTCTGTACTCTCAAAATTTCACTTTTGAAAGCTTCCCCTTTCCCAAGTACACCTTTGCCAGAAAGCAAACTGTCCCAATCCCTACTTGCCAGATCCTATCTGATACCAGCAAAATTGGCCTTTCTCCAATTTACTGTAGAATCTCCCTGAGGACCAGGCCTATCCTTTTCCATAATTACCTTGAAACTACTGGCATCATGATTACTCAATGTTAAGTGTTTCCCTCCATAAACTTCTGTCCCCTGCCCTGCATCATACCCTACTAGGAGATCTAGTATCATACTCTCCAGCTGAGACTCCTGTGTACTGATTAAGGAAACTTTCCTGAACATATTTGACAAACTCTTTCCCATCCAGCCCTTTTACAGTATGGGAGTTCCAGTCAATATGTGGAAAGTTTAAAATCACCTACCATCACAATCTTGTGTTTCTTGCAACAGTCTACGACCTCTGCAAATTTGCTTCTCTAAATGCAGCAGACTGTTGGGTGCTCTATAATATTCCTCAATTCTACCCATAAGGCCTCACTAGACTAGTCTGTCCTGACTGAGCATTGCTCTGACTTTTTTCTTGATGGGTAATGCCATCCTTTCCAGTGTATCACTAAACAATGGAACCCCAGGACATTGAGCTGCTGGTCCAGTCCCTCCTGTAACCAGGTTTCATTAATGGCTACAATGTTTTAATTCTATGTGGCGATCATCCATGCCCTAAGCTCATCTGCCTTTCCTATACTTGTATGCAGTTTAGAACGTTAGAGGAAGAGAGCACAATGATCCAAAAAACTGAAGTCCTCCCACCTGCACCAACTCCTTAGCCACGTATTAAACTGTATGATCTTCATATTTCTGGCCTCACTACCCTGTGGCTTGAGTCGCAATCCTGAGATCACAACCATAGAACCATAGAAACTACAGCACAGAAACAGGCCTTTTGGCCCTTCTTGGCTGTGCCGAACCATTTTCTGCCTAGTCCCACTGACCTGCACACGGACCATATCCCCTCCATACACCTCCCATCCATGTATCTGTCCAATTTATTCTTAAATGTTAAAAAAGAACCCGCATTTACCACCTCGTCTGGCAGCTCATTCCATACTCCCACCACTCTCTGTGTGAAGAAGCCCCCCCTAATGTTCCCTTTAAACTTTTCCCCCTCACCCTTAACCCATGTCCTCTCCATGTATACCTAGCGACTGAATTTTCCTAACTAACCTCCCACGCGGGACCTTGTCAAAGGCCTTACTGAAGTCCATGTAGACAATATCCACTGCCTTCCCTTCATCCACTTTCCTGGTAACCTCCTCGAAAAACTGCAATAGATTGGTCAAACATGACCTACCACGCACAAAGCCATGTTGACTATCCCTAATAAGTCCCTGTCTAGATTCTGTCTCAGTACTCCCTCCAATAACTTACCTACTATCGACATTAAACTTACTGGCCTATAATTTCCCGGATTATTTTTCGATCCTTTTTTAAACAACAGAACAACATGAGCCACTCTCCAATCCTCCGGCACCTCACCTATAGACAGCGACATTTTAAATATTTCTGTCAGGGCCCCTGCAATTTCAACACTAGTCTCCTTCAAGGTCCGAGGGAACACTCTGTCAGGTCCCGGGGATTTATCCACTTTAATTTTCCTCAAGACAGCAAGGACCTCCTCCTTTTCGATTGTACAGTTTCCATGATCTCACTACTTATTTCCCTTAATTCCATAGACTTCATGGCAGTTTCCTTAGTAAATACAGACGCAAAAAACCTATTTAAGATCTCCCCCATTTCCTTTGGTTCCACACATAGCCGACCACTCTGATCTTCAAGAGGACCAATTTTATCCCTTACAGTCCTTTTGCTCTTAATATACCTCTTTGGATTATCCTTCACTTTGACTGCCAGGGCAACCTCATGTCTTCTTTTAGCCCTCCTGATTTCTTTCTTCAGTATTTTCTTGCACTTCTTATACTCCTCAAGCACCTTATTTACTCCCTGCTTCCTATACATGTCATACAACTCCCTCTTCTTTATCAGAGTTGCAATATCCCTTGAGAACCAAGGTTCCTTATTCCTATTCACTTTGCCTTTAATCCTGACAGGAACATACAAATTCTGCACTCTCAAAATTTCTCCTTTGAAGGCTTCCCACCTACCCATCACATCCTTGCCAGAGAACAATCTGTCCCAATCCATGCTTTTTAGATCCTTTCTCCTTTCTTCAAATTTGGCCTTCTTCCAGTTAAGAACCTCAACCCTAGGACCAGATCTATCCTTGTCCATGATCAAGTTGAAACTAATGATGTTATGATCACTGGAACCAAAGTGCTCCTCTACACAGACTTCTGTCACTTGTCCTAACTTGTTTCCTAACAGGAGATCCAATACTGCATCCCCTGTAGTTGGTCCCTCTATATATTGATTTAGAAAACTTTCCTGAACACATGTTACAAACTCTAAACCATCTAGACCCTTAATAGTATGGGAGTCCCAATCAATATATGGAAAATTAAAATTCTCTACCACCACAACTTTATGTTTCCTGCAGTTGCCTGCTGTCTCTCTGCAGATTTGCTCTTGCAATTCTCGTTGACTATTGGGTGGTCTGTAATACAGTCCCACTAATGTGGCCATACCTTTCCTGTTTCTCAGCTCCACCCATAAGGACTCAGTAGACAAGCCCTCTAATCTGTCCTGCCTGAGCACTGCTGTAATATTTTCCCTGACAAGCAATGCTACTCCCCCACCTTTCATTCCTCTGCCTCGATCACATCTGAAACATTGGAACCCTGGAATACTAAGCTGCCAGTCCTGCCCCTCCTGTAGCCAAGTTTCACTAGTTGCTACAACGTCATAATTCCACATGTCAATCCACGCCCTCAACTCATCCGCCTTCCCCGCAATACTCCTAGCATTGAAATATATACACCTCAGAAGATTTTTACCACCACTCAACCTTTCTATTAGCGGATTTGCTTGAATTTTTAAAGGTGTTCTTTATTGGTGGGTCCTCAGGTGGCTATAAAGGCCTGTTGGGGATCCACATATTCTGGTGCAGTGTGGGCAGAGTAAGTGGTGGCTGTGGTTAGTGGTTGGGTCTTTTGGTTGTTTAGGGTCTCTTTTCGCAGTTGCTGCTTGTTTTCTGTAGCGCAGCGAAGGTTATTCTCATGTGAATGCAGCTCCCCCTTGAACGAATTTGCTCCAGAGGTATCTATCGAGTGTATTGTCTTTCCAGTTTTTAGATGTAATGTTAAATTTTTTCAGGCAGACTTTTGATGTATTCTTTGAAATATTTTCTTTACCACCAGGGGCTTGCTGACCTTCCTTTAACTAGTAGTAAAGGATCTATTTGGGGAGACGCGAGTTAGGTATCCAGATGATGTGACCTATCCATCGACGTTTGTATTGCTTTATCAAGGTGGAGATGCTGTTGGTGTTGCTGTCCTCCAGTATGCTGATGTTAGTGTGTCTGTCCTCTCAGCTGATCCTCAGTGTGTCTTACAATCCAATAGCACTAAGTAATCTGTTGATTAGCAATGCATACACTCGAAAAGTATTCTAGTAGAAGTGTAAAGTAGTTGTTGTGAAACCTGAATACCAAGCAGTGAAGGATAAATCTGAAACATAAGTGCTGAAAGGAACCAGAAGAGGAGCACTGTTCTTGCATGCTTTGGGGAAACAGTTTACAGAAAGTTCAATGAGGAATTCTATGATATAACCAAATTTACCAGTTACTGGAAGTGTGTAGAAAGTAACATAAGGTCATTTGGAGCAGACATTAGAGGAAGGTGGGGAATGCAATTGACAGTAAGCTTAATGCAAACAGTTACAATACAGTTACAATACCAAGCAATAACATTTCAGGCTTCCTTGCTGCTCAAAACCATTCAGTCCATTATGCCAATGTCATTCTGATCAATCCCATTCCTGTAATTTATTTTCCTGTAACCTTTCTCCCTCACTTGGCAATCAACATACGGATTCTCTTACCACACACCTACAGTAAAACTCTTGTAATCTGCTATCCAATTATTCAGAAATCATGCTGGTTCACCTTTTGGTTCATTAGGTGATATTTTCTGTGCTCCTTTTAAACTCACTTGGCCCTGTTTCACTCACTCCCTTTAAGCTCAGCAGGATCATATATTTTCAGCTTCACTTGAAAATTTTTGGTTTTAAATTGAATGACTTTTTTTAATTGCATTAAATATATAGAACATGGAATAGTACAGCACAGTACAGGCCCTTCGGCCCACAATGTTGTGCCGACCCTCAAACCCTGCCTCCCATATAAGCCCCCACCTTAAATTCCTCCATATACCTGTCTAGTAGTCTCTTAAACTTCACTAGTGTATCTGCCTCCACCACTGATTCAGGCAGTGCATTCCACGCACCAACCACTCTCTGAGTAAAAAAACCTTCTTCTAATATCCCCCTTGAACTTCCCACCCCTTACCTTAAAGCCATGTCCTCTTGTACTGAGCAGTGGTGCCCTGGGGAAGGGGCGCTGGCTATCCACTCTATTTATTCCTCTTATTACTTTGTACACCTCTATCATGTCTCCTCTCATCCTCCTTCTCTCCAGAGAGTAAAGCCCTAGCTCCCTTAATCTCTGATCATAATGCATACTTTCTAAACCAGGCAGCATCCTGGTAAATCTCCTCTGTACCCTTTCCAATGCTTCCACATCCTTCCTATAGTGAGGTGACCAGAACTGGACACAGTACTCCAAGTGTGGCCTAACCAGAGTTTTATAGAGCTGCATCATTACATCGCAACTCTTAAACTCTATCCCTCAACTTATGAAAGCTAACACCCCATAAGCTTTCTTAACTACCCTATCCACCTGTGAGGCAACTTTCAGGGATCTGTGGACATGTACCCCGAGATCCCTCTGCTCCTCCACACTACCAAGTATCCTGCCATTTACTTTGTACTCTGCCTTGGAGTTTGTCCTTCCAAAGTGTACCACCTCACACTTCTCCGGGTTGAACTCCATCTGCCACTTCTCAGCCCACTTCTGCATCCTATCAATGTCTCTCTGCAATCTTTGACAATCTTTTACACTATCTACAACACCACCAACCTTTGTGTCGTCTGCAAACTTGCCAACCCACCCTTCTACCCCCACATCCAGGTCGTTAATAAAAATCAGGAAAAGTAGAGGTCCCAGAACAGATCCTTGTGGGACACCACTAGTCACAATCCTCCAATCTGAATGTACTCCCTCCACCACCACCCTCTGCCTTCTGCAGGCAAGCCAATTCTAAATCCACCTGGCCAAACTTCCCTGGATCCCATGCCTTCCTGAATAAGCCGACAGTGTGGAACCTTGTCAAGTGCCTTACTAAAATCCATATAGATCACATCCACTGCACTACCCTCATCTATATGCCTGGTCACCTCCTCAAAGAACCCTATCAGGCTTGTTAGACACGATCTGCCCTTCACAAAGCCATGCTGACTGTCCCTGATCAGACCATGATTCTCTAAATGCCCAGAGATCCTATCTCTAAGAATCTTTTCCAACAGCTTTCCCACCACAGACATAAGGCTCACTGGTCTATAATTACCTGGACTATCCCTACTACCATTTTTGAACAAGGGGACAACATTCGCCTCCCTCCAATCCTCCGGTACCATTCCCGTGGAGAACGAGGACATAAAGATCCTAGCCAGAGGCTCAGCAATCTCTTCTCTGACCTCGTGGAGCAGCCTGGGGAATATTCCGTCATAGCCCGGGGACTTATCTGTCCTAATGTATTTTAACAACTCCAACACCTCCTCTCCCTTAATATCAACATGCTCCAGAACATCAACCTCACTCATATTGTCCTCATCATCATCAAATTCCCTCTCACTGGTGAATACCGAAGAGAAGTATTCATTGAGGACCTCGCTCACTTCCATAGCCTCCAGGTACATCTTCCCAGCTTTATCTCTAATCGGTCCTACCTTCACTCCTGTCATCCTTTTTTCCTTCACATAATTGAAGAATGCCTCAGGGTTTTCCTTTACCCTACTCGCCAAGGCCTTCTCATGCCCCCTTCTTGCTCTTCTCAGCCCCTTAAGCTCCTTTCTTGCTTCCCTATATTCCTCAATAGACCCATCTGATCCTTGCTTCCTAAACCTCATGTATGCTGCCTTCTTCCACCTGACTAGATTTTCCACCTCACTTGTCACCCATGGTTCCTTCACCTTCATTCTTTATCTTCCTCACCAGGACAAATTTATCCCTAACATTCCACAAGAGATCTCTAAACATTGACCACATGTCCATAGTACATTTCCCTGCAAAAATATCATCCCAATTCACACCCGCAAGTTCTAGCCTTATAGCCGCATAATTTGCCCTTCCCCAATTAAAAATTTTCCTGTCCTCTCTCATTCTATCCTTTTCCATGATAAAGCTAAAGGCCAGGGAGCGGTGGTCACTGTCCCCCAGATGCTCACCCACTGAGAGATCTGTGACCTGACCCGATTCATTACCTAGTACTAGATCTAGTATGGCATTCCCCCTGGTCGGCCTGTCCACATACTGTGACAGGAATCCGTCCTGGACACACTTAACAAACCCTGCCCCATCTAAACCCTTGGAACTAATCAGGTGCCAATCAATATCAGGGAAGTTAAAGTCACCCATGATAACAACCCTGTTATTTTTACACCTTTCCAAAATCTGCCTCCCAATCTGCTCCTCTGTATCTCTGCTGCTACCAGAGGGCCTATAGAATACCCCCAGTAGAGTAACTGCTCCCTTCCTGTTCCTGACTTCCACCCATATTGACTCAAAAGAGGATCCTGCTACATTACCCACCCTTTCTGTAGCTGTAATAGTATCCCTGACCAGTAATGCCACCCCTCCTCCCCTTTTTCTGCCCTCTCTATCTCTTTTAAAGCACTGAAATCCAGGAATATTGAGAATCCATTCCTGCCCTGGTGCCAGCCGAGTCTCTGTAATGACCACTACATCATAATTCCATGTATGTATCCAAGCTCTCAGTTCATCACCTTTGTTCCTGATGTTTCTTGCATTGAGGTACACACATTTCAGCCCTTCTACCTTACTGTCTTTACACCATTTATTCTGCTTCTCTTTCCTCAAAACCTCTCTGTATGTTAGATCTGGCTTTACTCCATGCACTTCTTTCACTGCTGTATCGCTCTGGGTCCCATCCCCCTCGCAAATTAGTTAAAACCTGCCCGAACCATTCTAGCAAACTTACCTGCAGGGATATTGCTCCCCCTTGAGTTCAGGTGCAACCCATCCAATCTGTACAGGTCCCATCTTCCCCAGAAGAGATCCCAATTATCCAAAAATCTAAAACCCTGCTCCCTGCACCAACTCCTCAGCCACACATTCAACTGCCATCTCCTCCAATTCTTACCATCACTGTCACGTAGCACTGGCAGCAATCTTGAGAACGCCACCCTTGAGGTCCTGTTCTTCAGCCTTCTGCCTAGTTCCCGAAACTCACACTTCAGGACCTCATCCCTCTTCCTGCCTATGTCGTTGGTCCCAACATGTATCACGACTTCTGGTTGCTTTCCCTCTTGTACCAGGATGTCGTGCACCTGGTCAGAGACATCCCAGACTCTGGCACCCAGGAGGCAACAAACCATGCGGGTGTCCTTCTCACGTCCACAAAATCTCCTGTCTGCTCCCCTGACTATAGAGTCTCCAATGACGACAGCTGTCCTCTTCTCCGTCCCACCCTTCTGCACCACAGGGTCAGACTCAGTGCTGGAGGCCCTGCCACCGTGGCTCACACCTGGTCGGTCGTCCCCGCCAACAGTATCCAGGACAGTAAACTTTTTATTCAGGGAAATGGCTACGGGGGTGCTCTGCACTATCTGTCTGCTCACTTTCGCTTTCCCCCCTCTGACTGTCACCCAACGACCTGCTTCCGACAGCCTAGGTGTGACTACCTCCCTGTAGCTCTCATCTATGACTGCCTCATTCTCCTTTGAGTCGAAGGTCATCCAGCTGCTGCTCCAGATTCCTTACATGGTCTTCCAGATCACCCAGCCGTATGCACTTCTGGCAGGTGTGACTCTGCGGGAGAGGGGAATTCCCCCAAGTCTGCCACATCTCACATGAGAGGCACATCACCGTCTCAGGAGACATTGTAAAAACTAACTGCGAGCTAGCTTGTCCTCCGCCTCTCGAGTCAAAGCCTCAAAGCTCCACTCCTTAACCGGCCCACTGACTCACTGGCCGCTTTATGCTGGGGTATTGATAGGAACAGTTTCAATGAATCAATGAAATCCCTTGAGTACTGGATTAAAAGATCTTTGACATACTTGCCAACTCATTTTATTAAAGTGGGAAGAGAACAGCACTAGGCAGAAACCCATGTGGCAACACAGAATATGCAAAGTCCGCATAGACATCACCAGAGATCAGGATTGAATTTAGGACACTGACGCTGTAAGGCTAAAGCACTATTTGCAGCACTGTGGCACCCAATGTGATATTGGGAATGTGCATCTCAAGATAGCTCTAAAATGTGATGCAATTTTAAATTTATAAAACTGAAAATATTTCTCTTGGAAGTTGTCATTGAGTGCTTCCAGTAGGTAATTTGTAAACAAGAGGAACTCAGCAGGCCAGGCACCATCTATGGAAACGAGAACAGTCGACATTTCAGACCAAGACCCTTCAGGACGTTGCAAATCACAAATAATTAATTTTAAGGTGTCATCATGATTTGAGTATAGAAGTATTTAATTATCTAAAATCAGATTAAAACAAAGGTACCAGCAATAAATGTTCTTTTGAAATGCGTGTAATAATTATTCTTATCGCTTATTTCAGTATTCAAGACTTGTATATTTTCAGAGCTCCTATCAGCTTAGAATGTGATTTTTGAAAAACTGGATGCAGTGGGACTCCTTGATGCAGTGCTTGAATCTCTTTGCTTTTTCTCCATAGATTCAGGAACATATAATATGAAATTCAAAGATTTAGTTTGTACTTATTTTGTATTGATTTTTCTTTTGTTTTGGCCAAGTTCTATCTTGTGATTTTTCTTTTTGGAACACATCTATTATAAAATTATTTGCTTTTTGCAGATAATTTAACATTGAACAGACCTATTAAAGCAAATAATAAACATCTCAATGTCAGAAAGCATCTGAAATCAAGCGCATTATTTCAATTTTTAAATTGAGATGAAGGTAATTTTATTCCATGTCCATCAATCCTCTCCTGTTTTAATTTTATTTTCAAAATTCTAATGTATTTCATTAATAATTCAGATTGATATAAGGCAACCTTTGTAAAAATCCTTTCAAAAGACTAAAAGACTGATTGGTAAAAGCATTGTGAGAATACAATTATCAGGAGAAACTAGTTATGTTTATAGGTTATGTGGTTTGTTTCTGTACCATACAATCTACATGATATTACTTCTATATTTTAAAGAAATTGAAATAAGTAGACTGCCAGACTTTGTTTGCTACTAAATCCTGGATTTCTTGCTGACCTGGTTATGGTGTCTCATTTTTGCCCGAACTTCGTAATTACACATTTTTTTGTATTTGATCAAATTTAACATGTAAATACAGATTACACAAGCATGTGGAAAAACTGTCCTAATTAGTTCAACCAACACACATAAAAAGTTGCTGGTGAATGCAGCAGGCCAGGCAGCATCTTTTGGAAGAGGTGCAGTTGACATTTCGGGCTGAGACCCTTTGTCAGGACTAACTGAAAGAAGAGATAGTAAGAGATTTGAAAGGGGGAGGGGGAGATCCGAAATAATAAGAGAAGACAGGAGGGGGAGAGATGGAGAAGAGCTGGAAAGTTGATTGGCAAAAGAGATGCAAGGCTGGAGAAGGGAGAGGATCATGGGACGGGAAGCCTAGGGAGAAAGAAAGGGGGAGGGGAGCCCAGAGGATGGAGAGCAGGCAAGGAGTTATAGTGAGAGGGACAGAGGAAGAAAAGAGAGAGAACAAAGGGATAAAAGAAAGAAATAAGGGATGGGATACGAAGGGGAGGAAGGGCATTAACGGAAGTTAGAGAAGTCAATGTTCATGCCATCAGGTTGGAGGCTACCCAGACGGAATATAAGGTGTTGTTCCTCCAACCTGAGTGGCTTCATCTTGACAGTAGAGGAGGCCATGAATAGACATATCAGAATGGGAATGGGATGTGGAATTAAAATGTGTGGCCACTGGGAGATCTTGCTTTCTCTGGCGGTCAGAGCGTAGCTGTTCAGCGAAACAGTCTCCCAGCCTGCCTCGGGTCTCACCAATACATAGAAGGCTGCACTGGGAGCACCGGACGCAGTATGTCACCACAGCCGAAAGGTGAAGTGTCACCTCACCTGGAAGGACTGTCTGGGGCCCTGAATGGTGGTGAGGTAGGAAGTGTAAGGGCATGTGTAGCACTTAGAAACATAGAAAATAGGTGCAGGAGTAGGCCATTTGGCCCTTCGAGCCTGCACCGCCATTCAGTATGATCATGGCTGATCATCCAACTCAGAACCTTGTACCAGCTTTCCCTCCATACCCCTGATCCCTTTAGCCACAAGGGCCATATCTAACTCCCTCTTAAATATAGCCAATGAACTGACCTCAACTGTTTCCTGTGGCAGAGAATTCCACAGATTCACCACTCTCTGTGTGAAGAAGTTTTTCCTAATCTCGGTCCTAAAAGGCTTCCCCTTTATCCTCAAACTGTGACCCCTCGTTCTGGACTTCCCCAACATCGGGAACAATCTTCCTGCATCTAGCCTGTCCAATCCCTTTAGGATTTTATACATTTCAATAAGATCCCCCCTCAATCTTCTGAATTCCAACGAGTATAAGCCTAGTCGATCCAGTCTTTCATCATATGAAAGTCCTGCCATCCCAGGAATCGATCTGGTGAACCTTCTTTGTACTCCCTCTATGGCAAGGATGTCTTTCCTCACATTAGGGGACCAAAACTGCACACAATACTCCAGGTGTGGTCTCACCAAGGCCTTGTACAACTGCAGTAGTACCTCCCTGTTCCTGTACTTGAATCCTCTTGCTATGAATGCCAGCATGCCATTCGCCTTTTTCACCGCCTGCTGTACCTGCATGCCCACTTTCAATGACTGGTGTATAATGACACCCAGGTCTCATTGCACCTCCTCTTTTCCTAATCGGCCACCATTCAGATAATAATCTGTTTTCCTGTTTTTGCCACCAAAGTGGATAACCTCACATTTATCCACATTAAATTGCATCTGCCATGAATTTGCCCACTCACCCAACCTATCCAAGTCACCCTGCATCCTCTTAGCATCCTCCTCACAGCTAACACTGCCACCCAGCTTCGTGTCATCCGCAAACTTGGAGATGCTGCATTTAATTCCCTCATCTAAGTCATTAATATATATTGTAAACAACTGGGGTCCCAGCACTGAGCCTTGCGGTACCCCACTAGTCACTGCCTGCCATTCTGAAAAGGTCCCGTTTATTCCCACTCTTTGCTTCCTGTCTGCCAACCAATTCTCTATCCACATCAATACCTTACCCCCAATACCGTGTGCTTTAAGTTTGCACACTAATCTCCTGTGTGGGACCTGTCAAAAGCCTTTTGAAAATCCAAATATACCAGATCCACTGGTTCTCCCCTGTCCACTCCACTAGTCACATCCTCAAAAATTTGGAGAATTGTCAGACATGATTTTCCTTTCACAAATCCATGCTGACTTTGTCTGATGATTTCACCGCTTTCTAAATGTGCTGTTATCACATCTTTGGTAACTGACTCTAGCATTTTCCTCACCACCGATGTTAGGCTAACCGGTCTATAATTCCCCGGTTTCTCTCTCCCTCCTTTTTTAAAAAGCGGGGTTACATTAGCCATCCTCCAATCCTCAGGGGATTTATCTGCCTTTAATCCCTTCAATTTACCTAACACCATTTCCCTACTAACATGTATTCCCCTCAGGTCCTCCATCTCACTGGACCCTCTGTCCACTACTATTTCCGGAAGATTATTTATGTCCTCCTGAGTGAAGACAGAACCAAAGTAATTATTCAATTGGTCTGCCATGTCCTTGCTGCCCATAATCAATTCACCTGTTTCTGTCTGTAGGGGACCTACATTTGTCTTGACCAATCTTTTTCTTTTCACATATCTATAAAAGCTTTTACAGTCAGTTTTTATGTTCCCTGCCAGTTTTTTCTCATAATCTTTTTTCCCTTTCCTAATTAAGCCCTTTGTCCTCCTCTGCTGAACTCTGAATTTCTCCCAGTCCTCAGCTGAGCCACTTTTTCTGGCTAATTTGTATGCTTCTTCTTTGGAATTGATACTATCTCTAATTTCCCTTGTCAACCATGGGTGCACTACCTTCCCTGATTTATTCTTTTGCCAAACTGGGATGAACAATTGTTGTAGTTCATCCATGCGATCTTTAAATGCTTGCCATTGCATATCCACCGTCAACCCTTTAAGTGTCATTTGCCAGTCTATCTTAGCTAATTCACGTCTCATACCTTCAAAGTTACCCTTCTTTAAGTTCAGAACCTTTGTTTCTGAATTAACTATGTCACTCTCCATCTTAATGAAGAATTCCACCATATTATGGTCACTGTTACCCAAGGGGCCTCTCACGACAAGATTGCTAATTAACCCTTCCTCATTGCTCAATACCCAGTCTAGAACAGCCTGCTCTCTAGTTGGTTCTTCGACATGTTGGTTCAAAACACCATCCCGCATACATTCCAAGAAATCCTCTTCCTCAGCACCCTTCCAACTTGTTCCGCTTACAAGGATAAGTACCGGGAGGGCGATTGGTGGGAAGGGATGGGGGGGACGAGTGGACAAGGGAGTCGCGTAGGGATCGATCCCTGAAGAAAGCAGAGAGAGAGAGAGGGGGAGGGAAAGATGTGCTTGGTGGTGGGATCCCCTTGGAGGTGGCGGAAGTTAGGGAGAATTATATGTTGGACCCGGAGGCTGGTGGGGTGGTAGTTGAGGACAAGTGGAACCCTATCCCTAGTGGGGTTGTGGGAGGATGGGGTAAGAGCAGATGTGCATGAAATGGGGGAGATGCGTTTGAGAGCAGAGTTGATGGTGGAGGAAGGGAAGCCCCTTTCTTTAAAAAAGGAAGCCATCTCCTTCGTCCTGGAATGAAAAGCCTCATTCTGAGAGCAGATGCGGCGGAGACGGAGGAATTGCGAGAAGGGGATGGCATTTTTGCAAGAGACAGGGTGGAAAGAGGAATAGTCCAGGTAGCTGTGAGAGTCTGCAGGCTTATAGTAGACATCAGTAGATAAGCTGTCTCCAGAGATAGAGACAGAAAGATCAAGAAAGGGAAGGGAGGTATTGAAAATGGACCAGGTAAACTTGAGGGCGGGGTGAAAGTTGGAAGGAAAGTTAATGAAGTCAACAAGCTCAGCATGTGTGCAGGAAGCAGTGCCAATGCAGTCGTTGATATAGCGAAGGAAAAGTGGGGGACAGATACCAGAATAGGCACGGAACATGGATTGTTCCACAAAGCCAACAAAAAGGCCGGCGTAGCTGGGACCCATACAGGTGCCCATGGCTACACCTTTAGTTTGGAGGATGTGGAAGGAGCCAAAGGAGAAATTATTAAGCGTAAGGACTAATTCCGCTAGACGGAGGAGAATGGTGGTAGAGGGGAACTGGTTAGGTCTGGAATCCAAAAAGAAGCGGAGAGCTTTGAGACCTTCCTGGTGGGGGATGGTCTTCCTATAGATGCTGGCCTGGCCAGCATTTTGTGTGTGTTGCTTGAATTTCCAGCATCTGCAGATTTCCTCATGTTTGTGTACTAATTAGTTCTTTGCTTTCCACTGAATCACAAGATCAGGAGATGATAATTCAACAACAGTTAACGACCATATTGTGTAATTTCAGCAACGCTTAAGGACCATATTTCTTCCTGATGAAGGGTCTCAACCCAAAACATCAACTATACTTTTCTATAGATGCTACCTGCCCTGCTGAGTTCCTCCAGCATTTTGTGTGTGTTGCTTGGATTTCCAGCATCTGCAGGTTTTCTCTTGTCTGTAATTTTGCTGCTCACTGTTCAATTCATGCCTACTGTTATCGGCAAACAAATTACGAGCCTTCATTCTTCACAGAACTGACTATGTTGGTTTAATAAACAAGCTGATCAAGTTACATCAGTTACAAATTATATCCTGACGTAATCCTGAATCGACAATTTTCTCTTCTCTTCTCACCTCTCTCCATGTATACCTAGTTTTTCCTGCTCATATGATCAACCTGTTATAATCTCCTGTTAACTTTGGCAAGTTCAGAGTTGTTATCTTTGAACTTTCACAATACTTTGCCTCCAACTTTTGTCTCTTGTAGGTCCCAGTATTAGTCAAGACCAAGCTGTTCACAACTTTGATGAGCTGCTTTTCTCTGAACTGGCCACATTTCATTTCTGTAACAAAATATCATCATGCCTGCTCATCATGTGTCTTTTCAATGAAACTCCACCCTCTACTATTCTAATGCTTTCTTATCTGCCTAGTTATCTTTCTGCATTTTCACTGGAGCTCATCCAAACTCCATCTGCCCTACACCCTAATCTGCACAGTCTTCCTCACAGATTAACTTTGTGTTTGTTGCCCTACATTGTTTAAGCTATTCATTTATTTTAACTTGGGTGGTCAAGTATCTTCACTGCCCTTTTTCTACCCTGACTCTGTTACGTCTTTCAGTTGTGCAATCTTCCAATTCTGGATTCCTTAGCTATCTTGACTTTTGAGTTGTGTCATCTAACATGACTATTCTGGATTTTCTATCTTGTTCCTTTGCTTTACCATTTGCAATGTTCAAGTTCAATTTATTGTCATTAAACTATACATGTATACTGCCAAACGAAACAACTTTCCAGTCCAAGGTGCACAACACTGCATATAATTTTCATAATACATAAAGTAATATTATCACAAATTAACAAAATTATTTATTTAAAGATGCGGCACAGAGTAGTCCCTTCCAGCCCTTCAAGACGCAGCCCCCAACATCCCTGATTTTAATCCTAACCCAATCACAGGACAATTCAGACCATAAGACCAGAAACTCAACAGGAACACATTATGGCACATCAAAACCTTTTCACTATCAACAAGGCAGCAGTTGGACCATAAGATGCAGGAGCAAAATTAGGCTATTTGGCCCATTGAGTCTGCTGCAACATTTCATCATGGCCGATCCAGTTTTTCCCCTCTCAGCTATGATCTATTGCCTTCTCCCCATATCCCTTCATGCCTTGACCAATCAAGAATCTATCAATCTCAGTCTTGTAAAGACTTGACCTCCACAGCCTCTGTGGCAACAAATTCCACAGATTCATCACTCTCTGGCTAGAGAAATTCCTCCTCATCTTTGTTCTAAAAGGACGCCCCTCTATTCTGAGGCTGTATACTCTGGTCCTAGACTCTGCCACCACATGAAACATCCTCTCCACATCCACTCTATCAAGACCATTCAACAATTGATAAGTTTCAATTAGGTCACCCCTCATTCTTCTGAAATCTCATGAATACAGGCCCAGAGCCATCAAATACTCTTCATATGACAAGTTGTTCAATCCTGGAATCATTTCTGTGAACCACATTTTAACTCTCTCCAGTGTCAGCATATCCCTCCTAAGATAAGGAGCCCAAAACTGCTCACAATTCTCCAAGTGAGGTCACATCAGTGCTTTATAAAGCCTCAACATTATATCCTTGCTTTAATATTCTAGTCCTCTTGAAATGAATGCTAACATTGCATTTGCCTTCCTCACCACAGACTCGACCTGCAAATTAACTTTTAGGGAATCCTGCACAAGGACTCAAGTCCCTTTGTACCTCAGTTTTTTTTAAATATTTTCTCTCCATTTAGAAAATAGTCCTTTTATTTCTTTTAATAAAGTGCATGACCATACGCTTCCCAACACTGTATTTCATCTGCCAATTCTTACAGGATCAATGTCTCTCATCACCTTGTGCATCTCTATCAGATCACCTCTCATCCTCCGTCACTCCAAGGAGAAAAGGCCAAGCTCACTCAACCTATTCTCATAAGGCATGCTCTCCAATCCAGGCAACATCCTTGTATATCTCCTCTGCACTCTCTTTATAGTATCCACATCCTTCCTGTGAAGAACTAAACACAGTACTTCAAGTGGGGTCCAAATAAGGTCTTGTATAGCTGTAACATTACCTCATGGCTTTTGAACTCAATCCCATGGTTGATGAAGGCCATCACACCATACACCTTAACAACACTGTCAACCTGTGCAGCAGCTTTGAGTGTCCTGTGGGCGTGAACCCCGAGATCTCACTGATTCTCCACACTGCCAAGAGTCTTAATATTATATTGTCTTCAAGTTTGACCTACCAAAATGAACCACTTCACACTTATGTGGGTTGAATTCCATCTGCCAATTTTCAGCCCAGTTCTACATCCTATTGATGTCCCGCTGTAATCTCTGACAACCCTCCAGACTATCCACAACACCCCCAGCTTTTATATCATCAGCAAACTTACTAACCCACCCTTCTACTTCCTCATCCAGGTCATTTATAAAAATCCCAAAGAGGAGGGTTCCCTGAACACATCTCTGCGGAACACCACTGGTCACCGTCGTCCATGTAGAATATGAACCATCTACAACCACCCTTTGCCTTCTGTGGAAAACCAATTCTATATCCACAAAGCAAGATCTCCTTGGATCCCAAGAAAGTTTCCCGAGAAAATTTTCCCTAGTAATGGCAACTTCACACACTTCTGACCCCTGACACTCTGGAACTTCCCCTATACTGCTCGTGTCTTCCACAGTGAAGACTGATGCAAAATACTTATTCACTTCATCTGCCATTTCCTTGACCCCCATTACTACCTCTCCAGCATCATTTTCCAATAACTCAATATCTACTCTCGCCTCTCTTTTACACTTTATATAAAAATAAATTTTTGGTTTCTTCTTTAATGTTATTGGCGAGCTTACTTTTGTGTTCCATCTTTACCTTCTTAATGACTTCTTTGTTGCCTTCTGTTGATTTTTAAAAGTTTCCCAATCCTCTAACTTCCCAGTAATCATTGCTCTATTATGTGCCCTCTCTTTGGGCTTTTATGTTGGCTTTGATTTCTCTTGTTAGCCATGGTTATGCTATCTCGCCTTTGGAATACTTCTTCCTCTTTGGGTTGTATATATCCTGTGCTTTCCGAATTCTTCCAGAAATTCCAGCCATCGCTGCTCTACTGTCATCCCTGCTAGGGTTCTTTTCCAATCAATTTTGGGCAACTCCTCTCTCATGCCTCTGTAATTCCCTTTACTTCACTGTAATACTGATATATCTGATTTTAGCCTCTCCTTCTCAAATTTCTGGGTGAATTTGATCATATTATGATCACTGTCTCCTAAAGGTTCCTTTACCTTAAGCTGTCTAATCAATTCTGGTTTATTGCACAACACCCCAATCGAGAATAGTTGATCCCCTAGTGGGCTCAACCACCAGCTGATCTAATAAGCCATCTCATAGGCAATCTAGAAATCCCCCCTCTTGGGATGCAGCATCAACCTAATTTTACTAGTCTACATGCATATTGAATCCCTTAGGACTATTGTAACATTACCCTTTTGACATGCATTTTGTATCTCCTGTTACATCCTTACTACTATTTGGGGGTCTGTATAGTTACAAAATACACGTGGACTAAGATGTTAACTGTCCTGTGCTATCACCAGTGGGATCATCAGTTGATCTGCCACCTGTTTTCAGGAGTTTCGGCCCGCTTATGATCAAGATTCCCTTGAGCTGGTGGGCCAGCAGTACTAAAGTACCACCTCCCACTGGTGAGCTTAAAAACTTGGCATCTGCCTCTATCAGAGTTGTTGGTCACTTCCATCCAACAGATCGTCTACTCTTCAGGTGTCTATGCAACTACTGAAGGGTTTGCAAGATATGTATACACTGTCTGACGATCTGCCCCTCTGGACATACTTGGTCCACACCCATGCTGATCCTTTCTCTGCTGCCTCAGCTACAGCCCTACTGGTTGACTTGATCTCTCTTCTAGTGAAGCCAAGGTCACGCAGCCACTTCTGGAGAGTGAACGCAATAAACCCACGGCAGCCTACTTCGAATGGATAGCATGAGACCTTCCACCCTCTGTCTCTGCACTCTGATCTTAATTCTGTATACTTGGTTAACTTGCGCTCATGGGCTTCATCGATGTTGTCTTCCCAGGGGACAGTGAGTTCACCAATAACCACTTCTCTACTGGTGTCAGACCATACGATTATATCTGGACGCAATGTGGTGAAAGCTATTTGCTCCGGGAAACTGCCTTTCCCGTCCAGGTCAGCCTTGACACACCAATCATTGGCTGAAGAAAGTATGCTTGATCGTGAGCCTATGCTGTGCACCCTTGACTTGGAGCCTTCTTTCACAAATGGTATGCGATGTTCTGTGCAGCATGGGGCATGAGATAAGTTGTGCTGCAGTACTCTCTGCTCAACCGCTTCTGTTACAACTTTGAGAACATTGTTATGTCTCCAAGTGTACATGCCGCTGGAAAGATTGACTCTGCATGCACTCAAAATATGTTGAAGTGTTCCCTTCTCGCCACAAGCAGCACACCTGTCTGCCTTATCTTCATACCAGGTGCTGAGGTTGGCAGGTGTTGGGAGCAGATCGTACGCTGCTCTGCATAGAAAAGAAATGCGGAGCGGTTCCATCTGCCACAGAACATTCCAAGATAGATGTCGTTGTTCAACTCTTTTCTACCAGGTCCAAGCCCCTTATTTGGTCAGGCCAGCTGTTTTAGTTAACCTCTTCTCCTCTTCTACCTCTTGTGTTTCTTGTGTTACAAGCTCACGGCGCTCCTTACCTGTAGAAGATGACCACCACTTGTGGGTTGTCCATCCAAGTCCCTGGTGTCCTAGCTGGATAGCCCCAACCGTTTCCTTGTGCTTCAGTCTAGACTCTGCCTCATCAACTGCTACATGGGCTGACCACTTCCTGCCTGATCTCACATCCGGCTGGGTGTTCTTGATGACAGGGTCTTTTGAGTCTCGAAGCATCAAGAATGACCTTACCTTGGCTACCTTGACCTCCTCAACAAGGGATTGCACTGGGATGGTAAGCTTTGTCTGGCTACTGTGGATTGCAACATTGGTGAGGCTGCTTAGTACTCCAAGCCACTTCTTCACATACTTGTTGATCTTCCGTTCTATTGCCTCAACATAGGACATTGCCACTTCATAGACAGTTAGTGGCCACATTATCTGTGGCATCAGTCCCTACTGCAAGCACCACAACTTCAACTTGCCAGGCAAGCCACACTTGTCAACAGACATCAGACCTCTGCTGATCTGTTCTCCTGTCTCTTGAATCCTCTTGGTGTCTCTCAGCTCCTCTGTGTACCATCGCCCGAGGCTCTTAACTGGTTTGTCCTGGATGGATGGAATCCCCTCTCCACAAAGGGTGAAATAAAAGTCAACCAGCTTTCCTCTCCTAAGAACAAGCTCCTTGACTTCTTGGTCTTGAACTTCATTCTTCCCCAATCCATTAGCTCCTCGAGTCTAGATAGTACATTTTCCACTGCCTCCGTGCTGGGACCCAAAAGGGTAAGATCATCCATGAACGCTCGTATTGGTGGTAACTCCTCTCCGCCATCAAGCGCGACACCTGGTCCCACTGATTCTGCAGCCCTCACAATAACCTCCATGGCTAACACAAAAAGGGAGGGTGAAATTGCACATCCCATTGGGATTCCAACAACCAAGCTCTGCCACCTAGTTGTAAACTGCTGAGTGGAAAACCTCATCCGGAAATCGTTGTAGTACTGCATAACAAAGTTCCTCGCCTTAGCAGGAATCCATAGGAATTCCATCGCAAGCTCAATCAGGACATGGGGAACAGAACCATATGCATTTGCCAGATCAAGCCAAACTACAGCCAGATTTCTTCTCAACCTTTTTGACTCCTGGATGGTATGCCATATCATACTAGAATGTTCAAGGCATCCTGGGAAGCCTGGTATTCTTGCCTTCTGCACAGATGTATTTACTAATCCATTCTCAATCACAAATGAAGGTATTCTTTCTGCCAGAATGCGAAACATAATCTTCCTCTCTACATTCAGGAGTGAAATTGGTCGGAACTGATTCAATGTAGAAGAATTCTCTTCCTTTGGGATGTATATTCCTTCAGCCTCACTCCATGACAAAAGAACAGCACCTTGTCTCCACACCACCTTTAACAATCTTCACAAGTATTTCCTCAGCTGTTCACACTTCTTGAACACCTTATACGGCACTCCATTAGGTCCTGGCACTGAGCCTGGCCTTGCCTTTCTGATGAACCGTTCGACTTCTGCCAGATCGAACTTCACTCCGGGCTTGGTAGGCTTCACAAGCCCTGAAATGTCAAGCAAAGGAGCCTCCTGCTGTTCATTAGAGTAAGTGCTTGCTAGGTGATCCTCAAGTTCTTGTTGAGAGATGTTAAGCTGCCCGCTCTTACTTTGTTCAGACAGTTTCTTTGTAAACTCGTGAGGGTTCTCAGAGAATGACTTTCTTGCCTTCTCTCTCTTCTTTCTCTTTTTACATTGTGACTCTGCACGACAGAGTGATGCTAACTTTATTTGAAAATGTGCTCGGAGATCAGCAAGCCCTGGCTTGTCACCCTCACTTGCTACCTTCCACCTCTGTCTCAGCAATCTAAGCTCTTTCCTCAACCTACTAATCTCCTTCTGGCGCCTGCTTGGTTGCTGTGTAGGCTTTGCTTTCTTCAACTCAACCAATCCAAACCTGTACTTTCCAACATCGTAAATCATATCGCCCATCACTTCCAACTTTCTCTTTGATGTTCCCCTGAGCGTGTTCTCCAACATCATACTGATATCCTCATCAAATACACACCAAGCCTTCTCATCTGCCATTGCTGGCCAGTTGACCTTCCTCTTCTTCTCTACCTCCACACCACCGCCATCATGCGAAGAATCTACCTGGGTACTGTGGTCTGAAACCTGACCTGGATTATCTCTCGTCTGAGCTGGAGTATGATGACGCTCTCCAGAGCGAATCGCTGTGGCTTGTGAATCAGTGGTTGAAAAGACCACGTCATCTGTATATAACTCCCATAAGGGTCTTTTTACCCTTGCAGTTTCTTAGCTCTATTCACAAACATTCAACACCTTCCAAACCTATATCACCTCAGTTTGCAATGACCAATTGGACCTACCAGGTATGTCCTTGGACTGTGGGAGGAAGCTGGTGTACCTGGGGGAAAACCCATGCATTCCACAGAGCGAACGTACAGACTCCTTGCAGATGGTGCTGGAATTGAACTCTGAGCTCAAGTATGAGCTGTCATAGTGTCGCGCTCAGCACTACTGTACCATAGTGCCCATAATAAGGTGCATTTGCAACACAGGTTAAAATGTAAACACTGTAACACTACTAGCTCTTGTGTGAGGAGACCTGGGTGGTTTTATGGCCTGGGGGAATAAACTGTTTCCCATCTTAACAGTTTTTGTCCTACCTCATGGCAGTGGTTCAGAGGGATTATTAGATGGATGAGAGGAGGATCATTGACAATGCTAAGGGTCCTGTATATGCATCACTCTGGATAAATATCTCTGGGTAGAAGAGAGACCCCAATGATCTTCTCAGCAGTTCTTGCAATCTTTTGTAGGAACTTGTGGGTAGGTGCCTTGCGATTCCCATACCAGACAGTAGCCAGGACACTTGATAGTGCTCCATTTGAGGGGGAGAAAAGTTAGAATTAAGCCTCGCTTGTCTCAATTTCCTTGTGAAGTGGAAATGCTGCTGTGCTTTCTTGACCAGAGAGGTGGTGTTGAGGGACCAGGTGAGATAGTCCATTATATGCACTTCCAGAAACTTGGAGCTCCTAACTTTCCCCACGGAGAAGCTGTAAATGTGTAGTGAGTGGTCAGCCTGCACATTCCTAAAGTCCACAATCATCTCTTTAATCTTGTCCACATTAAAACTCTATTGTTGTGCTTGCACCATTCTACCAGCTGCTCTATCTCCTCTCTGTTGTTGAGGACAACACTGTTGTGCTATAGGTGAACTTGATGATTTGATTTAAACTGGATCTAGCAATACAGTTATGCATCAGGAGAGTGAGCAGAAGCAAGCTGAACACGCAGCCCTGGGGTTGGGTGCGGTGGGGAGCACCATGCTCAGCGTAATGGATCTAGAGATATTTCTGCCAACAGGGACTGACTGTGACCTTTCTGTCAAGAAGTCCAAGATCCAGATACAGAGAGAGGTGCTGAGACCCAATGAGGACAGTTTACCCACCAGCTTCTAAGGAATGATCATATTAAATGCCGAACTGAGGTTGATAAACAGCGTCCTGGTGTATGAGGCGCCACTTTCCAGGTGAGACAGGACGCAGTGGAGTGCAGAAGCTATGGCATCATCGCTGGACTGATTTGAGTGATATGCAAATTGGAAAGGGTCCAATGTAACAGAAAGATAGGAATTAATGTGATCCATAACCAGCTACTCAAAGCACTTTGGTTTGGTTAAATGTTATTCATGGAAATTTAAGAGCCATGCAGACTCATTTTTTAAATTGATGCCTCTAAACTGATAATATTATTGCTGACCTGAGAGAGCTTGGATAACCTTCTGTTTCTTTATAGTTTCAAATGACTGGGAAGCTTATATTATCCAAAGATCAACTTGTCAGAGTTGATCAACTATATTTCCTGTAATGGGCTAGGTAATAGAACAGTTGATTTTTTTAAAAATTTCAATTGGTGTCCTGTTTGCCCCATAGATAAGGTAAGTTGTATTGTAAGAAAAAAGCTAATGTGCATATCAAGTTTTTTGTATCTTCCGTTATTAATACCATATTGGTTCATGTTTGAAAAAATACCATTCAGTCCATTTTTGAAGAGTGGAAAATTGAGCTCTATATTTCAGTAGCTCACACTCAGAATAAAAGTTGTTTGTGCAATATTTGGATATTGTTGTTTACCTAGATACAAGACATGAAGAAAGAAATGAAGTCCACATAGTAATGGCCAATGATAATGAACCTGAGGAAAAACTAAAAACTGATGATCCTATTTCAAAAAAAAATTATTTTAAAACTTATAGATGAGCTAGACACATAGATAAGTTTTATGTAAAAAGAAATGAGTTTGGGAAATGTGCTGTTTTTGAGAATTGAGTGGCTGTATTAATACAGAAGCAGTTAGTATCAATCTATGCATTGGAATGTGTCTATTTAAATATAGGGTTTACACATTAGAGTTGAAGTTTGCTGTAGTACATCTTCTGCACCTGTGGCAACAGATGAATTCTGGAAACACTAAAATGATTGCTTACATTTTTTTTTAATGCCACTTGAGTTCAACAATGCTAGACAGTTGTTTTGCTGTATGTAGGATAGTATGTATTTGAGAACTGAATCATGACTTCCAATATATAGGAAGGAAATCAGTATTAATAATCAAGACCTACAATCTCCTTCCTAAATTTCAAAATTTTGACAGATGGTCATATTAGGGCAGCACAGTAGCGTGGTAGTTAGCACAATGCTTTTATAGTGCAAGCGACCTGAATTCAATTACTGCCGCTGCCTGTAAGGAGTTTGTACATTCTCCCTGTGATTATGTAGGTTCTCTCACACAGTCCAAAGACCTACTGGTTTGGTAGGTTAATTAGTCATTGTAAATTGTCCCCTGATTAGGCCAGGATTAAATCAGGGGACTGCTGGTTGTCATGGCTTGAAGGGTCTATTCTGTGCTGTATTTCCAATCAATCAATTAAATCTAAATGGAACAGTTGAACTGAAATTGATGCTTGTGATGTCTGCAGTGATATGCATTCCAACAGGTGGTTTGACAACCAAAAGACTCGATAGCAGAGTTCGAATGTTCTGCTATTTTCAGTATCAAAATTAATTAGTCAGGCAAATTATTTTAGAATCTTTAACAAAGTAAGTGTTCCTTAGAAAATTCATAGTTCAATTGTTAATGAAGCCCTGATGCAAAAATGTACCTCAAGTTATTGGGATAAGTGAGAAAAATCTTGGATGTACATTTTAGGGATTGTCTTACTGGGATGAAAAATGCATGGGGTTCATGCGGAGAATTGCAACGTGTTAGCTTATGCGTCTAATAAAGGTAAGGTGATGAGTAGTGGGCACTGGAAATTGGAGACTTGCAGGAGAACTGAATAAAAGGTCTTGGATTTTGGACAATTAGTTACATGACTAATAAAACCAGGAAAGGGTATTTACTTTTGTGGATCCCACCCTCCAAAGTCTCCATTAATTGCTAATTTTTTTTTTATCAACTGTACTAAATGTTCTAATATACAGTCAATATTTGTATTTTAACAGATTTTAGGTATTATATGTTAAGTATAATGTTACTGATGTATATGGAAAAATAAAAACTATTTCAAAGCTCTGAATAGGATACTTTATTTATTATATATATAATTGTCTTCCAACCGACAACGAAAAAACACTTAACATTATTACTTTGGGTATTTAGTGAGATCCTGCGACTGATGCAAACTCGTGAGCTTTTGAATATCTGGTTGCAGCTTGGTTAAAGATAATCAAAGATCACCTGTTTTCACAACATCAAGATGGCAGTCTTTTGATGGCAGGTGAAGAGCTTGACTAAAATCACATTCGACTTGATAAGAATCCAATTAAAAACAACTTCGCTTTCTCCCAGAGCTGTGGAAACCTATTTTGAATATCACTAGTTGTTCAGAAATTTTCCTTGCTGCATTTGAAGTTTGCTTGAGCTGTTCTATCACTGTGCACAGAGGTCAATCAGACATTCTTTCAGTGTGGTGTCAACATCATTCACATTCACCCCAAATGAATCCACCACCAAATCTAGATTTAATTTTGTAAGCAAATATTTTTAAACGCTATTATATATGCAAATTCTGTGGTTCCAAAATTAAATTACATTTATTTATGCCCACTACAAAATCTGGCAAGGCCCCCGGGGGTCCATGTTGAGAACCACTGGCCTAGGCCACTCTTGCCACGTTTCCCAAACCTAAGACCCTGAACACCAAAGACAGCGGCAGCCAAAACAAAGTAAAATCATAGCCCAGTGACATCTCTTAAAGTTGCACATTATTTTTGCTTGGAAGTAGATCATCTATTCCTTCATCTCAATTCTGGAATTCTTTACCAAACAACATTATAAGAGTGTCTTCATCATAAATAACAATTGAAACAGTTCAAGAAGATAGCTCTTCACTATCTTCTGTCGGGTATGGGCAGTTGATGATGAACAATAATTGCTGGCCTTGCCAGTGATACTCACATCTTGCAAAATAAATGTTAAAAAGCAGTGTAGCCAATTGCCTGCTGTTCAATGTCTTCCGCTTTCTCATGTAAATGCTTAAATCCTAATCTCTTCACATCAGTGTTAAGATTATTATCAATTTGGTATTCTGCTGCAGTTTCCACTACTTTTGTCCTATTTGTGGAATAAAGAATGGTTCTGTACAGTAGTTCAGTGTAGTTAGTGGCCCAAGCGATAGAATGGGGGCGAATTGTGCCTTCTTAGAGCTATTGATGATGCATTTACAGTTCACAAATCAGTTCTTTAAACTTTTATTCTGCTTTTTTAGTAATCCTAACACTAGGAAGAAAATTGGAGCCCAAAATAAAATCAGACTTCACATCTGTAGGCTCTAATGTCCTTGGGACATGACAAAATGTTTTGCAGCAATTCAGGGATTCTTAATGGGTAGACAATGTAAAGAAAAATGTAATAGATGTTTATACATAATCAGTCACCACAAAAAGCAGTATGGTAATTCTCAAACACGAGGAAATCTGCAGTTGCTGGAATCTGGTCCTGACGAAGGGTCTTGGCCCGAAATGTCGACTGTACCTCTTCCTATAGATGCTGCCTGGCCTGCTGCATTCACCAGCAATTTTTATGAGTATGGTAATTCTGTTTTGGTCTGAGATTGGGATCATTTTCTTTCAAGTGGTAAGGCTGTATAATAGTGTTGATTTGTACTTGAGAGGCAATGGTACCATTGATTTAATGTCATCATCTCTAATTCAGAACTCCTTTTACTCAGTAGTAGACTACCAATCATGATTGTGTCAAATCTATAGAGTGGGATGAGAAATGCACAACCTAACAATAAGGTTAATGAGCACTTGCAATTGAGTCACAATCGATATAAGTAAGAGTAGCTAGAAATCTGTGTGAGACTCCAGTCAGCAGGTTGCTGACTTGGTCACAACAATTAGCAGTTTAGCTTCAATAAGTTGTAGTTTCGAGTTACATTTTTTGGTATCTATTTTTGTGATCAAGGTTCCTGATTCTTATCCATTTCAAGAGCTGTAATGTCTATTAAAAAAGAACACACCACTTGCAGGTAACACGAGGAAATCTGCAGTTGCTGGAAATTCAAGTAACACACATCAAAGTTGCTGGTGAACGCAGCAGGCCAGGCAGCGTCTCTAGGAAGAGGTACAGTCGACGTTTTGGGCCGAGACCCTTCATCAGGACTAACTGAAAGAAGAGCTAGTATGAGATTTCTCTTACTAACTCTTCCTTCAGTCAGTCTTGACGAAGGGTCTCGGCCTGAAACGTCGACTGTACCTCTTCCTAGAGACGCTGCCTGGCCTGCTGTGTTCACTAGCAACTTTGATGTGTGTTACTTGGTTGTAAGCTGGGTTTTTTCACATTCTTGTATTTATTGTCAAAATTCCAATTGTAATAATTTTACTGATTTTTCAGGTAACAAGAATTTTGTTTCTTCTTATTGCAGCTAAAGATTGAATATATTTCTATCTTCCCTTTGGGTACCCTCTACAGGAGAATATCAGTTTTCGTTATACATGTTTGATGGACAAACAGAGCAGCACATGTTTGAGCCTCATCTCTGTGATGACAACATTAATATAAAACAGAAACAGTCATTTATTTCTAACAAAATAGCGCTGACTGCTTTCAGCTGGTTCTTTATATTATCTTCACACAGATCAAGTGGTTGCAGCAGTTTGAACTTATTACTGTGATCTTAACGTCAGCAGGTTTCAGGCAGATCCTATGCTTTATTTGTACATCTAGACTTAATGTGAATGCATGTGATAAACAGGAGGTGGTAACTTTAGTTAGGGACCTTCAAATGAATAATGTTGTCAGCTCTTGCAAGAATCTGATTGACAGCTCTCCATTTGTTGCTGGAATGGCCCAGGAGGGCTCCCAGATCCCCCCTCAAATTTATAGCAATGCTGACAGAGAACTTGATCTGTCAACCAAGATTTGCCCTGGAGAAGGGAATAAACCCTATCTGGTGAAAGCTGAGAATACGATGGCAAAACGGTATTTGAAAACAAGAGAACAAACATTTTATGAAGATGGTAAAGGAATTACTGGAATGGGAGGAGATGCAAATGACTCTGACTCAGATGATCAAGGCTCTTATAACCAGGAGCAAATCATTGTTGAACTGAACCTTAATAATCAGACTTTACATGTGTCCAAAGGGACAGAAGGTGTAGCTTCACATTCTGAAAAATCAGCCATGGTTGATTCAAGTGGTGCAGAAAATGAAGGGGGTGATGATGATGAGGATGATGTTGACATAGAAGATGGTGGACATGATGAAGAGGTAGAAGATATCAAACAAGGCAAACCTAAGGAAATAACCAGATTGAAAGCAATAAAAACAACTTTTTTAAGAGAAAGTACAAAGATTCAGCTGCCTGAACAGAGAAAGAAAAAAAATGAGGTGTCTGGACCTCCAACACAGAAAGAAAAGCAGATTGAAGAAAAGCAGAATCTCACCTGTGAAAAATGTCCCAGAGTCTTCAATAATCGTTGGTATCTTGAAAAACACATGACTGTGACTCACAGTCGAATGCAGATATGTGATAAGTGTGGAAAAAAATTTGTGTTGGAAAGTGAACTTGTTCTTCACCAGCAAACTGAGTGTGAAAAGAATATTCAGGTAGGCTACAGCTTTTGTAATGTTAATAAATTATAAAGTTTTCATATTTTGAAGTTAGTGGAGCATCAGAAGTTGTAAAAAAGATATTTCTTTCAGGATTTGCTTCTTTGAAGGATATACATCATGTTTTCAAGCTTTACAGTTTTATCCCAGGCAGAGTTAACTTCGACTGAAGTGAAATGACTCGCTGATAATCCAACAGTGCTGTAGTATTAATTGAGTTGGGTGTTCGTGGATAGATCAATGGGTTATTAACCTTTCCCATCAACTACATGCAGGTGGAATCAGACCTAGTTGTTACCAACATTGTCTCCATTGTTGAAATGACATCTCTATGGAGTAGAGGATGCACTTGATTCCTTCCTCTGTTGCAGTAGTTTTAACATGCCCTTATACAGATCTCAAAACACAATAAGTAACTGATCCTAAAATATAAATTTATTTTCATATACTACTTGAAATAAAAATGACTTGAAGAGATCATCACCCAAGAATAGCTTTGTGGAACTGAAGTAATAACTTAGTGATAACACGTTAATGAACAGCAAGAATAAATGGATTGTTTGCAGGTTGGCAATTTGAAAATGTTTGAGTGTAGCTGTAGAGGTGAAACTAGGAACCACAAGGTAATCAGATTAACCTTGACAGAGAAACACGCACAAAATGCTGGAAGAACTCAGCAGGCCAGGCAGCATCTATGGAAAAAAAGCACAGTCAATGATCCTTCAGCAGGACTGAAGAAAAAAAGATGAGGTGTAGAGTTAAAGGGTGGGGGTAGGGGAGAGAGAAATGCAAGGTGATAGGTGAAACTAAGAGAGGGAAGGATGAAGTAAAGAGCTGGGAAGTTAATTGGTGAAAGAGATACAGGTTTGGAGAAGGGGAAGTCTGATAGGAGAGAACAGAAGGCCCTGAAAGAAAGCAAAAGAGGGAGGTGATGGGCAGGCAAGGAGATAAGGTGAGAGAGGGAAAAGAGGATGGGGAATGGTGAAGGAGGAGCATTACCAGAAGTTGGAGGCTACCCAGACAGAATATAAGGTATTGTTCCTCCAACCTAAGTGTGGCCTCATTGCGACAATAGAGAAGGCCATGGATTGACATATCGGAATGGCAGGTGGAATTAAGATGGATGGCCACTGGGAGATCCTGCTTCTGGCGGACTCAGCGAAGGGGTCTCTCCATCTACGTTGGTATCGTCGATGAGTTGTTTTCCTTGTGGAGAACAATTTAGAACAGGGTATCCCCAACCTTTTTTGCACCGCGGACTGGTTTAATATTGACAATATTCTTGCGGACTGGCTGACCGGAGTGTGTGTGTGGGGGGGGGGGGGGGGGGGGTTGGTGTTCAATTAGGGTTAAACTCACCTCAACATGTCTTTTACAGTTAGGGTTGCCAACTTTCTCACTCCCAAATAAGGGACAAAAGTAGCAGTCAAATCCCGGGACACTTTACCCCAGGAAAGACTACCATGACCATGAAGCCTTGTGCGGGCACCTATATGCGCATGTAATGTGCGTATGCGCGTACGTGCCGATTTTTTTCCTCCACGAATTGGTTTTGCCTTCATCTTCCAGATTACACTGTACATACATTATTTCTACTTTATATAGGCTGTGTATTTATCATATCATTCCTGCTTTTACTATATGTTAGTGTTATTTTAGGTTTTATGTCATAGTCATACTTTATTGATCCTGGGGGAAATTGGTTTTTGTTACAGTTGCACCATAAATAATTAAATAGTAATAAAACCATAAATAAATAATAGTAATATGTAAATTATGCCAGGAAATATGTCCAGGACCTACCTATTGGCTCAGGGTGTCTGACCCTCCAAGGGAGGAGTTGTAAAGTTTGATGGCCACAGGCAGGAATGACTTCCTATGACGTTCTGTGTTACATCTCGGTGGAATGAGCCTCTGGCTGAATGTACTCCTGTGCCCAACCAGTACATTATGTAGTGGATGGGAGACATTGTCCAAGATGGCATGCAACTTGGACAGCATCCTCTTCTCAGACACCACCGTCAGAGAGTCAATATTATGTGTTATTTGGTATGATCTGTTAAGTTATTTTTTGGGTCTGGGAATGCTCAAAAATTTTTCCCATATAAATTAATGGTAATTGCTTCTTCGCTTTATGCCATTTCGGCACGAAAGGTTTCATAGGAACGTTCTACCTTAGCGGGGGAAATACAGAACAAAGGCGGCCCTGTGTGGGACAAACCAATTTAGCCCAATATACGGGATGTCCCAGCAAATACGGGACAGTTGGCAACCCTTTGTTCAAGTTCAACAGTGTGTGACAGGGAATGAGGAAAGGTGCAGCTGACTCATAACGTTTCCTCACGGCCTGGTAGCACATGCTTTGCGGCCCAGTACCAGTCCATGCCTCGGTGGTTGGGGACCGCTGATCTAGAAACTGGATCCAAAATAGGCTTAGTGATGGGAAGCAGAGGGTAGTGGTCGAGGGTTTTTTCCGACTGGAAGTCTGTAACCAGTGATTGGGATTGGTGCTAGGACTTTAATTGTTATATACAGTGGCATGCAAAAGTTTGGGCACCACTGGACAAAATTTCTGTTACTGTGAATAGCTAAGCAAGTAAAAGATGACCTGATTTCCAAAAGGCATAAAGTTAAAGATGACAATATTTCTTTAATATTTTAAGCAAGATTACTTTTTTATTTCCATCTTTTACAGTTTCAAAATAACAAAAAAGGAAAAGAGCCCGAAGCAAAAGTTTGGGCACCCTGCATGGTCAGTACTTAGTAACACCCGCTTTGGAAAGTATCACAGCTTGTAAACGCTTTCTGTAGCCAGCTAAGAGTCTTTCAATTCTTGTTTGGGGGATTTTCGCCTATTCTTCCTTGCAAAAGGCTTCTAGTTCTGTGAGATTCTTGGGCCATCTTGCGTGCACTGCTCTTTTGAGGTCTATCCACAGATTTTCGATGATGTTTAGGTTGGGGGGCTGTGAGGGCCAAGGCAAAACCTTCAGCTTGCGCCTCTTGAGGTAGTCCATTGTGGATTTTGAGGTGTGTTTAGGATCATTATCCTGTTGCAGAAGCCATCCTCTTTTCATCTTCAGTTTTTTTACAGATGGTGTGATGTTTGCTTCCAGAATTTGCTGGTATTTAATTGAATTCATTCTTCCCTCTACCAGTGAAATGTTCCCGTGCCACTGGCTGCAACACAAGCCCAAAGCATGATCGATCCACCCCCGTGCTTAACAGTTGGAGAGGTGTTCTTTTCATGAAATTCTGCACCCTTTTTTCTCCAAACATACCTTTGCTCATTCTGGCCAAAAAGTTCTATTGTAACTTCATCAGTCCAAAGGACTTGTTTCCAAAATGCATCAGGCTTGTTTAGATGTTCCTTTGCAAACTTCTGATGCTGAATTTTGTGGTGAAGAAGCAGGAAAGGTTCTGATGACTCTTCCATGAAGGTCATATTTGTGCAGGTGTCACTGCACAGTAGAACAGTGCACCACCACTTTAGAGTCTGCTAAATCTTCCTGAAGGTCTTTTGCAGTCAAACAGGGGTTTTGATTTGCCTTTCTAGCAATCCTACGAGCAGTTCTCTCAGAAAGTTTTCTTGGTCTTCCAGACCTCAACTTGACCTCCACTGTTAACTGCCATTTCTTACTTACATTACAAACTGAGGAAACGGCTACCTGAAAACGCTTTGCTATCTTCTTATAGCCTTCTCCTGCTTTATGGGCATCATTTATTTTAATTTTCAGAGTGCTAGGCAGCTGCTTAGAGGAGCCCATGGCTGCTGATTATTGGGACAAGGTTTGAGGAGTCAGGGTATTTATAAAGCTTTGAAATTTGCATCACCTGGCCTTTCCTAACAGTGACTGTGAACATGCCATAGCCCTGTCAAGCTAATTAAGGTCTGAGACCTTGGTAAAAGTTATCTGAGAGCTCATCTCATGGGGTGCCCAAACTTTTGCATGGTGCCCCTTTCCTTTTTTTCACTCTAAAATTGTACAAAACAAAAATAATACACTAATCTCGCTTAAAATGTTGAAAAGAATGTTTCATCTTTAACTTTATGACTTTTGGAGATCAGTTCATCTTCTGCACGCTTAACTATTCACGGTAGCAGAAATTTTGACCAGGGGTGCTCAAACTTTTGCATGCCACTGTAGTAATGACTGTCTGTGATCTGATGATGCAAATATTTGTGGAGTTGTGGATAGCTACAGTGGTTGCCCAAGGATACAGAGGAACATAGATTGGCTGGAAAGTTGGGCAAACAGGTGGCAATTGAGATTTAATCCAAACAAGTGTGAGGTTATAGAAACATAGAAAATAGGTGCAGAAGTAGGCCATTCGGCCCTTCGAGCCTGCACCGCCATTTATTATGATCATGGCTGATCATCCAACTCAGAACCCCGCCCCAGCCTTCCCTCCATACCCCCTGATCCCCGTAGCCACAAGGGCCATATCTAACTCCCTCTTAAATATAGCCAATGTACTGGCCTCAACTGCTTCCTGTGCCAGAGAATTCCACAGATTCACCACTCTCTGAGTGCAGAAGTTTTTCCTAATCTCGGTCCTAAAAGGCTTCCCCTTTATCCTCAAACTGTGACCCCTCGTTCTGGACTTCCCCAACATCGGGAACAATCTTCCTGCATCTAGCCTGTCCAATCCCTTTAGGATTTTATACGTTTCAATCAGATCCCCCCTCAATCTTCGAAATTCCAACGAGTACAAGCCCAGTTCATCCAGTCTTTCTTCATATGAAAGTCCTGCCATCCCAGGAATCAATCTGGTGAACCTTCTTTGTACTCCCTCTATGGCAAGGATGTCTTTCCTCACATTAGGGGACCAAAACTGCACACAATACTCCAGGTGTGGTCTCACCAAGGCCTTGTACAACTGCAGTAGTACCTCCCTGCTCCTGTACTCGAATCCTCTTGCTATAAATGCCAGCATACCATTCGCCTTTTTCACCGCCTGCTGTACCTGCATGCCCACTTTCAATGACTGGTGTATAATGACACCCAGGTCTCGTTGCACCTCCCCTTTTCCTAATCGGCCACCATTCAGATAATAATCTGTTTTCCTATTTTTGCCACCAAAGTGGATAACTTCACATTTATCCACATTAAATTGCATCTGCCATGAATTTGCCCACTCACCCAACCTATCCAAGTCACCCTGCATCCTCTTAGCATCCTCCTCACAGCTAACACTGCCGCCCAGCTTCGTGTCATCCGCAAACTTGGAGATGCTGCATTTAATTCCCTCATCCAAGTCATTAATATATATTGTAAACAACTGGGGTCCCAGCACTGAGCCTTGCGGTACCCCACTAGTCACCGCCTGCCATTCTGAAAAGGTCCCGTTTATTCCCACTCTTTGCTTCCTGTCTGCTAACCAATTCTCCATCCACATCAGTACCTTACCCCCAATACCTTGTGCTTTAAGTTTGCACACTAATCTCCTGTGTGGGACCTTGTCAAAAGCCTTTTGAAAATCCAAATATACCACATCCACTGGTTCTTCTCTATCCACTCTACTAGTTACATCCTCAAAAAATTCAATGAGATTCGTCAGACATGATTTTCCCTTCACAAATCCATGTTGACTTTGTCCGATGATTTCACCGCTTTCCAAATGTGCTGTTATCACATATTTGATAACTGACTCCAGCAGTTTCCCCACCACCGACGTTAGGCTAACCGGTCTATAATTCCCCGGTTTCTCTCTCCCTCCTTTTTTAAAAAGTGGGGTTACATTAGCCACCCTCCAATCCTCAGGAATTAGTCCAGAATCTAACGAGTTTTGAAAAATTATCACTAATGCATCCACTATTTCTTGGGCTACTTCCTTAAGCACTCTAGGATGCAGACCACCTGGCCCTGGGGATTTATCTGCCTTCAATTCCTTCAATTTACCTAACACCACTTCCCTACTAACAAGTATTTCGCTCAGTTCCTCCATCTCACTGGACCCTCTGTCCCCTACTATTTCTCCAAGATTCTTTATGTCCTCCTTAGTGAAGACAGAACCAAAGTAATTATTCAATTGGTCTGCCATGTCCTTGCTGCCCATAATCAATTCACCTGTTTCTGTCTGTAGGGGACCTACATTTGTCTTGACCAATCTTTTTCTTTTCACATATCTATAAAAGCTTTTACAGTCAGTTTTTATGTTCCCTGCCAGTTTTCTCTCATAATCTTTTTTCCCTTTCCTAATTAAGCCCTTTGTCCTCCTCTGCTGAACTCTGAATTTCTCCCAGTCCTCAGCTGAGCCACTTTTTCTGGCTAATTTGTATGCTTCTTCTTTGGAATTGATACTATCTCTAATTTCCCTTGTCAACCATGGGTGCACTACCTTCCCTGATTTATTCTTTTGCCAAACTGGGATGAACAATTGTTGTAGTTCATCCATGCGATCTTTAAATGCTTGCCATTGCATATCCACCGTCAACCCTTTAAGTGTCATTTGCCAGTCTATCTTAGCTAATTCACGTCTCATACCTTCAAAGTTACCCTTCTTTAAGTTCAGAACCTTTGTTTCTGAATTAACTATGTCACTCTCCATCTTAATGAAGAATTCCACCATATTATGGTCACTCTTACCCAAAGGGCCTCTCACGACAAGATCGCTAATTAACCCTTCCTCATTGCTCAAAACCCAGTCCAGAATAGCCTGCTGTCTAGTTGGTTCCTCGACATGTTGGTTCAAAAAACCATCCCGCATACATTCCAAGAAATCCTCTTCCTCAGCACCTTTACCAATTTGGTTCACCCAATCTACATGTATCTACATGTATTTAGGTCATCTAATATTGGCTGGACATGTACAGTAACTGGCAGGAACCTTAGCACTAATATACAGAATGACATCATTGGAAAGCAAGTTCCTAACTCCCTGACAATGGCAACGCAGGCCGATTGGGTAGTGAAATTTTTTTTCTTCTTGCCTTCATAGGCTGGGGTATTGACTGTAATAATGGGGACATTGGTTAGGCTGCATAGTGTGTAGTTTAGTCACCACGTGATAGAATGTATATGGTACCATTAGAAAGAGTACAGAAGTGTTTCACCAGGATATTGCTTGGAATGGAGATCTTTATTTGCGAGGAAAGATTTGATAGGCTGAAATTGTTCTCACTAGAGTGCAGGAAGCTGACGGGTGACCATATAGAGGTTTATAAAAATTATGGGGGGTAGTCTTTTTTTCCTCAGGGTAGGATAGTATAGAGGACATGGGTTTAAGATGAGAAGGAAAGATTTAAGGGAGATTTGAGGGGCATGTTTACACACAGGGTGGTGGGTATGTGGAATAAGCTGCCAGAAGAAGTAATAGGGGTAGATATCGTCACAGCATTCAGAAAAGCATTTGGACAGGTACATAGATAAAGAAGGAATGGGGGGACATGGGCCAAATGCACGATATAGATATGCCCCTCTGATTGCCAATGAGTTTGGCTGATCAGTATGACCCTTTTTAAATAAATAAATAAACGGGAATGGAAACAGTAGTCATTTGGACATGTGAATCAGAGAAAGCTGGCAAGAATTTAAAGGCAAATTGTGTCTAAGTAACATGAGCAAATTCTTTTGCTGAAGTAATAGAAGCTCGTACACTATATTAACCACATTTCCTTCGCTGAAGCTTTCTAAAAATAATTTGATCAGGTGCCACATGCATTTGTTAAAATTGAAAATTATGAAATAAAGGAGACTGAGGCAGGTTGGGTAGAAAGTGGCAAAGTAACAGGAAATAATATAGCCATGAGAAAATGCTTTTCAGACGGGGGAAGACACGCATTTTCTCCAATGGCCAGTACCTCAAAGTTCAAAGTAAGTTTATTATTAAAGTACATGTGTGTCACCATATACCTAGATTGCTACTTCTAATTGTTTTGCTAATGACTTGATCTAGAAATTGTGCCCTACATTCCTCATATTTAGAGGTAACAAGGAGGTTTTGTGAACTGTGAGGAGATGTATACAAGCTGGGAGGATAAGAACTAAATAAAATTTAATGGTAAAGATGTGAAGTGTTACATTTTAGTAGGAAGAATAATGGGATTGTAAACAATAGGGGTGCAAGAACAGATTTAGAGATAAGTACAGAGTTTGTTGAAAGTAGCAGGGAAGTTTTGTGATAGTATTGGGTTCCCTGTCCACAAAGCCCTAAACTCAAGTTATTTTAATCCATTTCTGATTCTAGATATCTAAGGGTACCCTCACTAGTAGTCATAGTCATAGTCATACTTTATTAATCCTGGGGGAAATGGGTTTTTGTTACAGTTGCTCCATAAATAATAGATAGTAATAGAACCATAAATAGTTAAATAGTAATATGTAAATTATGCCAGTAAATTATGAAATAAGTCCAGGACCAGCCAGGCTCAGGATGTCTGACCCTCCAAGGGAGGAGTTGTAAAGTTTGATGGCCACAGGCAGGAATGACCTCCTATGACACTCAGTGCTGCATCTCGGTGGAATGAGTCTCTGGCTGAATGTACTCCTGTGCCCAACCAGTACATTATGTAGTGGATGGGAGACATTGTCCAAGATGGCATGCAACTTAGACAGCATCCTCTTTTCAGACACCACCGTGAGAGAGTCCAGTTCCATCCCCACAACATCACTGGCCTTACGAATGAGTTTGTTGATTCTGTTGGTGTCTGCCACCCTCAGCCTGCTGCCCCAGCACACAACAACAAACATGATAGCACTGGCCACCACAGACTCGTAGAGCGTCCTCAGCATCATCCGGCAGATGTTAAAGGACCTCAGTCTCCTCAGGAAATAGAGACTGCTCTGACCCTTTTTGTAGACAGCCTCAGTGTTCTTAGACCAGTCCAGTTTATTGTCAATTCGTATCCCCAGGTATTTGTAATCCTCCACCATGTCCACACTGACCCCCTGGATGGAAACAGGGGTCACCGGTACCTTAGCTCTCCTCAGGTCTACCACCAGCTCCTTAGTCTTTTTCACATTAAGCTGCAGATAATTCTGCTCACACCATGTGACAAAGTTTCCTACTGTAGCCCTGTACTCAGCCTCATCTCCCTTGTTGATGCATCCAATCATGGCAGAGTCATCTGAAAACTTCTGAAGATGACAAGACTCCGTGCACTATAGGGGGGGTTATGCTATATCCGCCTACTCTTCAAGGACTAACTTCCCTGCCTAGCCTCTTTGGTGAGGTTTTAGCTGCTAATATTCACTGCTTGAGCTTTTTTCCCCCCAACCAAGGAGGAGATGCTTCCAGCTAATGAAGTAGTTGAAACAGTTATTTTATTTTTTTATTATATACATTTAAATTTAGGCAAATAGTTCTTGAAATACATTTAACTCTCAGAGAATTTCGAATTTATAAAATATTTACAAATTACAAAAGATTTATAAACTATTAAGGATTTCCAAGCACAGGTACAATTCTTAAGAACTAGAAGAATATACCAACAAGTTGCAGATGAATGAGTCATCCATCGCAGAAACTGAAGGTTGAGGAATGAATTCTAGTTCTTTCTGTCAATTCTCCTTATCATTCCTAACAATCCCCAATGCGTGTGATAATTATACAATTTTCTACTAAATGACATCATCTGCATATGATTTTTTTCCAGATACCTCTGCTAGGACAAAGTAACTCATACAGATGGTCTTAAAAGGTTCTGGCAACAGAGATCCTAAACATCTACAATTAATGCTATGAGAGCTGACCCTCTGAGTTCACACTCATTCCAACTTGTAACCATGTTTGATGTACTAAGTGACATAACCCCATTGTCTTGCGTTTGGTTAATGCAGACAAGAAGTCTCTTGGTCACTTCATTTTGCAAAGCAGATCTCTTAGCAGACAGCCAACTGCTGTGAGCTATCTGCCTGTATTCTGTAACATTACAAAACTATGCATCCAACTTCAAACTGATTGCTGATTGCAATTTACATTAAGAACATGAGAATTATTCTTGTTTACGACAAAAAGCTGAGCAAAGAATATTGGTTAAAAGTTTAACTATTGCCAGCAACTCTGACCCTTCAGAAAGGTCTTGCCACTGTGCTAGAAAGTTGAGTTTAGCAATAAGCCTCTCAGGCCCTGGAAAGTGAATATCCATCACAGTTTGAGAGTCTTTTTTAAAAAAAAGTAATCATGGAGGGTTAAAAGAATGCTGACTGACCCTGGATGATCTTTGTGGCCCTTAGTAATAAAAAAATGTTCAACGTAGACATTGTTCTTTGCAAGCCTGGACCAGGCTTCTCTGAGTTGTTGGAACCATCTTTGTGGCATCCAATGCACAATTAAACCAGTAACCAGGGGCCTGATCTAATATTCAGCAGAACAAAAATGCTGGAAACTCAGCAGATCAGGCAGCCAGTCATTGGTCAGGTCTGAAATCCTTAGAAGTGATTCAAATACCACCATGATAACTGAGAACATTAATTCAATTTAAAATAAATAGTTGACAGAAGTAAAACAAATATTAAGCAATCTGATTTGGCGTTTTAAATAAAAGTAGGTAACTAACATCCTTTGAGAGGGAAATCTGCCTTACTTAGCCTGCAAATTGTTCCTAATTTCAGTTCTAAACCAATGTGGTTGTTGTTCAAATGTCACAGTATTTCAGAATGTGAGTTTCTGAATCCATTGTAAAGTTGAGGAAGGAGTTAGGAGGACTCTTAAATTCTTTGTTTTTGTTCTCCTGAATACCTATCGTGTGCATTACTCTACATTTGTCAGAATTAATTAGATGCCACATGACTATCTACTTCCCCAGTCTGTTCGGTTTTTGTTTTACACGGGTGCACAATTTGGTGAAATTAGCAGATTTAGTTACTCTGGTGCTGATATCCTACTCCAGATAAGTGATCAATGTAATAAGTCGAAATATTCTGAACTTAATCATTTGCTGATGATTACTTGCTTTCACAAGCATCTAGCAGTATAATGCCTGAAATAGAAAACTGCATTACAACTTTTAGCTGCAGGAAAAAAAAAGTCTTTATTTTTGGTTCTAATTTTCTTTTATCTGAGAATCCAGTAGATGTCCTAAATCTATGATGCAGTTTCCAATCTAAGAAAATCCAACTTGCCTGAATGTGTTGTTGAAATTATAAAATATCTTTCCTCATTGGTGCTGGGCTTTTTATAAATATTTTTAATGTGAATACAATTTGCTTTGCCATGTTTTAGTTCATTAGTGTACATTTTAAATTTGATCCTCCAAATGGAAATCAAAGAGGTAATAATCATTAGAAAATGCATGCAAAGATTTGATAATCAGAATGTTGAAAACAGACAATGTGGGAAATATTTATAAAATGATGATTGTCATTGAGAGCACTTTTGCGTATTGCACTTCAGGATTGAAGTAACACCTGGCTAAGGATCAGAATCAAGTTCATATCACTGACATCTGACATGCTGTGAAATCCCTTGTTTTGTGGCAGTAGTACAGTGCCAGACATAAAAAATTACTCCAAGTTACAAAATTAGGTAGTGTAACAGATGAATAACAAGGTTGGGTTCATGGGTTATTCAGAAATCTGACAGCAGAGAGAAAGAAATTGTTCTTAAAATGTTTAGTGTGGGTCTCAGACTCCTGAACCACCACCTCTAATGTGAAGAGGGCATGTTCCAGATGGTGGGTGCCTTTAATAATGGATGGCACTGCTTTGAGGTACTGTTTCTTGAAGTTGTCCTTGGTGGGGAGGATTGTCCTTGTGGTGGAGTTGGCTGAGTTGACAACCTTCAGCAGCCTCTTGCGATCCTGTACGTTGTAGGATTCACACCGTGCTGTGACTCAGCCAGTCAGAATGGTTTCTATTCTACATCTGTAGAACTTTGCTAGAGACTTTGGTGACATCCCAAGTCTCTTCACACCTCAAATGAAGTTAAGCCACAGTTGTGATTTTTTTTAATAAAAAAAATTGGTGGAAATGAGGCTGTTCAGTTATTTGGAAAGGCTGGTGAAGATGAGGTCAGTCTCCATGCTGAACAAATTTGATCAATTTTAAATTGGCATAAACTGTCTGGAGTTGCACATATTTTAATCAGGGGGACAATTGACAGGTCATTTACAGAAGTGCAAGCAACCTAAAGAAACATTTTTATACAGTAAAATGTTGTAATCTAGAATTCTTTGGCAAAAGATTGTTGAAAGGTTTGTTACTGACATTGAATTGATATTGGATAAATAGTGCCAGACATAAAATTGTAAGGCAATGCATAGAGCAAAGGAATGGAATTAATTTGGTCCACCATGGGCCTATACAAGGGTGATGGGCTCATTTATCACATGTTTTGCATCATATTGCAATTTTCCAGAACTTGGGGAACAAAAAGTTAACTATATTTAAAAATGTGGATTGTGCACGAGAGCTGCTACAATTCTGCCCAATCAGTTAGTTATTGTTGGCATTCCCTTGAGTAACAAAATAGTACTTTTAATTGGATTTTCAGAAGGCCTTTGACAAGGTGCTGCACACGAGGCTGCTAAACAAGATGGGAGTCTGTGGTATTACAGGAGTGGTACTAGCATGGACAGAAGATTGACTCTCTGGCAGAAGGCTACATGGGAATAAAGGGGCCTTTACTGGTTGGCTGCCAGTGACTAGTGATGTTCTGCAAGGATCTGTGTTGGGTTCTCTACTTTTCATGTTATATGTTAATGATCTGAATGATGGAATTGGTGGCTTTGTGGCCAAGTTTGTGGATGATGGCGGGTCTGGAGAAAGACTTGGATGGATTGCGAGAATGAGCAATGGAAAAACATAGAAAACTTGCAGCACAATACAGGCCCTTCGGCCCACAGAGTTGTGCCGAACATGTCCCTACCTTAGAAATTACTAGGCTTACCTATAGCCCTCTATTTTTCTAAGCTCCATGTACCTATCCAAAAGTCTCTTAAAAGACCCTATCGTATCCACCTCCTCCACTGTTGCCGGCAACCCATTCCACGCACTCACCACACTCTGCGTAAAAAAAACTTACCCCTGACATCTCCTCTGTATCTACTCCCCAGCACCTTAAACCTGTGTCCTCTTGTGGCAACCATTTCAGCCCTGGGAAAAAGCCTCTGACTATCCACAGGATCAATGCTTCTTATCATCTTATATACCTCTATCAGGTCTCCTCTCATCCTCCGTCGCTCCAAGGAGAAAAGGCCGAGTTCACTCAACCTATTCTCATAAGGCATGCTCCCCAATCCAGGCAACATCCTTGTAAATCTCCTCTGCACCCTTCCTATGGCTTCCACATCCTTCCTGTAGTGAGGCGACCAGAACTGAGCACAGTACTCCAAGTGGGGTCTGACCAGGGTCCTATATAGCTGCAACATTACCTCTAGGCTCCTAAATTCAATTCCATGATTGATGAAGGCCAATACACCATATGCCTTCTTAACCACGGAGTCAACCTGTGCAGCTGCTTCGAGTCTCCTATGGACTCTGACCCCAAGATCCCTCTGATCCTCCACATTGCCAAGAGTCTTACCATTAATACTATATTCTGAAGTGGCAGATAGAATAAAACATAGGTTATGCACTCAGGTAGAAGGAATAAAAGCATAGATTCCCTAAATGGGGAGCGAATTTGGAAATTGGGAGTGCAAGTGCAGGACTGCCTAACTGTTAACTTGCAGGTTGAGTCAGTAGTAAGGAAAACAAATACAATGTTGGCACTTATTTCAAGATGACTAGAATATGAAAGTAAGGAGTCCTTAAGGCATTGGTCATATCACGTTTGCAGTATTGTGAATGGTTTTAGGCCCCATATCTAAGGAAGAATATGCTGCTGTTAGAACAGATGTAAAGATTTATAAGACTGATGGTTTTGGTAATAAATGAAAGGGTTGACATAAGAGGAGCATTCATGGTTCTGGACTTGTATTCGGTGGAGTTTAAAAAAGACAAGGGGGGGATCTCATTGAAACCTACCAAATATTGAAAGGCCTGGATAGAGTGGCCATGTTTCCTGTAGTGGGAAAGTGTGGAACCAGAAGATATATCCTCAGATTGCTAGGATGTCCCTTTTAAAATAGAAATGACAAATTTTGGAATCAGTATTCAATAGTTCCATTTAATATCAGAGAATGTATACAATATACATCCTGAAATTTTTGCTCTCATACATACACAAAAACAGAAGAGTGCCCTGAAAAATAAGTGACAGAAAAAATGTCAGAACCCCAAAGCTCCCCTACCCCCCCATGAACAAGCAGCAGCAAAGCATCAACCCTTCCACCCCATAGTTCAGCAAAAAAACATCAGCACCCTCCACCGTCCAAACAAGCAATAGCAAAGCCCACAATAAAGACCATGATCGGCAGTACAAAAAAAACTAATAGCTTACTCAACTATTTGACATTCCACGGGCTCTCTCTGTCTATATAAAGGGACAAAGAGTCACTCAGTGAGAAGGGAGACATAAACAAAACAAATCACTGATTTACTGTGTTAAAGTCACTTTTTCTGAGTTCTCTGACTCAAGAATAAGCATCAAACTCTTCCCCCGCTGACAAGAGGAAAGAGAGTGTGATCCAAGTAGAGTCTCCGATAGCTGCCGTGCTGTTCCAGATATTCCGTTTACTCCCACGACACTGAAGTCAGTGACACCAGCATAGAGTCAGCTCGTCCCCAGAACTGCGAAGTCTTGGAACCCCAAAGATGTGCTCGTTGTAAAGGCCACGTCGTTGGGATATTGAAAAATGGTCAGTGAGCACTGGGAGCAGGAACCATCGCCAGAAAGAACGAAAGTTTGGGTGCAGCTCTAGGTCAGGGTCTTCGACAGAACCCCATCTACCTTGAAAAGGAAAAAGAAACATTAAAGGTAGAAGTAAGTTGTTTCTGCAGGTGAGCTGTAAGAAGTCACTGTCTAGCGTCATCTTAAATTCCGCCCTGTTTATATGGTTAGTCCAGTTTAGTTTCTGATCGATAGTGATTACCTGGCAATGTTATTGTCATTGAATATAAAGGATACCTGATCTTTTGTGGGAGGTGTTCATTGTCTGGCACTTTATAATTGAATATTATGTGATCATAGAAAACATGCCCCTTCTAACCTTATAATAGAAGGAATATAATTGAAACAATTTGAAGACAATTTATTCTGAGATGTAATCCTGAGGAATTCCTGAAATTATGTTCCAATGGTGAGATGATTGATCTCCAACAACTATAGGTATAACTCTAGCCACTGGCGTTTTTACCAGTGACTTCAGTTTTACTAGGCCTCCATGATGCCACACTCGGTCATAAGCTGCTTTGATATCAAGGGCAGACATTCTCTACATCTTTTACCTCAAGAATTCAGCTCTTTGATCCATGGTTGGAACAAAATTGGTGAGTGTGGACCTAGTTAACTCCAAATTGCATTGGTGAGAGGATGATTGGTGAGTTGCATATTGCTGAAAGCACTGCCAACAATGCCTTACGTCTCTTTGAAAATCAAGACTACTCTGGGCAATTATTAGCAGTCTGATTGTCCTACTTTTGTGAACAGGATATAACTGGAATTTTTCCATATTGTTGGGTAAATTGGAGTTCTGTAACTAGAGCATCTATAATAGAGATGCAGGTAGTTCTAGAGCACAAGTCCTCAGCATTACAGCTGGAAAGCTGTTTCATTCCACAGGCTTCTGTCGTTTCTAATTATTATATGAAGTGAATTTAAGTTGTTGGTTTATGATGGGAATTTTTTGGAGAAAGTAAAGATGGCATATCTGATTAATTTTGGCTGTAAAGGATGAAGGATTAACTTTTTAGTATTTGTGTAGCCTAGCACCATTGTTAAGGATGGGGATGCTCTTAAAGCAGCTCCTTTCTGATAGCTGTTTAATTCTTTGCCCCCATTAGAGACTGTGTAGCAGGACTGCAGAGTTTTGATCTGTCCTTTTTGAGGATTGGCTTGTTTATCTTTGTATAGTTTAGCACACATAATTCTGTGAGCTTCAAGTTAGCACCTCATTATTAAGCAGGCCTGGTGTTGCCTCTGTTTTGTCCTAATGCAATTGAACCATAGTTATTCCCCTGCATTATATATGATGGTGGGCATCCTTGGGGAGTTGGATGTCCGGTTTTCAGATGCCCAGTCTTGCCTAAGTCTCCCAATTAACACATCATAGAATATGATCGAAGCATCCTCAATGAGGAGATCTGATTTTTCTCTCCACATGGATTGTACAGTGGTCATTTCTGTCATTGCTATGATTGGTAAATATATCTGTCATGGGTAGATTGATGAGGGAGAAGTCAAATAGGTTTATTCCTCAAGCTCAGTAACCATCTGCAGCAGACTTAGTCTAGCTATCAAGCCATTCTTGGTGAAGACACTGAAGCCCCTACCCTTGATACTTATGCGTTCAGTAGTCGTACAATATGGAGTACTGATTGATCAGCTGAAACCATGAGACAGGAGTCAAATTAGGCCATTTGGTCCATCAGTGTACTCAGCCATTTGATCATGACTGATTTATTTTCCCTCACCCCTATTTCGCTGCCTTCTCCCTCTAACATTTGACGCCCTTACTTATCAAGAATCTATCAACCTCCTTTTTATAGCCAGTGACTTTACCTCCACAGTCATCTATGGCAATGAACTCAACTGATTCTCTGACTAAAGAAATACCTTGGTAGGCAGTAATCTGGAGTTTTCTTTCAAGGTGTCCATGAACGTATGGGATTTGAAGTGTTGAGGACTTGTATAAGGAGGACAGAGTAGCTATTAAAGCCTCTGTCACCTATAGTAGATCTTTCCTTCCAGTTCCATTGTTCAGACCAAGCATCAGAATGGGGAAGAAATATGATATAAGTGACTTTTACCAGACAGGACAGTTTGCGTATCTTAAAATGCTAATCTCTTGGGATTTTCATGCACAAATGTCTGGAGTTTACAGCGAATGGTGTGGGGGGGGGGGGAGAAACAGTGAGCAGCAGTTCTGTGGGTGAAACTGTCTTGTTAATGAGAGAGGTCAGAGGAACTGGTTCAAGCTGATAGGAAGCTAACAGTAAGTCAAATAACTGCATTACAACAGTGGTGTGCAGAAGAGCATCTTGGAATGCACAATCAGACTTTGAAGTGGATAGGCTGCAGCAGCAAATGTACACTCAATGGCCTCTTAGGTATAGAAAGTACCAAATATAGAGGCTGCTGATGTAAATTGAGGTTGATATCTGAAGTTTACCCCTTTTTGTAGTTAACTTCCTGCCTGCTGCAAGTCCATTTTGGAGCTAATGTATGTTCGTAAGAGGTGCTCACTTGCTTCTTCTACCTAAAGTCACCCACCAAGAACAAATTGTTTCCTATTGCAACCATTTCTGCTTCCAAGTGTTGATCCACAGGCACCCTTATGAGCAGAGGAAGTTTATAAGCTAGTAGTTAGCAGATTTTTGTTGCCTTTATTAACTTGAAGCCATAAGATTTCATGAAGTCTTCCAATTGATGTTGAACATTCCCAGGCCCACTGCCTTTATTCATAACATCGATGCCACCTCGGAGATTGTGATAAGGCATCTCTGTATCTGAAATGCAAGGTTTGCATCTGGATGTCTCAAACTATTGATTGTCTCTGGGGCAGCTCTTGCTTGTCGTCGTCACCGTGGCTATCCCTCGAGGTCGAGGATGATGGTCTTCGTTCTGTTGATCTACTTATGGGCTCTCAAGTGGCTTATGAGTCCAATCTTGGCTTTGAAAGTTCTTCCGCATAGAGGACAGGTAGTTCCAGATGGCAGATCGGGCTTTGGTTGTTGCTGCCTCTCTTTCCATTTTCTTCTCTTTTCTTCTAATTCTGCACATCTGTTGGCTTTGAAAATTGCTGTTCCTTCTTGGATGATGGCTTGCCAGAGCTTCCTGTCCTTGGCATTGGTTTCCCAATTGTTGATATCGATGTTACATTTCTTCATGTTGGCTTTTAAGACGTCTTTGAATCTCTTCTGTTGTCCGCCTCTTTTACGTTTGCCTTCTTTAAACTGGGAGTAGAAGATTTGTTTCGGCAGATGTTCGTCTTTCATCCGAACAACATGACTGCTCCATCTTAATTGGTTCTTGATGACGGAAGCTTCAATGCTTGTTGTTTTTGCTTCATTTAGCACACTGACGTTGGTTCTTCTATCTTCCCAGCTGATATTTAAGATGTTTCGAAGACCCTGTTGATGGAACTTTTCAAGTCCCTTCAGATGTCAATGGTATGTTGTCCAGGTTTCTGATGCTTACAGGAGCTTTGGAATTACCACTGCTTTGTATACTAACAAAGTGTACTGTGTCTGTTCGGATATCACAATCATGAAAGACTCTTGTTCGGAGACGTCCAAAAGCTGTTCCAGCGCATTTAAGACGATGTTGGATCTCGTCATTAAGGTCGACATTGCAGGAGAGGTGACTTCCAAGATACAGAAAGCGGTCCACGTTTTCCAGGGTTGTTTTGCCAAGCTGAAATGATGGTTCTATCCGATTTTGTCTCAATTGGTGATGGGTGATAGATGATCTGAGTCTTCTTGGAATTGATGGTAAGTCCAAGTTTTGTGTATGCACGGTTGAGAGCAGTCAGAATCTGTTGTAGGTAGTTTTCTGAAAGAGCTGCAACACTGTTGTCATCTGAGTATTGGAACTCGATGAGGGAACTCGTGGATATCTTCATTTTGGATTTGAGACGGGCAAGATTGAAAAGTCTGCCATCTGTTCTGCAGACAATTTGAATTCCTGGGGGTAGGTCATCCTTGATAATGTGGATGATTGTCGCAATGAAGATGGTGAACAAAGCTGGGGCAGTCACGTATCCCTGTTTTACTCCTGATCTAACTTGAAAAGACTCACAGTTACTGTTGCTGACTGGGGCAGCTCTTGCTTGTGAGGAGGACTTCATTGCATCAGATTTTTGAGCCTGGGTCAATGACAGGTGAACAATCTAATGTTATTTATCTGGACTATTTTAGGTTGTTTATAATCAGTTACATTGCTATCGGGCTTGTGTATATGAGTATACATATTAGTGGGTTAGATAAGGTAAAAAAAAAAAAATGGATTTCCTTCTCCGAAGGGCTTTGTATGAGATGGGTCTTTGACTGTTCAGTAGACTGGTCGCCATTCCTGAAGGTATCTTTTTATTCCAGATTATTTAATGCATCAGATTCATGCTTGTCTCCACATTTATCAGTTCAAGTATCTGATTTAATAGTCTGTCTACTTAACCAGTTTGCTGATTTATACCTTGCATTGTTTGAAAAGAGAAGCAGAGATGTTATATGAAGTTTATTGGAAACACCTGAAGTTGAAGAATCAACTTCAAATGTTTGAAGTTGCTCTAATCCCAAATGGACTAAAGTGGAGAAAAAACAGTGATGTAATATTTAATCAATTTTCATGAGTTAATTTTATTGCTTCTGACACCGCAAAACTTAAGATATCTGCAATATCTCAAAGCACATCATACATGGGATGGATTTGAGACATTTCTGTTGATTTTTTTAATCAATGTTTTAAATGGTTATTGAAATAATACATAAAACCACAGAGAAAACTCTGCTCTTTATCCTGTCCTATCTTTTTGTACTTGTCCAACCACAGTAAGACGGACAAGAATTGATTTGAACAACTTATTTGTGCTGTTTTAAAGGATTTCTCAGGCTCTCAAGACTTCCCAAAGAGATTTTTCATTAATTAAGTATCTTGTTAAAATTTGAGTTGTGAGAAAGCTTCATTTCCTGCAGGCTGCAGTGAAATAAACAACCTGTTAATAATAGGAATGCTTGAGGGATGACCATGTTGACTATCTTACCTTGGAAAGGTATGCTGCTGTTCTTTAAATGGTTCTGTCATACATTTATCACACTCCACAAAGCAGTCATGATCTTAATGTGTCAACTGCAAGGCATTTTGCTTTCAGACCTATTGCTGACATACAGGTGCTCAGTTTCTACAGTAGAATTTAAACCTTGATAGCTAAAGTACAGAGTTGGCAGAGAAAAACATTGACAATTGTTTTGTAAAAATGTCTGCTTTCTATTTTCCCACTCACTGTATAATCAAGTTATCACAGGAAGTAGTTGACATAAATTCAAGAGAAGCTAGATAAGCAGATGAGCAAAGAGGAATATGTTAATAGGAGGGGTGGGGGAGGCTCCTGCAAAACGCAAACACCAAGGTACTTTTGGGATGAATAACTTGTTACTGTACTGTAAATATTTTTTTATATTTATATGTATTCTGCATGGAGGTCAGTGACCAGTGGTGTGCCTCAGGAGCATTTGTAACAAGGTGGATGAATTGAAAGTGCAGATTGTTATTAATGATTATGATATAGTTGGGATCACAGAGACATGGCTCCAGGGTGACCAAGGATGGGAGCTCAACGTCCAGGGATATTCAATATTCAGGAGGGATAGACATGAAAGAAAAAGAGGTGGGGTGGTGTTGCTGGTTAAAGATGAGATTAATGCAATAGAAAGAAAGGACATAAGCTGGGAAGATGTGGAATCGATATGGGTAGAGCTGCGTAACACTAAGGGGCAGAAAACGCTGGTGGGAGTTGTGTACAGGCCACCTAACAGTAGTAGTGAGGTCGGAGATGGTATTAAACAGGAAATTAGAAATGTGTGCAATAAAGGAACAGCAGTTATAATGGGTGACTTCAATCTACATGTAGATTGGGTGAACCAAATTGGTAAAGGTGCTGAGGAAGAGGATTTCTTGGAATGTATGCGGGATGGTTTTCTGAACCAACATGTCGAGGAACCAACTAGAGAGCAGGCTGTTCTAGACTGGGTTTTGAGCAATGAGGAAGGGTTAATTAGCAATCTTGTCGTGAGAGGCCCCTTGGGTAAGAGTGACCATAATATGGTGGAATTCTTCATTAAGGTGGAGAGTGACATAGTTAATTCAGAAACAAAGGTTCTGAACTTAAAGAAGGGTAACTTTGAAGGTATGAGACGTGAATTAGCTAAGATAGACTGGCAAATGACACTTAAAGGATTGACGGTGGATATGCAATGGCAAGCATTTAAGGATTGCATGTATGAACTACAACAATTGTTCATCCCAGTTTGGCAAAAGAATAAATCAAAGAAGGTAGTGCACCCATGGCTGACAAGAGAAATTAGGGATAGTATCAATTCCAAAGAAGAAGCATACAAATTAGCCAGAAAAAGTGGCTCACCTGAGGACTGGGAGAAATTCAGAGTTCAGCAGAGGAGGGCAAAGGGCTTAATTAGGAAGGGGAAAAAAGATTATGAGAGAAAACTGGCAGGGAACATAAAAGCTGACTGTAAAAGCTTTTATAGGTATGTAAAAAGGAAAAGACTGGTAAAGACAAATGTAGGTCCCCTACAGACAGAAACAGGTGAATTGATTATGGGGAGCAATTTCATGGCAGACCAATTGAATAATTACTTTGGTTCTGTCTTCACTAAGGAGGACATAAAGAATCTTGGAGAAATAGTAGGGGACAGAGGGTCCAGTGAGATGGAGGAACTGAGCGAAATACATGTTAGTAGGGAAGTGGTGTTAGGTAAATTGAAGGGATTAAAGGCAGATAAATCCCCAGGGCCAGATGGTCTGCATCCCAGAGTGCTTAAGGAAGTAGCCCAAGAAATAGTGGATGCATTAGTGATAATTTTTCAAAACTCGTTAGATTCTGAACTAGTTCCTGAGGATTGGAGGGTGGCTAATGTAACCCCACTTTTTAAAAAAGGAGGGAGAGAGAAACCAGGGAATTATAGACCGATTAGCCCAACGTCGGTGGTGTGGAAACTGCTGGAGTCAGTTATCAAAGATGTGATAACAGCACATTTGGAAAACGGTGAAATCATCGGACAAAGTCAGCATGGATTTGTGAAAGGAAAATCATGTCTGACGAATCTCATAGAATTTTTTGAGGATGTAACTAGTAGAGTGGATAGGGGAGAACCAGTGGATGTGGTATATTTGGATTTTCAAAAGGCTTTTGACAAGGTCCCACACAGGAGATTAGTGTGCAAACTTAAAGCACTCGGTATTGGGGGTAAGGTATTGATGTGGATAGAGAATTGGTTAGCAGACAGGAAGCAAAGAGTGGGAATAAACGGGACCTTTTCAGAATGGCAGGCAGTGACTAGTGGGGTACCGCAAGGCTCAGTGCTAGGACCCCAGTTGTTTACAATATATATTAATGACTTGGATGAGGGAATTAAATGCAGCATCTCCAAGTTTGCGGATGACACGAAGCTGGGCGGCAGTGTTAGCTGTGAGGAGGATGCTAAGAGGATGCAGGGTGACTTGGGTAGGTTGGGTGAGTGGGCAAATTCATGGCAGATGCAATTTAATGTGGATAAATGTGAAGTTATTCACTTTGGTGGCAAAAATAGGAAGACAGATTATTATCTGAATGGTGGCCAATTAGGAAAAGGGGAGGTGTAACGAGACCTGGGTGTCTTATACACCAGTCATTGAAAGTGGGCATGCAGGTACAGCAGGCGGTGAAAAAGGCGAATGGTATGCTGGCATTTATAGCAAGAGGATTCGAGTACAGGAGCAGGGAGGTACTACTGCAGTTGTACAAGGCCTTGGTGAGACCACACCTGGAGTATTGTGTGCAGTTTTGGTCCCCTAATCTGAGGAAAGACATCCTTGCCATAGAGTGAGTACAAAGAAGGTTCACCAGATTGATTCCTGGGATAGCAGGACTTTCATATGAAGAAAGACTGGATGAACTGGGCTTATACTCGTTGGAATTTAGAAGATTGAGGGGGGGGTGGATCTGATTGAAACGAATAAAATCCTAAAGGGATTGGACAGGCTAGATGCAGGAAGATTGTTCGCGATGTTGGGGAAGTCCAGAACGAGGGGTCACAGTTTGAGGATAAAGGGGAAGCCTTTTAGGACTGAGATTAGGAAAAACTTCTTCACACAGAGAGTGGTGAATCTGTGGAATTCTCTGCCACAGGAAACAGTTGAGGCCAGTTCATTGGCTATAGTTAAGAGGGAGTTAGATATGGCCCTTGTGGCTACGAGGATCAGGGGGTATGGAGGGAAGGCTGGTGCAGGGTTCTGAGTTGGATGATCAGCCATGATCATAATAAATGGTGGTGCAGGCTTGAAGGGCCGAATGGCCTACTCCTGCACCTATTTTCTATGTTTCTATGAATCTATTCTGGGACCTCCACTCTTCGTGATTTTTTATAAATGACCTGGATAGAGAAGTGGAGGGATGGGTTAGTAAATTTGCTGATGACACAAAGGTTGGGGGTGTTGTGGATAGTGTGGAGGGCTGTCAGAGGTTACAGCGGGACATTGATAGGATGCAAAACTGGGCTGAGAAGTGACAGATGGAGTTCAGCCCAGATAAGTGTGAAGTGGTTCATTTTGGTAGGTCAAATATGTTGGCAGAATATAGTATTACTGGTAAGACTCTTGGCAGTGTGGAGGATCAGAGGGATATTGGGGTCCGAGTCTATTGGACACTCAAAGCTGTTGTGCAGGTTGACTCTGTGGTTAAGAAAGCATACGGTGTATTGGCCTTCATCAATCGTGGGATTGAGTTTAAGAGTCAAGAGGTGATGTTGCAGCTATATAGGACTCTGGTCAGACCCCATTTGGAGTACTGTGCTCAGTTCTGGCCACCTCACTACAGGAAAGATGTGGAAATCATAGAAAGGGTGCAGAGGAGATTTACAAGGACGTTACCTGGATTGGGGAGCATGCCTTATGAGAATAGGTTGAGTGAACTCGGCCTTTTCTCCTTGAAGTGGCGGAGGATGAGAGGTGACCTGATAGAGGCGTATAAGATGATGAGAGGCATTGATCGTGGGGATAGTCAAGAGGCTTTTTCCCAGGGCTAAGGTGGCTAACACGAGAGGGTACATTTTTAAGGTGCTTGAAAGTAGGTACAGAGGAGATGTTAGGGGGGGATAAGATTTTTACGCAGTGAGTGGTGAGTGCGTAGGATGGGCTGCCGGCGATGGTGGTGGAGGCAGATATGATAGGGTCTTTTAAGAGACTGCTGGATAGGTAAATGGAGTTTAGAAAAGTAGAGGGCTATGGGTAACCCTAGGTAATTTCTGAAGTAAGGACATGTTCAGTGCAGCACTGTGGGCCAAAGGGCCTGTATTGTGCTGTAGGTTTTCTATGTTCTATAAAATAAAAACAGGAATCTTTGACATTTGAATCCATTTCTTGACTGATTAGATGAATGTATCAATATAGTTTACTGTATCAAGCAATAGTACAAAATTGCTAATGGCATTTTAAAATGGTGAATAAAGTCTACAAGAGAGGATTTTGCAATTTGATACTGACTATATAAAATTTTAAGACTTTATTTTGTCTCATTGTATAAACATTTCTTTATGTATAGGACTTGTAAAATATTTTCACATTCATGAATTACTCAGCCGTCCCCCCTTGGATAAATATTCAGAGCTAAATGGTTGTTTGGGTGAACTCTCTTGTATCCAGCTCTAGGGAGTAGCTCCATTTAAAGGGAAAGATTAATTGGCAGATATGCACGGCAGTGTGATAGCCCTGCACTAATTTATACTTCAGGACTGGAAAGGAAGGAGGAAGACGCCAGAATAAAAAGGTGTGGGGGGTGGGGGGGGGGTTGGTGGAGATGGAGGACTATCTGGAAGGTTATAGGTGAAGCCAGTGATAAAGGTCTAGAGAAGTAATCTAATAGATGAGATTAAACCATAGGAGAAAGAGGGGCATAGGAGGAGATGATAGACAGGTGAGGAGTAGAGATAAGAGGCCAGAGAAGAGAGAAGGGGAAGGGATCAAAGGAGAAATTAATGTTTATGCTATCAGGCTGGAGGTTACCTGGACCAAATATGACGTGTTGCTCCTCCATCTGAGACTGGCCTTTTTTCCATGGTCCATGACTAGTATTTCTTTTTTGTTAATCCAGGAACTGAGAATGTGGTAAAGGTAGCTGTGTGGTTGGATAATATTAGCCATGGTCTCCTAGAATGACTATTCCACCTCTTGTGTATCTTCATGGTCACAGTATAGGAGAATATCCTGACAGCTTCTGGTTGCTCTCAAATGCTTGATGCTGTGTACAAAAAAAAATTATAGGTAAGGCTGGTACCTTTTATTCTTAAGGGATTTTTTCTGTATATCTCAGGGCAAATGGGGTAGTTGTTTAAAGTCAAGTTGAGGTTATCAGGCGTACAAGTGCAGTGAGGTATGCGTACGATGAAAAATTTTGCATCACAGGCATGTAGGTACAGACAACATACAGAATATAGATTACATGTAAATTTATACAAGACCACAGAGACATGGGACTAGGCAGATTAACAGTTCGACCAAAGAACTTATCTCTATGCTGTAATGCTCTATGACTGACATCATAACATCTAACGTATTAGTGGTTCTTGCTTTGAACACTGCTGGATGCTTTTGTGTCTCCTGCTGAAGCATGCTGCCAAGAAACAGTATGTTTCACTTTGGCTCCTTGGAACCATAATGTAGTTGTCAGCGAGCATGAAAATGGGATGCTGCCTGCAAGTCAATTAACCATAGGTTAGTTTAATCTATTCTGTTCAGGTTGTCATCCTTGCCACCAATCAAGAAAGATACAGATGCAAGAGTAGGTTGTGTGCTGCTGTTCCGTGTAAAGTAATGCTTGACCTCCTAGCTCAACCTTGTTTGCTTTTAAATCTTTGAATTATCTATTTTTTGAAGTTGTAAAGAGACGTACATCTAATTGCTGTTTAAGATTAATTTTTTATCTTCATTTAAAATTAGAGTTTCTTTACACTATTGGTGCTTTTGAGAGATTTCTATTTTGTTTTCATCGGCATATCTTTAAACATCTATGAACTATTATAGTAACTACTTTTGCACAAGGAATTGTACTGTAGGAACTGAAGTTCATCTAGTATTTCTGCCATCATTTTGAGCGATGCTAAATATGTCAAAGTTTGTGTGATTTAAATCGAACAATTGTACTGCAATGCACAAAATAGAAGTACTGTGGGAAAGAAAGTCTGAATCACCATTTGGTTCAAATATACGACTTGGAGAATAGTCTTTTCACAAATTGGTAATCTGCCAGCTCTTTAGACTAAGCCAACTTCTATAAATGTTCCATGTGTAATCATCACATTGATAATCTTGTCTAGAACTAGAGTTCAGAAACAAGCAAAAAAAACCCTAATTGAATACTGGGCAAAATCTGTACTACCCATTACTGTCTGGCTTCTCCTCCTGTTTCATTTGATAAGAGATTTGAAACCCCCACAACTGATGTGCTCTTGAAATCTGACAAGCTAACCAGTCGTAAACGTCTGCTATGAAGTTTGATAATGAAATAGTTCTCGCTACCTGGCAACATTGTGAAAGAACAATTATCTAAGATTTCAGAGATTCTAAAAGAGCCCAGTTTAACAAACTTAAAACTTAATGGACTATTCAGAAATCGCAGTAGTTCAATATCTGGCTTACCAGGTGATGTTTCCTGTTCTACCTTTTCATTCACAGGGCCCTGGGTCTCGTGCTCTTCTGCTTAACTGCCTCATTGAAAAATTTATAATACTGGGTATCAACATTTGAATTTACTTGTTTGTAAAACAAAAAATATGCTGAAGTACAAATAGATATAGCAACATCCAATAGACTTGAAAATTCAAACAGTCTGGCACTACCAAAGTCCTAAGCATGCTTGATTATATGAAGCTTTATTGTATTCACTTTAAACATTGTTTCTATTCTTCTGACTGTACCAACTCTCTTCTCCACCACCCACCCCCATCAGTCTTCTTCTGAACTGGCGTGACGGTTTTATCCTTGTGTATTGGGGATGCAGTATGTTATTAGGAAATGAAATTTCTAATTGCACTAAATGTTCCCAGAGTTAATAGGTTAACTTCTAATAAAGTAGATCAATGTAAAATTGGTTTGAATTTTCTGGCCAATCCCTTCATATTATTCAACTCATTAATTTACTACCCATTTCCCATCCAGTAAGTGAGACAAGATTATTAAGTTCATATATTACAATCAAACTTACTAAGATCATAATAAAACTTAAGTTTTAGATTTAGAGGCAGCTATGTATATTTTGTATTCTAAATGGGTAAGTCATAGTTACAACAGTTGTTTGGTGAAGTTTAAATGTTTTAATAAACTTTGATTTTAAGACGGGTACCTAATTTCATTTTGGGAAAATCCTACAAAAGGTTCAACTTATTTCAATCAATCGAAGCTATTAAAGTTGATTTTGGGATCAATTTTATTGAGATTCATGGGAATTTTTCTAAATGATTTATAACTATCTGATCACCTCAGTACAGGAAGGATGTGGAAACTATAGAAGGGGTGCAGAGGAGATTTGCAAGGATGTTGCCTGGATTGGGGAGTATGCCTTATGAGAATAGGTTGAGTGAACTCGGCCTTTTCTCCTTGGAGTGGCGGAGGATGAGAGGTGACCTGATAGAGGTGTATAAGATGATGAGAGGTATTGATCTTGTGGATAGTCAGAGGCTTTTTTACCGGGGCTGAAATGGCTAACATGAGAGGGCACAGTTTTAAGGTGCTTGGATGTAGGTACAGAGGAGATGTCAGGGTTAAGTTTTTTACGCAGAGAGTGGTAAGTGCGTGGAATGGACTGCCGGCTAATGTGGTGGAGACAGAAACAATAGGATCTTTTAAGAGACTCCTGGAGAGCTTAGAAAAATAGAAGGCTATGGGCAACCCTGGGTAATTTCTACAGTACATACATGTTCGGCACAGCATTATGGGTCGAAGGGCCTATATTGTGCTGTAGGTTTTCTATGTTCCTAGCTAGTTTCCTTTGTATCCCCATCGCCTATGCTTGAAACAAGGAAATGTCTATTGCATTGCTTATAAAATTGTACTTAATATTTTATATTGCATTTCATAAGGATGTATGCAGAAAAGCAGAAAGCCTGCGTGCACTTACCCTATCTATACCCCTCAATTTTGTATACCTCTATCAAATCTCCCCTCAGTCTTCTGTGTTCTGGGGAATAAAGTTCTAACCTATTCAATTTTTCATTATAACTCAGGTCCATCAGTCCTGGCAATATCCTTGTAAATTTTCTCTACACTATTTCTATGTTATTGTCATCTTTCCTGTAGGTTGGTGACCAAAACTGCACACAATGCTCCAAATTAGGCCTCAGCAGCATCTTGTACAATGTCAACATAATGTCCCAACACCTGTACTCAATTCTTTGATCTATGAAGGCCAATGTGCCAAAAGCTTTCTTAACAGCCCGATCTACCTGTGACACCGCTTTCAATGAATTATGCACCTGTATTCTCAGATCCCTTTGTTCTACCACACTCCTCAGTGCCCTGGCACTCACTGTGTAAGACCTACTCTGGTTGGTCCTCCCAAAGTGTAACACCTCGCACTTATCTGCATTAAATTCCATCTGCCATTTATTATCTCATTTTTCCAGCTGATCCAGATCCTGCAGTAAGTTTTCATAAACTTCCTCGCTGTCCACTATACCCCTATTCTTGGCGTCATGCACAGTTTGTTGATCTAGTTAACTACATTATCGTCCAGATCGTTGATGTAGAAGACAAACAACGAAGGACCCAGCACCAATCCTGCAACACTCCACTAGTCACAGGCTTCCAGTAAGAGAGGCAACCATCTACTACCATGCTCTTGCTTCTCCTGCAAAAACAATGACTAATTCAATCAAATACAGGCTCCCACTTTCAAATCTCTTACTAACTCTTCCTTCAGTTAGTCCTGACGAAGGGTCTCGGCCTGAAACGTTGACTGTACCTCTTCCTAGAGATGCTGCCTGGCCTGCTGTGTTCACCAGCAATTTTGATGTGTGTTGCTTGAATTTCCAGCATCTGCAGAATTCCTGTTGTTTGCGTTTTCTAATCCAATTTACTACCTCATCTTGAATGCCAAGCGACTGAACCTTTTTGACCAACATCCCATATGGGACCTTGTCAAGTACTTTGCTGAAGTACATGTAAGCAACATCCACTGCCTTGCCTTCATCAACTTTCCTGGTAACTTCCTTGAGAAACTCCATAAGATAGGTTAGACATGACCTACCATGCTGACTAAACTTAATCCCTGTCTATCCAAATACTCACATATCTGGTCTCTTATAATGCCTTTCAATCACTCCTGATGTCAGGCTCACTGGCCTATAATTTCATGGTTTATTCTTAGAGCCTTTCTTAAACAGCAGAACAACATTAGCTATCCACCAATCCTCTGGTACCTCACCTGTTGCTAGGGATTTATCTGTCTCTGCTCAGGCCCCTGCAATTTCTGCACTTGCCTCTAGTAGGGTCTGAGGGAACACCTTGTCAGGCCCTGTGGATTTATCCACCCTGATTTGCCTCAGAACAGCAAACACTTCCTCCTCTGTAATCTGCATAGGGTTCATAATCTTGCTGCTGCTTTGCCTAGCTTCTATAGACCATCTCCCAAGTAAATACAGATGCAAAAAAAAATCCATTTAAGATCTCCCCAATCTCTTTTGGCTCTACATATAGATTACCATTCTGATCTTCCAGAGGACTAATTTTGTCTCTTGCAGTCCTTTTCCCCTTAACATATCTGTAGAAGCCTTTAGGATTCTCCTTCACCTTGTCTGCCAGAGCAACTGCATGCCGCCTTTTAGCTCTTCTGATTGCTTTCTTAAGTGAGAAAGCAAGGCAGAAGATCCCGATGGAGTACCTGCTAAGGCTCTGCAAACCTGTGCCAACCAACTAGCAGGAGTATTCAAGGGCATTTTCAACCTCTCACTGCTACGGGCAGAAGTTCCCACTTGCTTCAAAAAGGCAACAGTGCCAAAGAACAATAATGTGGGCTGCCTTAATGACTATTGCCCAGTAGCACTCACATCGACAGTGATGAAATGCTTTGAGAGGTTGGTTATGACTAGACTGAACTCCTGCCTCAGCAAGGACCTGGACCCACTGCAATTTGCCTATCATCACAGAAGGTTGTAAATCTAGCCTAAGAAGTACTTATCTTTAGGAAGCGGTGTCTCGGAAAGGCAGCGTCCATTATTAAAGACCTCCAGCACCCAGGGCATGCTGTTTTCTCACTCTTACCACCAGGTGGGAGTGTGCCTGAAGACACACACTCAGTGATTCAGGAACAGCTTCTTCCCTTCTGCCATCCGATTTCTTAATGGACTTTGAAGCTTTGGACACTACCTCACTTTTTTTTTAATATACAGTATTACTGTTTTTGCACATTTTTTAGTCATCAATATATGTAATTGATTTACTTGTTTATTATTATGATATTTATTTTTCTCTCTCTGCTAGATTATGTATTGCTTTGAACTGCTGCTGCAAAGTTTAGAAATTTCACGTCACATGACGGTGATAATAAACCTGATTCTGATTTCTTGCATTTCTTATACTTAAGTACCTCTTTAGGTCCTACCTGCCACACACTTTTTTTTCTTAACCAGGGCCTCAATATCTCTCAAACTGAGGTTCCATAAATCTGTTTTCCTTGCCTTTTATTCTGACAGGCACAGATACGCTTTGTACTCTCAAAATTTCACCTTTGAAGGCCTTCAACTTACAAAGTGCACCTTTGCCAGAAAGTAGTCTGTCCCAAGCCACACTTGCCAGATCCTTTCTAATACCATCAAAACTGGCCTTTCTCCAATTTAGAAGCTCAACCCAAGGACCAGACCGATCTTTTTCTATAATTACCATAAGACGTAGGAGCAGAAATTAGGCCATTTGGCCCATCAAGTCTGCTCTACCATTCAATCATAGGTGGTCCTTTTTTTTTTTTTTTACCCCTCCTCAGCTCCACTCCCCGGCCTGCTCCCGTAACCTTTGAAGCAGTGTCAAATCAAGAACCTATCAATCTCTGCCTTAAATACACCCAAATGCATGGCCTCCACAGCTGCCTGGTTTCAATGAGATCTCTCCCCCTCCTCCCCCCATCCTTCTAAATTCCAGTGAGTACAGACCCAGAGCCATCATATGATACCACTTTCATTCCCAGAATCATCCTGGTGAACCCTCTCCAGCACATCTTACATGAGGAGCCCAAACTGTTCATAATACCTCAAGGTGAGGCCTCAGCATCACACCCCTGCTGTTGTATTCTAGGCCTCTTGAAATGAATGCTAACATTGCATTTGCCTTCCTCTCCACCGACTCAGCCTACACTGAGCATGGGGGAGGGGGCGGGGCCAGGGCTGTGTGCTGAGTCCACTGCTGTTCGCTCTGCTGACCCACGACTGTGCAACACACAGCTCGAACCACATCGTCAAGTTCATCGATGACATGACCGTGGTGGGTCTCATCAGCAAGAACGATGAGTCAGCATACAGAGAGGAGGTGCAGTGGCTAACGGACTGGTGTAGAGCCAACAACCTGTCTCTGAATGTGAACAAAACAAAAGGGATGGTTGTTGGCTTCTGGAGGACACGGAGCCATCACTCTCCGCTGAACATCGACATCTCCTCCGTAGAGATTGTTAAGAACGTCCCTACTTTCTGCGAAGGCTGAGAAAACTCCATTTCCCACCCCCCATCCTCACCACATTCTACGGAGGTTGTATTGAGAGCATCCTGAGCAGCTGCATCACTGCCTGGTTTGGAAATTGCACCATCTTGGATCACAAGACCCTGCAGCGGATAGCGAGGTCAGCTGAGAAGATCATCGGGGTCTCTTTTCCCACCATTACAGACATTTACACCACATGCTGCATCCGTAAAGCAAACAGCATTATGAAGGACCCCATGCACCCCTCATACAAACTCTTCTCCCTCCTGCCATCTGGCAAAAGGCACCAAAGCATTCAGGCTCTCATGACCAGACTACGTAACAGTTTCTTCCTCCAAGCCATCAGACTCCTCAATACCCAGAGCCTGGACTGACACCAACCTACTGCCCTCTACTGTGCCTATTGTCTTGTTTATTATTTATTGCAATGTCTGCACTGTTCTGTGCATTTCGTGCAGCCCTGGGTAGGTCTGTAGTCTAAAGTAGTTTTTGTGTTGTTTTACATAGTTCAGTGTAGTTTTTGTATTGTTTCGTGCAGCACCATGGTCCTGAAAAACATTGTCTCGTTTTTACTGTATACTGTACCAGCAGTTATGGTCGAAATGACAATAAAAAGTGACTTGACTTGAAGTTAACCTTTAGGGTGTTCTGAACAGGGACTCCTAAGTCCCTTTGCATCTCAGATACTTGGATTTTTCTCCCCTTTTAGAAAATAGTCTGCACATTTATTTCTACTACCAAAGTGCATGACCATGCATCTTCCAATCTTGTATTTCATTTTCCACTTTCTTGCTCTTTCTCCTAATCTGTCCAAGTCCTTCTGCAGCCTGCCTGTTTCCTCAACACTACCTGCCCCTCCACCCTGAAACTAACGGTATTATGATTATTAGATGCAAAGTGTTCCCGTACACAAACCTCTGTCACCTGCCCTGTTTCATTCCCTAATAGGAGATCAAGTATTGCATACTCTCTTATTAGGACTTCTATGTACTGATTAAGGAAACTTTCCTGAGCACATTTGACAAACTCAAACCCATCTAGTTGTTTTACAATGTGGAGGTCCCAGTCAATATGTGGAAAGTTAAAATGACTTACTGTCACAACCTTATGTTTCTTGCAACAGTCTGTGATTTCTCTACAAATTTGTTCCTCTAAATCCCACAGACTGTTGGATGGAATATAATGAGCATTAACGTGGTCATACCTTGTTTGTTCCTCACTTCCACCCATAAAGCATCACTAACTAGCTCTCCAGTCTGTCCTGACTGAGCACTGCTTTTGACATTTTCCCTGACTAGTAATACCACCCCTCCCACTTTAATCCCTCCGGCTCTGTCGCGTCTAAACAACAGAACCCCGTAATATTGAGCTACTAGCCCTGCCCCTCCTGCAGCCAAGTCTCAGTAATGGCTACAATATCATAGTTCCAAATTGATCCATGCCCTGAGATCATCTGCCTTTCCTACGATATTTGCATCTACCTGTGTGTGCGTGTGTGTGTTCGTTCCTTTCACCTTTGCCGTCTAGTATTTGACATTTCCATCCTGAAGGAAAATACTTTCTCTACCCATCTATGCCTCTCGTAATTTTGTATACTCTCGTTACCATCCTCCTCTGACACTTTAAAGAGAACAATCAAGCTTGTCTACCCTTTCTAGCTTAATATATTCAAATCCTGGCAAAGTGTATGTGAACCTCTTCAACCTTTTCATAGTGTTATAACCAGAACTGCACACAACTACATTATCATTTCAAGTTATTAATTCACCTGTAATGTTTATTCACTGCTGATTTTCAGTACCTAAACTCTGTTTCCTCTATCATATTCTTTCAGTCTGACCCAGCTGAATCCATGATCTTGATTTCACTCCACTTTTGCCCTAAATTAGTTCCATATTAGATTCCAATTAATTCAATATATCTGAGGTTTCACTGTTTGTCAAAAATCATATGGCCTCTATTTTCAGGATGAGGTGATGAATTGGGAAGTGTGTGGACTGTATTGGGTGGTTTCTATCTGGCAAAGATGGTGAAGGCATGAGTTACTGTTTTTTATTGTGTAGTTATTCTGAGTTTTTTTTTGCGGATATGATAGAGTCTTTTAAGAGACTTTTGGATAGGTACATGGAGCTTAGAAAAATAGAGGGCTATGGGTAACCCTGGTAACTTCTAAGGTGGTGACATGTTCGGCACAACTTTGTGGGTCGAAGGGCCTGTATTGTGCTGTAGGTTTTCTGTGTTTCTAAATGTTGCTAGGCCTACGTAATACCTGCGCCTTCCTGTGACCTCTTGTAACCACATTGACTTGCATGATCTCTCCTGCTTTGCATTTGTAACCAACAGAAATGTTCCTATTTGTTCTCTTGGAATCTAATTCTGCACTTGGTCAGTTGGACATTTGAAGGAATAATAAAATTTGTCATTTTTTTAATAATATCCCTTTATAACTTGGAGCCAGTAAAAAAATATTACTATGTGCTTCTGGTCTAGCACAAAATGGCTTTTTTTTTCTCAGTGGCAATTAGCAAAATGAGGTCACATAAATACCAAGAAACTAAACGTGAAACTTGATTTCTTGATGTGAAGTTTTATCACTTCGTTCATATTCTTTAAATCCATGTGTTACAAAACCAGTTTGGCTAATTATTACCGTGTAAGCGGAACAAGTGCTACACATGCCCTTACACTTCCTCCCTCACCACCATTCAGGGCCCCAAACAGTCCTTCCAGGTGAGGCAACACTTCACCTGTGAGTCCGCTGGGGTGATATACTGCGTCCAGTGCTCCCGATGTGGCCTTTTATATATTGGCGAGACCCGACGCAGACTGGGAGACCGCTTTGCTGAACATCTACGCTCTGTCCGCCAGAGAAAGCAGGATCTCCCAGTGGCCACGCATTTTAATTCCACATCCCATTCCCATTCTGACATGTCCATCCACGGCCTCCTCTACTGTAAAGATGAAGCCACACTCAGGTTGGAGGAACAACACCTTATATTCCGTCTGGGTAGCCTCCAACCTGATGGCATGAACATCGACTTCTCTAACTTCCGCTAAGGCCCCACCTCCCCCTCGTACCCCATCTGTTACTCATTTTTATGCACACATTCTTTCTCTCACTCTCCTTTTTCTCCCTCTGTCCCTCTGAATATACTTCTTGCCCATCCTCTGGGTCCCCCCCCCCACCTTGTCTTTCTTCCCGGACCTCCTGTCCCATGATCCTCTCATATCCCCTTTTGCCAATCACCTGTCCAGCTCTTGGCTCCATCCCTCCCCCTCCTGTCTTCTCCTATCATTTTGGATCTCCCCCTCCCCCTCCAACTTTCAAATCCCTTACTCACTCTTCCTTCAGTTAGTCCTGACGAAGGGTCTCGGCCTGAAACGTCGACGGTACTTCTCCCTACAGATGCTGCCTGGCCTGCTGCGTTCACCAGCAACTTTGATGTGTGTTGCTTGAATTTCCAGCATCTGCAGAATTCCTGTTGTTTGGCTAATTATTACTTTCAGTTTGGGATTGTACGTTGACTAATTGTAAAATTGCAAAAAGATACTTTACATAAGATTAAGTTTAGTTAATTTTATTTTGTGTTAAAGTATCTTTTTGCAATTAGTCAACGTACAATCCTAAACATACAGTGAAATGTGTTTTGTGTTAACAATCAACACAGTTTGAGGACATCCTGGGGAAAAGGCCTGTAAATGTCACCAAGCTTCTGGCACCAGTATAGCATGCCCACAGCTGGCTAACCCTATCCTGTATATCTTTGGAATGTGGGAAGAAACTGGAGCACCTGGAGGAAACCTATGCAGTCATATGTAAGCTCCTTACAGACAGTGTGGGAAATGAACACTGATTGTTGTTGCTGCTACCATGAGCAGTACTTGCTCATTTTAGTTTAATATGAACAGTTAGATAAGTTTTGATTTCATTGTTTCACCTTAAAGTTGTAATGACCTTCAGTAATGCTTAAAACAGGATAGCCCACTTGTCACCTTGTTTTAAAAGGCCGCTGTGGATGTCTGCACTCATGTACTCTAAAGCTAGTTTCAGAGAGTAAATTGACAGGAAAAACTCTGGTTAACTCTGAAACTGTATCTATAAACATACAAAATAGGAACAAGAGTCGGCCTTGACTGATTATAACCTAATATCCTAATATGTTCCTGTCTATCCATGTAACTTTTCAACCTCTTGCTTATCAAGTATCTACCTGATTCTATTTAAAAATATTCAAAGATCGTTTCCACCTCTCTTTCAGATGGAGAGTACAAAGATACACAAACCTCAGAGAAAAAAATCACTTTACTTCCTATCTTAAATGATTTTTAACAATGATTTATAGTTCTAGTTTCTCCCACAAAACAAACGATCCTCTCTGCATGAAGACATTAAGAGACTTCAGATACTGGAAATCTGGAGCAACACACAAAACACTGGAGAAGTTCAGCAGGTCAGGCTGCATCAATGGAGGGAAATGAAGAGTTGATGTTTTGAGCTGAGACCATTCACAGTAAGATTAAATTGGCCAGATCCTTCCCCACTCATTTTACTTATCAATATCCCTTTAACACTTCTTCATGTACTCCTCGCAGTCTAGTTTTCTATTTATCACCTGTCATCAGCAAATTTAGAAACTGCATTGTGCATGTTTTCATTGAAGTTACCAATAAAAGTCATATGATTGAAGTCCCTCACTGATCACTGTTCCACACCACTCATTACATCTTGCCAACCACTTCTTTACATTTTCCTGGTTAACTGATCTTCTAATCCAGCAATATGTTTATTCCTACACCTTGAATATTTTCTGCAATAATTTTGGATGCAGAAGGTAGATTTTCAGAGAGCATTTTGAGTACAGTACATCCACTGATTCCCCTTTATTGATAGCACATCTTGCTTGAAAAAATTCTAATACAAGATTATTAATCAAATTTTTAATAGTCTTGATTAAAGGAGACATATTGAACAGAACGCTAGGTTCTTCAGCTAGAGAGAATTATAATCACGGAACTACAAAGTCATTTGTTGGAGGTAATGGAACAAAGCCTCCCAACTATTTGCTGTTCTATTAATTTCAGAATTATTAATGCAGAGAAAAAGGTAAATAAATATGTTTGAAATTATTTATTTTGAATATATTATTTTCAAATGATTTTTTCAAACATTTATTCTTCCTGTCATCAGATTTTGAAATTCCATGAATACTAGCTCACTATTCCTCTTTTGTATTATTTATTTATTCATTAATTGTAACATAGTAATTTCTGTCTTCCTCTATTGCTGCCACAAAACAACAAATTTCATCACATGTCAGTGATAATAAATCTGATTCTATTGATCATTTCTTAAGCTGCTATTATTTTTAACTGCAGTTAATATGTATTTCCTGCAGATGGCATATGAATTCATCTAATCAAGTTACTGATTTAAATGTGAAGTCTCACCCAAAGTAATCAGGTTTCAACCAACTTGTGTTCAGCTCTAGTTCCTGCTTTTCCTGGTTGAGTTGCCCATTGGTTAACTGGTGGTTTACTTCTGGATGAGCGAAATTATTTCAAAAATGACTTATGACATTGGAAACAGTAACTGCAGATGCTGGTAAGCTGCAGCAAGACACAAAGGAGTTAGTGGTATTCATTGGATCAGGCACTATCTATGGGGGGAACTAGATGGTTGATATTTTGTGTCAGGACCCATCTTCTGTCCTCGCTCTCCATTTCCCTCCATAAGTGCTGCCTGACCTGCTGAGTTCTTCTAGCTCTTTTGTGTGTTTCTGTATGTGACATTAGAAGTTTTGAACATAGTGAATTTGTTAAGTTGATACGTAGAATTCCACAAAACTGTTATTGCTTGGTTGACAAATGAAACCAGTTGTTGAAGCCACTCAACACCAAATTAGCCTTTCTAAATAAATAAATGACTGAAACCTGTGAAATAGCAGCAAACAGAATGATGATTCATTCTGATCTAATGTATTGTTTTAGCAAATTGTGTATTTTATACTTTTTGTCTATAACTGGAGCTTCTAAGTTCAGAAGCAAGCAGAATCGTATGTGGAAGAGGTTGTACAATATACTTTCAAAACATGGAAACCCTGGAATAGATTATCGATTTTTCTGCTTGTTTGGTTTCACTTCTTGATCATGACTGGATTTCCATTTACCTTAGACTCCCAACTGATCAAAAATAAAGTTCAAATATATTTAATGTAAATGAAGAATCAGGTTTACATGTTAAGTGCTCATCTAAATTGTTTTAAAATGTTGAGAGTACAGACAGAACCACCATCTGGTGAAAAGATTTTTTTTCAGATTTCCTCTTGCTTCTCACCTTAAAGCTAACCCTCTGTTTGTATGCATCTGTTTTGGAGAAAAGTTTAGAATGGGAATATGTCATTCACCACCTTGAGACCATTTTCAATGCAAATAGGGCTGGCCTATATTTAAATCTTGTAATCTAAAAGTGTAGAGAGCAACAGTGAGACATGTTGGTGGTTGCTTACTGTGGAATTTTGAAAGTGCTTCTTTTCTTGAAAGTGCGTGAGCAGTTGTCATTACCTATTGGTAGTCTCCCTCTAGCTGAAAGTATTTTTTTTTTTGAGTACTCAAGTAATCTCATAGAAATATAGAAAACCTACAGCACAATACAGGCCCTTCAGCCCACAAAGTCGTGCCGAATATGTCCCTACCTTACAAATTACTGGGGTTATCCATAGCCCTCTATTTTTCTAAGCTCCATGTACCTATCCAAAAGTCTCTTAAAAGACCCTATGGTATCCGCCTCCACCACCGTTGCTGGCAGCTCATTCCACGCACTCACCGCTCTCTGTGTTTATAAAAAAAAACTTAACCCTGACATCTCCTCTGTACCTACTCCCAAGCACCTTAAACCTGTGCCCCCTTGTGGCAGCCATTTCAGCCCTGGGAAAAAGCCTCTGACTATCCACACAATCAGTGCCTCTCATCATCTTATACACCTCTATCAAGTCACCTCTCATCCTCCGTCGCTCCAAGGAAAAAAGGCCGAGTTCACTCAACCTATTCTCATATGGCATGCTCCTCAATCCAGGCAACATCCTTGTAAATCTCCTCTGCATCCTTTCTATGTTTTCCACATCCTTCCTGTAGTGAGGCGACCAGAGCCGAGCACAGTACTCCAAGTGGGGTCTGACCAGGGTCCTATATAGCTGCAACATTACCTCTAGGCTCCTAAATGCAATTCCACGATTGATAAAGGCCAATACACTGTATGCCTTCTTAACCACTGAGTCAACCTGCGCAGCTGCTTTGAGCGTCCTATGGACTCGGACCCCAAGATCCTTCTGATCCTCCACACTGCCAAGAGTCTTACCATTAATACTATATTCTGCCATTATATTTGACCTACCAAAATGAACCACCTCACACTTACCTGGGTTAAACTCCCTCTGCCACTTCTCAGCCCAGTTTTGCATCCTATCAATGTCCCGCTGCAACCTCTGACAGCCCTCCACACTATCCACAACACCCCCAACCTTTGTGTCATCAGCAAACTTACTAACCCATCCCTCCACTTCCTCATCCAGGTCATTTATAAAAATCACAAAGAGTAAGGGTCCCAGAACAGATCCCTGAGGTACACCACTGGTCACCGACTTCCATGTAGAATATGACCCATCTACAACCACTCTTTGCCTTCTGTGGACAAGCCAGTTCTGGATCCACAAAGCAATGTCCCGTTGGATCCCATGCCTCCTTACTTTCTCAATAAGCCTTGCATGTGGTACCTTATTAAATGCCTTGCTGAAATCTACATACACTACATCGACTGCTCTTCCTTCATCAATGTGTTTAGTCACATCCTCAAAAAATTCATTTAGGCTCGTAAGGCACGACCTGCCCTTGACAAAGCCATGCTGACTATTCCTAATCATATTATACCTCCCCAAATATTCACAATTCCTGCCTTTCAGGGTCTCCTCCATCAACTTACCAACCACTGAAGTAAGACTCATTGGTCTATAATTTCCTGGACTATCTCTACTCCCTTTCGTGAATAAAGGAACAACATCCGCAACCCTCCAATCCTCTGGAACCTCTCCTGTCCCCATTGATGATGCAAAGATCATCACCAGAGGCTCAGCAATCTCCTCCCTCGCCTCCCACATCCGGTACATCTCATCCGGTCTCAGCGACTTATCCAACTTGATGCTTTCCAAAAGCTCCAGCACATTCTCTTTCTTAATACCTACATGCTCAAGCTTTTCAGTTCGCTGCAAGTCATCACTGCAATCACCAAGATCCTTTTCCATTGTGAATACTGAAGTAAAGTATTCATTAAGTACCTCTGCTGTTTCCTCCGGTTCCATACACACTTTCCCACTGTCTCATTTGTTAGGTCCTATTTGTTCACGTCTCATTAGTCAAATGGGTGAAGTGCCAGAGGGCTTCAGTGCTTCTGGTCTTTTAACTGTAGGATGAGTTGCTGAATTTGATGAAGGGGGGAGGGAGTTGCCATTTAATATTCCATAGTATATTTCACCTAGTTAAACACACAACATTATATAGAATATTTAAAATGTTCCTATTTTTCCTTAGTGTGTTTCCTGTGGAAAATGTTTCAAGAAACTGTGGTCTCTGCATGAACATATCAAAGTTGTCCATGGCTTTGCTGAAAAGAAATTCTCCTGTGAGATTTGTGAGAAGAAGTTCTACACAATGGCTCATGTTCGAAAACACATGGTTGGTAAGTTGAAAATATAAGTACACTGCCTTTTAATTGCCTTCCTTGTTACTGGGTTAGTGTGCCCAGAATTTCCTTTAACATTTATGGAAGTGTCTTACAGCAAAGATTAAACAACTTAAGGAGGAGCACAGCAAGATACATGAAGTTGTTAATGCATTCTACATATTGAAACCATTTTTCTAAAAATATGCTCTTGCTATTCCTTTCCACTACCATCTTCAGAAGTTATTACATCTTATAAGGAAAGTGGTATTTCTTTACGATTAAATTCTCGGGCTTCCAGCAAGTATCGATTATAACCAAGATCCTTTTTTATCCTTCGTAAAATTATTATAATTAGTTTGTGTACAGAATGGTGATAAGTTCAAAATTTAGTCTTTTAGGTTTATTTTCTTCACAGCAGTTACCATGCATCTCTTCTTTAAGTTTATTGGCCTGAACTGACAGCTGTACTTATGGTGTGATTTGACCAGAGCACTGGGAAAATCAGACATGACCATTTTAACCTTGTGATTCAATATTTTTCCTTTATTGCTACCTTTAAATTATTGGAACACATGATAGTTAAGACTTCACTCTCTTTCAATATCATTCATAGCTATTGAGTACATGTTTTTTTTCAATTGAGAAAAATCTGAAGAGCGAGTGCAATCGGCAAATCTGTCTTTAACATCTGGCTGCATCTTTGGGGTTTCCTATACATGTATAAAATTTTGAAAGTTGCATGGGGAATGTAGACAACTGTAAGGAACTTTATACTGAGAAACTTTATAGTGGACAGTGAAGAAAATTATCTAAGGTTACATCAGGATCTAAATTGACAGTATATGATCCAAAATTTGTGGTTCGTGATGAGCTGAGCAAACTCACAGCTGACCTGTTCAGAAGGATGATAATTAACTCATGCTATCACATCCTAACCACTACCACTTGCACAGTGAAAACTTGCTGAGGGAAGCAAACTCCATCTATCATAGTGAGATTCTGTATGGTGGTGGGTGGACGAGGAGGAGAGGGTTGGTGAAGCCTTCAACTTAAGTTTCTTCTCCCAACCTTCTTTGCTTAGCTTGCCAAAAAACCAATGTTTTGAAAGTATTAATCATTAAAATGTTTCAGAATCGGGTTTAATATGTCGTGAAATTTGTTAACTTAGCAGCAGTACAATGCAATATATGATATAGAAAAAAAAGTAAATCAATTGCAGTAAGTGTGTGTGTGTGTGTGTGTGTGTGCGCTTGTGTGTGTGTACCCACACCCAGGGCTTGTCCTGCGTGATGGGGGTCCCTAATAATGGACACTGTCTTTCTGAGGCACCTCTCCTTGAAGATGTCTTGGATACTACGGAGGCTAGTACCCAAGATGGAGCTGACTAATTTAGCATCTTTCAGTAGCGTCTTTTGATCATATCCAGTAGACCCCCCCCCCCCCCAAAAACTAGACAGTAATGCAGCCAGTCAGAATGCTCTCCACGGTACACCTATGGAAGTTTTCGAGTGTTTTGGGTGACAAACCAAACTTCCTCAAACTCTGAATGAAATATAGCGTACCTTCCCTAATTTATATTCAGTGGATATTTTGGAAAAAAATTTAGATTTAAATCCTTTTCAGAAAGGTGTAATAGCAATTATTTATAATATAATTATGAAAATACGTCCAGACGTATCTAATAAAGTTAAGATTGATTGGGAAAGGGAACTTAAGATTACTTTACCGATTGAAAACTGGGGAAAAAAATTCTTCAATTAGTTAACTCATCCTCTGTATGTGCTAAACATGCATTGATACAGTTTAAAGTAGTGCATAGGGCTCATATGTCTAAGGATAAATTAGCTCATTAATACTCTCATATAAATCCTCTATGCGATAGATGTCACTCTGAGATAGCTTTAACTCATATATTTTGGTCATGTCCTTTTTTGAAAAAATACTAGAAAGTTATTTTTGATATTATTCAACTGTTTTGAATATTGATTTACAACCTCACCATATTACCGCAATTTTTGGGTTACCAGTGATAGAACCAAGTCATTTAACCTCTTCAGCTCGTCGGATGATTGCATTTCTTACATTAATGGCTGGAAGATCCATTTTGCTGAATTGGAAAGAGATCAATTCTCCCACCACATATCATTGGTTCTCTCAAACTATGTTGTGTTTATTCTACTAAATTTGAAAATACTTGGAGGCCATTTATTCAGCATTTCCATATGATGTAATTTGATCTTTTCCAAACCTATTTTATTTCTTTTTAATATATGTCAAGAGGAGCGGAGTCAACGACACTAATGGTTCTTTTTTTTGACGTTACGTAACAGCCCATGTCTTTTTCTGCTTTAGTTAGTTGGTTAGCATTGTTTAGATTAGTTTTTCTTTTGGGGTATATACTTTTTTCCCTTTTTCATGTTTTTTTTTCTGTATATTATATTTGTATCCTGTACGATTGGGAGGTTTAATACCCATGTGTCAACTGGGTTTATATTTAAATATGTTAATTACAACAATGTAATCCCAATAACTTTGTATCAATACTATGTTATGTTTATCATTATGAAACTAATAAGAAGATTGAAAAAGAAATATAGCCGCTGTCTTACCTTCTTTATAACTGCATAGATATGTTGGGACCAGGTTAGGTCCCCAGAAATCTTGACACCCAGGAACATGAAATCACTCACTCTCTCCACTCCTGATCCCTCTGAGGATTGGTTCGTGTTTCCTCATCTTGCCCTTCCTGAAGTTCACAGTCATCTTTTTCGTGAGTGCAAGGTTGTTGCTGTGACACCACTCAACTAGCTGGTATATCTCACTCCTGTAGATCCTCTCGTCACCATTTGAGATCCTGCCAGCAATGGTTGTATCATCAGCAAATTTATAGATGGTGTTTGAGCTATACCTAACCACACAGTCATGGGTATAGAGGGAGTAGAGTAGAGGGCTAAGCACACATCCCTGAGGTGGCCAGTGTTGATCGTCAGCAAGGAGGAGATATTATTACCAATCTGCATAGATTGTAGTCTTCTAGTTAGGAAGTTGAGGATACAGTTGCAGAGGGAGGTACAGAGGCCTAGGTTCTGTAGCTTATCGATCAGGACTGTAGGAATGATGGCATTAAACACTGAATTATAGTCATTGAACAGCATCCTGATATGGGTGTTTGTATTGTCCAGGTGATCTAAGGCCATGTGAAGAGCCATTGAGGTTGTGTCTGCCGTAGACCTATTGTGGCAATAGGCAAATTGCAGTGGGTTCAGGTCCTTGCTGAGGCAGGAGTTGATTCTAGCCATGACCAACCTTTCAAAGCATCTCATCACTGTTGATCAAGTCATTAAGGCAGCTCACACTACTCCTCTTGGGCACTGGTATAATGTTGCCCTTTTGAAGCAAGTGAGAACTTCTGACCATAGCAGTGAGAGGTTGAAAATGTCCTTGAATATCTCCGCCAGTTGCTTGGAACAAGTTTTCATAGTCTTACCAGGTACTCAATCGGGGCCTGCCGCCTTTCGAGTGGTCACCCTCTTGAAAGACCGCCTGACATCAACCTCCGAGACAGAGATCAAAGGGTCACCAGGTGCAGAAGGGAACTTCACAACTGTAGTTATATTCTCCCTTTAAAAGCAGGCATTGAAGTCGTTGAGCTTGTCTGGTAGTGAAGCAGCACTGCCATTCAGGGCTTCACTTTGTAAGAACTAATGTCCTGCAAACCCTGCTGGAGTTGATGTGCATCTGATGTTGCCTCTAATCTCACATTGAATTGTTTCTTCGCTCTTGAAATAGCCCTCCGCAAGTCATATCTGGTTTTCTTGTACAGATCTGGGTAACTAGACTTGAATGCCACAGATCTAGCCCTCAGCAGGTGACAAACCTCTTGGTTTATCCACAGCGTTTGGTTTGGGAATGTACAGCAAATTTTCATTGGCACACACTCATCCACAAAGGTTTTAATAAAGTCAGTAACTACTGTGGCATCCTCATCCAGATTCGAAGATGAATACCTGAACATAGTCCAGTGCACTAATTCAAAGCAGTCCTATAAGCGCTCCTGTGCTTCCTTTGTCCATACCTTCTGGATCCTCACTACTGGTGGTGTAGTTTTTAGTCTCTGCCTATACTCAGAGTAGAAATACAACCAGGAGATCAGACTTCCCGAAGTGAGGGTGTGGAATAGCACGTTAGACATTCTTGATGGTCCAGGGTGTTGTTTCCTCTGGTTTACAAGTAATTTGTTGATGATAATTATTTAGTGACTTTTTCAACATGACCTGGTTAAAATCCCCCAAAATAATGGTGAAGGCGTCAGAGTATGCTGTTTCTTGCATGTTGATCACATCGCTGAGATCACCTAGAGCCTGATTGACATTGGCTTGAGGTGGAATGTACACTGCTATCAGAATGATCGCTTATATCTCTCACAGTAGGTAAAATGGACGGCACTTAATTGTGAGACATTCCAGGTCTGGTGAGCAGAATTGGAACATCACTGATACATTTGTACACCAAGAGGAATTGATCATGAGGCATACTCCACCACCTCTGCTTTTGAGAGATTTGATAGTCCTGTCCAATGGTGTATAGTGAACCCATCAATCTGAATCTCTGCGTCTGCTACAGAAGGGGGTTAACGAGGATTCTGTGAAGCAGAGGAAGCACACTGTACTAACGTCCCTCTGATACAGCGTCCTAGCTCTGAGATTGTCAATTTAATTTACTAAATACTATACACTTGCTAGCAATATAGTCAGTAGTGGGAGTTGAAAACACTTGTTTTTAAAACACACTTGTAACCCATACTGGCAGCCACGTTTCCTTTGAGTAGTCCAACAGAAGTATGGCTACGTTTGGCATTGTTTCCATCGGTTTTAAGCAGTGATAGATTGTTCAATTGCACTAAAGTATATTTATTAACTGTACAGACCTTGGATGCAGTTGTGATTCTCAGCTGCAGCAGATGGAAACAAGAATATTTAATCGTATCCATCAAGCTGTGCCACAACAAGATCACCCTGAAGGTGCCCTGAAAGTAAAAATGTTTAAAACCAATTTAGATAAATTGATTAATTAATGCTTAGATTCACCCTGTGTAACTGTTTATCACTATTTAAAGTAATTCAGATGCAGTCACTATCGGTATATTAGGTTATTAAAATGGGTTCCCACTGTGTTGCAACTTCATGTGATGGATATCTGCCAGAGGAAGCTGTGGAGGCAGGTACAATTACAACATCTTAAATACATTTAGATATGTACATGGAATGCAAAGATTTAGAGGGATATTGGCCAAATACAAATGAGAGTAGCTCAATTAGGCAACTGGGTTGGCATGGATGAGTTGGGCCATAGGACCTATTTCCTTCTGAATGACTAACTTCCTGACATTGAAAAATCTGCTTTCATTGATTGGTGTGATTTACTTGCAGATACAATGGCAACATTTGAAAAGCTCTTAGACAAGCATATAATATCCAAGGAATGGAGAGCTATGGACCATTTGCAGGCAGAAGGGATCAATGTAATTAGACATTGTTAGCTTAATTAATTCAGCACATCGTGGGATGAAAGGCCTGTTCCTTTGCTGTACTGCTCTATGTTCTAATATGCTCAAATATATACTTCACTCAGCTAATCTAATTTATGAATTGCTTTATCTGGTTTTACTTTAGCCTTGACAGTTGGTTTCAATGGTAATTTAATCACTGTGCTTTGCCACTGATTATTTGTGCAAATTGAACAAGAGCAGTATCCCTACACTAAGAATCGAATATTCTGCTAGCTACTTTCTGGATTTCCAATCTCTCAATTTTTTTCTATGTTTTGAACCTTTTTTTTTTATCTATTCCAAGAATTAGTGAATTCCCAATGCTTTGATCTTAATCATAGAAAAGTTCTTAAGGATTTTGTCAAAAGCATTTTGGAAGATTAAATACATCACGGTGAAAAGCTTTACACAATGTTGCTTCCTCAGACGCGCATGGTCTATTTGTAATTTTGTGGATGTACTAAGTGAGGGCTAAAAGTTTGTAAATAACATTTTCAAGAGCAAAAGTAGAATTGTCTGCCAAGCAGGTATTTGCCACAAGAACATCCATATATGACTCTATTACTAAAAGGTATTTCAATTTCCATTTGCATTTTTAGTAATGTGCAGATCTCTCAAAGTACATTACACATAATGAAGTACTGTTTGAAGTGTAGACATTGTAATAGAGAAAAAGTAGCAGCTAGTTTTACATATCAAGATTACACCCCATTAATATAACACCAATGTTAGGGACAGGTACTATCATTTAAGTAAAGAAATATCATATATAGTCAATTTTAATTTCAAAGCATATGCATAGAAGGAATATATCATATAACCCTGCTTTTGTTATAACATCTTATCTGATGTGCATAACCAGATTAGCAATGCAAAGAAGATAATTTGAATCATTTAGTTATAGTCATACCACAGATCATGTTTTTTTGTTTGCAGTCTTTTTATCTTGTAGAAATATAAACCAGGTAGCAATGGGGATAAAGAAATTGATAGGTTATTGCAGGGTCAGAAAATAATTTGTGGCACTATTTAGCTACAATATGATGACCGTAGACCAAACCTATTATATTATTGGAGAGAGATCACAAGACTGTTGCAAGAAACTAAGGTTGTTATAGCTTTCCACATGTTGACTGGACTTCTATACTGTAAAAGGACCAGGTGGGATAGAGTTTGTGAAATGTGGTCAGGAAAGTTTCCTTAATCAGTACAGAGAAGTCTGAATGAGAGAATGGATCTGCTATTAGGGAATGAAACAGAGCAAGTGATAGAAGTTTGTGTAGGGGAACACTTTGGATCTAGTGATCATAATGCTTTTAGTTTCAAAGTAAATATAGAAGAAGGTAGGTTAGGTCTGTGGGTTGAGATTTTTAAATTGGAAAAAGGCCAGTTTTGATGGTATCAGACATGATCTGGCAAGTGTGGGTTGGGACAGGCTGTTTTTTTGGTAAGGGTGTACTTGGTAAGTGGGAGGCCTTCAAAAGTGAAATTTTGAGAGTACAAAACTTGTATTTATGGAACCTTGGTTTTCAAGAGATATTGAGGCCCTGGTTAAGAGAAAAAAGGAGGTGCATGCAGGTATAGGCAGGCAGGAACAAATGAGGGTATGTGTGGAGTATAAGAAATGCAAGAGAACACTTAAGAAAGAAATCAGGAAGGCTAAAAGAAGGAAGGAGGTTACCCTAGCAGACAAGGAGAAGGAGAATCCTAAGGGATTCTATAGAGCAAAAGGATTGGTCCTCTGGAAGATCAGAATGGTAATCTGTGGAGCTAAAAGAGAAGGGGGAGATCTTTAAGGTATTTTTTGCATTTGTATTTTCTCAGGAGGCAGACAGAGTCTATGGAAGTAAGACAAAGCAGCAGCAAGATCATGGACCCTGTACATACTACAGAGGAGGAGATGTCTGCTGCCTTGAAGCAAATTAGTGTGGATAAATCCCTAGGGCCTGACCAGGTGTTCCCTTGGTCCCTGTGGGAGGCAAGTGCAAAAATTGCAGGGGCCCTAGCAGATATATTTAAATCATCCTTAGCAACAGGTGAAATAACAAAGGATTGTAGGATAGCTAATGTTGTTACACTGTTTAAGAAAAGCTCTATAAATAAACCATGAAATTACAGGCTGGTGAGCCTGACATCGGTAGTGGGGAAAGTTACTGGGAAGTACTTTGAGGGGCCGTATATATGAATATTTGGATAGACTTGGATTGATTAGGGATAGTCAGCATGGCTTTGTGCATGGTAGGTCATGTCTAACCAATCTTAGAGATTTTTGAGGAAGTTACTGGGAAAGCTGATGAAGGCAAGGCAGTAGATGTTGTCTACGTGGACCTTAGCAAGGCAATAGACAAGGTCCCGCATGGAAGGTTGGTCAAAAAGATTCAGTCATTTGGCATTCAATTGGATTAGACATTAGCTTCGTGTGGTAGTAGATGGTTGCCTCTCCGACTGGTGGCCTGTGACTAGTGGAGTGCCATCGGAATTGGTGCTAGGTCTGTTGTTGTTTGTCGTCTAAAACAACAATCCAATAAATGTGTGGATGATAACAAGATCAGGGGTGTAGTAGATCGTGAGGAAAACTCTCAGAGCTTGCAGCGGGATCTGGACCAGCTGGAAAAATGGGCTGAAAGAATGAAGATGGAATTTAATGCAGATAAGTGTGAGGTGTTGTACTTTGGTAGGACCAACCCAAGTAGGTCTTGCAGAGTGAATAGTAGGGCACTGAGGAGTGGCAGTAGAATAAAGGGATTTGAAAATACAGGTGCATAATTCATTGAAAGTAGTAGCACAGGTAGATAGCTCATAAAGAAAGCTTTTGGCACATTGGCCTTCATAAATCAAACTATTGAGTACAGGAGATGGGATGTCATGTTAATGCTGGTGAGGCCTAATTTGGAGTATTGTGTGAACTTTTGGTCACCTACCTACAGTAAAGATGTAAATAAGATTGAAAAAGTACAGAAAAAAATTACAAGGATGGTGCCAGGACTGGATGATCTGAATTATAAGGAAAGATTCAATAAGTTAGGACTTAATTTCTTGGAGCAAAGTAGATTGAGGTATACAACATTAAGAGGGGTATAGATAGAGTAAATGCAAGCAGGCTTTTTCCACTGAAGTTGCATGAGACTACAACAAGAGATCATGGGTTAAGAGTAAAAAGTTTAAGGGGAAGTTTCTTCTGCAGTTGAACGGGGCATGACTGCGCAAGCGCGTGTAAGTCGGACCGTGAGGCAGCGGGAGTATTTAAAAGAGAGCAGTTTAACGGAGCGGGCGACGGAGTAGAGGGAGACAGAGTAAGAGCGCTTTGGCTCCTGAGGCTTCGGCGAGCAGAGGCTGAGGAAGAGCTTCACTCCAAGTGAGGTAAGGCCGGGTAAGTTCCTTTAATAAATCTAATTACCTCAAGAGTAGGTAATGGAGGCAGCAGTTAGGGCAGATGAGTGCGCCATTTGCAGAATGTGGGAAGTCAGGGCGAGCACAATCGTCCCTGATGACTACACCTGCAAAAGGTGCATCCAGCTGTAGCTCCTGACAAACCGAGTTAGGGAGCTGGAGCTGGATGAACTTTGGATCATTAGGGAGGCCGAGGCAGAAATAGAGAGGAGTTACAGGGAGATAGTCACCCCTAAGAGTCAGGAGACAGGTAGCTGGGTGACTGTCAGGAGAGGGAAGGGGAATAGACAGAATGAGCAGAGCACCCCTGTGACTGTTCTCACCAATAATAAGTACATTGTTTTGGATACTGTTGATGGGGGCAACCTACCAGGGACAAGTTGCAGTGGTTGTGTATCTGGCACTGAGATGGGACCCTCAACTCAGGAGGGAAAAGAGGAGAGCAGTAGTGATAGGGGATTCGATAGTTAGGGGGACAGATAAGAGGTTTTGTGGAAGAGATCGAGAATCCCGGATGGTCTGTTGCCTCCCTGGTGCCAAGGTCCGTGATATCGCGGATCGAGTTCTCGGTATTCTCAAGGGGGAGGGTGAGCAGCCAGATGCCGTGGTCCATGTAGGGACCAATGACGTGGGTAGGAAGAGTGAGGAGGTCCTGAAAGGTGAGTTTAGGGAGCGAGGCACCAAGTTAAAGGACAGGACCTCCAGGATAGCAGTCTCAGGATTGCTACCAGTGCCACGTGCAGGCAGATTTAGAAATAGTAAGATAGCGCAGATCAACACGTGGCTGAAGACGTGGTGTAGGAGGGAGGGCTTCAGATTTATAGATAATTGGGCAGTTTTCCAGGGAAGGTGGGACCTGTTCCGGCGGGACGGACTACATCTGAACTGGAGGGGGACAAATATTCTTGCAGGTAGGTTTGCTAGAGAGGCTCCAGTGGATTTAAACTAGATACGAGGTGGGGAGGGGAACCAGAGTGTAGGAACAGATGTAGGGAAGAAGGAAGAAAAAGTAAATAGTAAAGTTGTTTTGCACCGTTAGTGATAAACAGAGAGTAAGAGATGGAAAATTTCTTAAATGCATTTATTTTAATGCTCGGAGCATTATAAGAAAGATGAATGAGCTTAAAGCATGGATTGATACCTGGAAGTATGATGTGGTAGCTATTAGTGAAACATGGTTACAGGAGGGGTGTGATTGATTCCTGGATTTAATTGCTTCAGGTGTGATAGAATCGGAGGGACAAGAGGGGGAGGTGTTGCATTGCTTGTCAGAGAAAATATTACTGCGGTGCTCCGTCAGGATAGATTAGAGGGCTCGTTTAGGGAGGCTATTTGGGTGGAATTGAGGAATGGGAAAGGTCTTATGGGGGTGTATTATAGACCACCAAATGGGGAGCGAGAATTGGAGGAGCAAATTTGTAAGGAGATAGCAGATATTTGTAGTAAGCACAAGGTTATGATTGTGGAAGATTTTAATTTTCCTTGCATGGACTGGGAAGCCCATACTGTAAAAGGGCTGGAGGGTTTGGAGTTTGTAAAATGTGTGCAGGATAGTTTTTTGCAGCAATACATAGAGGTACCACCTAGAGAAGGGGCAGTTTTGGATCTCCTGTTAGGGAATGAGATGGGTCAGGTGACGGAGGTTTGTGTTGGGGAGCACTTCGGGTCCAGTGATCACAAAGCACTTAGTTTCAATATAATTATGGAGAAGGATAGGTCTGGACCCAGGGTTGAGATTTTTGATTAGAGAAAGGCTAACTTTGCGGAGATGCGAAAGAATTTAGAAGGAGTGGATTGGGACAATTTGTTTTATGGGAAGAATGGTAATAGAGAAATGGAGGTCACTTAAAGGTGAAGTTTTGAGAGTACGGAATCTTTATGTTCCTGTTAGGTTGAAAGGAAAGGTTAAAAGTTTGAGAGAGCCATGGTTTTCAAGGGATATTGGAAACTTGGTTTGGAAAAAGAGAGATATCTTATATATATAGGCAGCATGGAGTAAATGAGGTGCTCGAGGAATATAAAGAAGGTAAAATGAATCTTAAGAAAGAAATTGGAAAAGCTAAAAGAAGATAGGAGGTTGCTTTGGCAAGTAAGGTGAAAATAAATCCCAAGGGTTTCTACCATTATATTAATAGCAAAAGGATAGTGAGGGATAAAATTGGTCCCTTAGAGAATCAGAGTGGACAGCTATGTGTGGAGCCAAAAAAGATTGGGGAGATTCTGAACAATTTCTTTTCTTCGGTATTCACTAAGGAGAAGGATAATGAATTGTGTAAGATAAGGGAAACAGGTAGGGAAGTTATGGAAACTATGATGATGAAAGAAGAGGAAGTACTGGAGCTTTTAAGGAATATAAAGGTGAATAACTCTCTGGGTCCTGACAGGACATTCCCTAGGACCTTGAGGGCAGTTAGTGTGGAAATAGCAGGGGCTCTGACAGAAATATTTCAAATGTCATTAGAAACAGGGATGGTGCCGGAGGACTGGCGTATTGCTCATGTGGTTCCATTGTTTAAAAAGGGTTCTAAGAGTAAACCTAGCAATTATCAGCCTGTGAGTTTGACGTCAGTGGTGGGTAAATTGATGGAAAATATTCTTAGAGATGGTATATATAATTATCTGGATAGACGGAGTCTGATTAGGAAGAGTCAACATGGATTTGTGCGTGGAAGGTCATGTTTGACAAATCTTATTGAATTTTTTGAAGGGGTTACAAGGAAAGTTGACGAGGGTAAAGCGGTGGATGTTGTCTATATGGACTTCAGTAAGGCCTTTGACAAGGTCCCACATGGAAGGTTGGTTAGGAAGATTCAATCGTTAGGTATTAATATTGAAGTAGTAAAATGGATTCAGCAGTGGCTGGATGGGAGATGCCAGAGAGAGGTGGTGGATAACTGTTTGTCAGATTGGAGGCTGGTGACCAGTGGTGTGCCTCAGGGATCTGTACTGGGTCCAATGTTGTTTGTCATATACATTAATGATCTGGATGATGGGGTGGTAAGTTGAATGAGTAAGTATGCAGATGTTGTTGGAATGTTGGTTATGCACTTTGGCAGAAAAAATAAACGGGCAGACTATTATTTAAATAGGGAAAGAATTCGAAGTTCTGAGATGCAACGGGACTTGGGAGTCCTCGTACAGGATACCCTTAAAGTTAACCTCCAGATTGAGTCGGTAGTGAAGAAGGCAAATGCAATGTTGACATTCATTTCCAGTGGAATAGAGTATAGGAGCAGGGATGTGATGTTGAGGCTCTATAAGGCGCTGGTGAGACCTCACTTGGAGTACTATGGGCAGTTTTGGTCTCCTTATTTAAGAAAGGATGTGCTGACATTGGAGAGGGTACAGAGAAGATTCACTAGAATTATTCCAGGAATGAGAGGGTTAACATATGAGAAACGTTTGTCCGCTCTTGGACTGTATTCCTTGGAGTTTAGAAGAATGAGGGGAGACCTCATTTCGAATGTTAAAAGGCATGGACAGAGTGGATGTGGCAAAGTTGTTTCCCATGATGGGGGAGTCTAGCACGAGAGGGCATGACTTAAGGATTGGAGGGCACCCATTCAGAACAGAAATGTGAAGAAATTTTTTTAGTCAGAGGGTAGTGAATCTATGGAATTTGTTGCCACGGGCAGCAGTGGAGGCCAAGTCATTGGGTGTATTTAAGGCAGAGATTGATAGGTATCTGAGTAGCCAGGGCATCAAAGATTACGGTGAGAAGGCGGGGAGTGGGACTAAATAGGAGAATGGATCAGCTCATGGTAAAATGGCGGAGCAGACTCGATGGGCCGAATGGCCTACTTCTGCTCCTTTGTCTTATGGTCTTATGATACTAAGATAGGTAGAGTTGTGGATAATGAAGTAGGTTTTCAAAGCTTGCAGAGAGATTTAGGCCAGTTGGAAGATTGGGCTGAAAGATGGCAGATGGAGTTTAATGCTGATAAATGTGAGGTGCTATGCTACATTTTGGTAGGACTAATCAAAATAGGACATACATGATAAATGGTAAGGCATTGAAGAATGCAGTAGAACAGAGGGATCTAGGAACAATGGTGCATAGTTCCCTGAAGGTGGAATCTCATGTGGATAGGGTGGTGAAGAAAGCTATTGGTATACTGGCCTTTATAAATCAGAGCATTGAGTATAGGAGTTGGGATTTAATGTTGAAATTGTACAAGGCATTGGTAAGGCCAAATTTGGAGTATTGTGTACAGTTTTGGTCACCAAATTATAGGAAAGATGTCAACAAAATAGAGAGAGTACAGAGAAGATTTACTAAAATGTTACCTGGGTTTCATCACCTAAGTTACAGAGAAAGGTTGAACAAGTTGGGTCTTTATTCTTTGGAACGTAGAATGTTGAGGGGGGACTTGACAGAGGTGTTTAAAATTAAGAAGGGGATAGATAGAGTTAATGTGGATAGGCTTTTTCCATTGAGAGTGGGGAAATTCAAACAAGAGGACATGAGTTGAGAGTTAAAGGGCAAAAGTTTAGGGGTAACATGAGGGGGAACTTCTTTACTCAGAGAGTGGTAGCTGTGTGGAACGAGCTTCCAGCAGAAGTGGTTGAGGCAGGTTCGATGTTGCCGTTTAAAGTTAAATTGGATAGATATATGGACAGGAAAGGAATGGAGGGTTATGGGCTGAGTGCAGGTCTGTGGGACTAGGTGAGAGGAAGAGTTCGGCACAGACTAGATGGGCCGAGATGGCCTGTTTCCGTGCTGTAATTGTTATATGGTTATAATATGAGGAGAAACTTCACTCAGAGGGTCATGAGAATGTGGAACGAGCTGCCAGTGCATGTAGTTCATACAAGCTCGATTTCAGTGCTTAAGGGAAGTTCGAATGGGTACGTACATGGATGGTAGGGGTATGGAGGGCTATGGTCTGGGTGCAGATTGATGGGAGTAGGCAATTTAAGTGTTTCAGCATGGACTAGATGGGCTGAAGGGCCTGTTTCTGTGCTGTACTTTTCTATGACACTATTTGCCTTTCAATAAAGTGCCTATTTTGATTGCTGACCACTTGTCAAAAATAATGTTTTTCAGTATTTATTTTTAAGGTAGAGTATCCTATAAATATTGCACCTCATCCAAAAATGTACAATGTGGTACTCAATTTATAACCCAACATCCGTCAGAAATCATGGTATAAGGGGAAATGGAGCTTGGTACAGCACCAATAAAGGAGGTGTCCAAAGGGTATTGTTTTTATTTACTGCATTCAAAACTTAAGACCATACATTTTTTAAAAAATATTATCTCATGCCTAATCAAAATGCATTAAGTTCTAGCTGCTGGATTGAGGTATTGCCATGCATCTAGCCGTTTCTTTTCTCAGCCATAGTATGATTATGAAGACACGTAGTCCTCTTTTATTGTCATTTAGTAATACATGCATTAAGAAATGATACATTCTTTCCTCCGGTGTGATATCACAAAACACAGGACAAACCAAGACTGAAAAAACTGACAAAACCACATAATTATAACATATAGTTACAAACAGTGTAACAATACCATAACTTGATGAAGAAGTCCGTGAGCACAGTAAAGTTCAAAGTTTCTCAAGTGTCCTACATCTCACGCAGACGGGAGAAGGAAGAAAAACTCTCCCTGCCATGCCAATCACAATCCAACTGAGTCATCCGAAAACTTCGAGCTCTGATCAGCTCTCCGACACCGAGTACTGAGCGCCATCTCTGTCCGAATGATTCGACCTCCTTCTCGGTTGTCAAAAGCAGGCAAGGCCAGGGATTTTGAGGCCTACCCTCCGAAAGATTCACAACCACACAGTAATGACAGCAGCGAACAGGCGTTTCAGAAATTTCTCCAAATTTCTCTGTGCTTTCACGTCCATCCTCCATCAAATCAGAATTGTCCACGGCCCCTATTTAACAGATACAATATCATTTTCACCGGAGAGCTGCGCACGCGCGGCACACTGCCATCTTCTCCTCCCGCCTAGTGTACTTTTTAAAAAAAAATAACCACCTGTAGCCAAAAGTGCCCTTTAAACATTCCGTCATTTCCATTTCCCCAATATTTTCAGATTGATTCTTGCTTATTTTCACCCTTCCTCCATTGTACCTAATTTCTCATGCTTTTTACCTTGGGTGTAATCCCATTTATTCTTACTGAAATATTTTGGAGCTGTGGGTAATCATAAGGGGTTACAACACATTTCCTTTAAGAGAATATAACCAAGTCTTATAAAATACTGGAAACCCTCAGATCAAATGCAGGAACAGTCTCTGCTGCTCCTCACTGCTGTACTAATCAGCCTGTTAATATTCTTCAGGCTTGTTGAATTAGAACTACTCAAGCCATTATTAATAGAAACATTGAAACATAGAAAACCTACAGCACAATACAAGCCCTTCGGCCCACAAAGCTGTGCCAAACAAGAAGCCTTTTGGATTGAATTGCTGAATTTCTTTAGCCAGAGTGTGGTGAATCTGTGCAATTCATCGCCACAGGCAGGCCAAGTCTTTGCGTATATTTAAGGCAGAGATTGATAGATTCTTGATTGGTCAGGGTGTGAATGGATATGAGGAGAAGGCAGGAGACTGGGTCTGAGAGGAAAAATGGATCAGCCATGATGAAATGGCGGAGCAGACTCAATGGACCAAATGGCCTAATTCTGCTCCTATATCTTATGGTCTTATGGTCTTTTCACAATAAAGAATGAGTTTTGCACAGATGTATCCCAATTTCAAACCATCTGCATTGGAAATTCTTAACCTCAGTAAATATGGGACATCTGTGTACATGTTTTAAATTCAATATCAGGGTATCCCGTTGGCATTGCAGGGTGACATGCTTGGCTGAGGGATGCTGAAGAAGGGTCTTTGCCCGAAACATTGACTGTTTGTTCATTGCATAGATGCTGCCTGACTTGCTGAGTTCCTCTAGCATTTTATGTACAAACCCCCTTTCCAGAAAAGTTGGGATATTTTCCAAAATGCAATAAAAACAAAAATCTGTGATATGTTAATTCACGTGAACCTTTATTTAACTGACAAAAGTACAAAGAAAAGATTTTCAATAGTTTTACTGACCAACTTAATTGTATTTTGTAAACATACGCAAATTTAGAATTTGATGGCTGCAACACACTCAACAAAAGTTGGGACAGAGGCATGTTTACCATTGTGTTACATCACCTTTCCTTTTAATAACACTTTTTAATCGTTTTGGAACTGAGGATACTAATTGTAGTAGATTTGCAGTTGGAAATTTTGTCCATTCTTGCTTGATATAAGACTTCAGCTGCTCAACAGTCCGTGGTCCCTGTTGTCTGATTCTCCTCTTCATGATGCGCAATAGGAGATGGATCTGGACTGGCAGCAGGCCAGTCAAGCACATGCACTCTGTGTCTACAAAGCCACGCTGTTGTAGCCCGTGCAGAATGTGGTCTGGAATTGTCCTGCTGAAATAAGCATGGACATCCCGGGAAGAGACGTCGCCTTGATGGCAACATATGTCTCTCTAAAATCCTAATATATGCCTCAGAGTCAATGGTACCTTCACATACATGCAACTCACCCATGCCATGGGCACTGATGCACCCCCATACCATCATAGATGCTGGCTTTTGCACCTTTCGCTGATAACAATCTGGATGGTCGTTTTCATCTTGGCACGGAGGACTCGACACCCGTTTTTTTCTGAAAACTAGCTGAAATGTGGACTCATCTGACCACAGCACATGGTTCCACAGTCTTTCGGTCCATCTGAGATGAGCTCGGGCCCAGAGAACTCGCTGGCGTTTCTGCATAGAGTTGATGTATGGCTTCCTCCTTGCGTAATACAGTTTCAAGTTGCATTTCTGGATGCAGCGACGGACTGTATTGAGTGACAGTGGTTTTCCGAAGTACTCCCGAGCCCAGGTGGCTATAATTGTCACAGTAACATGACAGTTTCTTAGGAAGTGCCGCCTGAGGGCTTGAAGATCACGCGCATTCAACAGTGGTTTCTGACCTTGCCCTTTACGCACTGAGATGTCTCTGAATACTCTGAATCTTTTCACAGTATTATGTACTGTAGATGTTGAAAGACCTAAATTCTCTGCAATCTTGCATTGAGAAATGTTCCTTTTGAACTGACTAACAACTCTCTCACGAATTTTGGCACAAAGGGGTGAGCCACAACCCATCCTTGCTTGCAAAGACTGAGCCTTTGATGGACGCTACTTTTATACCCAATCATGATACCTCACCTGCTACCAATTAGCCTGCTTAATGTGGAGGCTTACAAACCGGTGTTACTTGAATATTCTGTGCACTTTTCAATTTTATTTGAACTCTGTCCCAACTTTTGTTGAGTGTGTTGCAGCCATCAAATTCTAAATTTGTGTATATTTACAAAATACAGTTAAGTTGGTCAGTAAAACTATTGAAAACCTTTTCTTTGTACTTTTGTCAGTTAAATAAAGGTTCGCGTGAATTAACATATCACAGATTTTTGTTTTTATTGCATTTTGGAAAATATCCCAACTTTTCTGGAAATGGGGTTTGTATGTTGCTTTGCATTTCCAGCATCTGCAGAATTTCTTGTGTTTAGCATCTCCATTGGAGTCTCCTTACAGCTGTCGAGTGGGTTTTAGGAAATAGTATTCTGGCATGTTTCTGCAAATAGGATGAATGGCAACCTCTAATCACTTCGACCAACTTGCCTGACAGAAGAACACTAAAAGCTTAACTGAATCAATAAGAATGTAAAAAATGATTCAGCCTGACCCATTCTGTCACGTGACCAGCAACAATGAATATAGAATTGAATTGAGTCAGGTTTTATAAAACAATCAAGCATTTATTAAACTGTGCTCAATATAAAAAAAGTAAACAAATGAAAATCTTAACCGGAAGTAAACTGCTATGCAGTCATTTAACAAACAGCCACTCAGTACTAGTTCTTAAAGCAGTAAATTCAGACACAGTTCTTAGAATGGTAAGTTCGAAAGTCCAAGAGATTTATACAGTCAATTCGGAGAGACTTTCCTGAAGTAAAGAATTCCTCGAAGACATGACATCACACCAATTCCAGCCGGATCCTGCCTTGTCCGCAGGATTCACGATGATGGAAATAAAATGGTTTAAACGCACTGACCTTTCCCTCCAGATACTAGATCCTGCACAGCCTTTTCTGCCACTTTTAGCAGAGGCTATCTCATGCAGATCACTCTTTCTTGAACGAATTCAATAATGGTCGATCCTTTCAACCGTCGAACTACTCCTTCAGGTTCCTGTCCTCACTCTCCAATACTACTGAAAAGATATATCAACAAACCTGGCAGAAATTGGTTAAACTGCCGGTCCAGCACTTTTGTACCTTACAATAGAACGTAAAACTCCGTTTTAAATGGAAACTGCGTCATAAGGAAAATATGCAGTGGAGCGGAGTATCTGACTGACGATCTAACTGAAAAACTAACTGCGTTACTGGGGGTCCACACTTATATACCTGGTGAGAACAGGTCATCACATGACCTCACATCGGCGGGAAAATTACATTATGTGACCTCCGCAAGACCATTACATCATCCTCATAAGACAGTCACAAGATATCCATGAGGTATGTAACAATTCCCATAGCCACTTTTTACAACTCAGAATCAGAATTGGGTTTATTATCACCGGCATATGTTGTGAAATTTGGATTGGTATGGAACTCTATTGAATTAGTGTCATAGGGTGCACTATTTTCCATCTGCCACTTCTTTGCCCATTCTCCCACTCTGTCTAAGTCCTTCTGTAGCTTTTCTATTTCCTCAAAACTACCTTCCCCTCCACCTATATTCATATAGTCTGCAAACTTGGCCACAAAGCCTTTCATTCCATCATCCAAATCATTGACCTATGACATGAAAAGCCTTAACACCACAAAGTGCCAAACTCTAGAAGGACTGAACTGACAGCCAAAATCTGTGACATCATCCTTAAAATAATGAAATTATGCTATTTTGAGATGGAGTGATGACATTAATGTAATCCCTACCTGCATCTCTTCAAGTGGAAAGGCTAATGTAACCCAATTTTTTTTAAAAGATGTAGGAGAAAGTAATTCTGTCCTTCAAGCCTGCTTTGCCATTCAATAAGATCATTACTCATCCAACTTGTCTTGAGTTCACTTTCTATTCTCTCCATTACTATTGATTCCCTTATTGTTTGAAATCTATCATATCTTTGAATATGTTCAAGAATTTATCATTCACAGCTTTCTGCACGAAAAATAAATTACAAAGGCTCAACCCTCTGGTGGGGGGGGGGAAACCATCTTCATCTTTATCTTATGAATTCTGGGATTAAGCCCTCTAGTCATCGACTCTCCCATGAGAGGACTCCCTTAGACTCCTTGAGAGTATTCTCTTAGCATTTGCTGTAAGAATCTTGCATGTTTTAATAAGATTACATCTCATCCTCCTCAACTCCAATAAGTATAGACCCAATCTGTTCAAACTTCATCAGACAATTCTTGGGATCATTCCTAAAGCCCTGAGCGAAAAGCTGTAGAACCTGGGCCTCGGTACCTCCCTCTGCAACTGGATCCTCCACTTTCTAATCGGCAGTCCACAATTTGTGGGAATTAGAAATAACATCTCCACCTCATTGACGATCACTGGCGTTCCACAGGGATGTGTGCTTAGTCCAGTGCTCTACTCTGCCTGCACTCATGACTGTGTAGCTAGGCATAGCTCAAACCACATCTATAAATTTGCTGATGATTGTAGGCAGAATTTCAGATGGTGACGAAAGGACTTACAGGAGCAAGATCTACCAGTTAGTTGAGTGATGTTGCGGCAAAAACCTTGCACTCAACATCAGCAAGAACAAAGATCTGATTGTGGACTTCAGGAAGATGAGGGAACACAAACAATCCTCAAAGAGGTATCAGAAGTCGAGAGAGTGAGCAATTTCAGTTCCTGGGTGTCAGTATCTCTGAGGACCCAATCTGGATGCAACATATTGATGCAGCTATAAAGAAGGCAAGACAGTGGCTATATTTCATTAGGAGTTTGAAGAGATTTGGTTTGTCAACTAAAACACTTGAAAACTTCCACAAATGTACCTAGGAGAGCATTCTGACTGGCTGCATTACTGTCTGATATGGGGGAGAGGAAGGGTTACTGCACAAGATCGAAATAAGTTGCAGAAACTTGTAAAAGTAGTCAGCTCTATCATGGGTACCAGCCTCCATAATATCCAAGACATCTTCAAGGAGCGGTGCCTTAGAAAAGTGGCGTCCATCACCCAAGACATGCCCTCTTCATACTGCTACCATCGGGAGGGAGGTACAGAAACCTGAATGCACACACTCAGTGGTTCAAGAATAGCTTCTTACCTCTGTCAACCAATTTCTAAATGAACATTGAACCTATGAACTCTACCTCACTACTTTTTTATTTCTGTTATATTTTACTACTTATTTTCACTTAACTACTGATCATTCCTAGTGAGACTTCCCCAAACTGCCTCTAATTCAGATTGGCCATTCCAATAAATGTTGCTTAGAAATAAAATCAACTAAGTTTTCTCTTATTCTCCAGAAACAATGAATTTTTAACATTGGAAACTACGTTTGTACTTCCAAAATTTTTGACCGATTAGGGAGCAGTAGTTTTTGATGATCCTGAATGATCTCTGGTGGTACATTTCTATCTATTCTGCATTACTCAGCTGAGCATGTCATCCTGCAACCCCAACTGATAATGAATTTAAAATGTGTACAGAAGTGTCCCATACTTAAGTTAAGAATCTGCAAATTAGGTATATTTCCTTTTCTACTATTTTCACAGGGCATAATTCACCTGCTTTATTTTCATTGAGGCAATATAAATGCAAGCATAAATGTTGGGGATAACAGTGGATGGACACAATATAATTCTCTACATCATTTAACTAAGATTAATGTTTGTAATATCTACTTCAGGATTAAATAGTCTAGTAGTATGCTTGGGCTGTCAAATGCTGCATTCTAAATTTTGGTTATACATAGAACATAGAATAGTACAGCACAGTACAGGCCCTTCGGCCCACAATGTTGTGCCGACCCTCAAACCCTGCCTCCCATATACCTCCCCACCTTATATTCCTCCATATACCTGTCTAGTAGTCTCTTAAACTTCACTAGTGTATCTGCCTCCACCACTGACTCAGGCAGTGCATTCCACACACCAACCCCTCTCTGAGTAAAAAACCTTCCTCTAATATCCCCCTTGAACTTCCCACCCCTTACCTTAAAGCCATGAATCTATGCAATAAATCTGTGGCACCATTGGCAATACAAAAGAAATTGTTGCATTTTTATGCTGCTATTTTGAATATTTTGGTCATAACACCTATTTAGACAATTAACGTGAAATTATAATACAAATGTTTCAATGCAAGTAATCAAGAAATGCAGGTGAGCTGAGAGCACATATTAGGCCCATGTGGAAGTATGGTGGCTTATAAAGGAATGTCCATTTGATATTTCTAATTGTAAGTTTTTCAGAGAAGAGGCATAGACTGGAACAAAAATATGGCAGCAATATTGTTTAAATAAACAATTATAGTTTTGAAGAGCTATTATGTGCCCAGAAAATAACAAAAGAAGTAATTTGAGTTGAACTAAGGATACAGTAAGGGCATAACATTGCTGAAAATATACAATAGCCTCCAAATGAATGAAGGGAGATGTATCTCTGGGCAAATTTACTGGGAGTAATGTAAAAGTAGTTGACCACCAATGAATAACTTCAACTATCTCATCATTAATCAGGAGGAGGGAGGAGAAGATGGCGGCGCGACGCAGTGCGCGCAGCCGTTCCGAATGATATTGATTATATGTAACTAGGGGCCGTGCACAATCCGGATTTGATGGAGACAGCCGTGAGAAGCGCGGAGGAACACCTGGAGTAACTTCTGAAATGCCTGCTTTGCTGCCATTGCTACTGCACGATTGTGAATCTCCGGAGACGAAGGCCCCAAATCCTCGGTTTTGCCTATTGCCTGTTGCAGGGGCCGGAGTCGGAATGCTCGGCAGAGATGGTGCTTGGTGTCAGAGAGGTGGTCGGAGGCTCGGAGTTTTTGGATGAGCTGGGAGTCTGACTGTGGTCGGATGCTTCCAGTATGCTGCATCGGCAAGTTGGCGCTGGAGGTTTACCGTCTGCGTGAGATGATGGGACTTTCGGAGAGACTTTAAGATTATTACCATGCCATGGTCTGTTCTTATCAAATTATGGTATTGCTTTGCACTGTTGTAACTATATCTTATGTGGTTTTTGTTCGTTTTCAAGTCGGTTTGTCATGTGTTTCCAAGATATCATTCAAGAAAAACATTGTATCATTTCTTAATGCATGCATTACTAAATGACAATAAAAGGGGACTGCGTGTCCTCATAATCTAATCTAAATCTATTAACCAAGACATAAGGCAAGTAGAAATGCATTTGGAAATAGTTCTGATGAACACATAGCAAACTTAACAAGAAAGTATCAATTTCAGATATAATTGTAGGGAATGACAAGGGATTAATGAAGGATCACTTTGCCTTTTGTAAGTGTAATCCAGTTACATTTAGCGTAATTTTAATAAAGAGCAAGATGAGAACAAAAGAAAGATGAAGGCCTATTGGAGATCAAGGAGGCTTGATGTTTAATGTTTTGTGTGTGCAGAAGTAGAAGGTGCAGACATGGTTCCCAGTAATTACTTGTCCTTTACCAAACAGGACAAATAATACTGTCATACTTAATGAGGAAGAGAGAACAGGTAAGATTGAGTATGATGAACATGGAGAGAGGGAATTTAAGCTTAGCTCACATGTACATCAAAATATCAAAACATAAAGTGAAATATGTTGTTTGCATCAACACCACCTAAAGATGTACTGGGGCAGTCAGTCCCACCCTTCCGGTGCCAACATATCATGCCCACACTTACTAACCTTAGCTCATACGTCTTTGAAATATTAAGTGGCTTAGCATCTAATCCTGTCTGGTATCACGTACGATGTTGGAAATTCTGGAAGGCTGCTAACAGATACCATTTCAATGAAGTGTTGGGGAGACTGTATTGGAGAGGGAGTTTAATCAAAGATAGCGAGCTGGATTTGTTAAAGAATTCAGAGATAATAAGGAGGATTGTGAAGGTACTGCATTTGATGAAGTCCTGCATGGCAGAGATTAGAAAACAAAGTCAATGAGAATCATGGGAAAAGACCAAGTCTGGGTTATTAACTGGAAGCAAGATAATTGTTAATATTTTTGATTCGTAGAAGTGGTGCTGTATTGGAGTATCACAAGGCTTTTTGCTTTTTCTGAATCTTGCTTCCTATACTTAAGTCTAAACCATGAAGAAGTTTGTAGATGATACAAGAATTGCCCAAGTGGGCAATAATAAGAACAGAATATATAAACTGAAGAAAAACATCAGTGAATCAAATGCCAGGCGAATAGAAATGTGAGAAATTGAATTTTATTTGGAGAAGGGTGAACTGAAGCATGGGGAAGGGTAAGGCATTAAGTATTAAAATGTAGGTACCGAGAAGTGTAGAAGACATCGGAATTTGTCAGAACAGGTAGACGCAGTGATTAAGAAGCTAAGAAAGATATGTTCCTTTGTTGGGTAAAATATTGCATTTAAGAACACAAACATCAAATTAAGGATAAAAGCACAATCCATTTACTTGGATGCTGCCTGGTTTGGAGAGCATGGCTTATGGAGATAGGTTGAGTGAGCTTTTCTCTTTGGAACAAAGGAGGATGAGAGGTGACTTGGTAGGGGTGTACAAAATGATAAGAGACATAGATCAAGTAGATTATTTTTTTCCCATGGCAGGAAAAACTAACACAAGCAGTCTTATTTTAAAGTTGATTGGAGAAAAGTATAGGGGGGATGTCAGAGATATGCTCTTTACTCAGAGTAGTGGGTGTGTGGAATGCACGCCAGGGTGGTGATAGAGGTAGATACATTAGGGACATTTAAGCCACGTCGATAATAGAAAAATACAAAACTACTAGATGCTCTTCTTCATCTTCTAGATATACTTCTGAACTGGGATCAATTGCAGACTGTAATTTCCCTTTTAAGAATGTATTTTTGGGCAGAGTGAACGATCTACCACTTCTGTGATCTCCTGGAGGATTCAGCATGAAGTGCAGCTATGGCCGTCACTGGGGGTGTACGCTACATCGACTCCTAATGGCAGAATATGAACCTGTGGTCAACTCCATTAAAACATCGAACAAAATTAAAATTGATGAGCACAAGAGTGGGAAATGAACAGGTATTCATTGCCATCTGCCTGTGTTCAACTGATCTCCCTCTCGCTATTGCAGCCAAAAGGTACAGTGGTCCTGAGTCCCACCTTACAGCGTTCAATCACCTCACTTTCGGCTGCGACTTGATGTTTAATGTCCTCGGTGCTGAACACACTTTACTATTTACATGATTTGATCGAGGCAATTCAGCGCAGTACTAGATCTGCAGCCATTGACACAGTGCTGAACTGACTTACTCAGTGGCTGTGGCTGCAGCCATTGACTCCTGGACTGGCTTTGCTCACCTTGGCAACTCATGGTTGTAGACTCACTTTTGGGGACTCAGCGGTTTTATGTTTACTGTCTTGTGTGTTATTTGTTTCCTTTTTGCTGTTTGCATGATTTTTTTTGCACAGATGATGGCCTTATTGTGTAGGGGTTTTCTTTCAATAGGTTCTATAGTGTTACTTTGTGGCTGTCTGCAAGAAGACCAATCACAAGGTTGTATACAGTATACATACTTCGATAATAAATGTACTTTGAACTTTGATAAATGGAGGGCTATGTGAGAGGGAATGGTTAGATTGATCTTAGAGTAGGTTAAAAAGTCAGCACAACATTATGGGCCAAAGGGCCTGTACCGTGCTCTGATGTTCTATGCTCTAGAAAACGCAGGAAACACTTAACAGCACAGATAGCATTTGCAGAAAGCGTTCTAATCTTGCACTCATTCTTCTGATCTTCTGTACCTTTACTTCATGTAAACAGTTTAAAATATAATCTACATCAGATACACTTAAAGTAAGTATTTATTAATAAAAACTTGATTGGATATCGCATTGTAGTAATGCAATGATTTAATGTAAGAAAGCACTGACGTGTAGCATTACACTGAAGTATTGTGACTAATTAACATATTTAAATCTCTTCGCGCATTACACTCATCATCGCATTATGTGCCGTGTCGTATGATGTGGGCGATCACTGTCTCATGACCATGATTGGCCTTGGCAAATTTTTCTAAAGAAGTCGTTTGCCATTGCCGCCTTCTGGGCAGTGCCTTTACAAGATGGGTGACCCCAACCATTATCAATACACTTAAGAGATTGCCTGCCTGGTGTCAGTGGTCGCATAAGCAGGACTTGTGATATGCACCAGTTACTCATAGGACCATCCACCACCTGCTCCCATGGCTTCATGTGACCCTGTTTGTGGGGGCTAGGCAAGTGCTACACCTTGCTCAAGGGTAACTTGAAGGCTGGTGGAGGGAAGCAGTGCCTTGCAATTCCTTTGGTCAAGCTATATCTCCACCCTGCCACCTAGAATTACATTATGTGATTTAAATGTGATAATTAGGTACAATAAGCATTATAAAGCTTGATAGCTTTAAATCTGGTTTAAATGTCATTCAGTGAACTTTTTAATGTGCAATTTGGTTTGGATCCATGTTTAATCTTCGGGAAGCTAAAATTCCATCTGTGTTGTCTAGAACTCAATGCTATGAACATTGAATTTTCCAATTTCATGTAACCCTTACCTCGTATTCTCCTCTCTTTCTCCTTCTGATTATCCCATGGTCTTACTATTTTTCCCCCTTTTCCATACATCTCCTACAGCTGCCATCACCATCTTAGTTCCATCTACCAACTATCTACCCACTTCACCCACCAGATCCCTTCCCCCATCTGGTTCTGTCTGACCACTCTCCTCTGAATCTGATCACCTTTCCTATTAACTAATTCCAGCAATTATAGCCTTTGTGGTCCTACTTATCACCCTTCAGACTCTGTCTCCACTTTCACCCTTCCCTCCCACCCTTAGCTCTACCTGCCCATCATCCTTCACCCCTCCTCCGTGCACCTATGACCCACACTGGCCCCTGTCTCACCTTCCTCCCCTCGCCTTTCCTTTTTATCCCAGCTGCCTTCCCTCTCCACTCTCAGACCCAATGCAAAGTCTCAAGCTGAAATATGGACATTTCCTTTACCTCCACAGGTTCCATTCGACCTACTGAGTTCCACCAGCTCTTTGTTCTTTGCTTGGGTTTACATTAGTAAATATTTAGCTTAGCAGCATTGTGAAAATTATTGCAGCATTTTAAAGGATATAGTGTATTAATTGAAAGATGATTGGAAAGCATCAATGAAATATTTCTGACTATTTCATATTTTCAGCACATACAAAGGACATGCCATTCACCTGTGAAACATGTGGAAAGTCTTTCAAACGCAGTATGTCTTTGAAGGTCCATTCTCTTCAACATTCAGGAGAAAAACCTTTCAAATGCGAGGTATGTTAATATGGTATTTTATTTTTAATATAAATGTTATATGTTTGAAAACATAGTTTTTGAGATTATCTTAGTGCTTTATGACCTTCATTTCCAAATGTTTGTAACACAGATGGTCGTGTTATGAGCTCCATTCTACTAATTTCTACGGTTTTCTTAGCATTTTCTGTTCAAGTAGCTGATAGTCATATCAGATATGATAGACTGACCCTTCTGAACATCGGAAAGATGGTATTTACCCACTATGTGCCGCTTTTCCTATACTGGGAACCCCATGGGAGATTCATCTCTTACACCACCACTACCTTGGAAGAAGCACCAGAGGTGAGGGAGAAGGGCCGGCATCCTGGTGAGGCTGAGACAGCATGCAAATCGGCCGCCGCTCCCTAGCATACTCCTGGCAAACATTCAGGCCCTGGACAACAAGCTGTGCAAACTGAGAGCCAGAGTCTCCTAGCAGTGGGAAACAAAGGAATGCAACGTTTTGTGCTTTGTGGAGACCTGGCTGACAGAGGAGATACTGGATCATGCTATCGAGCCCTCTGGGTTCTCCCTGTTCCGGGCAGACAGGTCAAAAACCTCTCTGGGAAGAGTAAAGGAGGACGGGTATGCTTCATGGTCAACAATGCTTGGTGCGAACCCCAGAATATGCATGACCTCAAATCCTTTTGTTCCCAAGACCTGGAATACCTGCTTCTGCTGTGCAGACCCTACTGGCTGAGCTAGCATCACAGCCGTGTACATTCTGCCACAGACTGATACTGACCTGGCTCTCAAACAACTGCACGAGACCATCAACACGCTGGAGACTGCACACCTAGAGGCTGTCTTCATCGTCGCCGGTGTCTTTAATCGAGTGTTACTGACGAAAGTCTCTTAGAAGTTTTGTCAGCATATCCAGATGAACACTCGTGGAGATAATAACACTTGACCACTGTTACACTCCCTTCCACAACACTTGCAAAGCTCTCCTTTGCCCAGCTTTTGGAAAATCAGATCACTCTTCGATCCTGCTTTTGCCAGTGTACAGGCAGCAACTGAGATAAGGGGCGGCCATAGTTAAAACCATCCACTGTTGGTCCGACCAATCGGCCTCCATGCTGCAGGACTGCTTCGATGACATCGACTGGAATGTCTTCCATGATGAGGATGTCTCCAAGTTCACTGATAGAGTCACGTGCTTCATCTGGAAGTACATAGACGATGTTGTCCCCCAGAAGTTGATCAGGGTCTTCCCAAACCAGAAACCTTGGATCAGTAATTCCGTGCAAGCAGCACTTACAGCGTGACACAGAGCTTACACTGCCAGCAATAAGGTAGAGCTCAAGAAAAGCAGCTATGATATGAGCAAAGCTATCAAGGCTGCGAAACAACAATACAGGGACAAGATTGAGTCAAGATTCACAACAAATAACACATGTGACTTGTGGCTGAGGTACACAGATGTTTCCAAAGAGTGGATAGTCGCAAGGCTGTGGGACTGGACGGCATTCCAGGGCAAGTACAACTGGCAGGTGTATTTACAGACATTTTTAATCTATCCCTCTCCCAGTGTAGAGTGCCCCCCTGCTTCAAATTATCCACCATTGTCCCTGTACCAAAAAAGACAAAGGTAACATGCCTGAACGACTGGCATTCTGTCACACTCACCTCAATAATAAGCAAACGCTTTGAGAGGCTGGTCAAGGACTACATCTGCAGCATGCTACCACCCACACTGGACCCCCTACAATTCACCTACCGGCACAACCAATTGCTAGACGACGCAATAGCCACTGCTCTACATGCCGTCCTTGCACACCTGGAGAAGAAGGATGCTAATGTGAGAATGCTGTTCTTGGACTACAGTCTAGATGTATGTCAATGATTTGGACTGTGGGATTAATGGATTTGTGGCTAAATTTGCTGATGATACAAAGATAGGTGGAGTAGTGGGTAGTGTTGAGGAAACAGAGAGCCTGCAGAAAGACTTAGATAGTTTAGGGGAATGGGCAAAGAAGTGACAAATGAAGTGCAATATTGAAAAGTGCATGAACATGCACTTTGGTGGAAGAAATAAGCGAGCAGCCTATTATTTAGATGGGGAGAGAATTCAAAATGCAGAGATGCAAAGGGACTTGGGAGTCCTTGTGCAGGATATCCTAAAGGTTAACCTTCAGGTTGATTAAGAGCAAGGATGTGATGTTGAGGCTCTATAAGGCACTCGTGAGACCACACGGAGTATTGTGTATGGTTTTGGGCTCCTTACTTTAGAAAGGATATACTGACATTGTGCTACACATGCCCTTACACTTCCTCCCTTACCACCATTCGGGGGTGCTACACATGCCCTTACACTTCCTCCCTTACCACGATTCAGGGCCCCAAACAGTCCTTCCAGGTGAGGCAACACTTCACCTGTGAGTCGACTGGGGTGATATACTGCATCCGGTGCTCCCGATGTGGCCTTTTATATATTGGCGAGACCCGACGCAGACTGGGAGACCGCTTTGCTGAACATCTACACTCTGTCTGCCAGAGAAAGCAGGATCTCCCAGTGGCCACACATTTTAATTCCACATCCCATTCCCATTCTGACATGTCTATCCACGGCCTCCTCTACTGTAAAGATGAAGCCACACTCAGGTTGGAGGAACAACACCTTATATTCCGTCTGGGTAGCCTCCAACCTGATGGCATGAACATCGACTTCTCTAACTTCCGCTAGGCTCCACCACGCCCTCGTACCCCATCTGTTACTCATTTTTATGCACACATTCTTTCACTCTCCTTTTTCTCCCTCTGTCCCTCTGAATATACCTCTTGCCCATCCTCTGGGTACCCCCCCCCCCCAGACTTTCTTCCCGGACCTCCTGTCCCATGATCCTCTCGTATCCCCTTTTGCCAATCACCTGTCCAGCTCTTGGCTCCATCCCTCCCCCTCCTGTCTTCTCCTACCATTTTGGATCTCCCCCTCCCCCTCCAACTTTCAAATCCCTTACTCACTCTTCCTTCAGTTAGTCCTGACGAAGGGTCTCGGCCTGAAACGTCGACTGCACCTCTTCCTACAGATGCTGCCTGGTCTGCTGCGTTCACCAGCAACTTTGATGTGTGTTACTGACATTGGAGAGGGTTCAGAGAAGATTCGCGAAAATGGTTCTAGGAATAAGACCAGAAGACAAAGGAGCGGAAGTCGGCCGTTCGGCCCATCGAGTCTGCTCCGCCATTCTGAGCTGATCCATTCTCCCATTTAGTCCCACTCCCCCTCCTTCTCACCATAACCTTTGATGCCCTGGCTACTCAGATACCTATCAGTCTCTGCCTTAAATACACCCAATGACTAGGCCTCCACTGCTGCCCGTGGCAACAAATTCCATAGATTCACCACCCTCTGGCTAAAAAAATTTCTTCGCATTTCTGTTCTGAATGGGCGCCCTTCAATCCTTAAGTCACGCCCTCTCGTACTAGACTCCCCCATCATGGGAAACAACTTTGCCACATCCACTCTGTCCACGCCTTTCAACATTCGAAATGTATCTATGAGCTCTCCCCTCATTCTTCTAAACTCCAAGGAATACAGTCCAAGAGCAGACAAACGTTGCTCGTATGTTAACCCTCTCATTCCCAGAATCATTCTAGTGAATCTTCTCTGCACCCTCTCCAACGTCAGCACATCCTTCCTTAAATAAGGAGACCAAAACTGCCCACAGTACTCCAAGTGAGGTCTCACCAGCGCCTTATAGAGCCTCAACATCACATCCCTGCTCCTATACTCTATTCCTCTGGAAATGAATGCCAACATTGCATTCACCGCCTTCACCACCAACTCAACCTGGAGGTTAACCTTAAGGGTATCCTGTATGAGGACTCCCAAGTCCCGTTGCATCTCAGAACTCTGAATTCTTTCACCATTTAAATAATAGTCTGCCCGTTTATTTCTTCTGTCAAAGTGCATAACCATACACTTTCCAACATTGTATTTCATTTGCCACTTCTTTGCCCATTCTTCCAATCTATCCAAGTCTCTCTGCAGACTCTCCGTTTCCTCAGCACTACTGGCCCCTCCACCTATCTTCATATCGTCAGCAAACTTAGCCACAAAGCCATCTATTCCATAATCCAAATCGTTGATATACATTGTAAAAAGAAGCGGCCCCAACACGGACCCCTGTGGAACACCACTGGTAACCGGCAACCAACCAGAAGAGGATTCCTTTATTCCCACTCTCTGTTTCCTGCCAATCAGCCAATGCTCTATCCACGTAGGTAACTTTCCTGTAATTCCATGCCTCATGTGTGGCACCTTGTCAAAGGCCTTCTGAAAATCCAAATATACAACATCCACTGCATCTCCCATAGAACCATAGAAACTACAGCACAGAAACAGGCCCTTTGGCCCTTCTTAGCTGTGCCGTACTATTTTCTGCCTAGTCCCACTGACCTGCACACGGACCATATCCCTCCATACACCTCCCATCCATGTATCTGTCCAATTTATTCTTAAATGTTAAAAAAGAACCCGCATTTACCACCTCGTCTGGCAGCTCATTCCATACTCCCACCACTCTCTGTGTGAAGAAGCCCCCCGTGATGTTCCCTTTAAACTTTTCCCCCCTCACCCTTAACCCATGTCCTCTGGTTTTTTTCTCCCCTTGCCTCAGTGGAAAAAGCCTGCTTGCATTCACTCTATCTATACCCATCATAATTTTATATACCTCTATCAAATCTCCCCTCATTCTTCTACGCTCCAGGAAATAAAGTCCTAACCTATTCAACCTTTCTCTGTAACTGAGTTTCTCAAGTCCCGGCAACATCCTTGTAAACCTTCTCTGCACTCTTTCAACCTTATTTATATCCTTCCTGTAATTTGGTGACCAAAACTGAACACAATACTCCAGATTCGGCCTCACCAATGCCTTATACAACCTCATCATAACATTCCAGCTCTTATACTCAATACTTTGATTAATAAAGGCCAATGTACCAAAAGCTCTCTTTACGATCCTATCTACCTGTGACGCCACTTTTAGGGAATTTTGTATCTGTATTCCCAGATCCCTCTGTTCCACTGCACTCCTCAGTGCCTTACCATTAACCCTGTATGTTCTACGTTGGTTTGTCCTTCCAACGTGCAATACCTCACACTTGTCAGTATTAAACTCCATCTGCCATTTTTCAGCCCATTTTTCCAGCTGGTCCAAGTCCCTCTGCAGGCTCTGAAAACCTTCCTCACTATCTACTACACCTCCAATCTTTGTATCATCAGCAAACTTGCTGATCCAATTTACCACATTATCATCCAGATCATTGATATAGATGACAGATAACAATGGACCCAGCACTGATCCCTGTGGCACACCACTAGTCACAGGCCTCCACTCAGAGAAGCAATTCTCTACCACCACTCTCTGGCTTCTTCCATCGAGCCAATGTCTAATCCAATTTACCACCTCTCCATGTATACCTAGCGACTGAATTTTCCTAACTAACCTCCCACGCGGGACCTTGTCAAAGGCTTTACTGAAGTCCATGTAGACAATATCCACTGCCTTCCCTTCATCCACTTTCCTGGTAACCTCCTCGAAAAACTCCAACAGATTGGTCAAACATGACCTACCACGCACAAAGCCATGTTGATTCTCCCTAATAAGCCCCTGTCTATCCAAATGCTTGTAGATTCTGTCTCTTAGTACTCCCTCCAATAACTTACCTACTACCGACATTAAACTCACCGGCCTATAATTTCCCGGATTACTTTTCGATCCTCTTTTTAAACAACGGAACAACATGAGCCACTCTCCAATCCTCCGGCACTTCACCCGTAGACAGCGACATTTTAAATATTTCTGCCAGGGCCCCTGCAATTTCAACACTAGTCTCCTTCAAGGTCCGAGGGAACACTCTGTCAGGTCCTGGGGATTTATCCACTTTAATTTTCCTCAAGACAGCAAGCACCTCCTCCTTTTCAATCTGTACAGTTTCCATGGTCTCACTACTTGTTTCCCTCAATTCCATAGCTTTCATGCCAGCTTCCTTAGTAAATACAGACGCAAAAAACCTATTTAAGATCTCCCCCATTTCCTTTGGTTCCGCACAAAGCCGACCACTCTGATCTTCAAGAGGACCAATTTTATCCCTTACAATCCTTTTGCTCTTAATATACTTGTAAAAGCTCTTTGGGTTATCCTTCACTTTGACTGCCAAGGCAACCTCATGTCTTCTTTTTGCCCTCCTGATTTCTTTAAGTATTTTCTTGCACTTCTTATACTCCTCAAGCACCTGATTTACCCCCTGTTTCCTATACGTTTCATACAACTCCCTCTTCTTCTTTATCAGAGTTGCAATATCCCTTAAGAACCAAGGTTCCTTATTCCTATTCAATTTGCCTTTAATCCTGACAGGAACATACAAACTCTGCACTCTCAAAATTTCCCCTTTGAAGGCTTCCCACCTAGCAATCACATCTCCCTTGTCTAGCCTACTTGTAATTTCCTCAAAAAATTGTAATAAGTTTGTCAGGCAGGATTTTCCTTTAAGGAATCCATGCTGAGTTCTGCCTATCTTGTGGGGGGGCTGTGCCAACTCCAGCTTGCCTCCAGTGGAGCACACCGACTCTGATGCCTCTCTCCAGGGCAGCTGTAAACAGGCAACACTGTGGCTTGAGGCCTAGCACTAGCTACGACTAAGGCCACACAACTCCCCCGCCATCCACCAATAAAGCTGTGAATCGGACTTACAGCATTCCACATAACAATGTTTAATAGGGTGTTGTGATCACAAGAAAAGGACCTAAGAATGATCACTTGCTGTTAAACTGCACACTGCCTTCACACACTGACTCCTCTAACGCAAGCAGCAACATAATTCACACCAAGGCCAGCTCCTTCAGTTTCTCCGTCAATGAGCAACTTGCTGTTGGGGTAGGTAGGCCTACAGTCCTTTATGTTCTTGATGTTCAGCAGGGTCTTGCAATCATTAAAAAAATACATTTTAAAAAGGACAATTACACCTTTGGTTTGCCTTGTAGAAGCTACTGCAATCAAATGTGTTGCCATCTTATTGGAAGTGTAAATGGAGAACTAAAATGAGTATTTATTTTTTTAAATTATTGCATGCTGTGCTATGTCATGCTCAAAGTTTTAATTTATATGAAGCTACAAACATCTTGACAAAGTTTGAGTAATTGTAAATTACTGGCTTCAAACATGATTGTTGAAGGGACCATGAAACTCAAACATGCGATTTATCTTTATACAATACTGACTATTCAAATTTTCATTTCAGAACTGTGATGAACGATTTCAATACAAGTATCAACTTCGTTCTCATATGAGTATTCATATTGGTCATAAACAATTTATGTGCCAGTGGTGTGGCAAGGATTTTAATATGAAACAGTATTTTGATGAGCATATGAAGACTCACACTGGTAAGCATGTCCTCCTTTGACTAACATTTTACATCTGTTACTAATGAGGATTTTTATATCTGTGTGCTTTATGTAATTGATTGTCATCAACTTGACTACTTTGTGAGTATTTCAGAAAGCAAGCTTCCTCCAAACAAATACTGCTGGGGGAAATTGGCATTTAAATTGTCATGAGAGATGGTGGAACCTAACTTTGTTTCTTTAGTAGACATATTCTGACTTATCAAGAGCAAGACTAATAAAAAAGATCAGTTTCATGTATGAGTTAACGTGACACTGATGCAGTATGACCAAAACAAAATGATGATGTTTAAACCTGGTGCTGTAGTTGTTTTCCTTTTGCATAATACAGAATTCAAGAACATACCGGTTAGTAGGTTAATTGGTCATTGTAAATTGTCCCATCCTTATGGGTTGAGTTAAGGAATAGCAGGGGTAAAAGGACCCTGATGGCAGTTATTTACAGGCCTCCAAACAGCTGCAGGGATGTGGACTACAAATTACAACTGGAAATAGAAGAGGCTTGTCAGCAGGGCAGTATTATGATAATTGTGGGGGATTTTAACACGCAAGTGGATTGGGAAAATCAGGTCGGCACTGGATCTCAAGAGAGAGAATTTGTAGAATGTCTGCGAGATGGCTTTTTAGAACAGCTTGTTGTTGAGCCCACTAGGGGATCGGCTGTACTGGATTGGGTATTGTGTAATGAACCGGAGGTGATTGGAGAGATTGAGGTGAAGGAACCCTTAGGAGACAGTGATCATAACATGATTGAGTTCACTGTGAAATTTGAAAAAGAGAAGCCGAAATCTGATGTGTCGGTATTTCAGTGGAGTAAAGGAAATTACAGTGGCATGAGAGAGGAACTGGCCAAAGTTGACTGGAAAGGGACACTAGCAGGAAAGATGGCAGAGCAGCAGTGGCTGGAGTTTATGCGAAAAGTGAGCAAGGTGCAAGACAGGCATATTCCAGAAAAGAAGAAATTTTCGAATGGAAAAAGGATGCAACCGTGGTTGACAAGAGAAGTCAAAGCTAAAGTTAAAGCAAAGGAGAGGGCATACAAGGAAGCAAAAATTAGTGGGAAGACAGAGGATTGGGAAGTTTTTAAAACCTTACAAAAGGAAACCAAGAAGGTCATTAAGAGAGAAAAGATTAACTATGAAAGGAAGCTAGCAAATAATATCAAAGAGGATACTAAAAGCTTTTTCAAGTATATAAAGAGTAAAATACAGGTGAGAGTAGATATAGGACTGATAGAAAATGATGCTGGAGAAATTGTAATGGGAGATAAGGAGATGGCAGAGGAACTGAATGAGTATTTTGCATCAGTCTTCACTGAGGAAGACATCAGCAGTATACTGGAGACTCAAGGGTGGCAGGGTAGAGAAGTGTGCGCAGTCACAATTACGACAGAGAAAGTACTCAGGAAGCTGAATAGTCTAAAGGTAGATAAATCTCTCGGACCAGATGGAATGCCCCCGCGTGTTCTGAAGGAAGTAGCTGTGGAGATTGCGGAGGCATCAGCAATGATCTTTCAAAAGTCAATAGATTCTGGCATGGTTCCGGAGGACTAGAAGATTGCAAATGTCACTCCGCTATTTAAGAAGGGGGCAAGGAAGCAAAAAGGAAATTATAGACCTGTTAGCTTGACATCGGTGGTTGGGAAGTTGTTGGAGTCGATTGTCAAGAATGAGGTTACAGAGTACCTGGAGGCATATGACAAGACAGGCAGAACTCAGCATGGATTCCTTAAAGGAAAATCCTGCCTGACAAACCTATTATAACTTTTTGAGGAAATTACCAGTAGGCTAGACAAGGGAGATGCAGTGGATGTTGTATATTTGGATTTTCAGAAGGCCTTTGACAAGGTGCCACACATGAGGCTACTTAACAAGATAAGAGCCCATGGAATTACGGGAAAGTTACATACGTGGATAGAGCATTGGCTGATTGGCAGGAAACAGAGAGTGGGAATAAAGGGATCCTATTCTGGTTGGCTGCCAGTTACCAGTGGTGTTCCACAAGGGTCCGTGTTGGGGCCGCTTCTTTTTACATTGTACATCAACGATTTGGATTATGGAATAGATGGCTTTGTGGCTAAGTTTGCTGACGATACGAAGATAGGTGGAGGGGCCGGTAGTGCTGAGGAAACGGAGAGTCTGCAGAGAGACTTGGATAGATTGGAAGAATGGGCAAAGAAGTGGCAAATGAAGTACAGTGTTGGAAGGTGTATGGTTATGCACTTTGGCAGAAGTAATAAACGGGCAGACTATTATTTAAATTGGGAAAGAATTCAAAGTTCTGAGATGCAACGGGACTTGGGAGTCCTCGTACAGGATACCCTTAAGGTTAACCTCCAGGTTGAGTCAGTAGTGAAGAAGGCAAATGCAATGTTGGCATTCATTTCTAGAGGAATAGAGTATAGGAGCAGGGATGTGATGTTGAGGCTCTATAAGGTGCTGGTGAGACCTCACTTGGAGTACTGTGGGCAGTTTTGGTCTCCTTATTTAAGAAAGGACGTTCTTGACGTTGGAGAGGGTACAGAGAAGATTCACTAGAATGATTCCGGGAATGAGAGGGTTAACATATGAGGAACGTTTGTCTGCTCTTGGACTCTATTCCTTGGAGTTTCGAAGAATGAGGGGAGACCTTATAGAAACATTTCGAATGTTGAAAGGCATGGACAGAGTGGATGTGGCAAAGTCGTTTCCCATTATGGGGGAGTCTAGTACGAAAGGGCATGACTTAAGGATTGAAGGGCGCCCATTCAGAACAGAAATGCGAAGAAATTTTTTTCGTCAGAGGGTGGTGAATCTATGGAATTTGCTGCCACGGGCAGCAGTGGAGGCCAAGTCATTGGGTGTATTTAAGGCAGAGATTGATAGGTATCTGAGTAGCCAGGGCATCAAAGGTTATGGTGAAAAGGCGGGGGAGTGGGACTAAATGGGAGAATGGATCAGCTCATGATAAAATGGCGGAGCAGACTCGATGGGCCGAATGGCCGACTTCTGCTCCTTTGTCTTATGGTCTTATGATTAGTCTAGGATTAAATCAGGGGATGCTGGGCTGTGTGGCTCGAAGGGCCTATTCCACACTGTATCTCAATAAATAAATACATACATATATACACATATATAAACTCGTACTGTCCTACAGACATGCAAATCTGTTGGCAAAAACTGGAAAATAATTTAAAATTACACCAAGATGATATGCTGCAGGTACAGAATTTCAGAAAATCAGTGAGTTGTTCATATCTTGCATTTTCCACAGTGACTGCTGCAAACATTTTTAAACTTTGATGTCTTTGATAAATTGTATGTTTGCAATAACATGCAATAATATGTTTGCACATGTGGCCACAACAGCAAGCTTCTTGAGAAGAGGCCCTACATTCACACCGTAGATGTCCTGCATTATGTTTAATCAGATTAATACCATACTATATGCGACCTAACTGCTCAAAGCCGAGGATCCATAAAGCATTGTGAGCAATTAATTAAAGCAACAGAATTGTATTTCACCCTAGTTGTAAACCCATTGTCTTGATTATCCCTCATTCCACTCTTAAAATTGAACCAAGGCATAAGAAATTCAGAGGAGTACTCATAGGAGATGTCTAAAAATTAGGCACCTAGTGAAGCTACAACATAGGATTGTAGATTGCTATACAGCAGAAGTGACTTGCTGTGGATGGATGCTAAACAATACTTCAAATAGTGGATCAAATCAAACTTCTCCATTCTGCAACATCCACTGTTAACTATGGATAGACTATTAAACAATGAGAAAGGCAGTTCCATAAACACCCTCAGTGGCAGCAAAGTGAGCAAGCAAGTGCAAAAACTATGAACAAAATGTTTGTAATCTACACACAGTAGTGCTGAATGAATAGACCATCTCACTCTCTGATATCAACACCATTACAGAAGTCAGTCTATCCAGTTCATTTCACTGATGCAGAAATGAGCAAAACCTATTGGATACAGTTGTGGACCTTGACAGATTGTCATTATAACTATATTAAAACATCCACTCAACATGGAGATTTACCTAACAATACTCTGTCCATATAAAGTTGGATAAATCCATTCTATCTTTTTACTGCCCCAATCAGTCTACTTATAGTCAACAGCAAACTTGAAATATTTAAATATTTATTTGTGTAACTCCTTAATTTGCTTTTCAGGTGAAAAGCCATTTATCTGTGAAATCTGCGGAAAAAGTTTCACAAGCAGACCAAACATGAAGCGCCATCGCAGAACTCATACTGGAGAGAAACCGTACCCTTGTGATGTCTGTGGCCAACGATTCCGATTCTCCAACATGTTGAAGGCTCACAAAGAGAAGTGTTTCCGAGTCACCAGCCCTATTAACTTCCCGACCAATGCTATCATTGCCTCTGTTGCCATCACAACTACTTCCTCACCTCCACCAGTCACCATAAGCTCTCTCAGTTCACTTCCTCTGCGGCCAATGCCCCATCCACTTTCTCATCTGCATCTCCATCACCATACACACCTTCCAACCATTGCACACCTTCCACCACCACCAGCCCTTTTCAGTGCTGAAGCAGTGAATCACAGATGTCAAAGTGAGAGCACTTTTCTGCACCATATTTCTGAGAAAAACACTGCAACAAGTGGAAGCCACCATCACTGAGAATTGTTTTAACTTTCCATTCAGCTGCGCCAAAGTTTGGGTGATTTCCTGTTAATTGTGCACTAAGCTGCAAAACAAAGACTGAGTAATTAAAGTGAACTACAAAGATTATTTTTATTAAATTTTGATGTACTTATTGAAGATGAGCCTATTGAAGACTAGCCCATTGAACAGCAATTCAATTTTTGTTAATTTCATTATTTAAGATAACTAAGCTGTCTCTGTACAGTGAACCAAGGTTTTAACCTGTTAAATTTAGATATAACCAGTTTTGGCACTTCATATCTGTTGTTAATATATGTTTTTTTATTAATCTTGGATTATATTATTTGAATTAAGAAAGTATGCTTATTCTTTTGCATTGATTAAATATTGTGGGAAATTTTAATCCTTTAAATTAAATAATGGCATCTCTTGTGAGATTCAAGAGAATATGCTGCAATGATTTTTGAAGCTAACAATTAACACTAGGCTATGTCTAGCCTAACCTATTCATATGAAGCATTATTGAAAAGTTCTGTTAATACTTGTCTTTGATTTTACTTAAAATAAATGTTTCTATATGTCTATGTAGAAAATCTAGAAGCAGTTCTAAAATACAAATGTTTGTCATTATGCATTTTATTGATATTTTTGTTCCTGTTGCTGTTGTATACATGAAGTTCAATTTTACTGATACTGTATTTAGCATATTTATTCCAAAAATGTCAGTTTAAAAAGTTGATATATTTTGCAGGTAAGCCATATTTTTAAAACCAGACAGATGATGTTCTATCTTGGAACTTATCTGGACAGACGTATTTCTTTGCATTATCAAAAATTCATTAGTACAAATTGCAAAACAAATTGAGGTGGAAAGATACTTTGGAGATAAATTCAGTGTCATTAGTATTTGCAAACTGATCTATTTTATGTACACTCCTTGTTCCAAACACAGCGCACTGTATTTATGTTTCATTGAGCAATAGAGAGACCATGTTACGTTCATTGGCTCTATTTAGTTTTCATGGGGAAATTCAGGTTAATTACTAGTTTTAAACAATGCATGATATCTGTTAACATCACAAGTTTAGGAATTCATGAGTTCTTTATAAATGGATATAATTGTGCTTTCAAATGAATGTGGGCAATAATTCTGATTGAACCACACAACTTTAGTTTTTTGCCGATTATATATCATACCAGCTCCATTTCTTCAAAATCAATTTATTTCTTTTTACCCATTTAATGAACTGCATCTCATTTCTAACAAGATTAGAATGATGCAGCTGGTAGAGCTAACAATTTCAGCTTCAGTGACCCAGGTTCAATCCTGACTTCAGTTGTTGTCTGTCTGAAGTTTACCCATTCACTCTGAGTCCACATGTGCTTCTGTTACAGTGCGCCTGTTCACCTCCACATCCCAAAAACATGCAGGTTGGTGGGTTACTTGATCATTGTAATTTTCCCTTGGTGTGCAGGTGAGTGGTTGAATCTGGAAGGAGTTGATAAGACTGTGGGGAGAATAAAATGGAATTAGTGTAGGATTAATACAATTGGGTGTTTTGTGTTTAGCATGTACTCAATGCCGTTTCCAAGACTGCCCTTGATGATGAAAGTAAGTACAACTACCTTATGCTTTTTTTGCTCTTTATTTTCAGTGTCAGGGTGTAGCCTGATCTTAATTGCCTTTGAGAAAGGAGAAGTGAGTCGCTGGCTCACTCTCCACTTGCCTGGATGTATGCTTCCGATTTGTGTCTTAGATGGTGGAAAGACCTTGTGTTATCAGGAGATGAGGTCTTCACAGCAGGATATGCGGTCTCTGACCTGCTCAGTGGTCATGATATTTATGTGGCTGGCCCAGTTGAGTTTCTAGTGACATTCAGGATAGTAATGGATGTTCGACTTTGTGATAGTAATACTATTGAATGTCAGGGGTAAGTGGTTTGATCCCTTTTTCCTGATACCACAGTAGGTCATTCTATTTACACACTACGTCAGCCTGTACCTGAATGTCATCAGAGTCTTGCTGCAAATAGGCAGGGTTTGTTGAGGAAATAAGAAATAGAATTGATCATTGTGCAATCATAATCAAACAGGCCCACTTCTGACAAAGGGGAAACCTTTTAGGACTGAGATTAGGAAAAACTTCTTCACACAGAGAGTGGTGAATCTGTGGAATTCTCTGCCACAGGAAATAGTTGAGGCCAGTTCATTGGCTATATTTAAGAGGGAGTTAGATATGGCCCTTGTGGCTACGGGGATCAGGGGGTATGGAGGGAAGGCTGGTGCAGGGTTCTGAGTTGGATGATCAGCCATGATCATAATAAATGGCGGTGCAGGCTCGAAGGGCCGAATGGCCTACTCCTGCACCTATTTTCTATGTTTCTATGATAGAAGTAAGAACATTGAAGCTGCAGACAATATTCTTGGCCCAGCGTCAACGTGAAAAACTCTTGCAGTCATATTCTGACTGGAATTGATTGACCTCTGACAACCACAACCATATTTGTCCATTGGAATATTTTCCCATTGACTTCAGTTTTCTAAAGAGCCTTGATGCTACATTTAGTCAAATGTTGCCTCCAAGTCAAGCAACATTTAGCTGACCTAGAATTTCATTTCTTTGGGCCATGGTTGGACAAAGGTTGTAATGAGATATGGAGCTGAGTGATCCTGACACAATCTAAACAGTGAACAGGTTAAATGCACTTGATAGCTTTGTCAACAATAACTTCTGTTATTTTGAGAGTAGAGTTTGTGTGTGGGTGCTTTGGTGGTGGGGAGAGGGGTCAGTAATTAACCAGATTGATTAGCCAGCTAATTTTAAACCACAGATTCAAAAGTACTGCAGGTATGATTCCATTGCACTGTCTGATTCTGTAGCTTTTATGGTATCTAATGTTCTCAGGCATTTCTTGGTACCATGTGGAGTTAATTGAATTGCCTGGAGACTGGTATCTGTGATGTTGTAGAACTAAAAAAGAAGCCAAGGTGGATCATTTAATCAGCAATTCAGGATGTTTGTAGTAATACATGTTTCTGCCTTTTCTTTAGTTTCTGAGGCAGTCTGCTGGATCAAGGATCAAAGTTACTGCCATTTTTTTTTTCAGATGACCAATGAGACCTATGTAGGTACTTGAACTCTTCCGTAGATAATCATACAGCACAGAAACGGGTCCATTTGGCACAGGTTGTCCATGCCGGTCATGATGCTTATCTATGCTAGCCACATTTGTCTGCATTTGGTCCGTATCCCTCTAGACCAGGGGTTCCCAACCTGGGTTCCACAGACACCCTGGGTTAATGGTAGGGACCCATTGAATAAAAAAAAGATTATGAACCCCTCCTCTGGACCTTTTCTATTCATGTACCTGTCCAAATGTCAGTAATTGTAACCCTGATTTGCTCTGTACACTAGCTTACTCTGGCAGCTCATTCCATTTACCCACTCTGTGTGGAAAAAGTTGCTCTCATGTCCATTTTAAATATTTCCCCTCTCACCTTAGTCTTATGCCCTCTAGTTTTAAGCTCCTCTACCTTGGGAAAAGGACTATGAACACTCACCTTTTCTATGCGACTAATGATTTTGTATACTGCAATGAGGTCACCCCTCAACCTCCCCCATTCCAGGGAAAGAAAGCTTCAGCCTTTCCTACATAACTCAAGCACTCCAGTCCTGATAACAGCCTTGTGAATCTTTTCTCACCCTTTGTACAGCTGAATGGCATCCTTCCTATGGCTGAGTGACTAGAACACACATTGACCCAGAGGGTGGCCACATTGTAAGAAAACCACAACACCTACTACAAGTTTGTTGATTCCCTTCTGAAAATCTATTTGAATATGTTAACAAACTCCAATGGACCACTTCAGTGATGGAAGGGTTTCTTAAAAATCAAATTCCTGTCTCTTTTTAATTCAATAAAATTTTCTTCCATCTCCTCAGCTTTAGCCTCAGCTTAGTTTTGTACATTTAAGAATGTGCTTCATGATAGTATTTTGGTAATATGTTCCTGAACAACTCTGATACTGTTGCTGTTTGTTGTCAACACACATACTGTTCTATTTCTTGATCGCAAAACATCAAAATCTTCTTTCAAACACAGTCAACGCACATCAAGGTTGCTGGTGAATGCAGCAGGCCAGGCAGCATCTGTAGGAAGAGGTGCAGTCGACGTTTCAGGCCGAGACCCTTCGTCAGGACACAGTTTCACTTTCATCAGCCAGAAAAAGTAATTAACAATAGTGCACCCTCAAAACATCGTGGCTTGTCTAATAATTGACCCCTGACCAATACCCAATCCAGACATCAGAATTTTAAGAGGAGGGGATTTCACTCAGGTCCACTGACCGAATAGAAAACAGCAATGGCGGATCCCAGCAGCTGAATTGTGCTTTGACCAGTGATCAATCAGCATTTGAGATTGATTAGCAAGAGCAAATGTAAGGAAGACAGAGGCGAGCGCAGCAGCTATCGTCTGAGTGGTGATTTTGAGGCTTTAGCTCTCTGAGGCTTCAATCAGAGAAAGTGAAAAAAGAAAAGCTCTAGGTCAGTGATTCCCAAAAAGGGCGGTACTGGCCACTAAGGGGGAGTTAGGGGAAATAGAAGTCTTCGGGGAGTGGTAAGCGAACCCTAACTCGAGGCAATAGACCTGACTGACTGTTAGTAGAGCAGGCACTTCCAAAAAAAAAATGGGGCACTGGAACACAGAAAGGACCATAGCTCTGCAGGCAGTGAGAACTCATTGTCAGACCTGTCTGAAACTCAGCAATCTCATCCAACCTTACCAACCAAACAGATAATAGTGATGCATAAATTAGCAACCAGGGTACCCAACAGTTCCCCTTGACTCATGGCACAGAATGAGTTCATGCAATTTAACAGTTAATAAATCAAATAAACCCTCTCAACTTTCTCTACAGATCTATGGAAAACAGATTGTGTAACGATACAGCGCTGGCCGGAACCAAATGGTGAAATAGAGCCAATTAGTGAACCTGCCAACTCCAAGTATTCCTCTTGAGCTGTTTAAAGCGACATCTGCTTCATATGTGTCGTCAAGAATCATTTTTGGGGATTATGAGACTTTAAATGATTGGTTAATCATGCTAACTGTAATAGTGTAAACGTAGCTTGCCGAACCAACATTTAGATTCCAATCTGAATCCTTATCAACATAATTTTTTCTGTTGTGATCATCTTCATCTTCGCCTCACCATTCCTTTGCGTGCTGCTACCATCGTTCCATCCGTGTCAACTTGCTGCTGTTGTCAACAACTGATAGGCATTAGTTTACCCCCATAACACACTGGAGGAACTCAGCAGGTCGGGCAGCATCCGTGGAAACAATAAGTCAACGTTTCGGGCCGGAACCCTTCGTCAGGACTGTAGGGGGAAGGGGCAGAGGCCCTATAAAGAAGGTGGGGGGAGGGTGGGAAGGAGAAGGCTGGTAGATTCCAGGTGAAAAACCGGTAAGGGGAAAGATAAAGGGGTGGGGGAAGGGAGGCAGGGAGGTGATAGGCAGGAAAGGTGAAGAAAGAATAGGGGATGTGACGAAAAACCAAGTTATCAGAAGATTGAATGCTGATGAGAGAGATAAGAGAGACAAATGGAGAAGAGTTCAAAATGTTACTGAGAGAGGAGAGAGATTAACGAAAAGAGACACAGTTCCAAGTATTGACCGGTTGCTTTGAACCTGAACTGTTTGAAGTTTGATGGACAGGCGATACCCCAGCAGGGGGATAAAAGGAACAGGTTCACTAAGGCAAGACAGACACCATGAGATCACGAGATAATGAGACCCTGGAACAGCGGTGTGCCCCCACAAGTTGGTGAGAGTTTGGAGGTGGTCACGGGAACCGACCAGAGGCTCACAGGGTGTAAAGGTACAATCGGTGGGAACCTGGTATGTGTGTCCGCCCTTGCCTGGGTGCCGGGTTCACCGCGGAAGAATGGTCGTATCCGGAATGGAGGGGTCACAGTCGGTGACCACAGAAGACATTAAAAGGGTTCGCCCAAAAGCTAACTGCGAAGAACAAAGGTCTGTTTGAATCAGAATTTGCATATTCTCTCTCTCTCTCTCTCTCTCTCTCCAACGGCACAACAGTGATTACTGCGAACTGTACTAAACTGAACTGAACTCTGTGTCACTTGAGACTGATCATTTTACCCCTAGACTGCGATAGAGCTTGATTGATTCCTATTATCCTAGTTCTGTGTACATGTGTGTTTTATCATTGCTAACCTGTTGCATTTATATCCTTACGATTAGAGTACTGTGTTACTTATTTCTTTAATAAAACTTTCTTAGTTCCAGTAATCCAGACTCCAACTAAGTGGTCTATTTCTGTTGGTTTGTCAACCCAGTTACGGGGTACGTAACAGGGAAAACACAATGGGTTTGGAGGCAGAACCATGAGGGAGGTGGTAGGCAGCTGGGGGAGGGGGCAGAATGACATAGGGATAGGGGGAGGGAATTACCGGAAGTTGGAGAATTCGATGTTCATACCAAGGGGCTGGAGACTACCTAGATGGTATATGAGGTGTTGCTCCTCCAACCTGAGTTTAACCTCATCATGGCAGTAGAGGAGGCCATGTATGGACATATCTGAATGGGAGTGGGAAGCAGAGTTGAAGTGGGTGGCTACTGGGAGATCCTGTCCGTTTTGGCGGACGGAGCGGAGGTGCCCGACGAAGCGGTCCCCCAATCTGTGTTGGGTTTCACCGATGTAGGGGAGGCCGCACCAGGCTATGTCACTCTGCTCCCTCCCCCAGCTGCCTACCACCTCCCTCATGGTCCCACCTCCTTCTACTACCCATTGTGTTTTCCCCTATTCTTTCTTCACCTTTCTTACCTATCCCCTCCCTGCCTCCCTTCCCTCACCCCTTTATCTTTCCCCTTACTGGTTTTTCACCTGGAACCTCCCAGCCTTCTCCTTCCCATCCTTCCCCCACCTTCTTTATAGGGCCTCTGCCCCTTCCCTCTTCAGTCCTGACGAAAGGTTCCGGCCTGAAACGTTGACTCATCGTTTCCACGGATGCTGCCCAACCTGCTGAGTTCCTCCAGCGTGTTGTGAGTGTTGCTTTGACCCCAGCATCTGCAGATTATTTTGAGTTTACCCCCATTAATGACGTGTGGAGCAATTTCTATGAGTCTGAAGGCGGTGAAGCCTTGAATTCAATGGGACATACCTGGAGTATGATTTTATTCCGTTCCCGTCAGATCTGCAATGCCCCATGTGTCTTATTTGTAATACTGTACTGTCTAATGAAGCCATGAAACCATCAAGATTGCAGGAACACTTCTGTAAAAGACACCCTGAAAAGGTTACTCATGGTATTACTCAGTTCCAGAAGATGAAAGAACCATTTGAAAAGCCTTGCACACTTGAGTCATTTCCCAGGAAAGCTAAAAATGACCTTGATAGTGGTGTAGTTGCTTCTTATAATATTTCCAAAATGATGGCAAAGTATGGAGAATCTCATACTGTATTAAGATTAATACTGTAATGCCTGCTCTATCAGAAGTTCTCACCACTGTTCTCAAAGTTAATACCAGTAGTTTAAAATCAATTCTTCTGAGTAATAACTCTAGCTCATCATATTGACAAAGTGAGTGAAGACCTTGAGTATCAGCTATGCACAGAGCTACAAAAAGCAGAATTTGGGATACAACTGGATGAGTCAACTGTGTGAGACAATGAAGCATTGCTAATAGCATATGCACAGTTTATCAAAAATGGAAAAATTTATGAAGAGATTCCCTTTTGTAAGAAGTTAAAAACAAATATTACTGGAGAAACAATCTATGACAAGCTTGAATCTAAGGGGGACCAATATTCTTGCAGGCAGATTTGCTAGAGCTGTTGGGAGTGGTTTAAACTAATATGGTGGGGAATGGTGATAGAGTGTGATAGAGCTGAGGATAAGCCAGTAGGTTTACAAGTAGATGATGGATGTGACACAAATGTAAGGAAGGACAAGCCAATGATTAGGTACAAATACAGACAGAGCAAAGAGTTAAATTGTACCACAGACGCAAAATTCAGAAGTACAAAGAATGTAGGACTAAATGCACATAGCATTCAGAATAAGGTGGACGAATACATAGTGCAATTAGAGATTGGTCAGTATGATGTTTTGGGCGTCACTGAGTTGTGGCTGAAAGAAGGTCATGGTTGAGAGTTTAACATCAAAGGATATACTTTGTATTGAAAGGACAGGGAGGAAGGCATAGGCGGTGGTGTGGCTCTGTTGGTAAGAGATGGAATTACATCTTTAGAAAGAGGTGATGTAGAGTCAGAGAATGTTGAATCTTTGTGGGTGGTGTTAAGAAACTGCAAGTATAAAAACAGCATTACGGGAATCATATCCAAGTAGTAGTCAATATGTGGGGTTGAGATTGCAAAGGGAGCTGGAAAAAGCATGTAACAAGGGTAATGACACAGTTGTAATGGGGGACTTCAATATGCAAGGGGATTGGGAAAATCAGGTTGGCATTGGATCGCAAAAGGGAATTTGTTGAATGTCTACGAGATGGCTTTTTAGAGCAGCTTGTGCTTGAGTCTACTCGGGGAAAGGATATTACGTAATAACCCTGTACTTATTAGGGAGCTTAACATAAAAGAACCCTTAGGAGGCAGTGATCATAATATGATTGAAATCATACTGCAGTTTGAGAGGGAGAAGCATAACTCACATGTGTTAGTATCCCAGTGGAATAAAGGAAGTTACAGAGGCATGAGAGAGGAGCTTGCTCAGGTGCATTGGAAGAGGATATTGGCAGGGATGATGGCAAAGCAAAGGTGGCTGAAGTTTCTAGGAATAGTTCACAAGGTGCAGGATAGATACGTCCCACAGAGGAAGAAGCTCTCAAATGGCAGGGATAGGCAACTGAGGCTGACAAGGGAAGTTGACTGCATAAAAGGAAGGGACATATAAGGTAGCAAGAGTGAGTAGAAAATTGAATGAATGGGAAGTTTTTAAAATCCAACAGAGTGCAACTAAGAAAGCTATACAGATGAAATATGAGAGCAAACTAGCCAATAATATAAAGCAGGATACTAAAAGTTTTTTCAGTTATATAAAGAGTAAAAGGGAGCTGAGAGTTGCTATTGTACCACTGGGAAATGAAGCTAGTGAGGTAGTAATGGGGGACAAAGAAATGGTAGATGAACTTAATAAGTACTTTGCATCTGTCTTCACTGTGGAAAACACTAGCAGTGTGCCAGAGGTCCATGAGTGCCGGGGAGCAGAGTGAGTGCCATTGCTACCCTTGCTATTACAAAGGAAAAAATACTAGGCAAACTGAAAGTCATCTGGACCAGATGGACTATATCCCAGAGTCCTGAGAGAGACTGCTGAAGAGATAGCAGATGCATTGGTCATGATCTTTCAAGAATCACTTGATTCTGGCATGGTCATGGAGGACTAGAAGATTGCAAATGTCACTCCACTCTTTAAGAAGGGAGGAAGGCAAAAGAAAGGAAATTACAGGCCGGTTAGCCGAACCTCAAAGGTTGGGAAAGTGTTGGAGTCTATTATTAAGGATGAGGTTTCAAGGTACTTGGAGACTAATGATAAAATAAGTCAAAGTCAATATGGTTTCTGTGAAGGGAAATCCTCCCTAAGAAATCTGTTAGAGTTCTTCAAGGAAGTAACAAACAGGATGGACAAAGGAGAGGCAGTGGATGTCATTTACTTGGATTTTCAGAAGGCGTTCAATAAGGTGCCACACATGAGGCTGCTTAACAAGATAAGATCCTATGATGTTACAGGAGATATGCTGGCATGGATAAAGGAATGGCTGACAGGTAGAAGGCAGTGAGTGGGAATAAAAGGGTCTTTTCTGGTTGGCTGCCAGTGACTAGTGGTATTTCTCAGGGGTCGGCATTAGAACTGCTACTTTTCACATTGTTTGTCAATGATTTGGATAGCGGAATTGATGGCTTTGTGGCAAAGTTTGCAGATGATACAAAGATAGGTGGAGGGGTAGGTCATGCTGTGGAAGCAATGCAATTGCAGGAGGACTGAGACAAATTGGAAGAATGGACAAAAAAATGGCAGCTGGAAGACAGCACTGGGAAATAAATGATAATGCATTTTGGCAAAAAGAACAATAGTGCAGACTATTATCTAAAAGGGGAGAAGGTTCAAACATCAGAGGTGCAGAGGGACTTAGGAGTCCTTGTGCAAGACTCTCAGAAGGTTAATTTACAGGTTGAGTCTGTGATAAAGAAGGTAAATGCAATGTTGGTATTTATTTCAAGGGGAATAGAATATAAAAGTAAGGAGATGATGCAGAGCCTTTTTAAGACTAGTCGGGCCGCACTTGGGGTATGGTCAACAGTTTTGGGCCCCATATCTCAGAAAGGATGTGCTGTCCTTGGAGAGAGTCCAGAGGAGATTCACAAGAATGATTCCAGGAATGAAAGTGTTAACATATAAGAAGCGTTTCGGAGCTTTGGGCCTGTACTCACTGGAATTTAGTAGAATGCGGGGGGATCTCATTGAAGCCTACCGAATGTTGAAAGGTCTAGATAGGGTGGATGTGTTTACTATGGTGAGGATATTCAGAACTAGAGAGCACAACCTCAAAATTGAGAGGCGACCCTTTAGAATGGAGGTAGGGTGGATTTTTTTTTAGCCAGAGAGTAGTAAATCTGTAGAATGCTCTGCCACAGACTGCGGAAGAGGCCAAGTCTGCGTGTATATTTAAGGTGAATGTTGATCGATTCCTAGTCGGTCAGGGCATTAAAGGATATGACAAGAAGGCAGGTGTATGGGGTTGAGTGGGATCTGGGATCAGCCATGGTGGAATGGCGAACCAGACTCGGTGGGCTGAATGGCCTAATTCTGCACCTATGTCTTCTGGTCTAAAATGTATATTGAGGATAAAAGTATTCCAATTAGGAACATGATTTTTTGTGCAACAGATGGAGCACCATATTATGACAGGTCACCATGCTGGTTTAGTGGCATTTATGGAAAAAGAAATTCTAAGTCTGTTTGCAATACATTGTGTAATTCAGCATCAACATCTCACAGCCAAACTCAGCCAGTGACTTTTTTCAAGCATAACTATTGTAATATCTGCTATCAACAAAATTAAAGTTTGTCCATTAAATAGCAGAATATTTCACCGGTTATGGCAGGATGACGATGAAGAGTTTGAACTCTTGCTTCTTCACACTGAAGTGTGTTGGCTGGCAAAAGCCTGCTGCTTAAAATGTTTCTTTGATCTTTTTGACACTGGTTAAATTTTTGCTCAAAGTGGACAAGAGCTTGGGAAACAAGATTGAACTTTTACTTGAAGATATGGCATACTTAGCCGATCTGTATGACAAAATGAACATTGTAAATATGAACACAAGGAATTCTGCAGATGCTGGAAATTCAAGCAACACACATCAAAGTTGCCGGTGAACGCAGCCGACCAGGCAGCATCTCGAGGAAGAGGTACAGTCGACATTTTGGGCCAAGACCCTTCGTCAGGACTAACTGAAGGAAGAGCTAGTAAGAGATTTGAGAGGGGGAGGGGGAGATCCGAAATGATAGGAGAAGACAGGAGGGGGAGGGATGGAGCCAAGAGCTGGCCAGTTGATTGGCAAAGGGGATATGAGAGGATAGAACATAGAATAGTACAGCACAGCACAGGCCCTTCGGCCCACAATGTTGTGCCGACCCTCAAACCCTGCCCCCCATATAAGCCCCCACCTTAAATTCCTTCATATACCTGTCTAGTAGTCTCTTAAACTTCACTAGTGTATCTGCCTCCACCACTGACTCAGGTAGTGCATTCCACACACCAACCACTCTCTGAGTAAAAAACCTTCCTCAAGTATCCCCCTTGAACTTCCCACACCTTACCTTAAAGCCATGTCCTATTATATTAAGCAGTGGTGCCCTGGGGAAGAGGCGCTGGCTCTATCTATTCCTCTTATTATCTTGTACACCTCTATCATGTCTCCTCTCATCCTCCTTCTCTCCAAAGAGTAAAGCCCTAGCTCCCTTGATCTCTGATCATAATGCATACTCTCTAAACCAGGCAGCATCTTGGTAAATCTCCTCTGTACCCTTTCCAGTGCTTCCACATCCTTCCTATAGTGAGGCAACCAGAACCGGACATAGTACTCCAAGTGTGGCCGAACCAGAGTTTTATAGAGCTGCATCATTACATCGCGACTCTTAAACTCTATCCCTCGAAAGCTAACACCCCATAAGCTTTCTTAACTACCCTATCTACCTGTGAGGCAACTTTCAGGGATCTGTGGACATGTACCCCGAGATCCCTCTGCTCCTCCACACTACCAAGTATCCTGCCATTTACTTTGTACTCTGCCTTGGAGTTTGTCCTTCCAAAGTGTACCACCTCACACTTCTCCGGGTTGAACTCCATCTGCCACTTCTCAGCCCACTTCTGCATCCTATCAATGTCTCTCTGCAATCTTTGACAATCCTCTACACTATCTACAACACCACCAACCTTTGTGTTGTCTGCAAATTTGCCAACCCTCCCTTCTACCCCCACATCCAGGTCAATAAAAATCAGGAAAAGTAGAGGTCCCAGAACAAATCCTTGTGGGACACCACTAGTCACAATCCTCCAATCTGAATGTACTCCCTCCACCATGACCCTATGCCTTCTGCAGGCAAGCCAATTCCGAATCCACCTGGCCAAACTTCCCTGGATCCCATGCCTTTGACTTTCTGAATAAGCCTACTGTGTGGAACCTTGTCAAATGCCTTACTAAAATCCATATAGATCACATCCACTGCACTACCCTCATCTATATGCCTGGTCACCTCCTCAAATAACTCTATCAGGCTTGCTAGACACGATCTGCCCTTCACAAAGCCATGCTGACTGTCCCTGATCAGATCATGATTTTCTAAATGCCCAGAGATCCTATCTCTAAGAATCTTTTCCAACAGCATTCCCACCACAGACGTAAGGCTGACTGGTCTATAATTACCCGGACTATCTCTACCACCTTTTTTGAACAAGGGGACAACATTCGCCTCGCTCCAATCCTCCGGTACCATTCCCGTGGACAACGAGGACATAAAGATCCTAGCCAGAGGGTCAGCAATCTCTTCCCTCGCATCGTGGAGCAGCCTGGGGAATATTATGTCAGGTCCTGGGGACTTATCGTCCTAATGTATTTTAACAACTCCAACATCTCCTCTCCCTTAATATCAGCATGCTCCAGAACATCAATCTCACTCATATTGTCCTCATCATCATCAAGTTCCCTCTCGTTGGTGAATACCGAAGAGAAGTATTCATTGAGGACCTCGCTCACTTCCACAGCCTCCAGGCACATCTTCCCACCTTTATCTCTAATCGGTCCTACCTTCACTCCTGTCATCCTTTTTTTCTTCACATAATTGAAGAATGCCTTGGGGTTTTCCTTCACCCTACTCGCCAAGGCCTTCTCATGCCCCCTTCTTGCTCTTCTCAGCCCCTTCTTAAGCTCTTTTCTTGCTTCCCTATATTCCTCAATAGACCCATCTGATCCTTGCCTCCTAAACCTCATGTATGCTGCCTTCTTCCACCTGACTAGATTTTCCACCTCACTTGTCACCCATGGTTCCTTCACTCTACCATTCTTTATTTTCCTCACCGGGACAAATGTATCCCTAACATCCTGCCAGAGATCACTAAGCATCGACCACATGTCCATAGTACATTTCCCTGCAAAAACATCATCCCAATTCACACCCACAAGTTCTAGTCTTATAGCTTCATAATTTGCCCTTCCCCAATTAAAAATTTTCCTGTGCTCTCTGATTCTATCCTTTTCCATGATAATGCTAAAGGCCAATGAGCGCTGGTCACTATCCCCCAGATGCTCACCCACTGAGAGATCTGTGACCTGACCCGGTTCATTACCTAGTACTAGATCTAGTATGGCATTCCCCCTGGTCGGCCTGTGACAGGAATCCATCCTGGACACACTTAACAAACTCTGCCCCATCTAAACCCTTGGAATTAATCAGGTGCCAATCAATATTAGGGAAGTTAAAGTCACCCATGATAACAACCCTGTTATTTTTGCACCTTTCCAAAATCTGCCTCCCAATCTGCTCCTCTGTATCTCTACTGCTACCAGGGGGCCTATGGAATACCCCCAATAGTGTAACTGCTCCCTCCCTGTTCCTGACTTCCACCCATACTGACTCAAAGGAGGATCCTGCTACATTACCCATGCTTTCTGTAGCTGTAATAGTATCCTTGACCAGTAATGCTACCCCTCTTCCCCTTTTTTTGCCCTCTCTATCCCTTTTAAAGCACTGAAATCCAGGAATATTGAGAATCCATTCCTGCCCTGGTGCCAGCCAAGTCTCTGTAATGGCCACTACATCATAATTCCATGTGTGTATCCAAACTCTCAGTTCATCACCTTTGTTCCCGATGCTTCTTGCATTGAGGTACACACACATCAGCCCTTCTACCTTACTACCTTTACACCGTTTATTCTGCTTCTCTTTCCTCAAAGCCTCTCTGTATGTTAGATCTGGCTTTACTCCATGCACTTCTTTCACTGCTCTATTGCTTTGGGTCCCATCCTCCTCGCAAATTAGTTTAAACCCTCCCGAACCATGCTAGCAAACCTACCTGGAAGGATATTGCTCCCCCTCGAGTTCAGGTGCAACCCATCCAATCTGTGTAGGTCCCACCTTCCCCAGAAGAGATCCCAATGATCCAAAAATCTAAAACCCTGCTCCCTGCACCAATTCCTCAGCCACGCATTCAACTGCTATCTCCTCCAATTCTTACCATCACTGTCACGTAGCACTGGCAGCAATCCTGAGGACACCACCCTTGAGGTCCTGTTCTTCAGCCTTCTGCCTAGTTCCCGAAACTCACACTTCAGGACCTCATCCCTCTTCCTGCCTATGTCGTTGGTCCCAACCTGTATCACGACTTCTGGTTGCTTCCCCTCTTGTACCAGGATGTCGTGCACCTGGTCAGAGACATCCCGGACCCTGGCACCCGGGAGGCAACAAACCCTGCGGGTGTCCTTCTCACGTCTACAGGATCTCCTGTCCGCTCCCCTGACTATAGACTCTCCAATGACGACAGCTCTTCTCTTCTCCGTCCCACCCTTCTGCACCACCCGGTCAGACTCAGTGCCGGAGGCCCTGCCACCGTGGCTCACACCTGGTCGGTCGTCCCCGCCAACAGTATCCAGGACGGTAAACTTATTATTCAGGGAAATGGCTAGAGGGGTGCTCTGCACTACCTGTCTGCTCACCTTTGCTTTCCCCCTTCTGACTGTCACCCAATGACCTGCTTCCGACAGCCTAGGTGTGACTACCTCCCTGTAGCTCTCGTCTATGACTGCCTCATTCTCCCTTACGAGTCGAAGGTCATCCAGCTGCTGCTCCAGATTCCTTACATGGTCTTCCAGATCACCCAGCCGTATGCACTTCTGGCAGATGTGACTCTGCGGGAGAGGGGCGTTCCCCCAAGACTGTCACATCTCACATGAGAGGCACATCACCATCTCAGGAGGCATTGTGAAGACTAACTGTGAGCAAGCTTGTCCTCCGCCTCTTCTTGTCGAAGCCTCTCGAGTCAAAGCCTCAAAGCTCCACTCCTTCACTGGCCCACTCACTCACTGATCATGGGATAGGAGGCCCAGGGAGAAGGAAAAGGGGGAGGGTGGGAAAACCCAGAGGTTGGGCAAGGGACAGTCAGAGGGACAGAGGGAGAAAAAGGAGAGAGAGAAAGAATGTGTGTATATAAATAAATAACGGATGGGGTACGAGGGGGAGGTGGGGCATTAGTGGAAGTTAGAGAAGTCAATATTCATGCCATCAGGTTGGAGGCTACCCAGACGGAATATAAGGCATTTGTCCTCCAACCTGAGTGTGGCTTCATCTTTACAGTAGAGGAGGCCGTGGATAGACATATCAGAATGGGAATGGGATGTGGAATTAAAACGTGTGGCCACTGGGAGATCCTGCTTTCTCTGGCGGACAGAGCGTAGGTGTTCAGCAAAATGATCTCCCAGTCTGCGTCGGGTCTCGCCAATATATAGAAGGCCACATCGGGAGCACCGGACGCAGTACATCACCCCAGCCGACTCACAGGTGAAGTGTCGCCTCACCTGGAAGGACTGTCTGGGGCCCTGAATGGTGGTAAGGGAGGAAGTGTAAGGGCATGTGTAGCACTTGTTCCGCTTACACAGTTAAGTGCCAGGAGGGAGATCAGTGGGGAGGGATGGGGGGGACGATGGACAAGGGAGTCGCGTAGGGAGCGATCCCTGAGGAAAGCAGAGGGGGGGGGGGAAGGAAAGATGTGCTTAGTGGTGGGATCCCGTTGCAGGTGGCAGAAGTTACGGAGAATAGTGTGTTGGACCCGGAGGAAGATGGGGTGGTAGGTGAGGACCAGGGGAACCCTATTCCTAGCGTGGTGGCGGGAGGATGGAGTGAGAGCAGATGTGCGTGAAATGGGGGAGGTGCGTTTGAGAGCAGAGTTGATGGTGGAGGAAGGGAAGCCCCTTTCTTTAAAAAAGGAGGACATCTCCCTCGTCCTAGAATGAAAAGCCTCATTCTGAGAGCAGATGCGGCGGAGACGGAGGGACTGCGAGAAGGGGATGGCGTTTTTGCAAGAGACAGGGTGAGAAGAGGAATAGTCCAGATAGCTGTGAGAGTCAGTAGGCTTATAGTAGACATCAGTAGATAAGCTGTCTCCAGAGATAGAGACAGAAAGATCAAGAAAGGCAGGGAGGTGTCGGAAATGAACCAGGTAAACTTGAGGGCAGGGTGAAAGTTGAAGGGAAAGTTAATGAAGTCAACGAGCTCAGCATGCGTGCAGGAAGCAGTGCCAATGCAGTCGTCGATGTAGCGAAGGAAAAATGGGTGACAGATACCGGAATAGGGACATCAGCAGATTGAGAATTTCAATTTAATCCAGGCAAAAACTGCAGTATCCTCTTTTATCAGAACATTAGAAATGTGTAAGTAAATCATTGGGAGAAGAATGTTTTTACAGTTTCCCTGTGATTTGCAAGAGCACTGCTTACACCTGCAGTCACTGAAGGATTTTCAGAATCGACTCAAGGATTTGAATGGTCTGAAAATTCTGGACTGGGTAATTAACCCATTTCTTTGCAAGGTGGAACAGCCAAGCTGCTCTTCATTGCATTTATGTCCTCCTACCTTGTTGAAAGAGGTTTTAGTGCAATGAACCACATACTCACCATAAACGGAAACCACTTGGACATTATTACACTTAGGGACTTGAGGTTTTACTGTCACAACTTGAACCAGACACTTCAAGTCTTGCTAAAAACCATTAAACTCAAGGATCACGTTGACGTTGAAGTTGCTGTACAGTGCACAGGTTCTGTGTAAGCTAGGTGTAAAGACAAATAAAAATTTAAAGCAGAATCATTTTTCTCAAGTTAGCTTATGGTAGACATAGTAGACTTCCAGTGTCTCTACCAACTTCAACTGCAAGAAGTGTATCCAGTTGCAGCTTCTAACAGTCTGCGTTAAGGAGTTGGAGCTGGAACTGGATGAACTCCGGGCATTCAGGAGGTTGAAGGAGGCATAGGACATATAGAGAGGTAATTACACCCAAGATGCAAGACACAGGAAACTGGATGACAGTCAGAAAGGGGTTAAGGAGACAGTGCAGACTACCCCTAGGACTATCCCCTTCATCAACAGGCATATCACTTTGGATACTGTAGTGGGGAGGGGGTTGATCTAACAGAGGAAGGTCACAGTGGTTGGGTCCCTGGCACTGAGTTTTGCTCTGTGACTCAGAAGGGAAGTGGAAAAGAGGTGAGCAGTGGTGATAGGGGATTTGTTAGTTAGGGGAACAGAAGGGAGGTTCTGTGGGTGAGAACAAGATTCCTGGAAGGTATGTTACCTCCCTGGTGCCAGGGTCCAGGACATCTGGGATTGAGTCATCAGCAGTCTTAAGAGGGAGGGTGAACAGCCAGAGGTCATGGTCCATGTAGGTACTTATGACATGGATAGGACAAGTGACGAGGTTCTGCTTAGGGAGTTCAGGGAATTAAGTGCCCAGTTAAAGGGGCTGGACCTCCAGGCTTGATATCTCAGGATTGCTATCCGTGCCATGTGCTAGTGAGGCCAGAGCTGGGAAGATATACAGTTTAATATGTGGCAAAGGAGTTGGTACAGGAGAGAGGGCATAAGATTTTTGGTTCATTGAGCTCTCTTCCAGGGAAGGTGGGACCAGTACAGAAGGGAGGGTTTGCACCTGAACTGGATGGGAACTAATATCCTAGCAGGAAAGTTTGCTACTGCTGCACTGAGCAGTTTAAACTAGAGTTGAATGGGGTTGGGAAACAGAGTGTCAGAACAGTTAGTGGAGAAGTTGTGGAGGCAGATGTTAGTAAGACCTCATTCAAAGTCAGGAATCAGAAGGTTGATCATTGTGCAATTGGTGTCCTGAGCTGCATATATTTCAATGCAAGTATCGTAGGAAAGGCAGATGAGCTCAGGGCATGGATCAAAACTTGGAATTATGACATTGTACCCATTAGTGAGAGTTGGTTGTTGGAGGGGCAGGAGCGGCAACTCAATATCCTGGGTTTCCTTTGTTTCAGATGTGACAGAGCAGGAGGGATTAAAGGAAGGGGAGTGGCATTACTAGTCAGGGAAGATATCTGTCAGGAAAGACTGGAGAACTTGACTAGAGATGTGTTATGGGTGGAACTGAGAAATAAGAAAGGTATGACCACGTTAAAGGGGCTATATTACAGACCTTCCAAGGGATTTAGGGAAACAAATTTGTAAAGAGATCACAGACTGCTGCACGAAACATAAGGTTGTTATAGTACAAACAAGAGAAAACCTGCAGATTCTGGAAATCCGAGCAACACACACAAAATGCTGGAGGAATGCAACACGCCAGACAGAATCTATGGAAAAGAGTACAATCAATGTTTCATAACATAGAACATAGAACATAGTACAGCACAGTACAGGCCCTTTGGCCCACAATGTTGTGCTGACCCTCAAACCTTGCCTCCCATATAAACCCCCACCTTAAATTCCTTCATATACCTGTCTAGTAGTCTCTTACATTTTACTAGTATATCGGCCTCCACCACTGACTCAAACAGTGCATTCCACGCACCAACCACTCTCTGAGTAAAAAACCTTCCTCTAATATCCCCCTTGAACTTCCCACTCCTTACATTAAAGCCATGTCCTCTTGTATTGAGCAGTGTGCCCTGGGGAAGAGGCGCTGGCTGTCCACTCTATCTATTCCTCTCATTATCTTGTACTTCTCTATCATGCCTCCTCTCATCCTCCTTCTCTCCAGAGAGTAAAGCCCTAGCTCCCTTAATCTCTGATAATAATGCATACTTTCTAAACCAGGCAGCATCCTGGTAAATCTCCTCTGTACCCTTTCCAATGCTTCCACATCCTTCCTATAGTGAGGTGACCAGAACTGGACACAGTACTCCAAATGTGGCCTAACCAGAGTTTTATAGAGCTGCATCATTACATCGCGACTCTTAAACTCTATCCCTCGACTTATGAAAGCTAACACCTCATAAGCTTTCTTAACTACCCTATCCACCTGTGAGGCAACTTTCAGGCCGAGACCCTTCAGCAGTACTGGAGAAAAAAAGATGTGTAGAGTTAAAAGACGAAGGGGAGGAGAGGGAGAAACACAAGGTGATAGGTGAAACCCGGAGAGGGAGGGGTGAAGTAAAGAGCTGGGTAGTTGATTGGTGAAAGAAATACAAGGCTGGAGAAGGGGGAATCTAATAGGAGAGGACAGAAGACCATTGAAGAAAGGGAAGCGGGGGGGGGGGAAGCACCAGAGGGAGGTGATGGGCAAGCAAAGAGATAAGGTGAGAGAGGGAAAAGGAAATGGGGAATGGTGGGGGGGGGGGGGTGCTTTACCGGAACCCATAAACACTACCACACTTTTTAAAAATATATACTACTTCAGTTTGGTCACGGTCTGAAAAGTAGTGTCGCGCTGGTCGGAGGAAATAGAAACCATAGAACCATAGAAACTACAGCACAGAATCAGGCGTTTTGGCCCTTCTTGGCTGTGCCAAACCATTTTCTGCCTAGTCCCACTGACCTGCACACGGACCATATCCCTCCATACACCTCCCATCCATGTATCTGTCCAATTTATTCTTAAATGTTAAAAAAGAACCCGCATTTACCACCTCATCTGGCAGCTCATTCCATACTCCCACCACTCTCTGTGTGAAGAAGCCCCCCCTAATGTTCCCTTTAAACTTTTCCCCCCTCACCCTTAACCCATGTCCTCTGGTTTTTTTCTCCCCTTGCCTCAGTGGAAAAAGCCTGCTTGCATTCACTCTATCAATACCCATCATAATTTTATATACCTCTATCAAATCTCCCCTCATTCTTCTACGCTCCAGGAAATAAAGTCCTAACCTATTCAACCTTTCTCTGTAACTGAGTTTCTCAAGTCCCGGCAACATCCTTGTAAACCTTCTCTGCACTCTTTCAACCTTATTTATATCCTTCCTGTAATTTGGTGACCAAAACTGAACACAATACTCGAGATTCGGCCTCACCAATGCCTTATACAACCTCATCATAACATTCCAGCTCTTATACTCAATACTTTGATTAATAAAGGCCAATGTACCAAAAGCTCTCTTTACGACCCTATCTACCTGTGACACCACTTTTAGGGAATTTTGTATCTGTATTCCCAGATCCCTCTGTTCTACTGCACTCCTCAGTGCCTTACCATTTACCCTGTATGTTCTAACTTGGTTTGTCCTTCATAGAAAATAGGTACAGGAGTAGGCCATTCAGCCCTTCGAGCCTGCACCGCCATTCAGTATGAGCATGGCTGATCATCCAACTCAGAACCCTGTACCAGCCTTCCCTCCATACCCCCTGATCCCTTTAGCCACAAGGGGCATATCTAACTCCCTCTTAAATATAGCCAATGAATTGGTATCAACTGTTTCCTGTGGCAGAGAATTCCACAGATTCACCACTCTCTGTGTGAAGAAGTTTTTCTTAATCTCGGTCCTAAAAGGCTTCCCCTTTATCCTCAAACTGTGACCCCTCGTTCTGGACTTCCCCAACATCAGGAACAATCTTCCTGCATCTAGCCTGTCCAATCCCTTTAGGTTTTTATACGTTTCAATAAGATCCCCCCTCAATCTTCTAAATTCCAACGAGTATAAGCCTAGTCGATCCGATCTTTCATCATATGAAAGTCCTGCCATCCCAGGAATCAATCTGGTGAACCTTCTTTGTACTCCCTCTATGACAAGGATGTCTTTCCTCGGATTAGGGGACCAAAACTGCACACAATACTCCAGGTGTGGTCTCACCAAGGCCTTGTACAACTGCAGTAGTACCTCCCTGCTCCTGTACTCAAATCCTCTTGCTATGAATGCCAGCATACCATTCGCCTTTTTCACCGCCTGCTGTACCTGCATGCCCACTTTCAATGCCTGGTGTATAATGACACCCAGGTCTCGTTGCACCTCCCCTTTTCCTAATCGGCCACCATTCAGATAATAATCTGTTTTCCTGTTTTTGCCACCAAAGTGGATAACCTCACATTTATCCACATTAAATTGCATCTGCCATGAATTTGCCCACTCGCCTAACCTATCCAAGTCACCCTGCATCCTCTTAGCATCCTCCTCACAGCTAACACTGCTGCCCAGCTTCGTGTCATCCGCAAACTTGGAGATGCTGCATTTAATTCCCTCGTCTAAGTCATTAATATATATTGTAAACAACTGGGGTCCAAGCACTGAGCCTTGCAGTACCCCACTAGTCACTACCTGCCATTCTGAAAAGGTCCCATTTATTCCCACTCTTTGCTTCCTGTCTGCCAACCAATTCTCTATCCACATCAATACCTTACCCCCAATACCGTGTGCTTTAAGTTTGCACACTAATCTCCTGTGTGGGACCTGTCAAAAGCCTTTTGAAAATCCAAATATACCACATCCACTGGTTCTCCCCTATCCACTCTACTAGTCACATCCTCAAAAAATTCTATGAGATTCGTCAGACATGATTTTCCTTTCACAAATCCATGCTGACTTTGTCCGATGATTTCACCGCTTTCCAAATGTGCTGTTATCACATCTTTGATAACTGACTCTAGCATTTTCCCCACCACTGATGTTAGGCTAACTAGTCTATAATTCCCTGGTTTCTCTCTCCCTCCTTTTTTAAAAAGCAGGGTTACATTAGCAACCCTCCAATCCTCAGGAACTAGTCCAGAATCTAAAGAGTTTTGAAAAATTATCACTAATGCATCCATTATTTCTTGGGCTACTTCCTTAAGCATTCTGGGATGCAGACCATCTGGCCCTGGGGATTTATCTGCCTTTAATCCCTTCAATTTACCAAACACCACTTAGTGCAATACCTCACACTTGTCTGTATTAAACTCCATTTGCCATTTTTCAGCCCATTTTTCCAGCTTGTCCAAGTCCCTCTGCAAGCTTTGAAAACCTTCCTCACTGTCCACTACACCTCCAATCTTTGTATCATCAGCAAATTTCCTGATCTAATTTACCACATTATCATCCAGATCATTGATATAGATGACAAATAACAATGGACCCAGCACTGATCCCTGTGGCACACCACTAGTCACAGGCCTCCACTCTGAGAAGCAATTCTCTACTACCACTCTTTGGCTTCTTCCATTGAGCCAATGTCTAATCCAATTTACCACCTCTCCATGTATACCTAGCGACTGAATCTTCCTAACTAACCTCCCAATGCGGGACTTTGTCAAAGGCCTTACTGAAGTCCATGTAGACAATATCCACTGCCTTCCCTTCATCCACTTTCCTGGTAACCCCCTCGAAAAACTCCAATAGATTGGTCAAACATGACCTACCACGCATGAAGCCATATTGACTCTCCCTAATAAGTCCCTGTCTATCCAAATGCTTGTAGATTCTGTCTCTCAGTACTCCCTCCAATAACTCACCCACAACCGACGTCAAACTTACCGGCCTATAATTTCCCGTATTACTTTTCAATCCTTTTTTAAACAAATGGATGAGGTCCTCCATGACTGCTTTGAATCGGTGGACTTGTTAGTATTCAAGGACTCGGCAGCTACCCTCGATGAGTATGCCTCAGCTGTCACGGACTTTATTTGGAAATGCATGGAGGACTGTGTGTCTCGCAAGACGATCCGGGTATTCCCTAACCGGAAACCTTGGATGAATTATGAGGTCAAGTCCCTTTTAAAGGCTAGAGCTGCGGCTTTTAGGTCCGAGGATACCAGTCGCTACACAGAATCCAGGCGTGAACTCCGGAAAGCCATTAAGGACCCCAAGAGGCAATATCGAGCCAAGTTGGAAGCCCAGGCTAACCAGAAGGATGCCAGTAGACTATGGCAGGGTCTAAATGAGATCACCGGGTGCAAAGAAAAGGCTGGGAATATCAATAACTTCTCTTCTTGACGAACTTAATGTATTCTACGCAAGATTCGAACAGAAGAGGAGTTTCCCGCTCCCTCCAGATGAACCGGACCTGGTGGCATCGAGGTTCATCGTCTCCGAGGAGGACGTTAGAAGGACCTTCCTGAAGATAAATCCAAGGAAGGCGATGGGCTCAGATGGCGTCCCGGGACGGGTTCTCCGGGCCTGTGCAAGCGAGCTAGCTGGAGTGTTTGCTGACATCTTCAACTGCTCCTTGCTTCAGTCTAAGAGCCCCTCGTGTTTTAAAAAGGCAACGATAATCCCAGTGCCGAAGAAGAGCAAGGTGGCATGCCTGAATGACTATCGACCTGTGGCTCTGACATCAATTGCTGTGAAGTGCTTCGAGAGATTGGTTATGGCACACATCAACCACAGCCTACCGGTCAACCTCGATGCTTTGCAATTCGCCTACCGGAGCAACAGGTCAACAGCAGATGCCATCTCTCTGGCCCTACATTCCCCCTTAGAACACCTGGAGAATAAAGACGCATACGTGAGGCTCCTTTTCATTGACTACAGCTCTGCCTTTAATACCATCATTCCAAATAAACTGATTCCTAAGCTCCGGAACCTGGGCCTTAGCACTCAGATCTGCAGCTGGATCTTCAACTTCCTCACAGAAAGGACCCAGGCTGTAAAAATAGGGGACAAGCTCTCCTCTACAATCACTCTGAGCACCGGTGCCCCACAAGGCTGTGTACTCAGCCCCCTGCTGTACTCATTGTACACCCATGATTGTGTAGCCAAGTTTCCATCACACTCAATATATAAGTTTGCCGATGACACAATCATAGGCCGTATCTCGGGTAATGTTGAGTTTGACTACAGAGAGGAAATTAAGAACCTGGTGGCATGGTGCGAAGACAATAACCTATCCCTCAACGTCAGCAAGTCGAAGGAATTGGTTGTTGACTTCAGAAGGAGTAGCGGACCGCACGACACAATTTACATCGGTGGTGCGCAAGTGGAACAGGTCAAAAGCTTTAAGTTCCTCGGGGTCAATATCACAAATGGCCTGACTTGGTCCAACCAAGCAGAGTTCACTTCAAGAAGGCCCACCAGCGCCTTTACTTCCTGAGAAAACTAAAGAAATTTGGCCTGTCCCCTAAAACCCTCACTAATTTTTATAGATGCGCCATAGAAAGCATTCTTCTAGGGTGCATCACAACCTGGTATGGAAGTTGTCCTGTCCCAGATCAAAAGAAGCTACAGAAGATCGTGAACACGACGCAGCACATCACACAAACCAATCTTCCGTCCTTGGACTCACTTTACACCGCATGCTGTTGGAGCAGTGCTGCCAGGATAATCAAGGACACGACCCACCCAGCCAACACACTTTTCATCCCTCTTCCCTCCGGGAGAAGGCTCAGGAGCTTGAAGACTCGTATGGCCAGATTTGGGAATAGCTTCTTTCCAACTGTGATAAGACTGCTGGACGGATCCTGACCCAGATCTGGGCCGTACCTTCCAAATATCCGGACCTACCTCTCGGTTTTGTTTTGCACTACTTTACTTTCCATTTTTCTATTTTCTATTTATGATTTATAATTTAAATTTTTAATATTTACTATCGATTTGTAATCCAGGGAGCGGGAAGCACAGAATCAAATATCGCTGTGATGATTGTACGTTCTAGTATCAATTGTTTGGCGACATAAAGTATAAAGTATTTTTAATCTACTTAAAATACATATACTGTATATATTTAGTGTAATCGATTTATGGAATTTTGTCTTCTTTCTATATTAGCATGTATTTCACTGTATTGCTGCTGCAAAGTTAACAAGTTTCAGGACACATGCCAGTGATAATAAACCTGATTCTGATTCTGAACTTATTGTATTAAGAAGGTCATCAATGAAAATGATGATAATGCATTGGCAGGCTGTTCATCCTGAAATTCATCTTCCTTCAGTGACAGCTTCAAGAATATTTTCAACAAACAGAAAGTTTATCCTGTATGTACTTGTTACCGGCCACTTTGTAATTTCAGCAGAATTGTGTGGATTTACTGTTGTAACCCAGATATTTTGTTTAGTTATTAAGTAATAGAATTTAAAATATAGAACAGACCCTTTGGCCCATGATGTCCATGGCACTCATCATGCCAATTTGAACTAATGAAACCTGACTGTATCCTTCCATCTCTTGCCTACTCGTACATCTATCTAAGTGCCTTTTAAATGTTTTTTCTTATCTGCTTCTACCATCTGCAGGTTTGTCCAACTCCTCTTTATAGCTAATACTCTAATCCAGGCAACATCCTGGTGAACCTCTTGTACCCTCTCAAAAGCCTCCACATCCTTCCTATAATGTGGTGATCTGAATTGTGATCTAACCATTGCTGTTTTTACCTGACTCTCTAAGACTGTTGGTCAAAATCCAAAATCTATCTAATGGAAGAACACACATGTCAAAACTTTGGAAAACCTATTTAAGAACACTATGTAATCCAAACTGTATCTTAATAATGCAACCTTGTTCAGCATTCACACTTTATACAGCTTTTTTCTGTAAAGGATGCATCTCAAGGTGTCTTTGAAAGAAGGAATTTACTTACAGTATTTTCATGTGCTTCCTGGTGGTTTTCAGCTAATTTGAATAATTTCTACAGTGAATCCTGCCAGTTTGAGCCATTCTACTCTGACCCTCTCTCATTAACAAGGTGTTTTCATCCATAGAAACTCTGTTCACGGGATGATTTTTGTTTATTGCACTATTCTCTGTAAACTCTAGAGAATTTTGTGTGTGAAAATCCCAGGAGATCAGGAGTTTCTCACATACACAAATCACCCTGTCTGGCACCAACAATAATTCCATGGTCAAAGTCAACATTCTTTCCCCATCCTGATGTTTGGTCTGAAGAACTGAACCAATTGACCATATCTATATGCTTTTATGCATTGAGTTTCTGCCACATGATTGGCTGATTAGTTAGTTGCATTAACGAGTGCCACTGAGTGGCCACTGAGTGTACAAGGTTGGAAATTGTAGCACAGGGGTCCTAGTCGTTCAGGCCCACTGAGGTACAGCCTCACCCAAAAATAATTAGAAAGCGTGTCCTGGGTGGTGGGGGTCCCTGATGATGGAGATGCTTTCCTGCAACAACACTCCATGTAAACATAATCAGTGGTAAGGAGGGCTTTACCTGTGATGGACTGGGTGTATCCACTACTTTTTGTAGGAGTTTCCATTCACAGACATTGTTTCCATACCAGGCTGTGATGCAGCTAGTCAATATACTCTGCACTACACATCCTTGGAAATTTGTCCAAGTTTTAGATGTCATGCTGAATCTTTGCAATCTCTTAAGGAAGTAGAGATGCTGTCGTACTTTCTCCAGAATTGTGCTTACATGCTGGGCTCAGGACAGGTCCTCCGAAATGATAACAATAGGTAGGTCAATAGGTACATTTAATGTCAGAGAAATGTACACAATATATATCCTGAAATTCTTTTTCTTCATAAACACCCACAAAAACAGAGGAATGCCCCAAAGAATGAACAACAATTAAAAAGTTAGACCACAGAACGTAGAGCATAGAATAGTACAGCACAGTACAGGCCCTTCGGCCCACAATGTTGTGCCGACTCTTAAACCCTGCTTCCCATATATGCCCCCCCACCTTAGATTCCTCCATATACCTGTCTAGTAGTCTCTTAAATTTCACTAGTGTATCTGCCTCCACCACTGATTCGGGCAGTGCATTCCACGCACCAACCACTCTCTGAGTAAAAAACCTTCCTCTAATATCCCCCTTGAACTTCTTACCCCTTACCTTAAAGCCATGTCCTCTTGTATTGAGCAGTGGTGCCCTGGGGAAGAGGCGCTGGCTGTCCACTCTATCTATTCCTCTTAATATCTTGTATACCTCTATCATGTCTCCTCTCACCCTCCTTCTCTCCAAAGAGTAAAGCGACCAGAACTGGAAACAGTACTCCAAGTGCGGCCTAACCAGAGTTTTATAGAGCTGCATCATTACCTCGCGACTCTTAAACTCTATCCCTCGACTTATGAAAGCTAACACCCTATAAGCTTTCTGAACTACCCTATCCACCTGTGAGGCAACTTTCAGGGATCTGTGGACATGTACCCCAAGATCCCTCTGCTCCTCCACACTACCAAGTATCCTGCCATTTACTTTGTACTCTGCCTTGGAGTTTGTCCTTCCAAAGTATACCACCTCACACTTCTCCGGGTTGAATTCCATCTGCCACTTCTCAGCCCACTTCTGCATCCTATCAATGTCTCTCTGCAATCTTTGACAATCCTCTATACTATCCACAACACCACCAACCTTTGTGTCGTCTGCAAACTTGCCAACCCACACTTCTGCCCCCACATCCAGGTCAATAAAAATCACAAAAAGTAGAGGTCCCAGAACAGATCCTTATGGAACACTACCAGTCATAAGCCTCCAATCTGAATGTTCTCCCTCCATTACGACCCTCTGCCTTCTGCATGCAAGCCAATTCTGAATCCACCTGGCCAAACTTCCCTGGATCCCATGCCTTCTGACTTTCTGAATAAGCCTACCATGTGGAACCTTGTCAAATGCCTTACTAAAATCCATGTAGATCACATCCACCGCACTAACCTCATCTATATGCCTGGTCACCTCCTCAAAGAACTCTATCAGGCTTGTTAGAACCCCAAAGTCCCCCCAGCTCCCCCCACCCACACACAAGCAGGAGCAAGGCAATGACCCTCCCCACCCCCACCAGCATAAAAGCATCAGCACCCCCCACCAAGCACTCAAACATGCAGCAAAGCGTTAATAACGACACAGACTTGCAGTATCCCAAGAACTACACGTTCACCCGGTCATTCGATATACCACAGGCTCTCTCTCTCCCTGATAGGAGAAAAAGAGGTATCCTTGTTTCACAGCCAGAGGGGAGACATAACAAACAACTCGCTGATTCACGATGTTAAAAGTCTGTTTCTGAGCTCTGTGCCCAGAGAGTCAGCACCAGAAAGGCACAGCTCTCCAGACACACAGTCCCCGGCAGCTAACCTGCTGATCCCGATGTTCTGTGTTCTCCCACGACGCTTCAGTCAGGGGCACCAGCCTAGGATCAGCACATCTCCAGAACCACAAAAACCAGGAACCCTGAAGGCGCACTCGTCTTCCAGGCTGCGTCCTTAGGATATCAAAAAGCAGCCGGTCGTGAGGCCCTGAGAGCGGGTCCCATTCCCATAGTCAGAGCGTAACTCCGGGTCAGGGTCTTCAAAAGAACCTTGAAAAGGGAGAAATAGATCTCAAAAATAGAAATAGAGCTGTTTCCGAAGATGCAAGCAAAGGAGTCACTGTTTAGCGCCAGCTTGAACAACTTCCTTCCCAAGGAATTTTATCAAGGAGTTTAGAGTTGCTGACCCTCTCCACCTCTGATCCTCTGACTGGCTTATGGGAACCTCTGGTTTCCCTCTCCTGAATCCATAATCAGCTCCTTGGTCCTGCTGACATTGAGTTGTTATGACACCACTCAGCCAGATTTTCAATCTGCCTCCTATGTGTGATTCATCACCACTTTTGATTCAGCCCACAACAATGATGTCGACAGCAAACTTAAATTTGGTATTGGAGTTGTGCTTAGCCACACTGTCATAAGTGTAAAGCGAGTAGAGCAGTGAGCTAAGCACATAGCCTTGTGTGGACCTGTGCCGATGGAAATTGTGGAAGAGATGTTGGTGCCAATCCAAACTGACTGGGTTCTGCAAGTCAGGAAATCAAGGATTCAATTGCACAGGGAGGTATTGAGGCCAAGCTGTAGTCGATAAAGAGCATCTGTCATGGTCCAGTCCGTGAAGTCCACATTCCAGTTCACGGTCCCATCTGTGGACTCAGGACTCCGGGTCTTCCAGCTGTCTTTTGTTTCGGTTTGGTTAATCATAAGCATGTGATTCCCATCTTGGGGCTTGGAATATAAGTAGCCTTGGGGTTGAGTGTGAGCTGCTGGTTTGTCTCGTCAAGATTCCCTGGGAGCAACCTGCCGGTGGAAGGCTAGAGTGGCCTCTTGCCATCTTTCGTCTGCGTTGGAGAACCATCCCCTCATGGAGCCTTGCTGTCGGTAGTTGGAGCTGTCTTTGCGGTATGGATTCGGCTGTTTCCTGGGCCAGCTGTGTGGCTGTCAGCCACTCTGAGCTAGGTAGGGATCCGGCTGTTTCTCTAGCCAGCCAAGGTTGCTTGCCGTAACTGCAACTCAGATCAACCCCGAGGCAGAGATGGAACTGTCTGTCGTTCTTCAGTGTTTGTCTCTTCTTGTCCTCACTTCCGTGGGGTAAGTCAGGCCAGTCTGCCGTTGCCCTGTGGGGGGATCTGTCTTGTCTTGTCCTTGCCTCTGTGGGGTAAGTCGGGCTGTTCTGCTGTTACCCGACGGATGGACCTGTCCCACCTTGGTGTGGAGATAAAGTTGAGTCCTGGCTCGCCTAAGGACAAGTCCCGGCTCTATGTCTATGTACTGTCCAGTCTCATGTTAGTGTCATGTCAAAGATGAGTCCCGGCTTTTTGAAGGGTAAGTCCCGGCTCTGTGTTGATGTACAGTTTCCAGTCTGTCTCCGGGCTCCAACCTCTGAGTTATCAGCCTCTGAATTCCAAGACCCCAGACTCCAGCCTCCATCCTCAAGACCCCGGCCCCCAGCTTCCAGCCTCATCCAGTCCTGTAGCCATGTCATGTCCTTGCCTAGATCTGGGGTCTGACCCCGAGACAAGACCCAGGTTCTGGGTCCTTGTCCAGTCTCTGGCTTGGAGTCCAAGTCCAGGCTCCTAGTTCATAGTTCCTTGACCGGGTTCCCTGTTTCTTGTCTATGTCCTAGACCAGGTCCTGCATCCTAGTCCTGTTCCTAGTACTTCAGTGTCTGTGTCTTGCATTTGGGTCCGCCACCAGCGTCCCCTGTTATGAGAGCATCCTGATGTCTAGATGTTCTGGGGTTGAGTGAAGAGCCAATGAGATGGTATCTGCTGTGGATCTGTTGCTCCAGTCGGGAAACTGGAGTGGATCCAAGTCACTTCCCAGGCAGGAGTTGATATGTTTCATCACCAACCTCTCAAAGCATTTCATCACATTGGATGTGGGTGCTACTGGGTTATAGTCATTGAGGCAAGTTATCATTTTCTTCTTGGGCACTGGTACAATTGAAGCCTGCTTGAAGCAGCTGGGAACCTCAGACCCCTGCTTCAGGCAAGAGGTTAAAGGTCTCAGTGAACACTCCAGCCAATTGATCGGGACAGGTCCTCTGTACTTGGCCAGGTACCTCATCTGGGCCAGGTGCTTTGTGAAAACAGGTGATCTTTGATTATCTTTGACCAAGTTGCAACCAGATATTCAAAAACTAACTGGTTTGCATCAGTAACAAGGATCTCACTGAAGGTTGTTCATACTAAATTAGAAGTCTTGTTGATAATGAAGCAAGTTACAGTAAATTACAAAGAGAACTTAGCCAGTTGGAGAGATGAGCTGAGGAATGGCAAATGAATTTCAACTTAGACAAGTTTGAAGTGATGCATTTTGGATATTCACACCAAGGTAAGATAGTGAACAGGCAAATGTGGAACAGAGGAACCTGGGAATACAAGTGCACAGTTCGCTGACAGTGGAGCAAGTAGACAGGGTGGTGACAAGGCATTTAACATGCTGACCTTCATCAGTCAGAACGTCAAGTAATAGAGCCATTATGTTGCAGTTATTAAAGTCATTAGTGAGGCCACACTTGGAGTGAATGAATGAGCCCTCCGTTTGTCAGGGTCAACCATGGATGTTGTGTCCTAGCAGTCTAGATAGGCAAGCCAGGACAGTACAATATGAAGGGCAAGCTATTTCATGACTTATTTCATAATTTACTGGCATAATTTACATATTACTATTTAACTATTTATGGTTCTATTACTATTTAATAATTATGGTGCAACTGTAATGAAAACCAATTTCCCCCGGGATCAATAAAGTATGACTATGACTATTACCCATATAACAGGCTCCCTCTCTCCACACATCTGATAAATCCAAAGGAAAGGCAGAATCCGATACAATTTGGTACTAGCAGCGTCGCAGGAGTTGCCAGTCAGCATTGAACTGCCTCAGAGAATCCAGCTATGAATTTTTCCCTCGCGGTTTACCCCCAAAGCCTCCCTCATGACAGGGTATAGCCACAAGGCAGCGGAGATTTGAGGTCAGTTTTCCTTCTTCTAGATGAGCTGCCAACCATGGTTGATGAGACACATCTGTCCGAAGCGATTAGTTTTAAGGTGCCAGCAACTCACCTTTTCCCATTCTCCTGTCATGCCTCAAGTTAACCTGGAATATTGATTGTAATTCTTTCCCACACAAGTTGTTTTCAGATATTTTCCATGTATTTCCTTGGAGCATCAAAATTTTGCCTGTGATGTAAGGGAAATTACAGTGGTATGAGAGAGGAGTTGGTCAAAGTAAATTGGAAGGAGCTGCTGGTAGAGATGTCAGCAGAGCAGCAATGGTGTGAATTTCTGGGAAAAATGAGGAAGGTGCAGGACATGTGTATTCCAAAAATGAAGAAATACTCAAATGGCAAAATAGTGACAAGGGAAGTCAAAGATAATGTAAAAGCAAAAGAGAGGGCCTACAACAAAGTAAAAACTAATGGAAAGATTTTTTTAAAAAAAAACTACAGAAAGCAACTAAAAGAATCATAATAAAGGAAAAGTTGAAATATGAAAGCAAGCTAGCAAATAATATCAAAGTGGATAGTAAAAGTTCTTTCAAGTATGTTAAAAATAAACGAGAAATGAGAGTGGATTTAGGATGGCTAGAAAATAAAGCAGGAGAAATAATAACAGAGGACAAGGAGATGGCAGATGAACTAAATGAGTATTTTGCATCAGTCTTCACTGTGGAAGACAATAGCAATATGCCTGATGTTGTAGTATGTGAAGGAAGAGAAGTGCGTGCAGTTACTATTACAAGGGAGAAGGTGCTCAAAAAGCTGAAAGACCTAAAAATACATAAGTCACCCAGACCAGATGAACTGCACCCTAGAGTTCTGAAAGAGGTAGCCCTAGAGATTGTAGCGGCATTAGAAATAATCTTTCAAAAATCATTGGACTCTGACATGGCACCAGAGGACTAAAAAATTGTAAATGTCACTCCACTCTTTAAGAAAGGAGGACGGCAGCAGAAGGGAAATTATAGACCAGTTAGCCTGACCTCAGTGGTTGGGAAGATGTTAGAGTCATTTGTTAAGGACAAGGTGATGGAGTTTGATGGCTCTGGGTCTGTACTCGCTGGAATTCAGAAGGACGAGGGGGGATCTCATTGAAACCTTTCAAATGCTGAAAGGCCTAGACAGTGTAGGTGTGGAAAGGATGTTTTCTATGGTGGGAGAGTCTAGGACAAGAGGGCACAGCCTCAGGATAGAGGGGTGTCCATTCAAAATAGATATGTGGAGAAATTTCTTTAGCCAAGGGGTGGTGAAATCATGGAATTTGTTGCCACATGCATCTGTGGAGGCCAGGTCATTGGGTGTCTTTAAGGCAGAGATTGATAAGTTCTTGATTGGACATGGCATCAAAGATTACTGTGAGAAGGCCAGGAAATGGGGTTGAAGAGATGAAAAATAAATCAGCCATGATTGAGTGGTGGAGCAGACTCGATGAGCCAAATAGCCAAACTCTGCTCCTCTGTCTTATCGTCTTAAGTTAACTCCCATGTCTTTTTTAAATCTCACCCTCTCATCTTGTATCTATGCCCTCTAGCTTTGGACTCGCCAACCCAGGGGGATAAAGCTTCATGTGGATTACTGTCACAGATTGATTTTAACTGGAACAGTGTTGTATTTCTGTTGTGTATCTCAATGTGGTGATACTGTGGTGAAAGCTCTGCTTTCAGCGTCTGTTGCTTTAGCATGGGTGCGAATTGATGACAATTTAATTCCTCTGTCAGAAGCTTATAGACTTCAAGGAAATACATGGAAAGTATCTGAAAACAACTTGTGTATGAAAAAATTACAATCAATATTGAAGCATTTGTGTGATTCTGATTTTCTGCATTATGTGTAATTTTTTGCTATGGTCATACCCAAAGTTTAACCTGAAATATAATGCCATGCAGAAGCACAGCATTGATGTAGCTGCGTATATCAAACTGAATATGAACAAAATTAGGAAATTTACTGATTAATTGGCAACCATAAATGTGACAAAGTAATCAGCTTCAAAATGAAGGCAAGCAACACGTAGATCATTATGAAAGAGGCTTGTGAAAAACTAACTATAAAACAGGTCAGATTTAGTCAAAGTGATCATTTAGATGCCGCAAAGTTGACTGATTGTTTATTTTCCCCTACAAGTTTCTGACAGAGGAATTAAACTTTCATTCCTGACTGCAACTCAGTTGGTCTCTGGCTGCTGTTTCCATTGATACAGAAATTTCGAATGCTCTTTTAAATGAGAGTTGTGCTTCAGTTAGGAGCTATTTTTGAATGCTTTCTTGTAAGATTCCACAAACTGAACAATCTTTCAGTGCATCATTAAGGCCATCACTAAACTAACAATGCTCACATGATTTCTTCCATCCAGCCACATAAACTGAAATGGAATCCTCTTACTTTTGATTCCACTTATGAAACCTAAAGTGTTCTACAATCAACAATGGTTTTGGTTTTAATTGTTCCTGCACTACATTCATGATATCTGCACAGCTCATTTCAGCTGGTTTGGTTGGAACAGTTAAATTTCTAAACAAACTGTATGCTTTCCCACCCATTGCATGCAGCAACACCGGAACTCGTTTTTCACCAGTTATTTCATTTGCTTCAAAATACTGCCCAATTTGTTCAGTGAACATCATCCTGTTATCTGTTATGCCATCAAACATTATCTATCTTTCCAATGCAGCCAGCCATTTCTGCTTTATTTATTTCTTTATTATTATTATCACCCAGTACTCACTGTTTATAAACCTGTAGCTGCACTCATTGCTTGTTAATTTTATCTATTTTCTGCCCTTTCTTTACTCAAATGTCTCTCTCCTCTTCCAAAGAAAAACATGCTGTGCTTAACAGTTAGGTACTTGTCTCGGTTCATTTTAAAACTTCCTCAGTGCCACTATTATGTTTTGTAAGTACAGAAACTAATTGAAAGAAAAACACAGTGGCCGGGATGCTTGACTACTTAGTTTTTTTCCTTATTTTGTTTTCAGTGAGGCGCTCACATATGATGTGGTGGCATTATGACATTTGCCATTCATGTACTTCTTACAAATAACCCTGTAATGAATTACGTAAACAAAAGAAGAATGCTTATTCAAACAATATATTGTATTTACAATGTTCCTCAAATATTACTGAAATATTGAATACACTGCAGGGACCAATCAAATCAAGCTTAATTATCATACAAACCATACATGGATACATTCAAATGAGACAGCGTTCTTCTGGGGCCAAAGTGCATAACATACACTCATAATAGCAAGCAAGAGAAAAAAGTACACAGAATTACGCAAGATAGCACATGCATAGTCCAAGTCCCTGAGCAACATATAAAAATTGATTGTGCAGCCCCAGACAATCCAGCCTGTACATCCACCTGCCGAACACTAAAGGGCAGCACCAGTGAAAATGGAGGCTTCCAACCAAGTACAGACTCCACACTGCACTGCCTCCAGCTTCATCTCATCTCGATTGCAGCAGCAGGCAAGCCCGCTTGAGGCCTAGTCCTTGCTACAAACGAGGCCATGCTGCTGCCTCGTCGCCTGTCTCATCAGCAGTCAAGGGAAACAGGCCTGCAGCATCTTACAGTATTAATGTCCAACAGGGTCTTGCAATCACAAGAGAGACAGCCACTCAAAGTTACACTGCACACTGCTTTCGCACACCAAATCTGATGTAACAGGCAGCAACACGGTATACACCCAGGTCAGCTTCCCTAACCCACTTGCCAGCTTCTCCTTCTCCCGGCCAAGCACCATTGTCTCCTTCTTCCCACTGAACGCTGGTTTCTCCTTCTCCCTGCCCATCCACCAACCTCTCTCCTTCCCCCGCCAAGTGCCGGCTTCCCCTTCTCCGTTTTGTCCACTGGCTCCATTGACACCCCAGCCAGCAGTTCCAAACAATGAACAGAGCACTGATACAGTAGACCTGCTGTACCTATTGTTCTTGGAGTCTAGTATAGTCTTTAAATCACAAAAAAAACACATTTCAAAAAGAAAAGTGTGCCTTTGGTTGGCCTCTGAGAATCCGCTGTGTTCAAATGTCTTATAATCTTATAACAGATCTCATCAAAAGCCATTTTGAGCCTTGTGATAAATGCTTTCAGGTTTTTATATTTTCTGCTTGATGAGATAAATCTTACTGAGAAAATAATGGTCTTTTTACTTGAAGTACTGCACTGGCAATCCATTGATGGTGCTTACTGGTAGTTTTGTAATGGTTTAATTTACTGAAGAATTATTTGTGGCTACTTAAGTGTAGATTGCAATTTAGAAACAAATGTGCTGATGGTTTTTATGGAGAGAAGAGAATGGCCTTAACCATTGGGCAATTGCGTGCAACAAACAAAATGTTGGAGAAGCTCAAAACGCCATGCAGCATCCGTGGAGAGAAATGGACAGTCGAAATTTCGGGTCCTGACCCTTCATCTGAGCTATTGCATGTGTCTGCCTGGATGGAGACAGTGGATGTTCTTTACTTGGATTTTCAGAAAGCATTTGATAAGGTGCCACACAGGAGGTTGCTTAACAAGATCAAACCCTATGACATTGATTTCCTTCAGATCTGAACATCTGCCAGTCCCTGTCATGAATACACTCAATGCATGTCACCACAACTTTCTAATGCAAAGGACTCCAAAGGTTCACCACTCCCTCTCAGTCACAGATCACGGACCTCTTATTTTGAGACTGTGACCCCCTGATTCAAAACACTCCAGCCAGGGGAAACACTATCCCCATATTTACTCTCTCAAACTTCATAAAAATGTATTAATGCACAATCTACAGGAGTGACCCTGAGCTTCCTGTGGCCTACTACTTTAATTCATCATCGCGTTCCCACATTGATCTTTCTGTCTGTGCCTCCTGCACTATTACAAGCCCCAGCCCAATCTTGAGGAACAGCACCTTATCTCCCATCTTGACATGCTGAACCTGCAATTCAATATCAAATTCCTCAACATTGCAATGTTGGTGGTGAAGGTGGATATGATCGGGTCTTTTCAGAGATTCCTGGACAGGTACATGAAGCTCAGGAAAAAATAGAGGACTATGGGTAACCCTAGGTAATTTCTAAGGTGAGGACATGTTCGGCACAGCTTTGTGGGCTGAAGGGCTTGTATTGTGCTGTAGGTTTTCTGTTTCTATTGCAATGTTCACTTTTTCTTTTCTGCTTTTTCAGAACTGGCTATTTTCCTTCTTGTGCAGGCTGGTCTGCTGGAAACATCCCACAGCCTTATCATTAGCAACACATTCCGCAGACAACACACTTAATTTGATCTCAACTGTCCTTTAACTAACATATTAGGTCATTCACTCTCACCTGTCCCATCCCTCACTCTCTCTGCTACCCAGACTAACTTGATTTCTCTCTCCTGATAAAGGGTCTGGAGCAGAACCATTAACTGTTTCTCTTTCCACAAATGCTGCATGACCTGTTGAGGTTTTCCAGTATTTTCCAGCATTCGTTTGGAGACAAAAGAGGTTAATTTAATTTGGTATCATGTTCAACAGAGACGTTGTGTTCCTGTGCTGTTCTATGTTAACAGGCAATTTGAAGATGATTGTGAAAGCAGTTGTAGAATTGACAGGGGGTGGCAATAAACTTGACTTTGACTTCGACCTTGACTTTTGTTCTCTTTGTTGAGTTAAGTGCTGGATGTTAAACTAGTTTCATTTTGATTATTCTCAGAGAACTTTGATACAAGAAAATTGCTTACTAATAAATTTCTAGGGTGTGGTTCATTGTCAACCACATTCATCCTAAATTAGTTTCACCAGTTTATATATCCCTTTGTCGGATCTCATCTATAAAAATGACAAATATTTAACAGAAGCTTTAAAAATACTGAAGGCTGCTTTGAGGTGATAGATACAGAAACATAATTTTAAAGATAACAGCAGTATATGCCAGAAATCTGAAATGAAAGCAGAAAATAGAAAGCACGAGTCAGACAGTATCTTTTAAAAAGAAACAGTGTTAAAAATTCAGCTCAATGACCCTTTGTTAGAACTGGAAAAGTGTGAAGAGCCTGTTTTACATTGCAGAGAGTGTGAAACACTGTCTCCTAATTAGAGAATCAGAGAAGAGAGGTTATCAAATGGTAACAGTACGGGAGGGCGAGTTTCATTTGACACAGAAAAATGAAGCAAATTGGATCAGCAAATTTGCAGATGACACCAAGATTGGGGGCATAGTGGACCGCAAGGAAGGTTATCAAAGCTCAAAGTGGATTTCTGACCAGCTGGAAAAATAGGCTGAATAATACCAGGTGGTATTGCAGCTTCCCTTCAGCAGCCTGAATGAGGAATTCATGGTTTCCTGTACAGAAGAACTGATGCTGTACAGAGGTTCCAGCAACTCCAAAATCTCATCAGCAGGCATTGAGGTCCGGACAGGCAGAAAGTGCAAGGCCAAGGATGCAGTGGAGATGGCTGATTCACATGGATCTTGTAAGGACAGTTGTGTCTGATCAGGTGGAACTGGGCAGCTTCCATTCAACCCACTTCGACAGGGCCCAGAGCAGGGACAGACGCAAACTGGTCCAGGAAGAGGTGTGAGCAGCTGTCAAAGAAGTGCGTACTACCAGGATGGTTGGAACGGGGAAGCAGGGAGCTTAGACAATGTAGGAGGGTGCGCTGAAGTGGAAGATCCCCTGGTCCAACATCTGGCAGGCAGAACCCTAGAGCATCAAATTCATGATCCAGGCTGTATACAACGTTCTCCCTAGTCAAGTGAAACTTTTTGCTTGGGACAAAATTGAGGTTCCATCATGTCCTCTCTACCCTGGCAGAGGGAGCCTGGACACATCCTCAGCAGCTTCCCAGAAGCTTTGGGAGAAGGACACCACCACTGGAGCCATGACCAGGTGCTGAAGGCAGTGGCATAAATTATCTCCTCGACCATTAACAACAGTCGGCACTTCCGCTAACCCAGAAAGTCCATAGTCTTTATCAAAGCTGGAGGCCAACCACAGTCTCAACCCAAATCACCAGCAGGCTTGTTCAGCACGGCTTCTGGCTGGCAACAGAAAGTCGATCTTAGCAAGCAATTAAAGTTCTCTGGCTTCATCACATCATCATCACTGAGGCCTGACATGGTCATTCTGTCAGAAACCTGGAAGCAGGTGGTCATGGTAGAACTAACTGACAGTGTGTTAGGAGACCAGATTAAGGAGTTGTTTGAGCATAAGGCCAAATACCAGTAGCTAGTAGAGCAATCTCAGAGACGGGTGGAGGGCACGATGCGAGTCTAGGGTGTTGAGGTTTGCTGGCTGCTTGCTCTGCAGAACCTTCTCTCCCCTTGGCATTAAGGGGGCTGCTAAGAAAAGAGCCATCAAGACCATCACAGAGGCTGCTGTGCGTGGCTCCAGATGGCTATGGAGCAAGAGGTCTGACCTGTGGACCAGTGCTGCTTGGGCCTGATCAGCCCTGGCTGGGTCACCTGGGCGCGGGTGTCTAATGTTGAAAGACCCAAACACCCAATGACTCCAGGTTACATCACTGATTATGTGTCCAAGGATGTATCTCTGCATCAAGGCAGACAAGTGTAAGGTGTTGCACTTTGGGAGAACAAACCAAGGTTGGACTTACAGGTGAGCGGTAGAGCATTGACTGTGGTAGAACAGAGAGATCAGGAACACAGAAGAATAATTCCTTGAAAGTGGCATCATGGGTAGATTGAGTATTGAGTACAAGAGTTTGGATATTCTTTGAAATTGTATAAAACATTGGTGAGGCCTAATTTAAAGTATTGTGTGTAGTTTTGGTCATCTACCTACAGGAAAGTTATCAATAAGGTTGAAAGAGTACAGAGAAAATTTACAATAATGTTTCCAGGACTTAAGGACCTGAGTTATAGGGAAAGGTTGAATTGGTTATGACTTTATTCCCTAGAGCATAATAGAATGACGGGAGATTTGATAGAGGTACAACAAAATTATGAGCGTATAGATAGGTAGCAAGTAAGCTTTTCCCATCTAGTTTGGGTGGGACTACAACAAGAGATCACGGTTCAAGGGTGAAAGGTGAAAATTTAAAGGGAAACATGAGCATCATAGATGCCGCTTGGCTCGTTGAATTCCCCACCGGTTTGTTTAATTTTTCGCTCAATGGGTCCTGTGTTTGTAAACGGTGGGTGGAAATTTTGCATCAAGAGATTTGCTTCCATTTGAAAGGAGATGCGTCGTCAGACTGTATTTTCATCAGATTGTGAGTAGCAAATGAGAACTACCCAACGCCTGTCACCAGATTCCGCAAGCTCTATCTTCACCTGCCCCGCCTCCAATCGCCGCTGCGCTAGCTTCACCTGCCCCTGCTTCTCCATTGGCTATTTTCCTGATGGCGTCACAAACGAAACCCTCCTATTCAATTGTCAGTTTCCTGGAAACCTAAACGTTAAATGTAACAGTACTGCAGACACCCGTCAACGCCAGTTGCTTGTCAGAGTTACGGACGTGGCTCGCTCCTTTAATGCTGTTGCATTTTATTTTCTCTGCAGATTATCCATTTCACACAAGCCCTGAAAGCGGTAAGTAGGAGATGTCTGCTCGGGTGGCGCGGAACGAAGCGGCGATATATATGGTTTGATTTGTTTTCACTGAAGCACTATGTAAGATCATCGAAATGGTGCATCCTTGCGTGTTTTCGCCTTCTCAAGAACTTGCTGGTAAAAGCTATCTATTGAACTGCAAGTAAGTCGTGGTTTTGCTATTGTGCTGGGTTCTTTATTTTAATATTTGTTTTTAAGGTACGGTGAATTCGCTCTTTGTACCGGATCTTCCTATGTCTCGATTGCAACGATTTTGCTCAGCCTCTTCTTTGAATCTTAAAAAAATCACTGCTGTATTTCCCTTTTAACCCTTGGTGTTGCGTCAGTGATAACAACACCGTCTGTTCTTTCGCAAGTTTTTATTAGTCTTCCCTTTTGATTGTTCTTCCCAAAATATGTATATAGAGTAAAGAGCATATATTGATTTCGGCAACGTCGATCCCGCATGTAAACGAGATTACCGCCAGGGTATCATCACGGTAGTCAAGGCGGAAAAGCTTCCATTTGACAAGCGCAGCTCATTCTAACACAAGTTAATCTTCAACCAACGTCCGCCTAACCTTTCCATATATAATTAGTAATGGTTTATGTTGATAACGTAGGAACAGCTGGATAGATTTCAGTAAATTTTCGAAATCCCAATCCTCCTTTCCCCCCATTTCCTCCCCAATTGCTAACTCGGAGAGGGTGAAGTCTCTGCACTGCCGATAGTCCCTTAGACATAAGATTCTGCAGATGCTGAAAAAATCTTGAGCAACGCGCAGAAAACGCCTGAGGAACTCATCCGGTCAAGCAGCATCTATAGAGGGAAATGTTTATAAATGCTTATATTTACAAACATTTTTCTTCATTGATGATGCCTGACCTACTGAATTCCTCCGGCATTTTCTGTGCGTTTTTCAAGTCATTAGACCTGTGGCGGTCAAGATCGAGCCAGCCCTCACCCCCTGCGAATCCTTGATTCAAGCATTCGAAGCGACCTGTAATATATTTTTTTCTTCTCTCCTAGCCCTTCTGCCTATAATTAGTTTTGTTTTTCTTATTTATTTGTGGGATATTTAGAGTTGCTGCAAGTTGAACAATCTATTCCCAGATTGCCCTCGAGAAGGTGGTGGTGAGCTATCATCGTTAATGCCTGCGGTCCTCCCGCAGTGTTCCATTTAATGCCATTCTCACTCTTTGCAGACATCCACGAAACAGAAGAAACCCCCAAAGAATGAATGACAGAAAAACGTTAGAACCCCAAAGCCCCCCCCCATCCCCCTTCCGTGTGGAATTCTAATACATGCCCAGCCACGGTGCAGGGCTGGAAGATGGAGTGAAGGTTTAAGTTGGTGGACGAGTTGCCAGACAAGCAGCAATATAACCATATACCTATGTAACAATTACAGCACGGAAACAGGCCATCTCGGCCCTTCTAGTCCGTGCCAATCTCATACTACCACCTAGTCCCACCGACCTGCACTCAGCCCATAACCCTCCATTCCCTTCCTGCCCATATATCCAATTTAACTTTAAACGACAGCGAACCTGCCTCAACCACTTCTGCTGGAAGCTCGTTCCACACAGCTACCACTCTCTGGGTTAAGAAGTTCTCCCACATGTTACCCCTAAACTTTTGCTCTTTAACTCTCAACTCAAGTCCTCTTGTTTGAATCTCCCCCATTCTCAATGGAAAAAGCCTATCCACGTCTACTCTATCAATCCCCCTCATAATTTTAAACACCTCTATCAAGTCCCCTCCCCCCTCAACCTTCTAAGCTCTAAAGAATAAAGACCTAACTTGTTCACCCTTTCTCTGTTACTTAGGAGATGAAACCCAGGCAACATTTTAGTAAACCTCCTCTGTACCCTCTCAATTTTATTGACATCTTTCCTATAATTCGGTGACCAGAACTGTACACAATACTCCAAATTTGGCCTTACCAATGCCTTATACAATTTCAACATTACATCCCAACTCCTATACTCAATGCTCTGATTAATAAAGGCCAGCATACCAAAAGCTTTCTTCACCACCCTATCCACATGAGATTCCACCTTCAGGGAACTATGCACCATTATTCCTAGATCCCTCTGTTCTACAGCATTCTTCAATGCCCGACCATTTACCATGTATGTCATATTTTGATTAGTCCTACCAAAATGTAGCACCTCACATTTTTCAGCATTAAAAAAATTTTTCAGCAATGACCTCCTTGAATGTTATTGGAGCCCCACTCAGGCAGGCAAACAGGAAGTAATCTATCCCTGGAGGGGAGAGTGAAATGAATCTCAGGGTAGTATACTGTGACATATATGTACTTTAAAAATAAATTTACTTCGAACTTTGAGAAGGCAGTAGACTCACTTCTCATGCCACATTATTCACACAATTTACAAATTTTGTGTAATTAATCATGAAATTTGACACAACTTTTAGCCAATTTCTCTTTGTATAGTAGAAGACTACTTAAGGCTAAATGCAATAAGTGAGGAGGAGAAAAATAAGGAAATTAAGGTTGGCAAAGCAAGAATAGTCATCAGCACGAATAGGGAATATCAAAATAAATCCTTTACTAGGAAGCAAATGCTAAAAGATGAGGTTGAACCTACTAGGGACAAGTAAATACATTTACTGAAGGACAGAAAACAGCGAATTGTGCTTCATGCTTGTTTTCCATGCTGGAGATCTGCAGACAGCAACCTTCCCAAAGGACACACATCAAAGTTGCTGGTGAACGCAGCAGGCCAGGCAGCATCTCTAGGAAGAGGTACAGTCGACGTTTCGGACCGAGACCCTTCGTCAGTTAGTCCTGACGAAGGGTCTCGGCCCGAAATGTCGACTGTACCTCTTCCTAGAGATGCTGCCTGGCCTGCTGCGTTCACCAGCAACTTTGATATGTGTTGCTTGAATTTCCAGCATCTGCAGATTTCCTCGTGTTTGCATCTTCCCAAAGAGTCACTTATAGAGTATACAGATCCACCCTCGTTGCAAATGCCCAACTTATTTACAGCCCAAATGAATGAGCATTAAATTGGGTGGGATGGATTTGCAGCCCATCTCCCAATGCTCATTTGTTTGTGTGAGCTGTAAGGCTGCAAGCATCATATAGCATATGCGAAGTTGTTTTATGGTGAGTCAAATGCCCTGGTCCTTGTTTTTATTTGAATATATTGCCATACTTTTCCAACTTGCAAACTGTTTGGATTACATGCAGTATTTAAGAGTGAAATCCTATTGTAACCTGGGGAAGACCTGTAAGTAAATGACAAATGTTGGCAGGCAGAGGAAAATTTCAAAATTTGTCAATAATAACACAAAATGTGACCAATAATGAGGATGATGACTATGAAAGAAACACAATCAGACCCAAAATGGGTCTGAACATTATATTCATTTCAGGAATTGTGCATTTCTGTCAATTCCAGCGTTTGTTGCTCATCCCTATTTTCACTTACGAAAGCAGTTGTGAATCACAATTTTTGCAATACTGCAATTGTTCTGGTGGAGGTGCCACCACAGTGTTCTCTGGACAGAGAATTCCAGGACATAAACTCAGTGATAATGAAGGTCTGGTGCTATATATCCCAGTCTGAATAATACATGACTCAGAGTGCAACCTGCAGATGGTGTCCACTGCATCTGGGTGCTTGAGGAAGGTGCTGCAGGGTGGCCTGGATGAGTAATTGTATTGGATTTTGCAGATGGTAGACACTGCAGCCGCTTCCACTGGTGCTAAAGGGAATGAATATTAGGGGGGCTTGATGTGGTGCAAGTGAAATGAGCTACTTTGTCTTGGATGGTGTTGTGCTCCTTGAGAGTGTTTGGTATTAGATTCTAGATAAATGTGCCTTGGGAGTCAGGAGGTGAGTCGGAGCCACAGAAACTTCCCTGCTCTTGTAACTATGCCAGTTATGTCGGTGGCCCAGTTGAGTTTCTGCTCAGTCCCCAGGAATGTGATGGTGGTAACTCAGAATTGGTAATGCTATTCAATGTGAAGGGCAGGTTGTCAGATTATCTTTTGTCAGAGATGATTATTGTCTGGGACTTTGTTTATTGGCAACAATGTTATTTGTTACTTATCAGCCCATCCCTGAATGTTGCCCAAGTCTTGATTAACTGAAGTATTGTGAATGGTACCGGATATTATGCAAACAACACTGACCTTGTGATGGAGAGAAGATCATTGCAATAAAATTTATATAATTTAATTATGTACATTTTATTTGCTCTGTTTCATATCCTTTCTAACATTCATTCTGATGGTTACAATTTATTAATAATCTTCCAGAAATAGTAGAGGACAGAGGGTCCAGTGAGATGGAGGAACTGAGCGAAATACATGTTAGTAGGGAAGTGGTGTTAGGTAAATTGAAGGGATTGAAGGCAGATAAATCCCCAGGGCCAGATGGTCTGCATCCTAGAGTGCTTAAGGAAGTAGCCCAAGAAATAGTGGATGCATTAGTGATAATTTTTCAAAACTCGTTAGATTCTGGACTAGTTCCTGAGGATTGGAGGGTGGCTAATGTAACCCCACTTTTTAAAAAAGGAGGGAGAGAGAAACCGGGGAATTATAGACCAGTTAGCCCAACGTCGGTGGTGGGGAAGCTGCTGGAGTCAGTTATCAAAGATGTGATAACAGCACATTTGGAAAGCGGTGAAATCATCGGACAAAGTCAGCATGCATTTGCGAAAGGAAAATCATGTCTGACGAATCTCATAGAATTTTTTGAGGATGTAACTAGTAGAGTGGATAGGGGAGAACCAGTGGATGTGGTATATTTGGATTTTCAAAAGGCTTTTGACAAGGTCCCACACAGGAGATTAGTGTGCAAACTTAAAGCACACTGTATTGGGGGTATGGTATTGATGTGGATAGAGAATTGGTTAGCAGACAGGAAGCAGAGTGGGAATACACGGGACCTTTTCAGAATGGCAGGCAGTGTCTAGTGGGGTACCGCAAGGCTCAGTGCTGGGACCCCAGTTGTTTACAATATATATTAATGACTTGGATGAGGGAATTAAATGCAGCATCTCCAAGTTTGCGGATGACACGAAGCTGGGCGGCAGTGTTAGCTGTGAGGAGGATGCTAAGAGGATGCAGGGTGACTTGGATAGGTTGGGTGAGTGGGCAAATTCATGGCAGATGCAACTTAATGTGGATAAATGTGAAGTTATCCACTTTGGTGGCAAAAACAGGAAAACAGATTATTATCTGAATGGTGGCCGATTAGGAAAAGGGGAGGTGCAACGAGACCTGGGTGTCATTATACACCAGTCATTGAAAGTGGGCATGCAGATACAGCAGGCGGTGAAAAAGGCGAATGGTATGCTGGCATTTATAGCAAGAGGATTCGAGTACAGGAGCAGGGAGGTACTACTGCAGTTGTACAAGGCCTTGGTGAGACCACACCTGGAGTATTGTGTGCAGTTTTGGTCCCCTAATCTGAGGAAAGACATCCTTGCCATAGAGTGAGTACAAAGAAGGTTCACCAGATTGATTCCTGGGATAGCAGGACTTTCATATGAAGAAAGACTGGATGAACTGGGCTTATACTCGTTGGAATTTAGAAGATTGAGGGGGGGGTGGATCTGATTGAAACGAATAAAATCCTAAAGGGATTGGACAGGCTAGATGCAGGAAGATTGTTCCCGATGTTGGGGAAGTCCAGAACGAGGGGTCACAGTTTGAGGATAAAGGGGAAGCCTTTTAGGACTGAGATTAGGAAAAACTTCTTCACACAGAGAGTGGTGAATCTGTGGAATTCTCTGCCACAGGAAACAGTTGAGGCCAGTTCATTGGCTATATTTAAGAGGGAGTTAGGTATGGCCCTTGTGGCTACGGGGATCAGAGGGTATGGAGGGAAGGCTGGTGCAGGGTTGTGAGTTGGATGATCAGCCATGATCATAATAAATGGCGGTGCAGGCTCGAAGGGCTGAATGGCCTACTCCTGCACCTATTTTCTATGTTTCTATTATTCTGTTCCCATTGCTCCACTGCTCTTTTCCTCAGATGGATATAGTGATAGAGAATGGTGATGAAGAGTTGTGTTGCTGCAAAGTTATAAGACAACTATCTCTTGAGGTCACATGATTATGCTGAACAAGTTTGTAGCCAGCCATTCAGATGACAGATGAGAAGTCTGATTAAATTACTTTTAAAGCAGTTCTAAAGACATTTACATCAGCCAGTAACTGTAGGTGGAAATTGGCAAAGCTATTAATATTCATGGTGTTTACTCTTTGAACTTGGCAGACTTATAGTGTGATACATTTAAAAATAGACATCCAGAAGTTGTTTGTAGTGATACCCTGCCACTCTCGGGATGTGCTGTTGTAGCTGCCAGGCCAGAATTGCTCATTTGATATGCACCAACTTTGCAAAGACTTTTTTATTGCTCAAACCATTGGAAAGTTAATGCCTCATTGAATGGAGTGTTCTTAATGGTAAATTAAGCAATAATTATTGCTGAACAATCTTTCTGGCCCTGGTAAGGTAAGTTTATGGAGTTTTATGTTGCTTATTTCTATATACCCCATAACAATATCAAGTTACAAAGATTTTAATTTAGTAAAAACTACTTTTATTTTCAGTATACGTGTGTTTCATTTTATATATTAATCCATGTGTGTGCCTAATCTTTACTTTGCTGTACTTAGAACATTATACAAACTGAATGTTTGTTGCTCCTTGGCTCACTGTATGTTAGGGCCCTTGCCAACTTCAGTCAGCTTGGTGATAGCACTGTAGCTGAGTACATCAGATACCTGTGAAAGTCACCTGACAGACTGGTGTTGGTAAGGAGAAATTCAAAGCCGAGAGCCCATTTCAGTTTTGTGGGAGAGACCTCTTCAAAGTAAGCAATAGCTGTTGTTGTTTTGTTGCTGACCAGGAGATTTAGACTAAAACAAGTGTTTTAAAGTAAACATTATGAAGGAACCACAAATATTAAGAGCTTATTACACGGAGCAATAAACCACTCAACAGAAGCACACAACAGGTAAGTTTTCAACACCCCCCACCCCCCGCCCTTTCAATTGCAATGGGATTACACTATAATTCTGTACTCCATCTTGCAGTATTTACACCTCAATAACACTGTTTACATTCATGGGGGGGGCGCGGGGGGGATAACATTTGTCTGCGTGTACAAATAACAGCAAAAAGCATTGTATTTCATTTCATTTTTTTTCCCCCATTAAATGGGAAGAATCCACAGAATTTTTAAAAAAACTAACTTTAATAATTCTGGGTATTATGTTTTGTATATAACTTAGGTTACCTTCTTCAACTTGGTCCAGTGGCATTAACCCATCCACAGTTTAAAGCCAGAACTGCATATTTCTTGAAATAAATACATACATTGTGTTCTTTTATTCATCCTTATGCAATTGACACTTCCAGATAGTTTCAGGTTTCCTCAGCAAGCCTGTTTTTTTTTTTTCAGATTACATCTTGTATTTATTTCACTAAAATGAATCCTGAAAGTATAGTTATGTATTTGCATAAATTGCAGAAGTTAGTACTTGAAAGTTAATTATTTTATCAATTCTACCTTTGCTCTTATCTATAAGGCATAAGGCAGACCATAAGATATGGAAGTAGAGTTAGGCCATTTGGCCTATCGTGTTTTCTCTGCTATTCCATCATGGCTGATTTATTATCCCTCTCAACACCAGCCTTCTCCCTGTAACCTTTGATGCCCTGACTAGCCAAGAACATATCAACCTCTGCTTTAAGTACACTCAATGACTTGGCCTCCACAGTCGTATGTGGCAATGAATTCCACAGATTCACCACCCCTGGCTAAAGAAATCCCTCCTTATCTCCATTCTAAATGAACAACCTTCTATTCCGAGGCTGTGTCCTGTGGTCCTAGATTCCCCCACTACAGGAAACATCCTCTCTACATCCACTCTATCTAGGCTTTTCAAATTCAGTAGGACGTCCCTCTATTCTGAAACTGTGGTTTTTCACAGACATCAGTAGAGTCCCTAGACTCTCCCACTATAGGGAATGTCATTTCCACATCCACTCTATCTAGGCCTTTCAATATTCGAGACATTTCTTCTAAACTCCAGTGAGTACAAGCCCAGAGACATTGAAAATGCCTCATAAGTTAACCCTTTCATTCTCAATAGTTCTCATGAACCTCCTATGGACCCTCTCCAATGCTAGCATATTGTTTTTTATATAAGTGGCCCAAAGCTCTTCACAAAATTCCAAGTGCAGTCTGACCAATGCCTTAGAAAGCCTTAGCATTACATCCTTGCTCCTGTCTAGTCCTGTGGAAATGAATGCTGACATTGTATTTGGCTCCCTTACCACCAACTCAACCAAGTTAACCTTTAGGGAATCCTGAACAAGGTCTCCCAGGTCCATCTGCTGCTCTGATTTTTGAATTTTTTCCTTGTTTAGAAAATAGTCTGCTCCTTTATTCCTTTTTCCAAAGTGCATGTCCATACACATTCCTACATTATATTCCATCTGCCACTTCTTTACCCATTCTCTCAATCTGCTGTCCAACTGCAGACTCCTTGCCTCTTCAACATTACCTGCCCCTCCACCTATCTTCATATCGTCCGCAAACATGGCCACAAATCCATCAATCCCATCATCCAAATTCATGATATATATAATGTAAAAAGAAGTGATTCCAATACAGAACCCTGCAGAATACACCAACTAGAATAGGCCCCCTTTGTTCCCACTCTTTGCCATCTGCCAGTCAGTCAATCTTCTATCCATGCTTGTATCTTTCCTGTAATACCATGGGCTCTTGTTAAGCAGCCTCATGTGCAAGATTTTGTTAACAACATTCTGAAAATCCAAGTAAACAACATCTACTGACTCTCCTTTGTCTATCCTGCCTGTTATTTCCTCAAAGAATTCCAACAGATTTGTAAGGCAAGATTTCCACTGAAGGAAACTATGCTTACTTTTGCCTACTTTATCATGCGTATTCAAGTATCTGAAACCTCATCCTTAAGAGTGGACTTCAACATCTTCCCAACCACTGAAGTCAGGCTAACTTAGACTGCAATTTTCTGCTTTCTGCCTCCTTTCTTCTTTCTTAAAGAATGGACTGACATTTGCAATTTTGCATCCTCCAGAACCATTCCAGAATCTAGTGGTTCTTGGACGATCACTACTAATTTCTCTACAACTGCCCCAGCTGACTTATATACCTTCAGATCTTCTCCTTAGGAATAGCAACGATACTCACTTCTGCCCCCTGACACTCTTGAATTTTTGGCATACTGTCAGTGTCTTCCATAGTGAAGACATGCAAAATAGTTTATCTGCCATTTCTTTGTCCCCCATTACTACCTCTCCAGCATCATTTTCCAGCAGTTTGATATCCATTCTTGCCTCTTCTTTACTCTCTACATATCTGAAAAAAACTTTTCTATCCTCGCTTATATTATCGGTTAGCTTGCTCGCTTACCTTCATATTTCATCTTTTCTCTTTATGGTTTTTTAATTCCCTTCTGTTGGTTTTTAAAAGCTTGACAATCCTTCAATTTCCCACTGATTTTTGCTTTTATGCTGTTTTTGATTTCCCTTGTCAGCCATGGTTGCCTCATTCTCCTTTTAGAAAACTTATTCATCTTTGGGTTGTATCTATCCCTGCGCCTTCCAAGTTGCCCCCTGAAACTCGAGCCATTGCTGGTCTGCCATCCTCCCTTGAAATCAATTTTGGCTAGCTTCTTTTTCATGACTCTGTAATTCCCTTTACTCCACTGTAATGCTAATATATCTGACTCTATCCTCTCCCTCTCAAATTGCATGGTAAATTTTAGCATATTATGATCACTGCTTCCTAGGGTTTCCTTTAGATTAAGCTCCCCAATCAAATCTGGTTCATTACACAACACCCAATCCAGAATTGCCTTTGCCATGGTGGGCTCAAACACAAGCTGCTTTAAAAGGCCATCCCATTTGCATGCATTCTACAAATTCCCTCTCCTGAAATCCAGCACCAACCTGATTTTCTCAATCTACCCATGACTATCATATCATAGCCCTTATTACATGCCTTCTCTATCTCCCATTGTAATTTATATCCCACACACTGTCAGCTGTTTGGAGGCCTGCATATAACTTCCATTAGGGTCTTTGCAGTTTCTTAACTCTACCCACAAGGATTTTACATCTTCCGATCTTATGTTACCACTTACTAAGGATTTGATTTCATTTTTTACCAACAGAGCCCCTCTGCCTACCTACCTATTCTTTCAATGCAGTGTGTATCCTTGGATGTTAAGATCTCAACTACAATCTTCTTTCAGCCATGACTCAGTGATGCCCACAATGTCATACCTGCCAATCTCTAACTGCGCTGCAAGGTCTACCTTATTCCATACACTGCATGCTGCAAATATAACACCTTCAGTTCTGTATTCATCACCCTTTTCAATTTTTCATCACCCTTTTCTATTTCCATTGAAATAGAAAATGCTTCATAATTAGGACTAAGCAGTGAGTTTATCTAAAAGTTAAAGATGTTAACAACTCCAGTTATTTAGACTTCAGTAAACTTAATTATGCTGGGGTTCCTGCAGCTTCTATGTTTTTGAAACTACTTGTCCATAGAATATAGTGATCATCTGCTGCTGTAGCCTATTTACTTCAAGGTTCAATGTGTTCAGAGATGTTTTTTTGCACACCACTGATGTAACACATGGTTGTTTGAGTTACTATCGCCTTCCTGTCAGTTTGTACCAGTCTGGCTGTTCTCCTCTGACCTCTCACATTAACAAAGCATTTTTGCCCACAGAACTGCTGCGTATGGTTATTTTACACACCATTTTCTGTAAACTCTAGATACTATTGTGTATGAAAATCCCAGGAAATTAGCAATTTCTCAGATACTTGAGCACTATCTGGCACCAACAATCATTCTATGGTCAAAGTTACTTGGATCACATTCTTATGTTTGATCTGAACAACAACTGAACCTCTTGACCATGTCTGCATACTTTCATACATTGAGTTGTTGTCATGTGATTGCCTGATTAGATACTTGTATTAATGAGCAGGTGTACAAATATAAATAAATTGGCCACTGAATGTACATCATTATTTTTTATGTTGTTATGAACTTAAGCCCTTCCAAAACAGTTACTCTAATAGTATGTTTACATTTTAAAAAACTTGTGATTGCACTGCACAAAACTAGCGTTAATTGTGACATACCATTTAGCTATGTTGTACGTGCCTGTGTATCAAAACCGAACATACACCTTTACCCCAGCAGATTTTGCTGAATTGTATTTGAAATTACATTTTCGATTCTGTAAGAACTCCAGAGAAAAAGAACACTTCTCTCATTCATTTCGAGTTTGCTCCAAGCTAAAGCCCTTTGGCAAAACCATTTGGTAGCAATTCATCTAGTTTTGTCTAAAAACATCCTGTTTAGAAATATTTATTATCATTTTAGGCTCTCCCAGAGAACAAAATGAATGGTAACTTCAGATTAAAAGAGATTTTTTTTGTCCAGATTTCTTCGATCCTCCACTTTTTCTAACTGTTGATATTTGACCTAAATATTTAGAGTAATAAATCATAATGGGGGAAGGTGTACTTTATGATATATGGACAATTTATTGATTTGCATCATATCAAGACCTGAAGTGGTAAAGATACAGTAGATTACCATTTTTGATATAATTTGTTTATTGCAAATGACAGGCCTACTTTACACTTCATAAAACTGCTTTGAATTTTGAATACTATAGAACATTAGGCACCTACATTTTAAAGTTTTAGATGGGTCTAGAGGGTCATAAACTGAGAACGTATATGTATGAAGTAGTTCAAGAGTTACTGTTACAGGTTATAATTTGATCCAACAGCTGTCTGATTTCTAAAAAGATTATGTATCTTGGAGTTTGAGCAAGGATGTTTTTAGTTGGCTGATCTTGAGTGTCATTGGAACATACGTGACAATCTTGTTTTTGGGTAATATTAAAATATAGTCCATATTTAACGATAGAAAGCTTTCAGGTTTAGGCAATGAGCTACCAAAACTTTTCAACGCATTACAGTTCTTTTACTCTGTTACTAACCCCTCAGTAGTTGAAGATTGTAATTGCCTTTAGAGAATTGGCAGTGCACTCACCTTCTGAGCTGTGTTTAAACAAAATGATATCGCAGCTGAGACAAAAGTGGGGAGTCTAAAAGTACTATTAGTAGTTCCTGTAAGAGAGTATCTCAAGAGTTGTTTTTGCAGAAATAAAATGGGGTACACTTTGGATAGCTTGTCTGACAATAAAAAACGGTACAGTCTCTTTCTTCATTCACAAATTGTGACATTAGCCTTTGTTTTATTCTGATGCTGAAATAATACTACTTTGACCATCACAGTATGCCCAATTGTAATGAATAAAATGGTGTTACTTACATATTGAAAGGAAAAAGTGATTTGATGTGTTGCAGATCAAAGCCTTCCTGAAGCTCCTGTGACAGATAGTTTTCCTTCTCAAAAACAGTTTGGAAAAGCCCCACTCAGCTGGTAAAGGCACACTGGTTAAAACCATGTGCCTTTTGAGTTTTCCATCAAAGGTTATTTGGTGTTTGTGAATGACTCTGTTCAGATGAGCAAAACCACGTTTATTGATTCACAAAATACATCATTTAAAACTACTGCTGGTGGGATTTTTGGAACCAGCAAAGCAATTTATGTGACTAAACCAGCAGTAGTTGATCCTTCTAACTAGTCAGCAGTACAATTTTGTCAACTTCATTGAATAGCAAATTATTCTTTTTGCCAAATATAATCTTTAAGATGTCAAGTCTCTTGCTTATAATGCATCAATGACTTGTCAGAATCTTATTTATTTATTTATTTAGGGATACTGCACCCAGTAGGCCCATCCGGCCCTTCGAGCCACTCCACCCCAGCAGCCCCCGACAAACCTCATTAATGATGGGACAATTTACAATGAACAATTGGTCTGCAAGAGGACAGTAAATACCACTGATAGGGTCATCGGGGTCTCCCTACACCCTTTTTGTGGCATTTACCGGTAGCATTGTACATGAAGGGCCCAAAGCATTGTTGCAGATCCCTACCACCCATGCCACAATCTCTCTGACCCACTACCATCAGGAAGGAGGTACAGGAGCATCAGGACTAGGACTGCCAGTCTGGGTAACAGCTTCTTCCCTCAGGCTGTGAGACTAATGAATACCCTGTCACCACTGAGGTACCGTCACTAGGGCGGCGAGCTGTTTACTGTTTACCTGCACTACACTTTACGACAGGCATTTTAAATTATATTTTTAATTTATTTATGGAATATGTTGATTTATGTGCTGTGTGTGATATATGTTGTGTGGATGCACTGTAGTCTGAAGAAATCATGTTACATTTGGTTGTATATATGTACAGTCAGACGACAATAAACTTGAACTTAACCTACCTGATACGTCTTTGGACTGGGAGGAAACTGGAACACCCAGGGAAAACCCAAGCATTCCATGGGGAGAGCATACAGATGGCATTTGAATTGAGCTCTGAACTCCGAAATGCCCTGAGCTGTAATAGTGTCGTGCTATTACAAATTTCTGTCATGGTCCAGATCGGGGTCCCTTTAAATTTACTTTGTTTATGTTACGATCCGGACCGTTGACTCCCTGTTTCCCTTTGGTTCCCTGTTTTCCTGTGTCCCTCGGCTTTGGTGATTAGAGGCAATTAACACTCGGCTGAACCAGTAGTTTATAGTCTCCGGCTTTCAGCTGTTTGGCGCGGGAGCGTCTGCAAAGTCACCAAAGGTACGGCGTGCCAATGTCATCTGGCCGGAGCAAGCCTAGTCTCCGCCCGAAGTGAGTGCTGGTAATTCGCCTTTCCTCACCGGAGCAACCCTGTCCAGTTACCTCGCCGAAGCAAGCCTGCAAAGTTTCCTCATCGAGGTGGGTCCGTCAGTTAACCCGCCGGAGGGAATCAAGAACCGCTGTCTACTGTTCCCAGGTCGAGTCGAGAGCTCGCCACTACCCGGAGGCTCCAAGTCAAGTCCTGACTCCGGGGCCATCCAAGTACCAAGTCAAGTCCTGGCTCCAGGGGCATCCACGTACCGAGTCAAGTCCTGGTCCTGGCGGCATCCAAGTTCCGAGTCGAGTCCTGGCCCTGGCGGTCTGTGATTCCTGTCCTACCCCCCTGTCTGAATCCCTTCTCTGCCCCTCTCGCCTCTAGCCCTCGTCTGCAGCCCTCGCCTGCACTTCGGTCTAGTTCTATCGCCAGAGCTAGATAGGTACTGTCTGGTGTGCTTTCGTGTTAGTCTTGTCTTGTCCTTGCCTCTGTGGGGGTAAGTCAGGCCATCTTGCCGTTGCCCCACGGAGGGTCATGAGTCCCGGCCCCAAGTCCTGTTCCCAAGGAGGGGTCCTGTCTCTCTGTTTGGTGTGTGAGTCCTGGCCCTATGTCCTGTACCCAAGGAGGGGTCCCAACTCTGTGTTCTGTGTATGTGTCCATGGTTCCATGTACCTGCTCTCCCAAGACCGAGGCTCTGTTTTCCATATTCCTTCTCTCCCTAGCCCAGGTCATGTCCATGCCCGGTTCTGGGGTCCGAGCCCGAGGCAAGACCCAGGTACTGGGTCCTTGCCCAGTCTCTGGCTCGGAGTCCATACCCTAGCCTCTTCATATCTCCTCTAGTTCTGGGAGCTGATTCCAAGTCCAAGCCCAGACCCTTGGTCCCAGCCTAGTCGTAGTCCTGAGTCCTTGTCCAGTTCGCTATTACTGCTTCTGTTTTGCTCTCCTGGTATCAAACAATAAACTAAATCTGATTAACCTCACAAGATGTGTCTTGCATTTGGGTCCACCCTTGCTCCCTATGCCCTCCCCCCCCCCCCCCCCCCAGTGTGACAATTTCTTACAGATAACATCAGTTCTCAATGGTTTTCAGATCTATAATTACATAAATGTATTTTAAAATTATATATATGGATCCTTTGTTGTTTTAGGTTATGTTCAATCGTTAATAAGGAGAACCACCTTTTGAGCCAGTTTGTTTTCATCTGTTTATCATAGTAATATATAGTCTAACCAAGTTTATTCCTTTTAAGAATTGCAATCGGAATAAATGTATTCCTCACTGCATTCTTATAACTTTGGATAATGGAGATATTCAATAAACCAAAGCTGATTAGATGGAAATAGCCAGTTCATAATCTCATCAGTCCAAGAGCTCAAAGCACTACTGTGCCTCCTCTGTATTAGTATGATCAACCTCAACCACAGTGGAACCTTTCCCCTCTGATCTGGACCCAGCAACAATTTCTCAAACCCCCTCAGTCACCAACCTGCTCTCATATGCTTTGATCTTGTGAAGTAGAGCTCTGAATAAGTTTTGAGCTGTTCAGACAGTTTGTGGGAGGAAACCTCAACAAAACATCTCCTGCAGATAAATACTGTAAAATATATAGGAAATGCAACTTTGTAGATTTCCAACCCTACCTTTCCTCAAATTCCTTGCTCCAACATTGGCAAAGAACTCACCTCCAGGTTAAAAGTTAAACTTGATAAGCAACATACACTTTGCTGCATGATGGTGCCTCACATTACATCTGATGCTGCCAATATGGTGACATGTGAAAAAACAGGAATGGACTTTAGAGGTCAAACCTGATAATAAACCTGACAAGGTTCCCCACGGTAGGCTTATTCAGAAAGGCAGAAGACATGGGATCCAGGGAAATTTGGCCAGGTGGATTCAGAATTGGCTTGCCTGCAGAAAGCAGAGGGTTGTGGTGGAGGGAGTACACTCGGATTGGAGGGTTGTGACTAGTGGTGTCCCACAAGGATCTGTTCTGGGACCTCTACTTTTGGTGATTTTTATTAACGACCTGGATGTGGGGGCAGAAGGGTAGGGTTGGCAAGTTTGCAGGCAAACCAAGGGTTGGTGGTGTTGTGGATAGTGTAGAGGATTGTCAAAGATTGCAGAGAGACAATGATAGAATGCAGAAGTGGGCTGAGAGGTGGCAGATGGAGCTCAACTCGGAGAAGTATGAGCTGGTACACTTTGGAAGGACAAACTCCAAGGCAGAGTACAAAGTAAATGGCAGGATACTTGGTAGTGTGGAGGAGCAGAAGGATCTGGGGGTATATGTCCACAGATCCCTGAAAATTGCCTCACAGGTAGATAGGGTAGTTAAGAGAGCTTATGGGGTGTTAGCTTTCACAAGTCGAGGGATAGAGTTTAAGAGTCGTGAGGTAATGATGCAGCTCTATAAAACTCTGGCTAGGCCACACTTGGAGTACTGTGTCCAGTTCTGGTCACCTTACTATAGGAAGGATGTGGAAGCATTGGAAAGGGTACAGAGGAGATTTACCAGGATGCTGCCTGGTTTAGAGAGTATGCATTATGATCAGAGATTAAGGGAGCTAGGGCTTTACTCTTTGGAGAGAAGGAGGATGAGAGGAGACATGATAGAGGTGTACAAGATAATAAGAGGAATAGATAGAGTGGACAGCCAGTGCCTCTTCCCCAGGGCACCACTGCTCAATACAAAAGGGCATAGCTTTAAGGTAAGGGGTGGGAAGTTCAAGGGGGTTATTAGAGGTAAGTTTTTTACTCAGAGAGGGGTTGGTGTGTGGAATGCACTGCCTGAGTCAGTGGTGGAGGCAGATACACTAGTGAAATTTAAGAGACTACTAGACAGGTATATGGAGGAATTTAAGGTGCAGGGTTATATGGGAGGCAGGGTTCAAGGGTCGGTACTGTGCTGTACTATTCTATATTTTAGGTTCATAATGCATTGTTGTTGTTCAGTCATTTAGTCTAGTCTGACTCTTAGTGACCTCATGGAGCATAGTCCATAGGGTTTTCATGGCAAGATACAGAAGCAGATTGCCAGGCCTTTCTTCCGCACAGATCCTGCTGCTGCCCAGGTTGGGACCTGACTGGGTTTGAACGCAGGACCATCTGCCTTGAAGTCTAGTGCTGATGCCTCTACACCACCAGCTGGCCCCAGTGTAATAATGCATTGCACTATAATAAAAATAAAAACTATTTAAAATAAATTATGCCCTCTGAAAAGTGAAATGAACAACAGAAACTATTGCCTTTCTGATTTCATCAGCTATTTTATTGAATTATGTGCAATTTAACAAGTGCAAGCAAACTTGTTGATCATGACTATGATTATTCTTTGCCCTTCAAGGTGAAGCTTTAAAGACAAGACTTTCTGCTTGTTCTCTCCAAGTTTAAAAATCACATACTCTGGAGATAATACATTTGTCCATTACATTCTGGAGTATTTTCAATGACATGCTGTGGCTGTGTGCTCCACCAGCATAAATTATCAGCTGTTCTAATGTTCAGTGCATTGACCTTTAGAAAGCAAGACATTACATCTGTGATGGCTGCTTTAAAAGGAGTTTTAAAGATGAACAAAGTACATCCATGCCAATACTATCCCCTTTAGCTCCGTATAGAAGCAAGAATTTAAAGAAATGATCTGGCAAGATATCAACTTTGATACTTTTCATTCAGAAGAAAATAAAATGAAATTTGATGAGCTCTTATTAAACCAAAAGTTGTGATTATCAATAATAACCCCATACACCTCACCTCTCGTCATATCCTCTGATGCCCTGACCAATTTACGACACATCTGGATAGCAGTAACAGGATCGGTCCGAGTCAGCATGGATTTACGAAGGGGAAATCGTGCTTGACTAATCTTCTGGAATTTTTTGAGGATGTAACTATGAAAATGGACAAGGGAGAGCCAGTGGATGAAGTGTACCTGGACTTTCAGAAAGCCTTTGATAAAGTCCCACATAGGAGCTTAGTGGGCAAAATTAGGGCAAATGGTAGTGGGGGCAGAGTACTGACATGGATTGAAAATTGGCTGGCTGACAGAAAACAAAGAGTAGCGATTAACGGGTCCCTTTCGGAATGGCAGGTGGTGACCAGTGGGGTACCGCAGGGTTCAGTGCTGGGACCGCAGCTGTTTACAATATATATTAATGATTTAGATGAGGGAATTAAAAGTAATATTAGCAAATTTGCCGATGACACAAAGCTGGGTGGCAGTGTGATATGTGAGGAGGATGTTAGGAGAATGCAGGGTGACTTGGACAGGCTGGGTGAGTGGGCAGATGCACGGCAGATGCAATTTAATGTGGATATATGTGAGGTTATCCACTTTGGTGGCAAGAACAGGAAGGCAGATTATTATCTAAATGGAGTCAAGTTAGGAAAAGGGGAAGTACAACGAGATCTAGGTGTTCTTGTACATCAGTCACTAAAAGTCAGCATGCAAGTACAGCAGACAGCGAAGAAAGCTAATGGCATGCTGGCCTTCATAACAAGGGGAATTGAGTATAAGAGCAAAGAGGTCCTTCTGCAGCTGTACAGGGCCCTGGTGAGACCACACCTGGAGTACCGTGTGCAGTTTTGGTCTCCACATTTGAGGAAGGATATTCTTGCTATTGAGGGAGTGCAGCGTAGGTTCACAAGGTTAATTCCCAGGATGGCGGGACTGTCATATGTCGAAAGATTGGAGCGACTGGGTTTGTTTGTATACTCTGGAATTTAGAAGGCTGAGGGGGGATCTTATTGAAACATATAAGATTATTAAGGGATTGGACACGCTGGAGGCAGAAAGCATGTTCCCGCTGATGGGTGAGTCCAGAACCAGCGGCCACAGTTTAAGAATAAGGAGTAGGCCATTTAGAACGGAGTTGAGGAAAAGCTTTTTCACACAGAGAGTGGTGGATCTGTGGAATGCTCTGCCCCAGAAGGCTGTGGAGGCCAAGTCTCTGGATGCTTTCAAGAAAGAGATGGATAAAGCTCTTAAAGATAGTGGAATCAAAGGTTATGGGGATAAGGCAGGAACTGGATACTGATTGTGGATGATCAGCCATGATCACAGTGAATGGTGGTGCTGGCTCAAAGGGCCGAATGGCTTACTCCTGCACCTATTGTCTATTGTCAGTCAGGAAATTATCAACTTTCGCCTTAAGTACACCCACAGATTTGCCTCCACTGCAGTCTGTGGCAGAGCATTCCACAGATTCACTACGCTCTAGCTAAAAAAAATTCCTCTGTACCTCCGTTCTAAACGGTCGCCCCTCAATTTTGAGGCTATGCCCTCTAATTCAGAATCAAGCCTCTATCCACTCATTATTTGCTTATGCCCATCTTCCTTTGAATGCATTTGCACTGTTTAGCTCAACAACTCATTGTAATACTCATTTCCACATTCACTCCGCTCTCTGGGTAATTCACAAATTGATTAGATTGGGTTTAACCATTAACTGGTCTCAGTTTTAATCTTCCCCAAAAACAGAAATGCTTGCACTATGGAATACCATCAAAGACATCCTACATTTTAGATGAGTAAAGACACCCAACCCTTTCATTAATTCCATGATATTACCCAGTATTTCTGGTATTGATCTTGACTTCTCTACTTCACCCATATCAGCTTAGAATATGGTGCTCAGAGCTGGCACTTTGTAATCCAAGTCTGGCCTGACCAAGATTTGATACAGGTTTATTATAACATGTCTATTTTTCAGTTCTGTCTCTCTAGAAATAAATTATAGTGCTTAAGCAGTGCTGGCGCTTTCAGTATTTTGTGTATTTGTATACTTTGAGATACATTTTTTATTGTTTGCTGTGATTGTTTTTTATCCTGGCTAATCCTTAATTTCCATTGTCTCTCTGCCCATTTTTATTTCTTTGCCAGTAGAATGTATCAGTTTTCTTCTATGTTCTTTGATAATTTTTTTTGAGTGCCATACTCTACCAGAGCCTCGGCGACCACTTTTCAAGTGGTTGTCTTGGAGGAAAGATTCTGTGAGTGGTCCCCCACATCCTTCTCACAGCGCAGTTTTTTTTTACAAGGCCAAGTTGCGAGCTCGACACTCAACCCGGCACGGATGGAAAGTGGATTTGAATTTGGATTTGAACTTGGGAACCTTCAGTCCGAAGTCCGGCACTGATGTCACTGCACCACCAGCTGGTTTTGATAAATTTACCTTCCTAAATATTTAGATGTTTTTCTTTCCCATAAGGCCATAAGATATGGGAGCAAAATTAGGTCATTTGGCTCATCAAGTCTGCTCCGCTATTTCAACATTGCTGGTCCAAATTTCCTTTCGGACCCAGTCTCCTGCCTTCTTCCCATATCCTTTCATGCCCTGACCAATCAAGAATCTATCAACCTCTGCGTTAAATATACGTAAAGACGTGGCCTCCACAGCTGCTTATGGCAAAGAATTCCACAGATTCACCACTTTCTGGCCCACCTAGATGATAGCACAATTCACCTTTTGCATTACTTTCTCTTCAGAAAGTATACTTCACTCTGCAAATCTTGTATCATTGGTTTTTCACCAGAAGTTTATTTTGACTTGCATTTCTCTTTCATATATCAATTAAAACTTTGGAAATAGTATAAGTCCTTGCACCATCAAATGTTTAATGATCCCAGTTACGTATAATTTGCCAGTTGCTGTCAATTCCATTGATCTTACTCCACAAGAATAATCACTCTTATGGAATAAAGGCTGAAAACTAAATTCCAAATAAAGAACCAGAATGGCAGAGGGGAAGAAGCTGTTCCTGAAACATTGAATGTCTGTCTTCAGTCTCCTGTACCACCTCCATGATGGTAGCAATGTGAAAAGAGTATGTCCTGGGTGATGGGGTCGTTTATGATAGATACCACCTTTTTTGAGGCTTCACCTTTTCCTGGAATCATCCTTGTGAACCTCCTCTGGACCCTCTCCAATGCCAGCACATCTTTTCTAAGATGAGGGGCCCAAAACTGTCCACAATACTCAAGGTGAGGCTTCATCAGTGCCTTATAAGGCCTCAGCATCACGTCCTTGCTTTTGTATTCTAGACCTCTTGAAATGAATGCTAACATGGCTTTTGCCTTCCTCACCTCCAACTCAACCTGCAAGCTAACCTTCAGGGTGTTCTGCAGGAGGACTCCCAAGTCCCTCTGCATCTCAGGTTCCTGACTCAGTGGAATTCAGATTCCAGAGTGGAGTGACATTTGCAATTTTCCAGTCCTCTGGCACCATGCCAGAGTCCAATGATTTTTGAAATATCATTTCTAATGTCATCATAATCTCTTTCAGAACCCTAGGGTGCAGTTCCTCTTGTCCAAGTGACTTATGTACTTCTAGGTCTTTCAGTTTTTTGAGCACCTTCTCTCTTGTAGTAGTAACTGCACCCACTTCTCTTCCTTCACACACTGACATACTGACACAAAATACTCATTTAGTTCATCAGCTATCTTCTTGACTCCGTTATTATTTCTCCTGCATCATTTTCTAGTGGTCCTATATCCACTCTCATCTCTCTTTTATTTTTAAAATACTTGAAAAAGCTTTTTCTATCCACTTTGATATTATTTGCTAGATATTTCATCTTTTCCCTTGTAGTGATTTTTTTTAGTTGCTCTCTATAGGTTTTTAAAAACTTCCCAATCCTCTATCTTCCCACTAATTTTTGCTTTGTTGTATGTCCTTTCTTTTACTTTTACAATAGCTTTGACTTCCCTTGTTAGCCACGGTTGTACCATTTTACCATTTGAGTATTTCTTCATTTTTGGAATAAACATGTTCTGCACCTTCCTCATTTTTCCCAGAAACGCATGTCATTGCTGCTCTGCCATGCCAGCAGCTCCTTCCAATTTACTTTGGCCAACTCCTCTCTCATACCACTGTAATTTCCCTTACTCCACTGAAATACTGCTACATCAGACTTTACATTCTCCCTATCAAATTTCAAACTGAACACAATCATATTGTGATCACTAGTTCCTAAGGGTTCTTTTACCTCAAACTCCCTAATGCCTCCGGTTCATTACATAACACCTAATCCAGTATAGCTGATACCCTATTAGGCTCAACGGCAAATTGCTCTGAAGAGCCATCTCTTAGGCATTCAACAAACCCACTCTCTTGAGATCCATTGCCAACCTAATTTTCCCAATCAACCTGCATGTTAAAATTTCCCTTGACTATCATAACATTGCTCTTTTGACTCGCCTTTTCTATTTCCTGTTGTAACCTGTGGTTCACCTCCAAGCCACTGTTGGGAGGCCTGTATTTAACTGCCATCAATATCCTTTTACCCTTGTAGTTTCTTAACTCGACCCACAACGATTCAACATCTTCTGATCCTATGTCATATCTTTCGACTGATTTGATGCCATTCTTTACCAGTAGAGCCACGTCACCCCCCTCTGCCTTCCTTCCTATCCCTCTGATACAAGCTCCCAACTACAACCATCTACTTCAGCCATGATTCAGTCATGGCCACAACATCATACCTGGCAATCTGTAATATTGCAACAAGATCATCCACCTTATTTCTTATATTACGCGCATTTAGTCACAACACCTTGAGTACCGTATCTGCAGTCCTTTATGATTCTGCATCCCTAATGATTTGATACTCAGCCTGTTGGCTGCAACGAAGTCCCATCACCTGCCTGCTCTTCCTGACAATCTGACTGGACGCTATCTTTACTTGTTTACCATCCATCCTATTCTGAATCCCTTCGCTCCGGTTCCCAACCCTTCCTGCCAAGTTAGTTTAAACCCTCCCCAACAGCTCTAACAAACCTGCCTGCGAGAATATTGGTCATCCTCGGGTTCATGTGCAACCTGTCACTTTTGAACAGGTCATACCTCTCCCAGAAGAGATCCCAATTATCCAAGAACATGAAGCCCTGCCCCCTGAACCAGCTTCTCAGCCACGCATTTATCTGCCAAATCATCCTGTTTCTACCCTCACTACCTGGGAGGTCCTGCTTCTCAGCTTTCTACCTAGCTGCCTAAATTCTCTTTTCAGGACTTCATGTACCAAGACATCTGGCTGCTCTCCCTCCCTCCCCAAAATGTTGTGGACGTGATCTGAGACATCCCTGACCCGGGCAACTGGGAGGCAACATACCATCTGGGTGTCCCATTCACACCCACAGAATCTCCTGTCCGTTCCCCTCACTATCGTTCCAATGTTAAAATGCAAATTATACCCGTACAGTGAATTAAGTTGTCCCTTGGACAAACACAGCTGGATTATTTCAAATATGGTGCTAAAGCAAATATTTAAGGGAAGTTGTGTACTTGGGAGAATGGAAATGAGGAATTTTCTATAGAAGTTTAAGTATTGGAGAAGGGATAGACTCATGCTAGCTGGCGAGGTGGTGATATGTCTCCACCAAAGGAGGTGTTAAGGCACTCCTTCCTTCTGCTCACCTGCAGGTCACCCTTGGGCAAGGTGTAGCACCTGTTTAGACCCTCCGCTCCTAATCTGGGTCATCTGAAGCCATGGGAGCAGGTGGTGGATGGTCATATGAGTAGCTGGAGCATATCACGTTCTGATTATGTGACCACTAACACCAGGCAGGTAATCTCTGATAATGGCTGAGATCACCAATTTGTAAAGATACTGCCAAAAGAAGGGAATGGCAAGCCACTTCTGCAGAAAAATTTGCCAAGAACGATTATAGTCATGGATAAAGAGAAGAAGACCATGATTGCCCACATCGTATGACATGGCATGTAATAATGATGACGATGATTCATGCATAACATAAATATAGGTCTATTTGGGCTGAATAGCCCATCTTTCTGCTGTAATTCTACATTTTAAAAACTTTATGGTTTCTTTCTGTCTTGGTTAGTTTTAGAAGGTATACTTCTTCTCTCCTAAATTTACAGAGGGCTATTTTAACTTGCCTTCTTTTGACTACTTCCTGAAATGCATGCAGTTTTGCATGTACAGTGCACATAAAAAGTATTCAACCCCCCCCCCCCACCTTTCATGTTTTATTGTTTTACAACATTGAATCATAGTGGACTTAATTTGGCTTTTTTGAAACTGATCAACAGAAAAAGTCATAATCAGACTTTATTGATCCCGGGGGAAATTGGTTTTCGTTACAGTTGCACCATATTAAATAGTATTTTATTAAATAGTAATAAATCCATAAATAATTAAATAGTAATATGTAAATTATGCCAGTAAATTATGAAATAACTCCAGGACCAGCCTATTGGCTCAGGGTGTCTGACCCTCCAAGGGAGGAGTTGTAAAGTTTGATGGCCATAGGCAGGAATGACTTCCTATGACGCTCAGTGCTGCATCTCGGTGGAATGAGTGTCTGGCTGAATGTACTCCTGTGCCCAACCAGTACATTATGTAGTGAATGGGAGACATTGTCCAAGATGGCATGCAACTTGGACAGCATCCTCTTTTCAGACACCACCGTCAGAGAGTCCAGTTCCATCCCCACAACATCACTGGCCTTATGAATGAGTTTGTTGATCCTGTTGGTGTCTGCTACCCTCAGCCTGCTGCCCCAGCACACAACAGCAAACATGATTGCACTGGCCACCACAGACTCGTAGAGCATCCTCAGCATCGTCGGGCAGATGTTAAAGGACCTCAGTCTCCTCAAGACTCAAGTCATTTGTAGGACTCTTGACTCCTTCTACAAAGTGATCCAAATTAATTACAAATATTAAAAAAAAGATTGCAAAAATATTCACCCCCTTCAAGTCAGTATTTAGTAGATGCACCTTTGGCAGCAATTACAGCCTTGAATCTGTGTTGATAGGTCTCTATCAGCTTTGCACATCTGGATACCGAAATTTTCCCCCATTCTTCTTTAGAAAACTGCTCAAGCTCTATCAGATTGCATAGGGATCATGAGTGAACAGAACTTTTCAAGTCCAGCTACAAATTCTCAATTGGATTGAGGGGGTGCAATCAAATACTTTGTGTTTTATATTTGTAATTAATTTAGATCAATTTGTAAAGATCTGTTTTCACTTTGACATGAAAGAGTATTTTTCTGTTGATCAGTGTCCAAACACCAAATTAAATCCACTGTGATTCAATGGTTGCAAAACAATAGAACTTGTAAAACTTCCTGGGGGGTGGGGAGGTTGGTGAATTTGTTTAATATTCGTTTTAATGTCTTTGAATTCTGCCGAGATCCATTTGTAAGAGCATATCCATCTCAGTCAAACTAACTTAAAGTAATTTGATCATTTGTGATATCAATAAAAAGGAATTTGAAAAAAGGTCAAAGACAATCAGAACTCCTAAACTGTCTCACATAGTTGTGTAATCTTCATGATAAATGATCTATTATATCTTGAAATATGTTTCTCTGCTTTTCCAAAAGATAAGGAAATGATGTAGGCATAAATGCAAGAGATTCTGCAGATGCTGGAACTCCAGGGCAACACACAAAATGCTGGAGGAACTCAGCAGGTCAAGCAGCATCTATAGAAATAAATAAACAGTTAATGTTTCAGGCTGACCTTCAAGAGGAACACAACTTTGTTGTGGTTTGGAGGCTTGCGTGCGTTAATGACCTGGCTGGAGTCAGGGTTTTACGCTTTGGCTCTTGTTAGGTTCACCCATGCCAAACAGGTCAAAGGGTTGGAGATAGACTAAGAATGGTCCACCAGCCCTCCAGGTTTGGGAGTTCAGCTCAGGGCTAACGACTCTGACTGGTTAAAAAAAACTGTTAATGGAAACAGCAATGAAGTATCCTTCTATATCTTGAGTGTGATGGTATTCCAGAGTCTCCACCCAGGAATTGTGTGATTGACAGGAGTGAAAACCAAGAGGAAACTATTGAAATTATGAAGGAAGCCCTGAACACTGCCAGAGATAGAGGATCTTCATTGCTGCCCTAAAAGCCAGCGGTGTAACAGGTAGTAAGTAGTTTCAGACTGAGACCTTTTTCAGGACAGGGAAGGATGGGGACCAGAGAAGACCAAGGAAGGAAGACACCAGAATAGGAAGATGGGAGGAGGGGAAGGAGGACAGCTAGAAGGTGAAGCCAAGTGGGTGGGAAAGGTAAAGGGCTAGAGAAGAAGGTATCTGATAGGAGAGGAGAGTGTACCACGGGAGAAAGAGAAAAAGGAGGGGCACCAGCGGGAGGTGATAGGTGGGTGAGGAGAAGAGGTAAGAGGCCAGAGAAAAAGAGGAAAGGGAGAAGGGGAAAAAATACCAGAAGGAAAAATCAATGTTCATGCCATCAGGTTGGAGGTTATCTGGAGAGAATATGAGGTGTTGCTCCTCCACCCTGAGAGCGGCCTCATCATGTGAAAAGAGGGGGCCATGGACCAAAATGTCAGAACAGGAATTGGGATAGGAATTAAGATGGTTGGCCACAGGAAAATTCTGCTTCTGGCAGATGGAGCAGAGGTGCGTGACGAAGTGGTCCCCCAATTTATGACAGGCTTCACCAATGTAGAGGAGGCTGCATTGGGAGTACTGGACACAATAGATAACCCCAGCAACACACATCAAAGTTGCTGGTGAACGCAGCAGGCCAGGCAGCATCTCTAGGAAGAGGTATAGTCGACGTTTTAGGCTGAGACCCTTCGTCAGGACACAGATAACCCCAAAAGGTTTGCAGATGAAGTGTTGCCTCACCTGGGGTCTTGAATAGAGTGAGGGAGGAGGTGATGGATAGGTATAGTATTTCTGTTGCTTGCAGGGATATATGCCAGAAGGGAGATTAGTAAGGAGGAACAAATGGACAAGGGAATCATGGAGGAAGCAATCCATGTGAAACACAGTGAGTGGGAGAGAGGTAAAGATGTCTTTGGTGGTAAGATCCTGTTGAAGATGGTGGATGTTGCAGAGAATGATGTGTTGGATGCGGAGGCTGATGGGAAGACAAGAGGAACTAAATCCCTGTTAGGCAGCGGGAAGATGGGCTGAGAGTAGATATCTGGTAAATGATGTAAGCATAATGTTTCTGATCCTGTATAATTAAGAAACTACAGGATAATGTGTTATGAGACAGTCCTTAACCCACTCACTACATTTATAATATTGGGTTTAGTTTCATAGAAAATAGGGCACTGTTTGTAGAAGCTGTCTCCAGCCGTGATCATGACTGAAGAGTTTGATGGGGGGCTCCAAATTGCTCACTTTACAATGACATGCATCTTATGAAACAAGCTTAGCAGGTGAGCAATATACCCAAACCTCATGAGTCAGATGCCAACAGCCTGTTTACAAATCACCTCCAATCTTTTATTTATTTTTAGTTATTTATTTTACTTGATGATAAAGCATAGAGTCAACCCTTCTGGCCCTTAGAGCCATGCCACCCCAGCAACCCCACAACCCTAATTAACCTTAACCTAATCACCGGACAATTTACAATCACCAATTAACCTACAAACTGGTATGTCTCTGGACTGTGGGAGGAAACCAGCGCACCCGGGGAAAACCCATGCATTCCACATGGAGGATGTACAGAGACTCCTTACAAAACAGTGCCAGAATTGAACTCCGAACTCCAGAACACCCTGTGTTGTAATAGTGTCATGCTAACCACGCCGCTACTGTGGCACTTTTCAGTTCATCAGTCTTTCTTCCAGTTAGGATAGGGCTAAATATATCTGAATTGCTTAACATGTTAACTTGAAAGATCCATTACGTTTTAGCAGTGTAGTCTTGTCATGTTGCCTAAAAAAGCTGAGATCAGAGTCTAAGATTGTTGAGTTTCTTCAATAGAATTGAATTTGCTGCTATCCTTCCCTTTGCCCTTTAAAAAATAGACTGACCCATCGAAGACCTGCAGGGAGATTTACCTATGGCTAAGCAGGCTCAAAATGTTACTATAATTAATATCAGAATAGATTCACCCATTATCTATGCTTCTTATCTTATACTCCTCTATCAAGTTGCTTGTCGACTTCCTTCACTTCAAAGAGAAAAACTCTAGCTCCCTCAACCTATCACCATAAAAAATGTTCTCTAATCCAGGTAGCATCCTGGTAACTCTCCTCTGCACCGTCTCTAAATCTTCCACTCCCTTCTTATAATGAGACAACCAGAATTGAACACAGTTCTCCCAAGTGTAGTCTAACCAGGGTTTTATACATCTGCAACGTTACCTCATGACTTTTGAACTCAGTCTCCAACCAATGAAGGCCAACACATCACAGACCTTCTTAACCATCCTGTGAACTTGTGTGGCAACTTTGAGTAATTTATGGACGTGGACACCAACACAACAGTGTTCTTCCACACTGTTAAGATTCCTGCCATCAAGCATGTATGCTGCTTTGAAGTCCAACCTTCCAAAGTGAATAACTTAAACACTTTTCTGGATTGAACTCCATCTGCCATTTCCCAGCCAAGCTCTGCATCCTGTCAATGTGTCTCAACAACCTTCTACACTATCTACAACTAAAACTACTTTGATGTCATCTGCAAACTTACAAACCCACCTTTCCACTTCCTCATCAAAGTCATTTATAAAAATCACAACGAGCTGGGGACCCAGAACAGATCCATGTGCTATGCCACTGACCTCCAGGCAGAATATGCTCCATCTTTTCAAATCTTTTTATTATTATTGTCCAAAATTAACAAGAGTACATCAAAGTAGGCAACACTTACAATGTCTCAAGAAAAAAAACATTGTTTTAAAGATTGAAAAAATTTTGGTGACAAAGAGGAAAAAACCCCTACTAAAGCAAGGAAAAGTGAGAATATGCTCCATCTACCTTCTGTGGGCAAGCCAATTCTGAATCCACACAGCCAAATTTTCATGGATCCCATACCTCCTGAATTTGTGAATGAGCCTACCATAGGAACCTTGTCAAACTTCTTACTAAAATCCATATACATCTCAGCCATTGTCCTACCTTCATCAAATTGTTTTGTCACTTCCTTGGAAAAAGTCAATCATGCTTGTGAGGCATGACCTGCCTCTCACAAAGTCATCCTCTAGATTTCCATTATGTATTTCTCTGAGAACAACTGTTCCCAGTTTACGCTCTCAACTTCCTGCCTAATAGCATCGTAATTAGCCCTCCCCCAATTAAATACCTTCTCATACTTTCGGCTCCTATCCTTGTAAAAGGCTATGGTAAAGGTCAGGGAGTTGTGATCACTGTCTGAAATGCTCACCCACTGAGAGATCTGTCACCTGACCACGTTCATGGCCTAATACCAGATCTAGTGTGGCCTCTCCCCAAGTCAGCCTGCCCACATGTTGTGTATCCTTCCTGGACACACCTAACACACATTCTGCCCCATCTAAGCCTCTTGCACTAAGGAGGTGCCAATGAATTTTAGGGAAGTTGAAGTCAACTGTGACAACAACACTTATTTTTGCACCTTTCCCATATCTGCCATGCAATCTGTTCCTCCGTGTCTCCGTTGCTATTGGGCGGACCTATAAAATACTCCCAATAGAGTGATTGCTCCCTTCCTTTTTCGGACTTCCATCCATACTGACTCAGCAGACGATCCCTCCACAACGTCCTCTCTTTCTGCAGCAGTGATACTATCTCTGATTAGCAATACCACTCCATCACTTCTTTTACTACCCTCTATATTCCCTCGAAGCTGTGCGCGTGTGCACGCGCACACAAGTTTTTCAACCAGCGCACAAAGGAAATTAATGTGCGCACAAAAGATTAGTTACCTAAAATAATGTAGTAATTAATAATTATACTTATTGAAAATAATCTTTTAGCTAAGTGTTTCTGTTAACTAGTTTGTTGGCTTTTCAAATACCACAGTGCACGTCACTAATTTACGTCACCTCACCTTTCCTGTTCCGGTTTGTACAGCTGCATCACGGCGGCAGCCATCTTTGGCAGACAGTGTTCATATCGTAAAGTCTACAAAGATCTGTTTCAAATCCTGTAGATAGCTTACTAAGCTTTTATTGAAAAAGATTAGTCAAATGACCCTGTGGCTAAATAGTGTCGCAAGAAATTGATAAACATCACATACAAAGTAGCTTTACAGGTTTTAAGTGATGTCTTTGATGAACTGGCTGCACTGTGCAAGATTCTGCAAAAGAGTGGCCTGACACCGATTGATTCACTTCATTTTGCGCGAGGCAAAATTAACAAGATAAGAAAGCAGTATCTGGGAGACAATGTTTCGTGGAGTGACAAAGTTAAAGTTTTGCTAAGCCAACAACATGAAGAAAATGTCACAGTAGATACAAATTCGCTGTTGACTTTTATAAATAGTCCTTGTGTTTATTTAGAAGAAAGGTTTCCTGAAGATGAGGTACAAGAATGGTCAGGTTTTGATTTCTCCGCAATTACAGATTGTGACTTCACATTTGGCGATGAACAAGTTAACGCCTTATGTCTAAAATATCATGATTTTCTAGCTGAAAATGCCATAATGGTTAGACAGTTTAATGATTTCAAATTTTACGTGCAAGAAAAAATTAAATCCAAACTGATTTCAAATTTTGCTCAAATGGTGGCATTTGTACTTCAAAATGAACAGTTTTGTGACCTTGCACAGTTAACGGACATTGGGGGAACCTTTCTTGCGTCTAGTGCGGACTGTGAGCGAAGTTTTAGCCTAATTAATCAACTCAAAAACAAGCTGAGAAACCATTTAGGTGAATGTTATTTGGATACGTTAATGAGAATCAAAAGCTATCAATTGGATGGAAGTTCTATTAGTCTAGATAGAGTTTACAAAGAATAGGTAAATGCCAAAGACTGGAGAGAGAAAAAATAACTGAGTGACTTAAATATGTATGTTGTTTTATTGTTATTCTGTGCAGTTTTATGTCAAATATTTTGTAAACCTACATAAACTGTGCCATGTATGCATTCAGTGCGCACATACTTTTGTTACAGGAAAAAAATTTGCACGACATCAGATTTTTGTGCACATTGACTACTAAAAATTAGAGGGGTCCAGATCCTGCTTATTACTGTTGAGTAGTGCAGTGCCCATGTGAGCATGTCCCAGAATTCCACATCTCTGAATAAAATGACTAGTCAAGGTGAGGAGGAGGTGAGATGCAAGGAGACCTAATTTCTTGTTTCACATTGGATTAAATTGACAATCCGGGGCAGTTCTTGATTAATCTGAGCTGAGGGATGGATGCATTTTGCATGTACTTTAAAATGAACTTATTATTCAATAATACTTCATTTCTTATTAATTTAAAGTAGTCATTTGAATGTTATTCAACTCCTTCAAAATGTCTCTTAACAACAGTAACTTTTAAAAAGAGGGGACAAAGCTATCTGAAAGCATGAGCTGTTAGAAGGTCATCAGGGCAATCTGTTGGTGGAGCATTGGTAATCTATGCCCTGTGGCCCCAACTCTACTTGTGGGAAATTCTGCCGTGTGTAACAGCTACATTAGGATCTGTGTGGCCACAAAAGGCATATGTGACTATAGGTATCTGCTTGTAGCACAGCTTGGTTCCATCAGAATCTTGCCCAATGTCCTTTAAAATCAGCAAAAAAAAACATTGCGGAAACTCATTCTGCCTTTGGACAGCTGCATGCACTTTAATTTTCCCAATTATGTACTTGGTATTAATAGGCATCCGTTAGTCTCATGAGACCATGGATTTGCGCCTTGGAAGGTTTCCAGGTGCAGGCCTGGGCAAGGTTGTATGGAAGACCAGCAGTTGCCCATGCTGCAAGTCTCCCCTCTCCATGCCACCGATGTTGTCCAAGGGAAGGGCATTAGGACCCATACAGCTTGGCACCGGTGTCGTCGCAGAGCAATGTGTGGTAAAGTGTCTTGCTCAAGGACACACACGCTGCCTCAGCCAAGGCTCGATCTAGCGACCTTCGAATCATTAGACAAACGCCTTAACCACTTGGCCATGCACCAACACATGTACTTGGTGTTATCGCAAAGTAAACAAGGCTAACCGCAGAACATCCTTTATTAGATACAGCCATTTTAAACTGAACAGTAACCAAATAGCTATTTACATTCATATACTATTAACTGATTATTTCCAGAGACAGATACTCTACTATTAATTTGACCAATTATTTGTGCAGTCTCAGTCATCTCATCTTCCAATCCTTTCCCCAAAACCTGTACATAACACCACTTCATGTGTTAGTGACTGGTAAATTACCTCTTCAAATGCATTTCATATGTATTTAGTCTGCCATTCTGTTCTATAAATGTTGCTTTGCATTTTTATTATTTATTTATTTACTACTTCACTCAACCCCAGACAGCAAAGATGTCAGGATGCTCTTTATCGACTATAGCTCAGCATTCAGTACTATCATTCCCTCAGAACTAATCAATAAGCTTCAAGACCTAGGCCTCAATACCTCCTTATGCAATTAGGTCCTTGATTTCCTCACCTGCAGCGCCCAGTCAGTTTGAATTGGCAACAACATATCCTACACAATCTCCATCAGCACAGGTGCACCACAAGGCTGTGTGCTTAAACCCTGCTCTACTCACCTTACACTTAAGACTGTGAGGCTTAGCACAGCTCCAATGGTATATTTAAGTTTTCTGACAACACTAATGTTGTTGGCTGAATCAAAGGTGGTGACAAATCAGCATATTGGAGGGAGATTGTAAATTTGGCTGAGTGGTGCCACACAAGTAACCTTTTACCCAATGTCAGCAAGACCAAGGAGCTGATTATTAACTTCAGGAGGATGAAACCAGAGGTCATCAGAGGATCAGGGATGGAAAGGTTTAGCAACATTAAATTCCTTGGTGTTATCATTTCAGAGGACCTGTCCTGGGCCCAGCACGTAAGTACAATTGTGATGAAATTACGGCAGCACCTTGACTTCCTTAGAAGTTTGCAGAGATTTCAGCATGACATCTAAAACTTTGACAAACTTCTATAGATGTGTAGTGGAGAGTACATGGACAAGCTGCATCACAGCCTGGTATGGAAATGCTAATTCCCTTGAATGGAAAATCCTACAAAAAGTAGGAAAGTAGGATTTTTCAGACCATCACAGATCAAGCCCTCCCCACCATTTTGCACATCTACACAGACCATTTTCGCAGAAAAACAGCATCTGTTATTTAGGATCCCCTCCACCCAGATTATGCTCTGTTCATGCTGCTGCTATCAGGAAGAAGGTACAGGAGCCTCAGGACTCACCTCACCAGGTTCAGGAACAGTTATTACCCTCAACCATCAGGCTCTTGAACCAGAGAGAATAACTTCAATCAACTTCACTTGCCCCATCATTGAACCATTCCCACAATCTATGGACTCACTTTCAAGGACTCTTCTCATGTTCTCAATATTTATTAATTATTGTTATTTTTTTGCATTTCCATAGCTTGTTGTCTTTTGCACACCAGTTGTTGGCCCTGTTGGTGCGGTCCTTCATTGATTCTACAAAGGTATTATAGTTATTGGATTTATTGAGTATGCCCACAAGAAAATGAATTTCAGGGTTGTCTGCAGTGACATATATGTACTTTACTTTGAACTTTGAACTATTTTCAATATATAGTCCATAATTTGAACAAATGTGGACCAATCATCTATTTGATTATATTGGCTCCATTTTGGTGCTGATGCTCCCCTCTTGAATCTTAATGGAATCTGTTCTTTGTTATTAGGACTATAATCCTATGCCATCTTGAAGATGCCAGGTATCTCCCTTGGCATCCTTGACAAGGCCCTCTCTGTTTTCCACCCATGTGATCTGAGCACGAAGCACTCAGGTGAACTGCTGGGTTCCTGCCGAACCCATTCTCCCATCACTGATGCTTGCTCATCTTCCTTGTTTGCAATTTAGAATCATACACTGAGCAAACATGACTCACATGTTCATATTTCATCGACCTTCCATTGCCAATCCAGAATGCTCCAACGACAAGCAAAACAATTTAAAAGATTGGATTTGAAGTCTCCCAGAAGCTTCTGATAGATTGAAAAGTCTGCTTAAAATTTGTAATATATCCTACAGTAGATTGTGTGCCGATATACTCACAAATGTCTCGCAAGAACCAGCTTCATCTCGTCTTAATCTTGATGTGTTTTTCTGTCTTATGGGACCTCTAGCGTTTGCTGCAGGCGGAATGATATGGAGCCAATAGTAAAACACCTTTATTGAATGAAAACAGTGTCTCATGTGACAAAGTGTAAAGACACGCCATGTGATAGGTACTCTTCAGTTCTTACAATTGCTCTTGCTCTTATACAGTGCCTTGAAAAAGTATTCAGCCACCAACCCCCACCACCAGGGCCGGATTAACCTAGTAGCAAAAGTAGCATGTGCTACGGGCCTGTATTTTCGAGGGCCCCACCCACACTAAATGCTTGCAAGCTACAGTCTGGTGAAATCGGCATCTCACTGTATTCTCACGACTGTTAGAGTGAGTTTTGGGTAGACGATTCATTTGCACTTAAATAAATTACTTCAGCCATCAGTCTTCTGTTCTTTGACAAAGTACTGTGGATTGAGTTCATAACAATGCATTTCCTAAAAGCTGTGAACCTAGTTTCATTTGTAACAATGCATCTCTGGGGCCTCTGAGACAAGAATGCTAAGTTTACACCATATCTCTGCTTTTGAATATGAATTGTCCTCTACGTTAGCACGTAACATACCAAATAATGTATTATGGATTTTAACTTGCATTCCTAAAGGCCATGAATGCCAGCTAAGGCATACTGGCACTGGTAGAATGAATTTAATCAAAAGATGTGAAAACTTCAAAGAATTGTCTATACTTATAACTATGAACTGTCTTTTGTGCTTAGCAAATAAATATCAAACCTCAATCACAAGGCGGTTAGACCTGTTCTGCCAGGGGTCTCTGCCTGCTGTAACCTTGTTTTGTCGAATAAAGAAACTGCCTTGTACCTACTGGTAACGCAACACTCTGCAATTTCATCCACGCCACAACAACGACGATCTGGCAACGCTGTTGTTTCATGTCGGGGGAGCTGCATGCTGCATGGTACAGCATGTGTGTGCAGGCGTGTGTTGGCTCCTTGCTGTGTCGTGGTATAAATACTCATGCAAACCAAGAAAGGGGACATAAATCATACCCACCTAAAACAACGTGTGAGGAATTCATCAATCTGATTGGAACCAGCATACTGGATCACATTATCAGTGAAGTGAAGAAATGCAAGTATTATTCAGTTTCATTGTATTCTACTCTAGATATACCTAATGTGGACCAGCTGACTTTGACTGTGTGCAACACACATCAAAGTTGCTGGTGAACGCAGCAGGCCAGGCAGCATCTCTAGGAAGAGGTACCGTCGACGTTTCAGACCGAGACCCTTCGTTAGGACTAACTGAAGGAAGCAGTGTGCTAAAAAGACTGTGTGCTATGTTTTGCCATCTGGACCGGTTGAGATTTGTGGAGTTTTTGGATATGGAAGGTCATAGTGCTGAACAGCTTGCTCAGCGTTTACTTGACTTTTTAAAGGAAAATGACATTGATATAAAAGATTGCCGTGGTCAAAGTTATGACAATGCCGGCAACATGAGTGGCAAGTTTAGTGGCTTACAAGCATGAATTAAAGAGCTGAATGAGTTTGCGGATCACAATCCATGATTTGCACGTTCACTAAATTTGGTTGGAAAATGTGCTGCTGAATGTTGTCAAGAAGCATTAATTTTCTTTCAATTTGTAGAAAGCCTGCACACATTTTTTTCTGCTTCTGCTTGTTGGTGGGATCTCCTTTCTGCTGCATTATCTGATAGTGGTGCTCATTTGCCCATTGTGAAAAGAATGTCAGATACCAGGTGCTCAGCTCGTGCAGATGCAACAAAAGCACTTTTACACAGCTTTTCTGCAGTAAAACAACTCTTGGATGACATTTCAAATAACAATGATCAGAAGGCAGTGTCGACAACAGGCTCGTGGACTACTTTCAACCGTGATGAAGTTGGAAACAGGAATAATGGTCATATTGTGGGATCTATTACAGCATTTTCAAATGACCAGTGCTTCTTCGCAATCTTCTGTCCAAGTCTTGGACACAGCTTGTGCACTCTATGAATCTTTACATGGATATATTCGACCTATGCGGTCTACTTTTTCAGACATTGAGCAAAAAGCCAAGGATCTGACTAAGTGTGAAGATAATTAACAGCAAACTCAAAAAAAACACAAGCAAAAACTCATGTATGATGATTTCAGTGGTTCCAGCACTCTTGATCCACTTGTTGAAACTCTAAACGCCTTCTCAGAAGTTTAAAAGCTGAAAATTTCTTGCCATTATTGACAGCTTGCTTTCTGCCCTGTCAAAAAGGCAGAAAACTTATCTGAAGGTGAATGGTGTTTTTGGATTCCTTCATCAGTTACAGTCATTTACACTTGAAGAGATCGTAAAGAGGTCATCAAACCTTATTAAATCATATCTGGAAGATCTGGAAGAAAGTCTTAATGAAGAATTTGTGAAGTTTACTGAACTGTTGAAAACTGATCTTGCTTCTCATATTGGCGCCAAACAAGACCTTGTAGAGTTACAGTTGTACCGTTCGATAACTGACAATTCTTTGGAGTCATGTTTTCCAAATGTAGAAAATGCCTAATGCATCTATTTGTCACTCATGGTACCAACTGCAGTGGAGAACGTTCATTTTCAAAACTGAAAAGGATTAAAAATGAACTAAGGAGAACCATGGGTCAAAACAGATTGAACAATCTCACTCTAATGAGCATTGGACATGGACTTCTATGTGAAATAGACATTTCCAGTATCATCAACAAATTTGCTCATGCTAAATCTACAAAATCTAACTTTTAAATTGTAGTTTTGTTACTTTTGACATCTGAAATTGATACCTACATGTAAGTAATACTATTACTGAAGTGTTAGACATTTGTCGTATTATCTGGCTGTATAGAAAATGAAAAAATTGAATTACTGTACTATGCAAGTAAATAATTTATGTTTTAATACTTACGTGCATTTTTTAAATTTAGGGCCCCTTTGTAACATATGCTACAGGCCCCACACTAGCTTAATCCGGTGCTGCTCAGCAGGTCAGGCAGCAACTATGGAGAGGAGTAAAGAATCAACATTTTATGCCAAGACCCTTCATGCAGCCTGATCTGATAAGTATCTCCAGCATTTTGTGTGTGTTACTCTGGATTTTCAGAATCTGCAGAATCACTTGTGTTTATCAAGTATCGATCCGGCTGGTGGTGTAGTGGTATCAGCGTCGGACTTTGAGACGAAAGGTCACGGGTTCGAATCCAGCCAGCCGGCTCCCCTGTATGCTTTCCATCCGTGCTGGGCTACGAGCTGGTGATCTCTTTGGAAACTCACCCTGCAGAAGGCAATGGTAAACCACTGCTGTAACTTGCCTCGTACGCGGTTCCCCACTACGTCAGAGAGGCGTGGAGGGAAATCGTCCGCAAACCAGAGAAACTCCGGATGCGACGTACCTTTCCTTCCTTTATCAAGTATATAAGTCAATGTCAGAGTGATGTGATCCAGACAGGAGCATGGAACAAGTGGTTTGCCAAGTATCTCCAGATCTTGATTATCAAGCTTGATGAGGAAAAACACAGAATTGTGAGAAACTGCAGTGGTGTCCTTGGGACATGCTGAAATGTGTGAGGGAGGAGGTTAGGGGCAGGTGTGGCACTTGTTCCACTTGCAAGAATAAGTGCCAGGAGGGAGATCAGTGAGGAAGGGTGAATAGACAATAGACAACAGATAATAAGTGCAGGAGTAGGCCATTCAGCCCTTCGAGCCAGCACCGCCATTCACTGTGATCATGGCTGATCATCCACAATCAGTACCCTGTTCCTGCCTTCTCCCCTCATCTCTTCACTCCGCTATCTTTAAGAGCTCTATCTAACTCTTTCTTGAAAGAATCCAGAGAATTGGCTTCCACTGCCTTCTTAAGCAGAGCATTCCACAGATCCACAACCCTCTGTGTGAAAAAGTTTTTCCTCAACTCTGTTCTAAATGGTCTACCCCTTATTCTTAAACTGTGGCCTCTGGTTCTGGACTCACCCATCAGCGGGAACATGGTTCCTGCCTTTAACTTGTCTAATCCCTTAATAATCTTATATGTTTCAATAAGATCCCCTCTCAGCCTTCTAAATTCCAGAGTATACAAGCCCAGTCGCTCCAATCTTTCAACATATGACATTCCCACCATCCCTGGAATTAACCTTGTGAAACTACGCTGCACTCCCTCCATAGCAAGAATGTCCTTCCTCAAATTTGGAGACCAAAACTGCACACAATACTCCAGGTGGGGTCTCACCAGGGCCTTGTATAACTGCAGAATGACCTCTTTGCTCCTATACTCAACTCCACTTGTTATGAAGGCCAACATGCCATTAGCTTTCTTCACTGCCTGTAAGCATACTTACCTGTATGCTTACTTACAGTGACTAATGAAAAAGGACACCCAGATCTCGTTGCACTTCTCCTTTTCCTAACTTGACACCATTCAGATAGTAATCTGCCTTCCTGTTCTTGCCATCAAAGTGGATAACCTCACATTTATCCACATTAAACTGCATCTGCCATGCATCTGCCCACTCACCCAACCTGTTCAAGTCACCCTGTATTCTCATAGCATCCTCCTCACATTTCACACTGTCACCCAGCTTTGTGTCATCGGCAAATTTGCTAATGTTACTTTTAATCTCTTCATCTAAATCATTAATGTATATTGTAAACAGCTGCGGTCCCAGCACCGAGCCTTGCGGTACCCCACTAGTCACTGCCTGCCATTCTGAAAAGGACCCGTTAATCCCTACTCTTTGTTTCTTGTTTGCCAAACAATTTTCTATCCATGTCAGTACCCTACCCCCAATACCATGTGCTCTAATTTTGCCCACTAATCTCCTATGTGGGACCTTATCAAAGACTTTCTGAAAGTCCAGGTGCACTACATCCACTGGCTCTCCCTTGTCCATTTTCATAGTTTCATCCTCAAAAAATTCCAGAAGATTAGCCAAGCATGATTTCCCCTTCGTAAATCCATGCTGACTTGGACCTATCCTGCTACTGCTATCCAAATGTGTCGTAATTTCATCTTTCATAATTGACTCCAGCATCTTTCCCACCACCGATGTCAGGCTAACTGGTCTATAATTCCCTGTTTTCTCTTTCCCTCCCTTCTTGAAGAGAGGGACAACATTAGCCACCCTCTAATCCACAGGAACTGATCCTGAATCTATAAAACATTGGAAAATGGTTACCAATGCGTCCATGATTTCTAGAGCCACCTCCTTAAGTACCCTGGGATGCAGACCATCAGGCCCTGGGGATTTATCAACCTCCAGTCCCATCAGTTTACCCAACACCATTTTCTGCTTAATGTGAATCTCCTTCAGTTCCTCCGTTACCCTAGGTCCTCTGGCCACTATTACATCTGGGAGATTGTCTGTGTCTTCCCTAGTGAAGTACCTGTTCAGCTCGTCTACCATTTTCTTGTTCCCCATACTAATTTCACCTGTTTCTGTCTTCAAGAGCCCAACTTTGGTCTTAAATAATTTTTTCCTCTTCACACACCTAAAGAAGCTTTTACTATCCTCTTTCATATTCTTGGCTAGCTTACCTTCGTACCTTATCTTTTCCCCCGTATTGCCTCTTTAATTATCTTCTTTTGCTCCTTAAAAGTCTCCCAATCCTCTGGCTTCCCACTCATCCTTGCTATGTTATACTTCCTCTCTTTTATTTTTATACTGTCCTTGACTTCCCTTGTCATCCACGGTCGCCTCTTACTCCCCTGAGAATCTTTCTTCCTCTTTGGAATGAACTGATCCTGCACCTTCTGTATTATTCCCGGAAATACCTGCCATTGCTGTTCCACTGTCATCCCTGCTAGGGTATCTTTCCAGTCAACTTTGGCCAGCTCCTCCCTCATGGCTCCATAGTCCCCTTTGTTAAACTGTAATACTGACACTTCCGATCTTCCCTTCTCCCTCTCAAATTGTAGATTAAAACTTATCATATTATGGTCACTACCTCCTAATGGCTCCTTTACCTCGAAGTCCCTGATCAAATCTGGCTCATTACACAACACTAAATCCAGAATTGCCTTCTCCCTGGTAGGCTCTAATACAAGCTGCTCTAAGTAGCCATCTCTGAGGCATTCCACAAACTCCCTTTCTTGGGGTCCACTACCAACCTAATTTTCCCAGTCTACACGCATGTTGAAATCCCCCATAACAACCGTAGTATTACCTTTGCGACATGCCAATTTTAACTCTTGATTTAACTTGCACCCTATATCCAGGCTACTGTTTGGGGCCTGTAGATATCTCCCATTATGGTCTTTGTGCCCTTACACTTTCTCAGTTTTATCCATACTGACTCTACATCTTCAGATTCTATGTCCCCCCCTCGCAAGTGACTGAATTTTATTGCTCACCAACAGAGCCACCCCACCCCCTCTGCCCATCAGTCTGTCCTTTCGATAGGACGTATACCTTGAATATTCATTTCCCAGGCCCTGTCCACTTGAAGCCATGTCTCTGTTATTCCCACAACATCATACTTACCAATTTCCAACTGTGCCTCAAGCTCATCCACTTTATTTCTTATACTCCGTGCATTCATATACAATACTTTTAATTCATTACTCCCCTCACCTCCCATATCAATTCCTATTTCATTTGGCCATACTGTACAATCCCTTCTTGAGCTTTTGCCCCGTTAATTCTGTTGTCTTTCTTAACTTTTCTATTCTCTCTTTCCCTTTAACTCCATCGTTATATTTCCAGTTCGTCCCCTCCCCCCCACTATTTAGTTTAAACACACCCGTGTAGCAGTGGCAAACCTGCCTGCCAGAATGCTGGTCCCCCGTCTGTTAAGATGCAACCCGTCCGTTTTGTACAGTTCATCCTTACCCCAGAACAGATCCCAGTGGTCCAAGATTCTAAATCCCTGCTCCCCGCACCAGCTCCTCAGCCACACATTCAGATCCCCTATCTCCCTGTTCCTGTCTTCTCCAGCACAAGGAACTGGAAGCAAACCGGAGATAACCACCCTGGAGGTCCTGCTTTTCAGCCTTCTTCCGAGTTCTCTGAAGTCACGCTGCAGAATTTCTTTCCTCTTCCTTCCGACGTCGTTTGTGCCGACATGCACCACCACTTCTGGCTGTTCACCTTCGCCCTTGAGGATTCCCTGCAATTGGTCTGTGATGTCCTGGATCCTGGCACCAGGGAGGCAACACACCATCCTTAAATCCCGCCTGTTGCTGCAGAAACCTCTTTCTGTACCTCTCACTATGGAGAAGGGAGTCGTAGTGGATAGCAGAAAGTGTGGGGGGGAGGGAAAACTCGGTTTGGTGGTGGGATCTTATTGGAGATGGCGAAAGTTACAGAAAATTATCTACTGGACATGGAGGCTGGTGGAGTGGTAGGTGAGGACAAGAGGAACCCTATACCTTGTAGGGTGGCAGGAGAATGGGGTAAGGGCAGACGTGTGTGAAACGGAAGAGATGTGGTTGAGGGCAGCATTGATGGTAGAGGAAGGGAAGTCCCTTTCTTTGAAGAAGGAGGATATCTCCTTAATTCTGGAATGAAAAGCCTCATCCTGAGAATAGATATGGCAGAGATGGAGGAATTGAGAAAAAGGGATGGCATTTTTACAAGTAACAGGGCAGGAAGAGGTATAGTCCAGGTAGCTGTGAGAGTCATTGGTTTATAATAGACATCAGTAGATAAGCTATCTCCAGAGATAGAGACAGATCAAGAAAGGGGAGGGAGGTGTCAGAAATGGTCCAGGTAAATTTGAGGGCAGGGTGGAAGTTGCAGGAAAAAGTTGATGAATTTGACGAGCTCCGTGTGGGTGCAGAAAACAACACCAATGCAGTTGTTGATGTAGTGTAGGAAAAGTGGGGACAGACACTAGTGTAGACTGGGACCCATGCGAGTGCCCATGGTTACACCTTTAGTTTGAAGGAACTGGGAGGAGCCAAAGGAGAAACTATTAAGAATGAGGACAAGTTCCGCTAGGTGGGGGAGAGTGGTGGTGGAGGGGAACTGGTTGGGTCTGGCGTCCAGAAAGAAACGGAGAGCTTTGAGGCCTTCCTGGTGGGGGATGGAGGTGTATAGGGACTGGACATCCATAGTGAAAATAAGATGATGGGGGTCAGGGAATATGAAATCACTGCAAAGATCTAGAGTGTGTGAAGTCTTAGTTAAAAATCAAGAGCATGTGAAGTCTTAATTAAAACCAGATACTGTTTTGAATACGCAAACAACAGGAATTCTGCAGATGCTGGAAATTCAAGCAACACACATCAAAGTTGCTGGTGAACGCAGCAGGCCAGGCAGCATCTCTAGGAAGAGGTGCAGTCGACGTTTCAGGCCGAGACCCTTCGTCAGGACTAACTGAAGGAAGAGTTAGTAAGAGATTTGAAAGTGGGAGGGGGAGGGGGAGATCCAAAATGATAGGAGAAGACAGGAGGGGGAGGGATGGAGCCAAGAGCTGGACAGGTGATAGGCAAAAGGGGATACGAGAAGATCATGGAACAGGAGGTCCGGGGAAAAAGACAAGGGGGGGGGAAACCCAGAGGATGGGCAAGGGGTATAGTCAGAGGGACAGAGGGAGAAAAAGGAGAGTGAGAGAAAGAATGTGTGTATAAAAATAAATAATGGATGGAGTACGAGGGGGTGTGGGGCATTAGCGGAAGTTAGAGAAGTCGATGTTCATGCCATCAGGTTGGAGGCTACCCAGACGGAATATAAGATGTTGTTCCTCCAACCTGATTGTGGCTTCACCTTTGCAGTAGAGGAGGCCGTGGATAGACATGTCAGAATGGGAATGGGATGTGGAATTAAAATGTGTGGCCACTGGGAGATCCTGCTTTCTCTGGCGGACAGAGCGTAGATGTTCAGCAAAGTGGTCTCCCAGTCTGCGTCGGGTCTCGCCAATATATAGAAGGCCACATCAGGAGCACCGGATGCAGTATATCACTCCTGCTGCGTTGATGTGTGTTACTGTTTTGAATAAACCTTTGACGATATTTTCTCTTATATTCCAGTTTTCTATGTTCACCTTCAGAGTGAGATATCACACTAAGGTTCTTTCTGCCTGTACCTGATGATGTGAAATACGCCCTGTTATTTCCTGAAGAAAGTTGTTGAAGTGTCTTAGCTTATCTGCTCATTGAAAGCCACATCCCTATGGGAGGCAGGGATTGGTCCGTGTAAAGAGCATTGCAGCCCCCCACGCCCCCACCACTAGCTTCCATTTCGCTGATGATGTCATGGCACCAGTAAAGTTTAAATCTAGCATATGGTAACCATGAGGTCTCTTTTCTCTCTGGGATCACCATGGACCAGGTAGACGAGGGTGCCACGGAAACAGCTGACAGTGGAGATGTGCTGCAGGAAAGAGGGTCCGGGCACACACTTTAAATAAGTATTTGCCATTGTGTGTATCTTTAGTGCCTGTTTTGTCCTGCCACTTTGGGTGCTCAGTTTAGATAAGTATCTGTAATCAAGGTTTACTAAATGTTTGGTGTCTGTTTTGTCTTGTAAATAAATAGATAATCTTCTTACAGGTAGTGACACTGCCTTCTGTCCCCACTCACCGAACCCGTGAACTTGATTTCACACAACAAAGGCTTAACCAAGGGAACAAACTGGCTGACAGCAATGATGGCTTGAGGGACAGCTGTCACATGCACGATTATTGGGAAATTACTCAACATATTTGCAGAAAATGGTTGGGGTGTTACAAGGTCTGTGAATCCCTCAAGATTATCTCAATATTGATCTGCCAAACTAGTAAAAGAGCTTATTTAATATGATGTTGCAGCATAGGAACATATTGATCTGGAAAAGTCTAGCCAGAATATACAGCCACTCCCCAAAAGAATGCAAATGTCTGCAATAAAATCCTAACTAGGTCCGTTTCCCTTCTTGTGATAATACTGCCATCTTCTATTCAAAATTAAAAATGGCATTTCCCTTGTCCTCCAATTTTCCTAATGCCTTTCCAGTTCAAACCTTCCTTTCATCCTCAAGGCGCTCCCAGATTTATGACCATCTCTCTTACAACTTGCTATTTCAATATTTTTAACAAGGTTTCTGCCCAACCCACAGGAAAATGACTTGGGAAAGCTCTAAATTTGATTCTGTGTCCTGTTACTAAAATTCAATAACTCTCCTTCTTCTACCGAATCTTTCTTCAACCTCCAATATACTAGATCCTAGCAATCATCTCAAGTATCTCTCCCTTTATGTTCAACTCTGCCTCAATGGCCAATATGGCTTGATCCATTCCTACAAATTTGTTGGCTTCTTTGCCCTGCAAATACACTTGAACCTCAGTAGGCTGCTATCCATAACACCATAAGATACAGGAGCAGAATTAGGACATTCGGCCCATCAATTCTGTTTTGCCATTCGAACATGGCTGACTTTGCTTTCTTTTCTCAAGCCCATTCTCCCACCTCCATCCCATAATCCTTAACTCCCTTAGCAACAAAGAAGCTATCAATTGCTGCTTTAAATACACCCAATACATAGTCATCTGTAACAACAAATTCCGCAGATTCAGCATACTCTGGCTGAGAAAATTTATACTCATCTCAATTTTAAAGGGAGATCCTTTTATTCTGAATCTGTGCCCTTAGATCCTCAATTCACATACTGAAGAAAAAAATCCTCTCCACAACCACGCTGCACACAGTGGCCACTTTATTAGGTACACCTGCACAACTGCTTGTTAATGCAAAATCTAATCAGCCAATCATGTGGGAGGAACTCAATGCATAAAAGCATGCAGACGTGGTCAATGGGTTCAGTTTTTGTTCAGACCAAACTTCAGAATGGAGAAGAAATGTGATCTAAGTGGCTTGGACCATGGAACAATTGTTGGTGTCAGACTGGGTAGTTTGAGTATCTCAGAAACTGCTGATGCCTAGTGTTTTCACAGACAATCTCTAGTTTACAGGGAATGGTGCGAAAAGTGAAGAAACATCCAGTGAGCAGCAGTTCTGTGGGTGAAAACTTCTTGTTAATAAGAGAGGGCAGAGGAGAATGACCAGACTGATTCAAGCTGACAGAAACATGACAGTAACTCAAATAACCACATGTTACAGCAGTGGTGTGCAGAAGAGCATCTCTGAACACACAACATCTCAAATGTTGAAGTGGATGTGCTACAACAGCAGAAGACCATGAACATTCACTCAGTAGGCATTCTAAAGTGAAATTCTGGGGCTTAAATTCTATAGTTTCTGAAGACAGATGAAGGAGTTATGAGATGTTAATGAACTATATAATTTCTGTGGTCAACAAGCAGCTCCCCATTCTGTATTACGCAGCTGATGTTAGTTCTTCTGCCATGGTGGGAGGTTTTCCTGACCAATTAAGTCTGCAACTCACTGATTACAAGGCTTCAAGAATCTTAATATTGTGATCAATAACAACAAAGTACCAAATTTTCTGCTGCCATTAGCATTCGTTTGAAAAATATTGCCATTTGTTTTGGCATTGTTCCTGCTTTGTTTCCAAATGTTGAAATAGAAAGGATGGCTTGAGGCTTTTACTCAACAGGAGTTCATCACAAATCACACCTTACTGCTGAGGACATTCAGCTCATAAATTGCACTCAGTATATCCTATTGAAAAAAGATACATAAATTTATGAGACACTTTTGTGCAATGGATTACACTTAAGTAGTCCAGTCAATGACTGAAGATATATTCAAAGAGGGCAGTTTGCCATCTAAATTTAGAGACTGTAAGATAGTTCTATACTCACAGGAGTTTAACAGAATGAGAAGTAGTTGAACTACAAGGTTTTGAGAAGAATTGACAAGCTTTTTCTTTGGACTGGAGGATCCAAGGCAAAGGACACAATCTCCAAATAAGGGGTGATGATGCAGGACTGAGTTGACGAGACATCTATATATTCCTTCAGAATGTTTCAACTATCTCTAGTCCCAGTGCCAAGTGAAATGCCCCCAACTCAGAAAAGAAGTTATTTGCCCTCGTTATCTTAATATCCATTTGGAAGATGTATGTGACAACTTTCACTGAGGAGATCATTATGGAATAGCAGACATGTCCATATTGTGCATCACTGGGCTTCAGGTGAACAAGTTGCTCCCCAAACACCTGACTGCCAAACACTAGCCATGCTAGCCAAATATTTATCATTCTGTTTGAATATTGTAATATTCAAGATGACTGTTGATACCTTCAAATTCTTTGTAGTTCCTAACTTGTTGAAGTAGTGAAATCATTTCATTTTTACCCACAGCCGTTTCTGGCATCTGCAACCCTGAATGTTGAAACTGCAGTGAGCAAAACAGTTCAGAATTGTCTTACTGCTTATTTCTCACCAACTAACAGTGACAAAAATCACTGCTCTTTGAACATAAATACATGCTATTTAAAAAACTGTTCACTCCAAGCACAGTGTAGTATCTAATGGCCACTCAACTACACGTGACTGATGCTAGTTAGAAACTGTTCAGTAACAGTCTCCTGTCCTTATTAAGCGTTATAGTGCCCCAAATAAATGAAGGGGATCCCGAGTATTTTCTCAATTAGTGTTTGTTCTTTAAGAGTTGTCCCAAATAAATGCTGCCCCAATTGACCAATGGCCCAATTAACCAGAATCCACTGTAGCACCATTTATGATTGCCTTGCAATCAATGAAGTACTTTTAAAGAGCAGTCACTGTGGCAAGATCAGAAATAAAACAGCATGGTTGAGCTGTTGAAACTGTCTTGGGTGAATCATTTATGATAAATGCTTTGTGACTCTTGGCTGTTACAAGATATCTCACTCATAGAAGCAGTTTGGTGGGGGTGGGGGGGGGGGAGAAGAAAAAAGTAGCCAAAAGCATAATTTAAACATCAGTTTCTTGTTGTCCAAATCTTGATATTCTCATGGCCTTGATTGATTTCTCTGTTGGTTATTGTTGGTACAAAATTTCTGCTGAAAAAGATCAGTTATTTCTGCTTTTAGCCAAGTTGAATGGAGCAGGATTGTATGTTTGCTTCATATGTAATTAAAATCATTAGATGCCATAATAGTTATAAGCTCAAAATAGACCGAGGTTATTTTGATAGTTTCTCCAGAGCTCACAGCATCCTGTTGTAATTTCCGTTCTTCTCTCCTGGAGAAATTTGTGTGGGATGACACATTTCAATACTGGGAAGCTGTGAGCATATTTGCATATTTTCTAATGACAGACAACCTGCCTGAACCTGTTACCAAAGAGGTACCATGAGGGTAAAGTGAAAGAAACAGAAGGCAAGCCACAACTAGTTACGCCGCAGCTGGTAACTGCTCAGCATGTCACACACTCTAATTAGAATCTCCTTGAAGGAAAGCAGAAATTGGGCATTTTACCATCACTATTTTATTATGGACAAAGTTCAGTGCTCCTTTCAGCATTATAAGGTGACCTCGCCGTGCATTTTTTTATCTGAGCAGATCGATGTTACAATGGCATTGAGCAATATATTAGAGGCATCACATCCAAAAAAACACACTAATTTATCAATATGCAAGCTTATTGAACTCTAATACATCTTGCATGACTTTTATCTCAGGCAATGTTACAACAAATTTGTCGAATCACTGTTACTTTCATTGGATTTGCATTGTGTCTAATACTGACATTCAATGTTTGGAGAGGTGCAAGAATGCATTTGTTGGTTGAATCATTTTCCCTTACCACCATGTTGTGCTGTCTATTGTATGTTGTCACATATGTGGTCACAAAACACTCAGCCAAAAGGATATCCTGACATTGAACAACACCATCAACAAAAGCTGCAATAAACGTGCAAAATTCACACACTGGAAATATTCAATTGACTTGTCAATTGAGCAGTCTCTGTTGTGCAAATCACAGTGAAACTGTTAGCATTACTACAGAGTAAATCAGACAGCTATAATCAGTATCACATATGTACAGTTAAGAATGACATTTGGGAAGCCCCACCTGAATTGACCAGTTCCTCCAGAAAGTGTGGAATACCAATATCCCATAGAAAGATTGAACATTAAAATTAAATGGGAGTGTGTGAATTTTGTAATATTTACATAAATACCCAGTAAGCTCACCAGAGAAAGTCATCCGTTATCGACTCTGCTAGAAGTAAATGTTTAAAAATCTTCTTTACCTCTGAAATTTAAGTTTAATAATCGTGGAATTCTAGTCTTCAAATTTTTATAATTCTAGAAATATTAAATGTAAACTATGTTTAAAAATTGTCTTCTTCCATCTTTGTCTTTTTTATACAAACATTTATAACTTTTATAATTCTCAGAAATATTAAATATAAACTATTTTTAAAAATTGACTTCTTCCATCTTTGTCTTTTTTCTTCATCTTCATCTTCCTTTCTCTCTTATAGTTTAGTTTGATTTGAATTAACCATTCACACTGAACCTTGTCTCCCATATGGTCACACTTCACGTTTTCTTCAAATGAAATTCCACATGCCATTCCTCTGCTTATCTTATGGGATTTTGCCTTCATTAGTCGGAGCAAAGAATATTAGAACAGGGAGGTTATGGAACCATTTATAATGCGTTGGTGAGGCCACAGCTAGAGTACTGTGTAGATTTCTAGCCTGCACTGTATAGGAAGGACATGATTGCATTACAGAGGGTGCAGAGGAGATTCACCAAGATGTTGTTTAAGATGGAATATTTCAGTTATGGGAAAGAATGGATGCATTGAGTTCTATTTTACTTGGAGTGGAGGAGACTGAAGGCTATCTGATAGGGGTTAAATTAAGAGGGACATAGATGGAGCAGAAAGTAGGACATTTTCCCTATAGACGAGGTGTCTAAAACTAGAGGTCATAGGATTACGGTAAAGACTAGAAATTTTAGAAAGGGTTCCAAAAAGATTTTTTCTTAACTGAGTGTAGATCAAATCTGGATTTCACTGCCCAACGGGGTGTTGGAAGCAGGTACTTTCAAAACATTTAGTAAGTATTCAGGTGAGCATTTGAAATGCCAGGGCAAAGAAGACCCTGAGCCAAGCACTGGAAAATGGGATTGATTCGTATAGTTATTTGGTGGTTAGCTTGAAGACAGTGGGCCGAAGGTCATACTTTCCTGAGGTATAAACCTTGACTCAACAGTTAGGTGAGACCATCAGTTATGTTGAAGCAAATGTCTTGATACTGTAGTTGCTGAAACATCTGGCTCAGCAGGTCACTTGCAATTAATGATCCTTCACTGTATTCCATTAGCCAGTACCATTGCCATTTGTGTCATTCAGTGTCTCTTGGTCCCCACCATCACCGACATTTCCTTTGTGTTTCCTCCCCTTCTCCAACTTTGCAATTTGAAAATGAACTTGATCTCCAATCTTTCATAGTTTTAATGAAAGATCACCAACTTAAAACATTTACCCTGTTTCTCTCTCCATCAATGCTGCTTGATCTGCTGAGTATTTCTGTCATTTTTTATATTTATTTCAGATTTTCAGCATCTGTAGCTTTTATTTTTGTTTTACGATTACTCTACAATTGGCACATTTGTTTGCAGGATAACAGATAAACAGAATTCAAAGCATAAGATTTACTGTTCCTCTGTACTTAAAATTACCCGAGACATCACTCCAATAAGTGCATAAGAATGTTGGCTGATAAACATTGTCAGTATGGACACTATACTGTAGATAGACAAACAGCTATTGCAAAGGTGGAAGCTCTTCTCAAAGCCTGAGAAACATGAGTGAAATGGACTTTAAGAAAAGATGCTATTGAAAATGTGAAGATCATCCTTCACAATTCTGACAGCTTAGAACAATGTACTCTCTGCCAAAAATTTTCTCATTGAAAGGGCAGCAACAAAGCTCATATGATGGAATCACCAACACATAGGACTGTACAGCATAGGAATGGACCCAATGGTGCACTCTGCTGACCTTTTCGCCCAGTTACGCTAATCCTATTTGCCCACATTATGTCCATATCATTCTATGTCTTACTAACTTAAATGCCTGCCTAATTATCTCTGAAGTTATCTCTGAAGGGGGGTTTTATCCCCCCTTGTTCAATCCCTTCCTACCTATGTTCCTGACACTTCTCACGCTCTTAAACTTTTGGATGATTTTAAGTTCCCTGGCCCCCACTGCTTTATTTTCATCATAGATGTCCAGTTCCTATATACTTTCGTCCCCTATCAGGAAGGTCTCAAAGTTCGCCACTTCTTATTGGATCCCAGACCTAATCAGTTCCCCTCTACCACCACTCTGCTCCGTCTAGCGGAATTAGTCCTTACTCTTAATAATTTCTCCTTTGGCTCCTCCCACTTCCTCCAAACTAAAGGTGTAGCTATGGGCACCAGTATGGATCCTAGCTATGCCTGCCTTTTTGTTGGCTTTGTGGAACAATCTATGTTCCGTGCCTCTTCTGGTATCTGTCCCCCACTTTTCCTTCGCTACATCAACGACTGCATTGGCGCTGCTTCCTGCACGCATGCTGAGCTCGTTGACTTTATTAACTTTGCCTCCAACTTTCACCCTGCCCTCAAGTTTACCTGGTCCATTTCCGACACTTCCCTCCCCTTTCTAGATCTTTCTGTCTCTATCTCTGGAGACAGCTTATCTACTGATGTCTACTATAAGCCTACAGACTCTCACAGCTATCTGGACTATTCCTCTTCTCACGCTGTCTCTTGCAAAAACGTCATCCCCTTCTCGCAATTCCTCCATCTCCGTCGCATCTGCTCTCAGGATGAGGCTTTTCATTCCAGGACGAGTGAGATGTCCTCTTTTTTTAAAGAAAGGGGCTTCCCTTCCTCCACCATCAACTCTGCTCTCAAACGCATCTACCCCATTTCACGCACATCTGCTCTCACTCCATCCTCCCGCCACCCCACTAGGAATAGGATTCCCCTGGTCCTCACCTAATACCCCACCAGCCTCCGGGTCCAACATATTATTCTCCGTAACTTCCGCCACCTCCAACGGGATCCCACCACTAAGCACATCTTCCCCTCCCACCCCCCCCCCCACTTTCCGCAGGGATCGCTCCCTACGCAACTCCCTTGTCCATTCGTCCTCCCCACTGATCTCCCTCCTGGCACTTATCCCTGTAAGCGGAACAAGTGCTACACATGCCCTTACACTTCCTCCCTCACCACCATTCAGGGCCTCAAACAGTCCTTCCAGGTGAGGCGACACTTCACCTGTGAGTCGGCTGGGGTGATATACTGCGTCCGGTGCTCCCGATGTGGCCTTCTATATATTGGCGAGACCCGACGCAGACTGGGAGACCGCTTTGCTGATCACCTACGCTCTGTCCACCAGAGAAAGCAGGATCTCCCAGTGGCCACACATTTTAATTCCACATCCCATTCCCATTCTGACATGTCTATCCACAGCCTCCTCTACTGTAAAGATGAAGCCACACTCAGGTTGGAGGAACAACACCTTATATTCCGTCTGGGTAGCCTCCAACCTGATGGCATGAACATCGACTTCTCTAACTTCCGCTAATGCCCCACCTCCCCCTCGTACCCCATCTGTTATTTAATTTTGTACACACATTCTTTCTCTCACTCTCCTTTTTCTCCCTCTGTCCCTCTGACTATACCCCTTGCCCATCCTCTGGGTTCCCCCCCCCCCCCCGTCTTTCTCCCCGGACCTCTTGTCCCATGATCCTCTCGTATCCCCTTTGCTAATCACCTGTCCAGTTCTTGGCTCCATCCCTCCCCTCCTGTCTTCTCCTATCATTTTGGATCTCCCCCTCCCCTTCCCATTTTCAAATCTCTTACTAGCTCTTCTTTCAGTTAGTCCTGACGAAGGGTCTCGGCCTGAAACATCGACTGTACCCCTTCCTAGAGATGCTGCCTGGCCTGCTGTGTTCACCAGCAACTTTGATATGTGTTGCTATCTCTGAAGTATAATGATATATGATTCCACCATCTCCTCCAGCATGTTCCAGTTAGCAACCACATTCTGTGTAATTATTTTCCCCTCAAACCCTTTTTAAAACTCTTTGCTTTCACCTTAAACCTATGCCCTCTTTTTTATGATACCACTGTGGTTTGGCAGTGCAACCAAGTCTTTGGGTATATTTAAAGTGGAAAATGATAGGTTCTTAATTAGTAAGAGTGTCAAAAGTTACAGAGAGAAGACAGGAAAATGGTGTTGAGGGGAATAATAAAAAAATCTTAGTGGAATGGCAGAGCAGACTTGATAGGCTGAATGGCTCCTCTGTCTTATGGTCTTATATTGGAAAAAGATTTTGACTAACTACATTATTTGTATCTCTTATATCTTTAGACATCTTTATCAGGTCATCGTTCAGTCTTCTTCACTCTAGGGAATCTCTCCCCATAAGTGATGTTCTCCCATCTACACTGAAGCTGATAGATAGCATGAAGATCAGATCTTACAAAGCAAATGTGTAACTTCTGGCAAGAATGGGAAGTATAAATATAGTGATTTGAAAATTGAAGTGGAAGGCAGTGGTCTGTTTATCAATATAAACATTGATACAATGTTCAATGCTCAATTATGTTCATCAAATAGTTCAACAAGGAGTCAGTAAGCAAGAGCATGTTGAACCTGAGGACATATTCCAGAGAAATACCACAAGCATAAAAGGTTGTCTCAAAGAAACATGGTTTAACAGAATTAGTGTGAGACTACATGTGCAATGTGCCAAATGCTAAGCCAATTTACTTCAAGCTCACATGAAGGCTGAAATCCATAAGGAGTTAGACAAACCTGAATAATAGGGTGAGTTAGTCAAGAATGGATAGAATGAGTGGGTGACACCCCCCAACCCCATGGACATTGTACTGTCCCTCCGATACCTTGTTCATTGGCCATCTTGATATACGACAGAAGCTCCTTTGGAATGTTGATTTTTAAACAGTGTTACTTGTTTTATCCATCGTACATTGTGTATATGTGATGGTGCAGACAGCTTTTATGAAGTCAAAAAAAGACCAAGTAAGTGCTTAGTGATGATCTCTATAATTTTCTTTGGCTTGTGATACTGCAGGTGTGAAAGTGTCACACTGCTGCAGCAACACAAGTTCAATCCTGACCTCTCTAGCTGTTGTTGGGAAGTTTGAATCTCCCTCCTGGTTCCACTTGGGTTTCCTCTGGATGCTGTGGTTTCCTCCCACATTCCAAGAAATGCTAGTTGTTAGTTTGATTGGCTCCTTAAATTACACATAGATTCAGGGAGGAGGGGAGGTGAAGGATGGTGTTAATGGGCATGTGAGAGAAAATAGGTTACAGAGACATAATTGGAGGAATTTGACATCACATGTGAACCTAACTTTTTTTTACCCAATCTTTTAATTATACTGTATTTTCCTTGTTCTTCTTACCCTTGTGCCTCTATGCAGGGCCTTGGAAATTTTGATAGTGACAAAGATTTTAGAAAGTATGGCTGCTGGTAATGACCCTTTCCAAAGCTCAAAAGCTGAAGGCCAGCAGTTTTAACACTGTTTTACTGCATCATTAAAACACTTGTGACAACGTTCCAAAGCAGTTCATGGGAGATTCTTCTAATGGAGGCACCTTTGACTACTTGAAATTCTGAAAATTGAAATTTCGTGAAATTCTGTTTCATTTATGCCATAACCTTTATTTTAGGCCAGATGAAGAATGAAGACCAACTCTTGGCATTGATCAACCTTTAAGATAACTTTTATATTTTAAAGTGTTTTTGAGTTCTTTCACGGATGAGTGTTATTACCATCACACCATCAAAATACTGAATTTAATTTAAAATGAAACTACAAACCAAGATTACAAAATTAATCCTGCAAATAAAAACCATGCCCTTTAATGAAAAAACTAATGCTTACAAAACATCTGCCAAACCCTTCCCAACTCTGGAATAAACAGCATTCAAATTTCAAACAGATTACAGAGATCACAAACACGAGAAAATCTGCAGATGCTGGAAATCGAAGCAACACACACAAAATGTTGGAGGAACTCAGCAGGCCAGGCAGCATCTACGGAAAATAGTACAGTCGACGTTTCAGGCCGAGACCCTTCAGCACGACTGGAGAAAAAAAGATGAAAAGTCAGAGTAAGAAGATGGGGGGAGGGCATGGTGGGGAGAAAGAAATACAAGGTGAAAGGAGAAACCAGGAGGGGGAGGGGTGAAGTGAAAAGCTGAGAAGTCGACTCTCGACACACTTTCTTTTATCAATTAAACATTCAGAGAAATCTCAACAACTCTTGAAAAGGCCAACCACTGCTCCAATCTGCTAATTAAATTTGCTGACAATACTCCATTGATTGGCCTAATCTCAAACAATAACGAGGTGGTTTACAGGGAAGAAGTCATCTCTCTGACACAGTGGTGTCAAGAAAACAACCTCTCCCTCAATGTCGCAAAAACAAAGGATCTGGTTGTGGACTACAAGATGAATGGAGTCAGGCTAACCCCTATTGACATCAATGGGGTTGAGAGGGTAAACAGCTTTAAGTTCCTTGGACCTCACCGAGGACCTCACATGGTCTGCGCACACCAGCTGTGTGGTGAGAGTGGCACAATAGCACCTTTTTCACATATGGGCCCCCACATCTTAAGGGCTTTCTACAGGGGCACAATTGAGAGCATCCTGACTGGCTGTATCACTGCCTGGTATTGGAACTGTACCTTCCTTAATCGCAGGACCCTGCAGAGAGTGGTGCGGACAGCCCAGCGCATCTGTCGTTGTGAACTTCCCATTATTCAGGACATTTACAAAGACAGGCGTGAAAAAAGGGCCCAAAGGACCATTGGAGACCTGAATCACCCCCACCACAATCTGTTCCAGCTGCTACTATCCGGGAAATGATGCCGCAACTAAAAGCAAGGACAGCTTCTTCCACCAGGCCATCAGACTGATTAATTCATGCTGACACAATTGTATTTCTATGCTATGTTGACTGTCCTGTTGTACATACTATTTATTACAAACTACTATAAATTACACATTGCAAATTTAGACGGAGAAATAACAAAGATTTTTACTCCTCATGTATGTGAAGGATGTAAGAAATAAAGTCAATTCAATTCAGTTCAATTCAATAATTGTGTCTCTGTATTTTTTTAATTGATCTGCTGCTCATTTTGGGCCCATCTTGACAACTTTATTGCCTGTTGTGTGATGGTAAAGACGTGATGTTAATAACATTTCTCACTTTTTAAAGAAAAAGTTGGCTAAGTCTGGCACTTGCTAACTCAACTGGATACCTAGCTTGTAAATGTTTATTTCTTAGATAAAACACTCAAGTAGTAACTCACCTGATAATGGCTCGAAAGAGGTGTTGGCTCTGGGTAAGTTTCTGTTAAGGTTTGTTTTTTTCTCTTACTGTACCTAGTGTAGAAAATGGCTGTTGTGTGTTCTTCATGTTGGATGTTGGAGTCTTGGAAGACCCAGAGTCTTCCTGGGAAGGACACCTGTGTGAAGTGTGCAGGGACTGCAGCTCCTTGAAGACCATGTTAGGGATCTGGAGTAGCAACTGGATGACGTTCGGCTTGTACGGGAGAGTGAGGAGATAATTGATCAGAATTACAGGGAAGTAGTCAGCCTGAAGTTGCAGGATGTGAGTAGCTGTGTGACTGTCAGGAGAAATGGAAATGTGAATAGGCAGTTAGTGCAGAGCACCCCTGTGGCCATTCCCCTCAATAATAAGCATACTATTGTGGGGGATGAACTCCCAGGGGAATGCCACAGAGACCAGGTTATTGGCACTGAACATGGGTCCATGGTGCAGAAGGGAAGGAGGGAGAAGAGGGGAGCAGTAGTGGTAGGGGACTCAATAGTCAGAGGAACAGACAGGAGGTTCTGTGGACGTGAATGGGACACCTGAATGGTATGTTATTTCCCAGATGCCAGGAATGTCTTGGATTGTGTCCACAACATTTTAGAGCAGGAAGGAGAGCAGCCAGGTGTCTTGGTACAAATTGGTACCAATGATATAGGTCAGAAAAGCAAAGAGGTCCTGAAAAAAGAATTTAGAGAACTCAATAGAAAGCTGAGAAGCAGGACCTCCCGGGTAGTAATTTCTGGATTGTTGCCTGTGCCACGCACCAGAGAGGGTAGAAACAGGATGATTTGCAAATTAATCTGTGGCTGAGAAGCTGGTGCAGGGGGCTTCAGGTTCTTGGATCATTGGGATCTCTTCTGGGGGAGTATGACCTGTACAAAAGGGATTGGTTGCACCTGAACCCGAGGGGGGCCAATATCCTCGTGTAAACACGAGGAATTCTGCAGATGCTGGAAATTCAAGCAACACACATCAAAGTTACTGGTGAACGCAGCAGGCCAGGAAGCATCTTTAGGAAGAGGTACAGTCGCCGTTTCAGGCCGAGACCCTTCGTCAGGACTAACTGAAGGAAGAGCTAGTAAGAGATTTGAAAGTGGGAGGGGGAGGGGGAGATCCAAAATGATAGAAGAAGACAGGAGGGGGAGGGATGGAGCCAAGAGCTGGACAGGTGATTGGCAAAGGGGATATGAGAGGATCATGGGACAGGAGGTCTGGGGAGACAGACAAGGCGGGGGGAACCCAGAGGATGGGCAAGGGGTATAGTCAGAGGGACAGAGGGAGAAAAAGGAGAGTGAGAGAAAGAATGTGTGTATAAAAATGAATAACGGATGGGGTACCAGGGGGAGGTGGGGCATTAGCGGAAGTTAGAGAAGTCAATATTCATGCCATCAGGTTGGAGGCTACCCAGACGGAATATAAGGTGTTGTTCCTCCAGCCTGAGTGTGGCTTCATCTTTACAGTAGAGGAGGCCGTGGATAGACATGTCAGAATGGTTCTTACTAACTCTTCCTTCAGTTAGTTCTGACGAAGGGTCTCGGCCTGAAACGTCGACTGTACTTCTTTCTAGAAATGCTGCCTGGCCTGCTGCGTTCACCAGCAACTTTGATGTGTGTAGCTTCTTTCTCTCACTCTCCTTTTTCTCCCTCTGTCCCTCTGACTATACCCCTTGCCCATCCTCTGGGTTCCCCCCCCTTGTCTTTCTCCCCAGACCTCCTGTCCCATGATCCTCTCATATCCCCTTTTGCCAATCAACTGTCCAGCTCTGGGCTCCATCCCTCCCCCTCCTGTCTTCTCCTATCATTTTGGATCTCCCCCTCCCCCTCCCACTTTCAAATCTCTTACTCACTCTTCCTTCAGTTAGTCCTGACGAAGGGTCTCGGCCCGAAACGCCGACTCTACCTCTTCCTAGAGATGCTGTCTGGCCTGCTGCGTTCACCAGCAACTTTGATGTGTGTTGCAATATTCTCGCGGGCAGGTTTGTTAGAGCTGTTGAGAAGGGTTTAAACTAATTTGGCAGAGGTTGGGAACCAGAGTGAAGGGACTCAGGATAGGACGGATAGTGAAAAAAGCAATGATAGTATGCAGCCAGACTGTCAGGAAGGGCAGGCAGATGATAGGACAAAATTGCAGCCAGCAGGGTAAATATCAGTGAATTAGGGATGCAGAATCACAAAGGGTAGCAAATACAGTACTCAAAGTGTTATATCTCAATGCATGTAGTATAAGAAATAAGGAGGATGATCTTGTTGCTCTGTTACAGATTGTCAGCTATGATGTTGTTGGCTATCACTGACCTGTGGCTGAAAGATGATTGTAATTGGGAGGTGAATGTCCAAGGTTACGCTTTATATCAGAGGGATAGGAAAGCAGGCAGAGGGGGGTGGTGTGGTTCTGCTGGTAAAGAATGACATCAAATCATTTGAAAGATGTGACATAGGATTTGAAAATGTTGATCCCTTGTGGGGGGAGTTAAGAAACCGCAAGGACAAAAGGACCCTGATGGCAGTTGTATACAGGCCTCCAAACAGTGGCTGGAATGTGGACCACAGATTACAATGGGAAATAGAAAAGGCGAGTCAAAAGGGCAATGTTATGGTAGTCATGGTAGATTTCAACATGCACATTGATTGCGAAAATCAGGTTGGAAATGGATCTCAAGAGAGTGAGTTTGTTGAATGTCTACAATATGTTTTTTTTAGAGCAGTTTGTTGTTAAGTCTACTAGGGGATCAGCTATACTGGATTGGGTGTTATGTAATGAACTGAAGGTGATTAGGGAGCTTAAGGTAAAAGAAACCTTAGGAGGCAGTGATCACAATATGATTGTGTTCATCTTGAAATTTGATAGGGAGAAAGTAAAGACTGAGGTAGCAGTATTTCAGTGGAGTAAAGGAAGTTACAGTGGTATGAGAGGAGTTGGCTGAAGTAACTTGGAAGGAGCTGCTGACAGGGATGACAGCAGAGCAGCAATGGGGTGCGTTTCTAGGAAAAACCAGGAAGGTGCAGGATAGATGTATTCCAAAAACAAAGGAATACTCAAATGATAAAATAGTACTACTGTGGCTGACAAGGGAAGTCAAAGCAACTGTATAAGCAAAAGAACAACAAAGCAAAAAATTAGCAGGAAGACAGAAGATTGGGAAGCTTTTAAAAACGGACAGAGAGCAACCAAGAGTCATTAGGAGGGAAAAGATGAAACATAAAAGCAAGCTAACAAACAATATCAAAGTGGATTGTAAAAGCTTTTATGAGTCTGTAAAAAAATAAAAGAAAGATGAGAGTGGATATGGGACCACTAGAAGATGAGGCCAGAGAAATTATAATGGACAAGGAGATGGCAGATGAACTAAATAAGGTGTGAAGGGTGTGAGGGAAGAGGAGCGCAGTCATATTGCAAGAGAGAAGGTGTTCCAAAAGCTCAAAGACCTAAGGGTACATAAGTCACCCAGACCAGATGATCTGCACCCTAGGGTTCTCAAAGATGTAGCAGTAGAGATTGTGGAGGCATTAGCAACAATCTTTTAAAAACCATGGTGCCAGAGGATTGGAAAATTGCAAATGTCACTCCACTTTTTAACCTTCTTGAAACACAGTTATTCATGGGGTGAAGATGCTCCACCAGTGTAGTTAGGTACAGAGTAATAGGGTGTTGGCCCAATGAAGGTCAAGTATATATAGTAAAGCACACAAAATGCTGGAGGAATTCAGCACCAGGGCTGGATTAACCTAGTAGCAAAAGTAGCATATGCTATGGTCCCCGCATTTTCAAGGGCCCCGCCCGCACTAAATGCTTGCAAGCTGCAATCTGGTGAAATCGTATTCTCACGACTGTTAGAGTGAGTTTTGGGTAGACGATTCATTTACACTTAAATAATAAATGACTTCAGCCATCAGTATTCTGTTCTTTGACAAAGTACTGTGGATTGTGTTCATAACAATGCATTTCCTAAAAGCTGTGAACCCAGTTTCATTTGTAACAATGCATCTCTGGTGCCTCTGAGACAAGAATGCTAAGTTTACACCATACCTCTGCTTTTGAATATGAATTGTCCTCTACGTTAGCACGTAAGATACCAAATAATGTATTATGGATTTTAACTTGCATTCCTAAAGGCCATGAATGTCAGCTTAGTCATACTAGCGCTGGTAGAATTAATTTAATCAAAAGATGTGAAAACTTCAAAGAATTGTCTATAAGCATTAATTTTCTTTCAATTTGTAGAAAGCCTGTACACATTTTTTTCTGCTTCTGCTTGTTGGTGGGATCTCCTTTCTGCTGCATTATCTGACGGTGGTGCTCATTTGCCCATTGTGAAAAGAATGTCAGATACCAGGTGCTCAGCTCGTGCAGATGCAACAAAAGCACTTTTACACAGCTTTACTGCAGTAAAACAACTCTTGGATGACATTTCAAATAACAATGATCAGAAGGCAGTGTCGACAACAGGCTCGTGGACTACTTTCAACCATGATGAAGTTGGAAACAGGAATAATACTTGTGAGATCAAGTATTACAGCATTTTCAAATGACCAGTGCTTCTTCGCAATCTTCTGTCCAAGTCTTGGACACAGCTTGTGCACTCTATGAATCTTTACATGGATATATTCGACCTATGCGGTCTACTTTTTCAGACATTGAGCAAAAAGCCAAGGATCTGACTAAGTGTGAAGATAATTAACAGCAAACTCAAAGAAAACACAAGCAAAAACTCATGTATGATGATTTCAGTGGTTCCAGCACTCTTGATCCACTTGTTGAAACTCTAAACGCCTTCTCAGAAGTTTAAAAGCTGAAAATTTCTTGCCATTATTGACAGCTTGCTTTCTGCCCTGTCAAAAGGGCAGAAAACTTATCTGAAGGTGAATGGTGTTTTTGGATTCCTTCATCAGTTACAGTCATTTACACTTGAAGAGATCGTAAAGAGGTCATCAAACCTTATTAAATCATATCTGGAAGATCTGGAAGAAAGTCTTAATGAAGAATTTGTGAAGTTTACTGAACTGTTGAAAACTGATCTTGCTTCTCATATTGGTGCCAAACAAGACCTTGTAGAGTTACAGTTGTACCGTTCGATAACTGACAATTCTTTGGAGTCATGTTTTCCAAATGTAGAAAATGCCTAATGCATCTATTTGTCACTCATGGTTACAACTGCAGTGGAGAACGCTCATTTTCAAAACTGAAAAGGATTAAAAATGAACTAAGGAGAACCATGGGTCAAAACAGATTGAACAATCTCCCTCTAATGAGCATTGAACATGAACTTCTGCGTGAAATAGACATTTCCTATCAACAAATTTGCTCATGCTAAATCTAGAAAATCTAACTTTTAAATTGTAGTTTTGTTACTTTTGACATCTGAAATTGATACCTACATGTAAGTAATACTATTACTGAAGTGTCAGACATTTGTCGTATTATCTGGCTGTATAGAAAATGAAAAAATTGAATTACTTTACCATGCAAGCAAATAATTTATGTTTTAATACTTATGTGCATTTTTTAAATTTAGGGCCCCTTTATAACATATACTATCAGGCCCCGCACTAGTTTAATCCGGTGCTGCCCACCACCTTCTTTTGTTGACATGAATGAGTATTACAACCAGAGATTTTGATCAATTTAACTGAGAATTTTTATTTGTGAATCACATGCTTCTTTTTTCACAGTAGAGCTCAAAAAACAGGGTAAATTTTAAAGCATGAAAATCTCAAAATTCAAAAACTGAAATGTCAGCAGTTCAAAAGTATTCACCCTCCTTTGCTCAGTACTTAGTTGAACTGCCGCACAGCTATTACAGTCAGTATTTTACGTGGGTAAGTCTCTTTTAGCTTTGTACAAAGCTTCAGCAAGGTTTGCCCATTCCTCCTTGCAAAATTACTCAAACTGTGCCAGGTTGGTTGGGGAACGGCGGTCAACAGCAGTCTTGAGGTCTTGGATGAGATGTTTGATCGAGTTAAGGTCAGGACTCTGACCAGGCCAATCAAGGACTTCAATTTTCTTCCTTTTTGGCCACTCCATGGTTTCTCTAGCAGTGTGTTTTGGGTCATTGTGCTGCTGCAAGATGAACTTACTCCCCAGTTTAAGCTTTCTGGCAGAGGCAGGTTTTTAACCAGGATCTCTCTATTTAGCAGCAATCACCTTCCCATCAATCCTGACAGGTTTCTATCCCTGCTGCAGAAAAGCATCCCCATAGCGTAATGCTACCTCTACCATACTGTACAGTAGGGATGGTGCTACCTAGCTGATGCGCAGTATTCGATTTACATCACATCTACCATTTAGTGTTGAGGATAAAAAGTTCCACTTTAGTCTCATCTGACCACAAGACCTTTTTCCACACCTTTACAGTATCTTCTAAGTGAGGCTTTGCAGAGTCTTTACAGACAAGGAAATGCATGTTTTTAAGCCAGGGTTTCTTCTTTGCCGCTCTTCCATAAATACTCTTTTTGTGCAAGGCTTTTGTGCAAGGCCTTCGTGATTGTGGAGCCACGAACCTCATCTCCAGTTGCAGCCACTGACTTCTGCAGCTCACTCAGGGTGACTGTTGGTGTCACAGCAGCCCCTCTTCCAAGTGTCATTCTTCTCCAGTGACTAAGTTCAGAGGGGCAGCCTGGCCAAAGCAGTGAGGCTGTGGTTTCATATTTTTTTCACTTTTTCACAATGGACTGCACTGAGCTCTGAGGCGTGTTCAGTACCTTTAAGATGATCTTGTACCTTTCCCCAGATTTGTGCTTCTCCATTATCATTTCTCTGACTTGTCTTGAATGCTCTTTTGTCTTCATTTTGGTTTGGTTTGTTGAAAAACCACCATAATGTTGGAGGTGAGACATACAGAGAGAAGACATATTTATCCTTATGAATTCATTGAAAACAGGTGGTGCTCCAATTTTCTACATCAATAAATTGGGTGAGTCAGTAAGGTAATGTACAATATTGCACCTAAGGAAGTAATTGAAAGAGGAAGAATACTTCTTCAGCCTCACCATTACGGTTTTTAATTTTTAGTTAATTGTTGACATGTTTGGGAATTTTTCTTTTGATTTGATACGATGCACAATGTTTTGTAGATTATCTCAAAATATCCTACTTCAATATATTTTAAGTTTAGAAAAAGAGATAGTAAAATGTGAAAATAGTTGTGGGGGCTGAATACTTTTTCAAGACACTGTGCATACTGAAGTCATGTGTGCTCAACATGCAAAATAATAGTAATAATATTGTTACCTAATTATGAAATTAAATTCGATTATTGTCAATCTGTTTGCAATCAAAGATGAATGTAACCTGTTGGGTTTCTTCCTATTGGATACATAATTCTGTTGGAACTGAGTGGAGAACCTGAAACAGTACAAGTTAGTGTGTAGCTTGTTCTGGTATTATTTGGAGATCCCAACAAATAGGATTGATAAGAAAAGGTTAAAATAAGCACAAACATTTATATCCTTATAGAAGCAGATTGTTAAACTTATAAAGACTATCTGGAATTCCACTGTTAAAATTATCGAAAGAAGTGAATGTTTCCTTTGTATTGAGCTTGTACCACTACTAGATTGATTTGTAGGTAATACATAGTGTGTATCAACAATATTCTGACAAGTTGTAGTTAAAGATCCAAGGGAAAGTAATTTTGTAGTAGAGCTGTTTTTAACCAGGGATGCAGTTGAGAATATGATAGGATGTAAGTCACAAAATGTTGTTTCTTATTTTCAAATATCTCCTCCTGCTCATCTCTTTGCTATGGGCAGTTATAATTTAACTGGTTGTTGGTATATCTGGAGGGAAATCTTTGATGGCCCAACTTGCTGTTCTGATTGAAAATTTTCTAAAGCTGTCTGATGTTTTTGAAATCTCTGGAATCATCAGCCTTTTGGATGAGGCATTGGAGACAAAAAAAGCCCCTTAGCACAATTTTGAAGATCATGGCTGTTTCCCTGGTGTTCAGGCCAATATGTATCCATCAGCCTGCATGGAAACTGTACAAACTGACTTTAAAGTTATGTATATATTAAAAAATAAGCTGCACCAAAAGAAAATGGCTCTTTGCACAATAGCGTTGGGACATCCTACATTGTGAACAATACCAAATTCTCAGGTCCTTTCTTTACAAATACTCAAGGTTGTAATTTATGGACTATAAAGTGGAAACTATGACCCAGCACCACTAGGACAGCTTTTGATAATATTATTTTAATACTCTCCTAACATATACATATTTTTGTTTTGTTTTCCAGAAGCATTTTCCTTGTGCCTTCGTATTTCTGCTTGATAATAATGAATAAGTTTCTGATTGTATTTGATTTTGATGAGACCATCATTCAACACAACAGTGACTATGTCATCCTCAAATGTAACCCAGACCAAAGTCTTCCAGGAGAATTGCTTCAGCCCCAGGAGGAAAAATTTTGGAGAGAATATATGAACAAGGTATACCAGTATTTTGGAGAGAAGGGTGTCAAAGAAGAAACAATGAGAAAGGTTCTGGCAGAAACCCCACTTACTAAAGAGATGGTAAACCTCTTTCAGTTTCTTAAAAAGTCCTCAGATTTATTTGAATGCATTATTATTTCTGATGCCAACACGTTTTTTATCAATAGCATTCTTCAAGCAAATGGCCTATCCACTATCTTCCAGAAAATATACACAAATCCTTCATGTTTTGATAACAAAAACATCTTTACAATAAGTCCCTACCACTCCCACATGTGTAAGCAGTGTCCTATCAATATGTGCAAAAAGCAAATCCTGCATGATCATTTATTGCAACGTGCTGAAGAGGAAGTTGAATTTGAGAAAATCTTCTATGTTGGAGATGGCACCAATGATTTCTGCCCTTCTGTAGCTTTGACACCAACTGATTTCATCTTTCCAAGGAAGAATTACCCACTGGATAGTTTGATCTCTAAAACCAAAATGACTGAACCATCAACCATTCAAGCTCAAGTGGTTCCCTGGGAATCTGGAGAAGATATATTGCTCTTCCTTGAAGATTGCGCAGGAAGATAAATATTACACCTAGATCTCTAAAAGAGCTTCAGAAAGAATTACCAGTTTTCCAGTAGTCATTTAAAAGCTTTGTTTTGGGAAACAATGTAGTAAAGTTGCATGATTATAAAGCTTACTGAAATACGTAATGTAATAATTTTCCCAGTTCAGGGTCTAATGCTATTTCCCTATGTCAACAATACTAATTATTTGATCAACAATCTAAAAGCCGTGATTAAACTCTAATTGTGAACATCTCATGCACCTTCCTTCATAATGCAGATAAAAGTAGTTATAAGTCAGCTAACACACATCAAAGTTGTTGGTGAACACAGCAGGCCAGGCAGCATCTCTAGGAAGAGGTACAGTCGACGTTTCAGGCTGAGACCCTTCGTCAGGACTAACTGAAGGAAGAGTTAGTAAGAGATTTGAAAGTGGGAGGGGGAAGGGGAGATCCAAAATGATAGGAGAAGACAGGAGGGGGAGGAGCGTTCACCAGCAACTTTGACGTGCGTTGCTTGAATTTCCAGCATCTGCAGAATTCCTGTTATAAGTCAGCTACTAGTTTAGCTGGGGAGAAGGGCTGTATCAGCACACAGTAGAAGAAATATTTATATGTCAGTATGATTTTAGTTTTCATCAGTAAACTTTTAATTTAAAGATGAATAAATGTTCCTGTGATGTTGTCCTAACCAAGCTATATAACTCTCTATAGCCATCTGCCACATATCAGAATGCTTCAGAATGCCAGCACATATCAATGTTTTGTAAATTCTCTGACATTTCTATTGGAAGTTTCCATGGAATCTTTCAGAATGTAATCTTTAAACTTCTGCAGGACAAAATAGAAAACAAGAAATTATTTTCCCTCATTTCATTTCTGTAGTGCATTGACTCTTAAATATAACCTTAGCAAAGGAAGCAAGTAAAAACCATGAAATTATGAAATAGACAATGCAAACAACAGGAATTCTGCAGATGCTGGAAATTCAAGCAACGCACATCAGTTAGTCCTGACGAAGGGTCTCGGCCTCAAACGTCGACTGTACCTCTTCCTAGAGATGCTGCCTGGCCTGCTGTGCTCACCAGCAACTTCGATGTGTGTTGCATGTATGAAATGGACATTTGTAAGCATCAGTGAGTTATATCAAACAATTCATGCAAGGACTGGTTATCTGATGTGTATTGTATACACATCATGTGCATTAAAACTGTGATTTCCTGGTGGTTTTTGTGGCATGCCTAATATGAAATGTTAATTGGCACTTTAAAGCAGCCTTACCCCAAGTTTGTGGATGGATGCTGGAAACATATCCGATCACGTAAGGAATATTGAACTTTTGAGGATAGTTACTTGGGATAGGGATTACAGGGCTTGGGGACTCCCATAAATAAATATTAACATCTTTAAAATGGAGTCTTTGGTGCCACTCAAGGCCTGTATAACTGCAGTTCAGGTAGAGATGTGCTCCTGGTCAAGCTCTGCAACTGGGTTGTGGCCCACATCATTTTCTAAACCTGCATTTGCCAATACATGGTTGAAATAACATCAATCAAACATGTTGATGTAACTGCTGTGTGCTTATAAGCCTCTGTGCAGAAATGCATGGGGGGGGGGGACCTCAGTAACATCTTCCAATGCATACTAGATGTACACAGGGTTGTGCTTTTCTGGAATAAAACCACTGCACATTATTGCCCTTCATTGATGTTGCCGACCTGCTGAGTTCCTCCAGAAGTTTGTGTGTGTTGCTCAAGATTTCCAGCATCTGCAGAATCTCTTGCATTATGACAAGTGTTGAAATTGTCAAATACAAATAATTGATTTGAGGCCCTTTTTATGCTTAGCCCATTTTTCTTTTCCATAATCTCAAGAACAGAGAATGGGAAAATTATATTCATTTAAAGAAAAAGAAATTACTCCACAAATTTACCTGCTAATAAAAATAGTTGAGGTTTTTTTATTGAAAGTGTGGAATCTGAAATTGAAGGGAGCAAACTTTATTTTTCTCCAATGATGGAACACAGTATATTTTTTCAGATAATTTTCTTTACTTTTGTCTAATCTCAAACCCCAATGAAGCAAGAAAACGTGATGCAGTACTTAATGTTTTCAATTATTTTTAAGAGGAAATGGCTCCTGCACTAAGTTATAGCATATTCTGAAAGCAACATACAGGCTGACAATTTTTTGCAAGTTTGACTTCCATTGATAGATGTGTATCTTGCTTACAGAGCAGAATATAGGCAACTGAAGGAACAGGCACCAATGATGGGAGAGAAAAGGATTGGACAGGAGACAATTGATGATCCCAGTTTTGGAATTTATATATACCTAAAATGCCCAATATTAGATGACTATATTTTCACATATAGTTTATTACAGAGCACAAGACTGAGCTACACAAATTACTTTTAGTGATCTATTCTCTTTATGTCCAAGATTGCAATGATTGAAATTCTTGTTTTCTACTTCCTGATACAAATTCTGGATGCGGTTTCCCAGAAATGCTGTTCTAATTGGATCATTTCAGGGCCTAGATGAGGAAATTAGACACCATTTCCCTCAGATTAGCCAGATGACATTTGCTCCATCCTGTGGCACCCTTCATGATTCATCTAAAACTTGGAACACCCTTTCATCCAAAACTTGGAAAGTGCATGCGAGAATGCACTGTATCCTGCATAAATTGCACCAGCAAAAGCAACAAAACATGGATATGCAGAACTGTGCTCGGTGCATGAAACATTCCCAGAGTTGTTTTACCTGCAGTAGATGTCAATGTGCATGCAGTAGACTAGAATCAGGCTTATTAGCATTGACATATGCTGTGAAATTAGTTGTTTTGCAGCAGCACTACAGTGCAATACATAAAATTACTAATTTACAATAAGAACTATATAACAAAAATAGTGCAAAAGCAGAACAAAATAGTGAGGTAGTGTTTGTGGGTTCATGGACCATTCAGAAATATGATAGTGGAAGGTAAGAAGCTGTTCTTCAAATGTTGAATGTGCAGCTTCAGGCTCCTGTGCCTCCTCCCTGATGGTGGTAATGAGAAAAGGGCACATGCTGGATGGTGAGGGTCCCCAGTGATAAATGTCTGATTCTAATTCTAATCTCACTTCCTACTTTGAGAATGTAATTTGAACTATGGAAAAACTAAAGATATAAACTATGTATCACCTAATAGTTAACACTTCTTGGTATGTTCAAGTTCACAAAATTAGATACAATTTTTCCTTTTTTCTTTCTTGCATGTTTATTGCTTGGTTTGTCTCCATATTATAATGAAATCTTATTGACACTTTAGACAAAGGAATAAATTGGTATAGATTCCAGTTTTGATTTGAATTGTTGGATGAACATATTTAATTTGGTTTTGAAGCCAGAAACCTGTTAAAGGCAGGCTCTGGTGCAAGTTGTTAAATGTCTAAGCTGATTTTTTTTTTAACTGTTACATTTTTGAAATTGAAAACCTATTGAAACAAAATGCAGCATTTTGTCTATTCCTTTAGTGAACAGAAACAATTTATTTGATTCTAATTTTATAGTGATTTTATCTTCATGTACTTTTGCATGGACACTTTGTAAGCCCTAACTGAAATGCACTATTAGTTGATCAGATGAGAACATCATCAAAATTGTTAGCATTCACTGGCAATGACTGTATCTGAATGTGACCACTTAGACAAGAAGTGGGGGATGGCTGCTCCTCGTGGAACCATATTCAAGTGTGGTGCCTTTCAGGAGAAGATGAGAAAACATTTGTAATGAAAAACTGACAAAAAGAAAACACTTTTCTGACACTATGCAACTGACCACACACAGTGTTTTATGTTCCTAGGCAATTGATACAGGATATTTTAATTGTTTAAACATGAAGCAAAGGCATTTTAACCAGAAGTAGTAATAAAGTGTTGAACAAGGCTGGAATTAACTCTTTCCATGTTTGGAGTAATATATTACTTCTGCCATTGTGTTTATGTGTAGCTTTTTGTGTGTAGATTATTTGAAATCTTATAGGGAAAAAGCATGGTGTAAAATGAGACACTGATATAATTTTGTCATTAATTCATCAGATTTTTAAAAATCATATTTGCACAATTTTAATTCTGGTTTATGAATTTCTCAAAAATGAACCTTTTCTTTAAATATCACAGAAATGATTTGGAATGAAACCAATCAGGATTAGTGTTTAACATACAAATAAAAGTCTGAAATGTAAATAGGATGCAAGTTTTATTTTTCTGAATATTTTTGCAACATTTTTCTCCAAAATCTTTCTTCAGTCACACTAGTTGGACTTTAACTGCACCTATTAATAGTGGTAGTAACATTAAATAATTGATTCTTCAGTTTAAAAAGAAAAGCTGAACTTGTGACCTCAGATATGATTGGACTTTTAGATGAAAATGAAATGTGTACACTCATTGCTCATCTTGGATTGGAATCATTAAACCAGGTTCATTCTGAAAATGTCGTGAATAGATTATTTGCCAGGTATGATACACAAATGATATATTGGAAAGACAGGGAGTTGGGATCGGAGGCAAGAGCTGATTTTGCTCACTCACCCGCGATGGCGGCTCCTCTCTCCGTGGCGCTGAGACTATTAAGACTGCCCTCGGCTGCTGTGCTCCATGCCCGCTAATATGATGAACTGATACCAAGGCTTTGGGCCTGCTCAGGTGCTGTTCCGGGGTTTGGTCTAAGGACTCATTTTGGTTTGGAATGTTGTTTCACACTTCCATTGTTTGCATAATTTGTGATTTCCCCCGCCCCCCTTTCTCTGCACATTGGGTGTTGGTCTATTTTAAGTTGGGTTCTTTTGGGTTTCTTGCTTGGGGCTGCCTGTAAGCAAACAAATCTCAGGGTTGTATAATTGAATTTACTATTTTTCTCTGAATCGGGCCCTGCAATTTCTGCACTAGCCTCCCATGAGGCCCCAGCGGACACCTTGTCAGGTCCTGAGGACTGATCCACCCTAATTTGCCTCAAGACAGCAAGCACCTCCTCTTCTGTAATCCATGACCATGAGAATATCTGAAGATACTGGAAATCCAAGCAACACACAAAATGGAGGAATTCAGCAGGCCAGGCAGCATCAATGGAAAAGAGTAAACAGTTGATGTTTCAGGCTGAGACCCCTCATCAGGGCTAGTTGTCGTGACCTCACTGCTGTTTTGCCTCAGTTCTATAGACTGTGTCCATCTCACAAGTTAATAGAGATGCAAAAAAATCCATTCAAGATCTTCCCCATCTCTTTTGCCTCCATGAATAGATGCCCACACTGATCCACAAGTGGACCAATTTTGTCCCTTACTATCCTTTTGCTCTTAATATATCTGTAGAAGCCCTTGGCATTCTCCTTCACCTTGTCAGCCAGAGCAACCTTCATTTAACCCTCTTTAGTGTTTTCTTGCATTTCTCATACTCCTCAAGCACCTCATTAATTCTTTGAGGCCTATACCTGCTATGCACCTCCTTCTTCTGAACCAGGACCTCAATATCTTTAAAAATTAAGGTTTACTAAACCTGTTATCCTTGCCTTTTATTCTAACAGGAACATACAAACTGTTCTCTCAAAATTTCACTTTTTGAAGCCTCCCACTTACCAAGCATTCTTTGCCAGAAAACAATCTACCTGAATCCACACTTGCCAGATCCTTTATGATGCTGTAAAAGTGGGTCTTTTTCTGATTTGGAGTCTCAACCTGAGGACCAGTCCCATCTTTCTCCATATTATCTTCAAACTAATGGATTAATGATCGCTAGATCCACAGTGTCCCTTTCCACACACTTCTATCACCTGCCCTGTCTGATTCCCTAATAGGAATTCTAGTATTGCACACGCTAGTTGGGACCTCTATATACTGATTAAAGAAACTTTCCTGAACATTTGACAAACTCTATACCATCCAGCCTTTTACAGTATGAGAGTCCCAGTAAATATGTGGAAAGTTAAAATTCACCTACTATCACAACCTTAATTTTCCTCGCAACTGTTCACCAGCTCTCTACAATTTTGCTCTTCTAAATTGTACTGACTACTGGGTGGCCTATAAATATAATATCATTAACATGGCCACTTTCTTATTCCTAAATTCCACCCATAAGACATAGGAGCAGAAGTAGGCCATTCAGCCCAGAGTCTGCTCCACCATTCCATCATGGCTGATCCCAGAACCCATTCAGCCGCCTTCTTGCCATATCCTTTGATGCCCTGACCAATCAGGAATCTATCAACTTTCGCCTTAAATATACCCACGGACTTGGACACCACTGCAGTCTGTGGCAGAGAATTCCACAGATTTGCTACTCTCTGGCTTAAAAAAAATTCCTCCTCACCTCTGATCTAAAAGGTTGCCCCTCAATTTTGAGGCTATGCCCTCTAGTTCTGGGTACCTCCACCATGACATTTTCCCTAACTAGTAATGCCACCATTCCATTTCAAACAATGGAACCCCAGAACATTGAGCTGCCAGTCCTACAATCAAGGCTCATTCATGACTACAATTTCATAATTTAACATGCTGATTCATGCTCTAAACTCATCCACCTTACCCACAATGCTCCTTGCACTGAAATATACACAACTCTGAGCATTCTTCTCACCAAATTCAACTTTTCAGTTTCTGCCTTTCTATGTAGACACAACATCTTTCCCCACAACCACTCCACTATCTGCCCTTGTAGTACGATTCCTATCCCCCTGCAACTCTGGTTTAAATCCCCCCCCACGTGGGAGCACTATCAAACCTTTCTGAGGCATTACCAATGTGTTTCTACTGATATCGTAATTGGTCTATTTGTACTTAAAGAGCTTTGTTTTTCTCCATACTTCCAAATGGTAAATGACCAGTCAGTTCTTCCAACTAAAATATACTACCTCACATTTCTGTGGAGATGAATGAGGGGCTGAAGACCTATAGCAGCAGTGAAATAGTATTCCATAACAATTTGTGATATTAAAACCCTGTCAGGACACTAAAGCAGGGATCCAATCACAGACCCAGTACTGTGCACACTGTGATATTTACTGAGTAGTAAATCCAGAGGAGCAACAAGGTCAGTACCAAAGTTCAGGGAGAGATCAACAATTCCAGAGAAATCCTAAAACAGAGTCAATATTCAGATAGACAGAGTTCAGATATGAATACTGAAAAGTCTCAGGGAAACTCACTAGTACAATCTGGCAACAATCTGGTAAAAACACAGGACTGAACTACACTGAGCAATAAACAGAGGCAGATGATAGGTGGAGCACAATGAGACACAGGTGGCAGCAATACAGGTAATAATGAGAAACCGATGAGAGACGGAGTACTCAGTAATACAGGGGCCGGAGTAGAGCAGGAGCAGGGACATGAAAACAAACAAGAGCACATGACAGTACAAAACCACAGACTGACATCTAGGGGGAATGCACACAAAAAGACAAAGTTCAACTGGAGGTACTGACAGTACACCCCCCCCCCCCCCCCGTCCACCCCTCAGACACCTCCTAGCATCATGGCAGGTAGAGCTGGGTGCTGGCGATGGAAGTCCCCGATGAGAGAGGGATTCAGGATGTTACAGGCGGGGACCCAGCACCTCTCCTCAGGACCATAGCCCTCCCAGTCCACAAGGTACGGGAGGCCACAGCCCCGGCAACAATGTCCACCAGGCCTCTGACCCATCGATGAGCTGTGGGGGAGGGGGGGTTTGGGGACAGGACACAGAGGATGGCTTGTGAAAGGCTTGACGCAGAACACATGGAAGGTGGGATGAATGCGGCAGAGAGTAGAGGGGAGCTTGAGACGGGCGGCAGCAGGGTTGATGACTTTAGCAATGGGAAAGGGGCCGATGAGGCAGGGGGGAGGGGGGAAGAGAGCTTGCAGGAATCCACCTTGAGGGGTAGGTCTCGGGTTGAAATCCACACACGCTGTCCCTGGCGGTAACACGAGGCCTTGGAGCGATGGCAGTCAGCTTGACGGTTGATCCTAGCAGAGGCATGGAGAAGGGCAGAGCGAGTGTGCCTCCACATCCGCTGACAACGGCGGATGAATTCCTCAGTAGATGGAACGCCAACCTCCTCCTCCTCCTGGGCAGGAAACAGTGGAGGTTGGTAGCCAAGGCAGCACTCGAAGGGGGACAGACCGGTGGATGAGGATGGATGAGAGTTTATGGTGTACTTGGCCCAGGGTAGCTGCTAACTCCACATAGGGTTCTGGGAGACCAGACACTGCAATACTGTCTCTAGCTGTTGGCTGGCCGCTCGGTCTGGCCATTGGTCTGTGGGTGGATTCCTGAAGACAGACTCAGAGGCACCCAGAAGATTACAGAATGCCCTCCAGAAGTTGGATGTGAATTGAGAGCCCCTGTCTGACACAACATCTACAGGTAAACCATGTAATTTAAAAACATGCAGTACTAGTAATTTGGCTATTTCTTTGGCAGAGGAGAGCTTCGGTAAAGGAATGAAGTGTACAGACTTGGAGAAATACATAGAACAGTACAGCACAGTACAGGCCCTTCGGCCCACAATGTTGTGCCGACCCTCAAACCCTGCCTCCCATATAAGCCCCCACCTTAAATTCCTCCATATACCTGTCTAGTAGTCTCTTAAACTTCACTAGTGTATCTGCCTCCACCACTGACTCAGGCAGTGCATTCCACACACCAACCACTCTCTGAGTAAAAAACCTTCCTCTAATATCCCCCTGGAACTTCCCACCCCTTACCTTAAAGCCATGTCCTCTTGTATTGAGCAGTGGTGCCCTGGGGAAGAGGCGCTGGCTATCCACTCTATCTATTCCTCTTATTATCTTGTATACCTCTATCATGTCTCCTCTCATCCTCCTTCGTTCCAAAGAGTAAAGCCCTAGCTCCCTTAATCTCTGATCATAATGCATACTCTCTAAACCAGGTAGCATCCTGGTAAATCTCCTCTGTACTCTTTCCAATGCTTCCACATCCTTCCTATAGTGAGGCACCCAGAACTGGACACAGTACTCCACGTGTGGCCTAACCAGAGTTTTATAGAGCTGCATCATTATATCGCAACTCTTAAACTCTATCCCTCGACTTATGAAAGCTAACACCCCATAAACTTTCTTAACTACCCTATCCACCTGTGAGGCAACTTTCAGGGATCTGTGGACATGTACCCCCAGATCCCCCTGCTCCTCCACACTACCAAGTATCCTGCCATTTACTTTGTACTCTGCCTTGGAGTTTGTCCTTCCAAAGTGTACCACCTCACAATTCTTCGGGTTGAACTCCATCTGCCACTTCTCAGCCCACTTCTGCATCCTATCAATGTCTCTCTGCAATCTTTGACAATCCTCTACACTATTTACAACACCACCAACCTTTGTGTCGTCGGCAAACTTGCCAACCCACCCTTCTATCCCCACATCCAGGTCTTTAATAAAAATCATGAAAAGTAGAGGTCCCAGAACAGATCCTTGTGGGACACCAATCCTCCAATCTGAATGTACTCCCTCCACCACGACCCTCTGCCTTCTGCAGGCAAGCCAATTCTGAATCCACCTGGCCAAATTTCCCTGGATCCCATGCCTTCTGACTTTCTGACATGCCTTCTAACTTTCTGAATAAGCCTACAGTGTGGAACCTTGTCAAATGCCTTACTAAAATCCATATAGATCACATCCACTGCACTACCCTCATCTATATGCCTGTTCACCTCCTCAAAGAACTCTATCCTACTTGTTAGACACGAGCCAAAGGAGAAATTATTAAGAGTAAGGACTAATTCTGCTAGACGGAGGAGAGCGGTGGTAGAAGGGAACTGGTTAGGTCTGAATCCAAAAAAAAGTGGAGTGCTTTGAGACATTCCTGGTGGGGGATGGAAGTATATAGGGACTGGACATCCATGATGAAAATAAGGCGGTGGGGGCCAGGGAACTTAAAATCATTGAAAAAATTCAGAGCGTGAGAAGTGTCACAAACATAGGTGGGAAGGGATTGAAAAAGGGGGGATAAAACAGTGTTGAGGTATGCAGAAATGAGTTCGGTGAGGCAGGAGCAAGCTGAGACAATGGGTCTACCTGGACAGGCAGGTTTGTGGATCTTGGGTAGGAGGTAGAGACGGGAAGTGTGGGGTGTGGGAACTGTGAGGTTGGTGGCAGTGGATGGGAGATCCCCAGAGCTGATAAGGTTGGTGATGACAATGGCCTGGTGTTCCTTAGTGGGGTCATGACTAAGGGGTCTGCTCCTCAGATCTGCTCTCACCCCATCTTCCCCGCCACCCCACTAGGGATAGGGTTCCACTTGTCCTCACCTACCACCCCACCAACCTCTGGGTCCAACATATAATTTTCCCTAACTTCCGCCACCTCCAACGGGATCCCACCACCAAGCACATCTTTCCCTCACCCCCACTTTCTGCTTTCCGCAGGGATCTCTCCCTACGCGACTCCCTTGTCCATTCATCCCCCCCATCCCTTCCCACCAATCTCCCTCCTGGCACCTATCCTTGTAAACGGAACAAGTGCTACACATGCCCTTACACTTCCTCCCTTACCACCATTCAGAGCCCCAGACAGTCTTTCAGTTAGTCCTGACAAAGGGTCTTGGCCCAAAACGTCGACTGTACTTCTTCTATAGATGCTGCCTGGCCTGCTGCATTCCACCAGCATTTTGAGTGTGTTGCTTGAATTTCCAGCATCTGCAGATTTCCTCGTGTTTGTGAATATGAAAAGAGACATGCTACTGTGACAAATCTGCAAAGCTGCTCAAATGAAATAACTGACTCAATATTAAGTATTAGATGAAGTTGGAAGGCAATGTTTGCTGGCATCCAGTACCCCAGGCCTGGAGTCTAAAGCTATTTATTTTAACCCAGGGTAACTATCATAGGGAACTGGGCAACCTAAATCATGGCTTAGATATTCCAGTGAACTGAAAGTGTGAACTACACAGGGGTTTTGTTTATTTACACCCTGCTTCAACCTTCATTTGTGTCTAAGCTCCACAATTTAGGCACAATCATGATTTGTATGATCTGCTGCATGGCGGTTGGATTTGAATCTGAGTTTGGGATGGAATGATACTGAAGAGGGTGGGGAATGGATCTAGTTAGGCAGTCAGTGCACTAACGCTGTTCTGAATATTGTGAAGTAAGTAAGGAATATAACTGATTCTGATCCCAGTCCATTGCTGTCCTAGGAAAATCAGATTGTCGCAGGAGTGCCTAACAAATGACATCATCCCATACACACCTCATGTGGAATTCATGTCAGAGAGGCAGAAGTGAGTCACGTCTGGAAGTATGGGCAAAGTTCATTCGTGATGAAAAATAACCCAGAGACAGTTGCTTCAAGAAACATTTTCAGTTGCATAACTCAAAAATGGAAAATGGCATTGAGTTAGAAGATGAGCTATGATCTTATGAATGGCAAAACGGGCTCAAAGGGCCAAATGGACTACTGCTGTTCCTGTTTAAATACCAGAGGAAATGCAAACAAGATAATTGTGAAACTACTTTGTAAAAAGACAAAATTCATAGCAATCATGCAACTATAATCTTTTTAAGACTAACCCACAAAAGAAATTAAAATAAGAAACCACATTTTTCAGGCAAAGTATCTACAGTCTGAAACCGCCATGTAGAGGTACTGTCTGTGGGTTGTATGTCATTGTGGTCTACTTGTAGGAGGTAGAATAGCTGGTGCAACTAAGAAGATGTAGGAAGTGTATATTCAAAAAATTAAAGTACTGTATATTTTAAGTAGCAATTGTGTAGATGTATTAATAATATTTGTATCTATTTTCGTGCACTGTATTTGAAGGCAACACTGTCAGAACTGTCATTGAAACGTCAGTTAAAATCAATACCTGAACCTGGCTGGAAGCCTGACAAGAGTTTATTTATCATATATGCCAGGAAAGCATTGGATCCTTTTAGGGGAAATTATTACACGGACTTCAATTAGTCCCAGAAATCAAAAAGTTGAGGATCAGAAATTGCTCTTTCTGCTTTATCTTTTCAAAAACACATCTCAGTGTCTTCCTCTATGGAGGGGAATAGGACTGGTCCTTGGGCTGAGATTCATAATTGGAGAAAGGATAATTTTGATGGCATCAGAAAGGGTCTGGCAGAAGTGGTTTGGGATAGGTTGTTTTCTGGCAAAGGGACACTTGATAAGTTGGAGGCCTTCAAAAGTCAAATTTTGAGAGTACAGAGTTTATATGTTTCCTTCAGAATAAAAGGCAAGGATAACAGAACATAGAACATAGAATAGTACAGCACAGTACAGGCCCTCCAGCCCACAATGTTGTGCTGACCCTCAAACCCTGCATCCCATATAAGCCCCCACCTTAAATTCCTCCATATACCTGTCTAGTAGTCTCTTAAACTTCACTAGTGTATCTGCCTCCACCACTGACTCAGGCAGTGCATTCCACGCACCAACCACTCTCTGAGTAAAAAACCTTCCTCTAATATCCCCTTTGAACTTCACACCCCTTACCTTAAAGCCATGTCCTCTTGTATTGAGCAGTGGTGCCCTGGGGAAGAGGAGCTGGCTATCCACTCTATCTATTGATGATCCATGGCCCGAAATGATCAACTACTGTGAGAATGGTGGTGTTACCATCTGATGGGGGAAGACCGGTGACAAACTCCAGGGCAATGTGGGACCAGGGTCTCTTTGGGATCAACAGGGGTTGTAACAGACCAGCGGATGACCAGTTAGAGTTCTTGCCTTGAGCACAGACCGAGCAGGCTGAGACAAAGTTGCAGATGTCATCTCCCACCGCCGACTGAAGGCCTGAGTATGCTTGGTTCCAGGGTGACAGGATAACCAGGAAGAATGACCCCACTGCAATACCTGTGAGCGGACAGAGCTGGGAATATAAACATGGTTAGTGGGGCAGTGACTCGGGGCCGCCTTGTTCTGTTGAGCAACTTGCACAATGGATTCAATGTCCCATTGCACTGCACCCACGAGACAGTGAGGATAATATTGGGGACCTCAGGGGTCTCAGAGGAAGGAAATCTTCCGGAGAGGGCATCAGGATTTCCATGCTTAGAACTGGGACGGAAGGACAGAGTAAAATTGAATCTTGAGAAAAACAGGGACCAACGAGCTTGACGGGAGTTGAGATGCTTGGCAGTACGGATATATTCCAGATTCTTGTGATTAGTCCAGACTAAGAATGGAACCTTGGCTCCCTCCAGCCAATGCCTCCACTACTCCAGAGCTGGCTTCACAGACAGCAGCTCCCGGTTTCCAACATTGTAATTCTGCTCTGTGGGAGTGAGGCGGTGAGAGAAGGCGGCACAGAGGTGTACCTTCTCATCCTTGGCCGAGCGCTGAGAAAGAACAGCTCCTACACTAATGTCAGATGCAGCCACCTCCACAATGAACTGCCGGTCAGTGTTGGGTTGAATCAGGATGGGGGCAGAGGTGAAACGTTCCTTCAGGTCAGAGAATGCTTTTTCAGCAGCAGGGGACCAGGAGAACCTGACAGCGGATGAGGTAAGAGCAGTGAGTGGTGCAGCCAGTGTACTGTAATTTCTGATGAAACAGTGATAAAAGTTAACAAAGCCCGAGAAGCGTTGCAACTCCCGACGAGGCCATTTGACCACTGCCTTGGCCTTCTGTTGGTCCATCTGAATGGAGCCGCCTGAAATTACATACCCCAGGAAGGAGACAGTATTGTGATGAAACTCATATTTCTCAGCCTTCACAAAGATCTGGTTCTCCAGAAGGCGCTGGGGAACTCTGCAGCCATGACCTGTGTGTTCAGCAAGGGTCTTAGAAAAAAAATCTAAATGTCATCGAGATACACAAAAACAAATTGGTTCAGCATGTCCCCGAGAACGTCATTTACCAGGGCTTGGAAGACAGTGGGGGCATTTGTGAGACCGAATGGCATAACCAAATACTCGTAATGGCCTGAGGTGGTGATGAAGGCCGGGACGTTCGTGGATGCAGACAAGATGGTAGGCGTTACAGAGATCAAGCTTGGTGAAAACTGAGGCTCCTTGCAGTAGTTCAAATGTCGAGGTCATGAGCGGAAGAGGGTAACAGTTCTTAACAGTGACTTCATTCAGTCCCCGGTAATCAATGCACGGATGCAAAGAGCTGTCCTTCTTTTCAACAAAGAAAAAACCAGCACCAGCAGGGGAGGAAGACGGCCGGATGATACCTGCAGTCAGAGACGCTTGAGTGTACTCATTCATGGCTTCTGTTTCAGGTACAGACAGGGAATACAGGTGGCCCCTTCAGGGGGGGTGGGGTGGAAGATGTGCCAGGCAAGAGGTCAATGGTGCAATCATATGGACGATGACGTGGCAGGGAAGTGGCCCGGGACATGCTGAACACAGCCTTGAGGTCCATGTATTCAGGAGGGATGGCACTAAGGTCCGGGAATTCCTCAGGGGGATCTGGGCTTGGAGACAAGGGGATCTGAACATGGCGGAGGCAGTGGGAGTTACAGAATGGGCTCCAGCCTACAATCTTTTGACTGAGCCAGTCAATGTGGGGGTTGTGTTTAACTAACCAGGGATGGTCCAGGGCAACCTGGGAGCTTGAGGAGAGTCAATAACATAAAGGGTTAACTGTTCATGATGGTTGCTGGATAAACTGAGAATCACCAGGGCCATAACATGGGTGATGTTAGCCAGTCTCTGACCGTTCAAGGCGTTGGCCACCAATGGTGATTGGAGAGCAGACATGGGTAATCCCCACTGGGTAGCCAAGCCAGAATCGATATAACACCCTTCCACACCAGAATCAACCAAGACGGAGACTGCTCACCATTGGACCCCCCCACTCCAGAGAAGCAGGTATGAAAGTGAATGGTGTCGAGGAGAGCCAGACAGGGGTCACGCTCACCAGTACTCCTCATCCTATTGGTGAGCACTTGGCTTTTATTGGGCAGGTGGAGATGAAGTGGTCTGGGTGGCCACAGTTCAGATGGGAACAGGTGCAGATTCTCCTTTGTCTTTCAGTCAGGTACAGGCAACCTTCATAGCTTCGGGCTCTGGAACGGGAATTGTAGATGGGGGCAAACAGCAGGGCAATGTGGACTAACAAGGAGCTTGGAATTCACCCAGTGCCCCCCCCCCCAGGACCCTCTAGAACCCCTCTCTCTGTGACACTGCTGAAGGCGAACATCAATACAGATGGCCAAATCCACCAGGGCTTCAAAGGTGGCAGGAAGGTCCTGGGTGACCAGTTCATCTTTGATGTCTTCAGAGAGGCCATTCAGGAAGGTATCATACTGTGCCTCCGAGTCCCAGCCGCTGGAGATGGCTAGGGTCTGGAACTCTATGGTATAATCTGACACAGATCTGTGCCCTGATGTATGTGCAGCATTTTACAGGCAGCCTCTCTTCCATGTTTGGAGTAATCAAACACTTTTGTCATCTCAGAAAATAACTGAAAATTGATGCAGAAAGGTAAGCCTGCCTCCTAGATGGCTATTCCCCATTCTCTCACCCAACCGGACAGTTGAGTGATGACATAGGCCACCTTGGCTCAAACAGTTGGAAAGTTTGTTGGTTGTAATTCAAAAATGAGGGTGCACTGGGAAAGAAAAGAATGGCAAGTACTGGGCTCACCGGAGTACTTTTCTGGAGGAGGCAGACAGGGCTCTTGGACAGGAGGAGTGAGTAAGAACACAGAGGGCAGGGCAGAACATACAGTCACAGAATGCTAATGGGCACTCTGGGACAGCTCGAGTGACTGAGTCTGGGCCACAAGATTGGCTACATTGGCAGAAAGCAACTCCACTGCCCTGAACACAGCATCACTCCCTGTTGTTCCAGGACAGCTCTCAGGTGACCGGGGTCTGCTGGATCCATTCTGGCCAGATTGTACTGTCAGGATGCTGGAGCAGTGATCCAATCACAGACCCAGTACTGTACACACAGTAGCAAATCCAGAGGGGCAATAAAGTCAGCATCAAAGTTCAGGCAGAGATCAAAAATTCCAGAGAAATCCAAAACCCAGAAATCAGGAAATAGGCAGAGTCAATATTCAGACAAAGTACAGATACAAATGCTGGAAAGGAAAATTCACTAGCACAATCTAGCAACAAACAGGTGAAAACACAGGACTAAAATACATAAAGAATAAACAGAGAGGCAGATGATAGGTGGAGCACAATGAGACAGAAGTGGCAGCAAAACAGGTGATAATGAGAAACAGGTGAGAGGCGGAGTACTCAGTAATACAGGGGCCGGAGTAGAGCAAGAGCACATGGGGCATGAAAACAAACAAGAGCACATGGCAGTACAAAACCACAGACTGACGGCTCGGGGGAAAACAGACAAAAAGACAAAGTTCAACTGGAGGTACTGACAAACCCATCATATATCTAATTCTATCAATGGCAGCGTGTGTCAACGTGTGTACAACAGATGAAACTGAAATGTTTTCATCTATCTCCAGCTGCCTTTAGCCACAAGCATACAGTATATAAATTGATCTACATCCTCTTAAAATCAATACCACAAGAGAAATGAAATATCAGCCAAATCAATTCAGTTCATTTGGTATTAAAAAATGTGCGTAGCATTCAGAATAAGGTGGACAAACTCGTGGCGCAACTGAGCTTGATTGATATGATGTTGTAGGCATCATTGAGTCGTGGCTGAAAGAAGGCCATAGCTGGGAGTTTAACATCAAAGGATATACTTTGTATTGAAAGGACAGGGAGGAAGGCATAGGCAGTGGTCATGGCTCTGTATGTAAGGGATGGAATTACATCTTTAGAAAGAGGTGACATAGGGTCAGAGTATGTTGAATCTTTCCGGGTGGAGTTAAGACACTGCAAGGGTAAAAAAAACATTATGAGAATCATATATAGGTCCCCAAATAGTAGCCAAGATGTGGTGTTGAGATTGCAAAGGGAGCTGGAAAGGGCATGTAATAAGGATAATGATATAATTGATCAGAACTGAAGAAGCTGCTTGGATGAGTGGTGAAATGTCTTCTAGGCAACATGGCAAGTCCAGTTGCCTTGATTTACTACTGCCTGATAGACAAAGGTTCCATAGAACCTTTGAAATTGGTGACCTCAAAGACTGAGCAGGATAAGGTTACCATGTAGGTGATATCACTGTAACATGCAAGTTCTCCTGGAAGTGAAACACAATTCTGAATTTGGCATGCATTGCTTTATTTTCCCCCTTTTTCGTTAAGTCAGAATCCTGGAGCTCCAAATCCCCCAGAAGCTAATCTTAGCAATCTTCTTCTTGTCCAACTCACCCCATCTGTTGGCCAGCTACCACTCCTCCTTTCCATATTTCTCCATAAACGTATGTTTATTTAAGAAAGAAAGCTTTGTCATCTCTGGGCTTACTGTGGTTAATTGCATTAGCATCATAGCCTGATGGAAATCTGGTTGTTCACTTGCCTCTCATTGAAATCTTCCTTGTCTGGTTACAGCAGCCACTATCTGCCTCACCTAGATTGTCACAGGAGATGCCAATAGTATCACCTAGTTATTCCTTGAATTGTCGCCTTATCACTTTCTCTTCCAATGAATATCTCATCTTAATCCATCTCTCCTGTCCATTTAAAATGCTTTGATGTTCAATAAAAAGAACTGTTACTGACACAGCTTCACAGCCTTTCTTCCTCTTGTCCCTTTGCTGAGCAATTTGTCATCCTCAGTGATTTCAACCCCCATATCAATACCATTAATGACTAGAATTTTTAAAATATTATTTGTACTGGAAGAATAGTGGAGGCAAAACTTCTGGAATATTTAAAAAACAATCCATCCTTAGAATTATAAAGAATCAATAACTGAAAAACTATATCTAGTCTATGCTGGCATTATGCTCTACATGCAATTTGTCCCTCTTATCATATCAGTCTTTTTCTTTTTCCACCTTATCCTTGGAGTTACTAAAATTTATGCATGCAATTAATTTCAGCTACCCTTTATAGTGGCAAATTCCATACTCTTACTGCCCCTTAATTAAAATAAAACTGTCCAGAATTCCTTTAAATTTAGGACCTCAGGTTTGGTCTTCCTGACAAAATGAAATAGAAAACATAGAAAATAGGTGCAGGAGTAGGCCATTCGGCCCTTCGAGCCTGCACCGCCATTTATTATGATCATGGCTGATCATCCAACTCAGAACCCTGCACCAGCCTTCCCTCCATACCCTCTGATCCCCCTAGCCACAAGGGCCATATCTAACTCCCTCTTATATATAGCCAATGAACTGGCCTCAACTGTTTCCTGTGGCAGAGAATTCCACAGATTCACCACTCTCTGTGTGAAGAAGTTTTTCCTAATCTCAGTCCTAAAAGGCTTCGCCTTTATCCTCAAACCGTGACCCTTCGTTCTGGACTTCCCCAACATCGGGAACAATCTTCCTGCATCTAGCCTTTAGGATTTTATACGTTTCAATCAGATCCCCCCTCAATCTTCTAAATTCCAACAAGTACAAGCCTAGTTCATCCAGTCTTTCTTCATATGAAAGTCCTGCCATCCCAGGAATCAATCTGGTGAACCTTCTTTGTACTCCCTCTATGGCAAGGATGTCTTTCCTCAGATTAGGGGACCAAAACTGCACACAATACTCCAGGTGTGGTCTCACCAAGGCCTTGTACAACTGCAGTAGTACCTCCCTGCTCCTGTACTCGAATCCTCTTGCTAATAGGCAAAACAGTTTCTGGTTAGTAGAGAAATCCACTTGCTAGAAACAATAGAAGTATTTTTCTTAATTATACTAGTGGCTATCTGGAAGAGTTGGTTGATCACCCAGTCGAGGACCAATTGAATTGTCATTTCTCATCTAGCTGCTTTGAGACTCCTTAAAGTGAAGAAAAATGGGGTGTGTTAAACAGGAATGGTGAATGTATATTTTTATTGTTGGATATTTCAGGGACTAGAGATCCATTTTAGAACATAAGAACCGGGAGCAGGAGGAGAGTCCAATTGCCCCCACTTCGAGACTGCTCTACCATTCAATAGGAACATGGCTGCTCCAAACTTCAGAATTAGAATCAGAATGACTTTATTTTTCTTTTGTTTTTTTTACCAACCAGCTTTGTCTTGGTAGTGAGTGTAGATTTTTTTTAGATAATCTAATTAACCATATTATTGTACTTCATAATTCAATTTATTTTATTTGATTGATTATGAATATGGGATACCATGATTGTATCAGTGTGATTTGTATATAGTGCATTTTGTGCTACCTTATTTTGATTTATGATAAATATCCTTATGAATTCTGTGTTTGTGTATATGAAATTTAATAAAAATATTGGAAAAGAAAAGAACGACTTTATTTCCGATATGTGAAACATATCAGAATTGATTGTGGTTCAATGCAGACAACACAATAGCAACCAACAATTTACAAGACAACAGTGCAAACAGCCATGAGCAATCAACAATTTGCAGAACGGTCACACATGCAAACGTCAATAATAAACTTATAAAGTTTATACTGCTATAAAGTTTGTGAATCCTGCAGAATTTTCTCTATTTTTGCATAAATATGACCTAAAATGTGATCAGATCTTCATGTAAGTCCCAAAACTAGCTAGAGAGCCCAATTAAATAAATAACACAAAAACATTATGTTTGTTGATCTATTTATTGCAAAAAAGTACCTAATATTGCATGGATATAGAAAATGTATGTGAACCTTTGTTTTTAATTACTGGTCTGACCCCCTTCTACAGCAATAACTTACAACCAAATATTTCTGGTAACTGTTGATCCTGCATATCAGCTTGGAGGAATTTTAGTCCATTCCTCCTTACAAAACTGCTTCAACTCTGAGATGTTGATGGGCTTCCTTGCATGAACTGCTTGCTTCAGGTCCTTCTACATTTCTATAGGATTAAAGTCAGAACATTAACTTGGCCATTCCAAAACATCAATTTTCTTCTTTTTAAACTGTTTTGTTGTTGATTTACTCTCGTCTTTCAGATCATTCTCTTGTCATGTTATCCAAATTCTATTAAGCTTCAGGTGATGGACTGCTACCCTGACATTCTCCTGTAACATGTCTTGATACAATTTTGAATTCATTCTTTCCTCAATGATTGCAAGCTGTCCAGGCCTTGAGGCAGCAAAGCAGCCCCAAACCATGATGCTCCTTCCACCATGCTTCACAGTTGGAATGAGGTTTTCGTGTTGGTGTGCAGTGCCCTTTTTCCTCCAAACATAGCAGTGTGGATTTCCGCCAGAAAGTTCAACTTTTGTCTCATTTGTCCATAGAACATTGTCCCAAAAGCATTGTAGAACATCCAGGTGGGCTTTTGCAAACTTGAGATGTGCAGCAATTTTTTTTTAGAGAGCAGTGGGTCCTTCCGTCATGTCCTTCCATGAACACCATTCTTGTTCAGTGTTTTTTTTTAATAGTGGACAAATGAACAGAGGCTTTAGCAAGTTCTGGAGATTTCTGCAGATCTTTTGTTGTTACTCTTGGGTTCTTTTCCACCTCCTTCGGCATTGCACATTGTGCTCTTGGTGTGATCCTTGCAGGACGTCCACTCCTAGGGAGAGTAGCAACAGTACTGAGTTTCCTCCATTTATAGACAATTTCTCTTACTGTGGATTGATGAACACTCAGGTCTTTAGAAATGCCTTTTCCAGCTTCATGCATCTCTACAATTCTTCTACTAAAGTCACCTGAAAGTTGTTTTGATGCACATGAACAGATCTTTCTTGAGAAGAGCAGGCTCTGTCAATAACCTGACTTTGTGTGTCTTCTTTAGAGGGCAGGGCAGGGCACCTGTACACCTCCGATCTCATCTCATTGGTTGGAATACCTGACCCCAAATAGATTTTGTAGAAGGCATTACCCCAGAGGTTGACATTTTTTCCAACAAATACATCTAGTATTAGATCATTTTTCTCAATAAAGAAACAAGTATATTTTTGTGTTATTTATTTACTTGAGTTCTCTTTATCTATTTCTAGGACTTGCGTGAAGATCTGATCACATTTTAGGTCACATTTATGCAGAAATAGAGAAAATTCTACAGGGTTCAGAAACTTTCTAGCACCACTGTAAATAAATGTGAACATGTGAACAGACACAATAATTACCAACAGAACAAGGAGAGCAGGAAAGACCATTAATGGATGTTGTGCAGGGACAGTTAGGGTATTACACCTGAGTGACCACCAACATGCAGCCTTAGTGGCCCTGGTAACATATCCCCGATGACAATTTAGTGAATAGATGACTGCTTAGGTGGGTGGAGTCAGCAGTAATTCTTTCAGCTTTTGTTTTCGCTCTGGCGATGAACAGGTCTTTTATTGTCAGTATCTTACAGTCAATAATCTTCTCCACTGAGTTGGCCACTCACTGAAACCTGGACTTGGAGAGGGAGGAGGTGGTGAGAAACCAAACGGCAGTAGAGGTGGTCACAACACACTCCATGATGCCTGAGTAAAAATTAATCAGGATGTTAAGTTTCCTAAGCTGGCGTGGGAAGAACAATCTCTGCCGGGCTTTCCTAGTGATGAGCATAACGTGCTTGTCCCACTTCAATGTAATGGTTAGTCCCCAGGAATTTGTATGACTTGACCACACACATCCTGGTCATTAATTTGTGAGGGGTGGGGGCAGGTAAGGAGTTGTCAGCGAAAGTCAATCTCATTTTCACTGCCTTGATAGCATTAAGCTCCACATTGTTATAAGCAAATTATTCTTTGATAGCAGGTCACATCATTATTAGAGCTGAGACCAAATAAGGTTGTGTCATCTGCAAATGTTAGGATTCTAATGGATTTGTGGAGGTACAGTTATTTGTATAAAGTGAGAACAGGAGAGGTGAAACACAGCCCTGGGGAGAGCCTATGTTTATAGACGTTGGACTGGACAGGTTGGAGCCCAGACTTACATACTGCTTCCTTCCTGTCAGGAAGTTCATAATCCACTGACAGATACGGTAGGGTAGCTGGGTTAGCTTGCTGTGGAGCAACTCTAGAACAATAGTGTTGAAAGAACAAACAAGGTGTTGGTGGAGATTGTTTGGGGAGGCTTGAATCCAATTTTTCTGAAAAATAAAGTAATCAAAAGGAGCACTGCTTTATACAATTTCAACTGAAAATAATGATAGTCATGAGTATGTAGGCTGAATTTAGCCTGAATAAAGAAATATATTACTGCCCTTTCATAGTACCATTGTTTGTCAGGGAAAGAACATGATAAAGCCTTAAAACATGATAGAGTTGGGAAACACTGAACACTGAAGCTTAATGAAGCAGAGCAGAATTAGTCTAAGGTTTCATTACAGATGCTCTGGAGAATCACCTAGGTAGAAAAGACTATATGAGAAACAAAATTGCAGTTTCCAGAAAATAAATTGACTGAATTTCCTTAAGCAAATATGTCAAAGAAGATTGCTTTGCAAGATTCAGAACTATTAATCTGCTATGTAGTGTTCAGAAATGACTGAATGGCCATAGAAAGAAAGTCACTTTAAATGGATTTGGAACAACAGGTGCTGCAGGGAACCAAGTTGGAAGCTTTGCTTTTATCATCTTCTTCAATAAAGGTTAGCAAAGCAAGGGTAATGGTTGATGTAAGCTAGGAAAGGACAGCAGGGTTTTGGACGTCCTCAAGTTTGCAAAATGAGGAAATAAAATCATCCAGTCATATTCAATGTTAAGAAAAGCCATGGATGAGATACCCAAGGTAGGGATGGAGATGGCCAATATCTTAAAAGTGGCATGCATTTTGTTCTGGAACTCATTTGTGTCAAATATCAGATTCAGAATCAGGATCAGGTTTATTATCACCAGCATCTGTCATGAAATTTGTTAACTTAGCAGTAGCAGTCCAATGCAATACATAATATAGAAGAATAAATAAATCAATCAATTACAGTATACAGGTTTATTATACCCCTCCAATTTTCTGGCGGTGATACGGGGGTTTTACTTGTTGACTTTTGAAAGAGATCCATTGACTGCTGGATATTTAGGAATAGAGAAATAGGAAAAAAAATCCTAGAAAATGGAACTGGGATAGATACTCAATTTTTATCAGTCTTGATAGACTGAATGGCGTCCGAGCCCAACGTGAATAGCTGTCTATCACCCTCTGGCTTATTTGCAAACACCCAGCTCAATACTTTCGTCGATATTTCATTTTGAATTTGGAAAAATAACTAAGATACGCATCTCTCATCTCCTCAATTGCATATTTAACAAGCAGGGTTCTATCGGAATGTTTTTTAAAAATGTTTATTTTCATTCTCGACAGGCAAATGTATCGGACGCAGTGACAGGTCCTTGCTCCGTAAGCGCGCAGTTGCCATGCGCTGAGGTCGTGCTGCATCTGGTTGCCCGTCGCCGATCGGCCTTTGGATTGTGAGTGAGTGAGTGGTGGCGTTTGCCTTCTTCGTGCTCGGAGGCTGTTTTTTCAGGGCACTGGTTTGGATCCCACTCCGAGGAAACAGTCGTAAATGTATTCCTTCCTGCAGCTGTTCCCTCCGGTTCTTAGCTATTGTCCACTTCCCCCGCCTCATTGCTGGTCCTTCCGCCTTCTAGTGCACCCCGCTATTTAGGACCCCCTTTCACTGCCTTCACCCCACTGCTGCTAGTTTTTCCACACTACCATTACCCCCTCCCCTTTCCCCACTGCTTATTGCTCTCTCCTTTTTCTCCCACTGCCGTTTTAATCTAACTGGTACAACTTCCCACTCTTACTGGGGCTCGTTTCTCCTTCCACACACAATATACCAGTGTTGTTTCTGTTGTAAATTCTCGCTCTAATTTGTTAACTCAAAGCCAGGAGAAGGAAAATATTGAATGGCTGACTAAAGAATACAGAGGTTCCTGGCTATTCTCAGTTTTCTTTAAATGTTTTTCCCTTTTTGCTTTTCTTAACCCTGGCTGATGAACATGTGGCCTTGTTTCTGAGGTGGAAGGTTGCAGATTCAAGAGCCAGTGCAGAGCACTTCTGTATATTTCTTGCAGTATTGCTTGAATATGATGAAAACCTGATATATTTTCTGCCTTTGACAGACAAGATGCTGTAACCTAGACCACCAGATAAAGTGCTAGGAGGAACTCGGTGGTCAGGCAGCATCTGTGGAGGGAATTGGACAGTTGACATTTTTAGTCATGATCTTTCATCTGTGTTTCAGGTTGAGGTCCTTTGGTTTTTTCCTGAAATGCTGACTGTCTGTTTTCATCTAGAGATGTTGCCTGATCACTGTGTTTTACCAGAGAGGGTTTCCAGTCTCTCAGGTAAATGTAAAAGGCACCTGAAAACCAAATAATCCATAGTTTAGTTTCTGGAATCGGAAATAAAAGCAGAAAATGCTGGAAATACTCAGCAGGTCAGGCTGTATCTGTGAAAAAAGAAATTGTTAAATGTTTCAGATTACTGTATCAAGAGAAAGTTTTAATGATTATGCATGTGAAGCATTAAGTATTTTTTCTCTCCATACTGTCTTAATAGCTGAGTCTTTCCAGCATTTGTTTTTGAGAGGTTCTTCAAAGGGTAGTATCCTTGTAAAATTTTTTTGGATCATCACCAAGAACTGAATGATGTGACTACTTATGCCTGAAACATCGACTGTAACTTTTTTCCACTGATGCTACCTGGCCTGCTGAGATCCTCCAGCATCTTGTGTGCGTTGCTCAGATTTCCAGCATCTGCAGATTTTCCCTTGTTTGTGACTATTTATTATGGCCACTTTTGGAGCTTTGCTCTGTGAAAATTGACTTTTTTTTGACATTGCCATAATATTTGGGGTATTGGATTTTATTTTGCGATTGTGAACCTGTTCCTTCCTTGCTGAATTATTTGTTTAATAAATCACATACACTTAAGTTAAAATTAAACATTTTTTTTTGAAATTTATCAAAATGAAAGAGCTCTACTTGGTCCATGTTTCGCCTCTGTCTCTTTGCATAGGTTGTATACAAATGAAATGTGAGAACAGATTTTATTGACTGTATATCATAGAGATAGAATCAGGAGTAGGCCATGAAGCCCATGACTTTTAAGATCATAAATCATGGCTGTTTTACTACCTTAATGCCAACCTCCTGCATTAAATACTTGGCCTATAACACCAAAGGGGTGATTTTCATGTTGGTGTACTTTTTCTGAGGGTTATCAGAGGCAACAGTATTGATGTTCTACCTGTTGATAAATGGGACAAATGTATATATCATAGTTCGGAGCTCAATTGAGCTATGAGGAGGAATGCTAAGTGCATTGCAATGTTGATGAAATGAGTTGTCAAAAGAGTAGAAGGAGGAAAATGAGAAGAAATTATTTGAAACGTTTATTTAAATCATATGGACCTGTTAAATGTTGGTGTTCAGAAGGATTTTAATGACTCTTATGTGAAACAATCAACATGCAGATTTCAAAAAATAATGATAACTGTCACACAACATAGCAGTCAATTTTGTTTGGTAACAATATCCATTGCTTGAAGTTGCCCAAGTCAATTCTGATTTGCCTTAACAGTTGAGTTTGCTCTGTGAAGGGTCCCAGGGAAAGATAGGAAAGCACATCAGCATCTGAATGACTAAAAACAGTTGTGAAGTATAATACTGTGCTTATATTTTAGAATGAGTATTAAGATTTGATAAAATAAAATTAATACAGAAACATTATAATGTTGATGTAATTCTGAAAGTTTTGCATTGCATTTTCCAACACCTCCAGGATTGGGAAAATGGGTTAATTTATTGCTGTACATTTTATGGTTCTGTTTATTCATTCAGCTATAAGTTATAAGTATTTGATACCCAAATCAAAGTAAGTATATTGTTTAACTTGAGTACTCATTTTAGATTTCCCATCATGGATACAGATTTGTATGATGAATTTGGTAACTATATTGGTCCAGAGTTGGATTCTGATGAAGAAGATGGCATAAGCAGAGACGAAGATCTGGATGAGGTGAGGGGAAAAAATGTTCTTTAAACATGAAATGGCTCAAAAAAAAATTCTTATAGGTTGTTTTGATGATACCAAAATATACCGTTATGGATTGTAATTTGTATTATAACCACGATGTTAAAAAAAATCTTGTGTATTAAATAATACCTTAAATTTATATCTTTCCCATTTATGGAAACAATTGCTTTTTCATTAGAGTACCATTACAGGTCCATTGTTTAGCCTTTATTGCATTGTTGTTCCTTTCTGCGGCTTGTGGCGCATCAGCGGCAACCTTTGCTGTTTCTTTAGCATTTTGTCTATTTTTTTTACAAGGCTGAGTTGCTAGCTTGATGCTCAAACCAGCACAGATGAAAAGCATGCAAGGCGCTGGCCAGGTTAGAACCTGGGACCACTCGCCTCGCAGTTCAGTTCAGCTGCAACTACACTACCGGCCATCCTTTATTGCCTAGCACAATAATTTCTTTCATTATGAAACTATTACTCTAAAGATAAATTCTTGATAGCTGTAACTTGCCATGGCCCTTTAATTGTTTATTTGCTCTGCACTTTATCTGTAACTTGTGTATGGAATGACCTGCCTGGATGTCGTACAAAGTTTTTCACTGTATCTCGGTACACATGACAATAATAAACTGATTAGCTAAATGTTACTTTTCATGTGAATTCCTCTAGAAATTCTCACATAAATAGTCTGTATTCTGATCTTTTGGAACAGTCATAAAATGTGATATTGTATAGAAGCACTATAGGTACACGTGACACTAAGATCCAGTTACACTGTAGTTTCCAAAAAATCATAGGCCCGTATATACAGTTGCAAGAAAAAGTTTGTGAACCTTTTGTGATTACCTGATTTTCTGCATTAATTACTCATAGTATGTGGCCTACTCTTCATCTAAGTCATCTATAGACAAACACAATCTGTCTAAACTAATAACACCAAACAATTGTACTTTACATGTCTTTATTGAACACATTGTTTAATCATTCACAGTCGCAGCTGGAAAATAGTATTTAATAACTGCTAGGACCTCCTTTTGGCAGCAATAACCTCCAGCAAAATGTTTACTGTAGCTGCTGATCAGACTTGCACAATGACAATGAGGAATTTTAGAACATGCCTCCATACAAAAACTTCCAGTTCATCAGTATTTCTGGGATACCTTGCATCAACAGCCCTCTTCAGGTCATGCCACAGCACCTCAGTTGGGTTAAGGTGTGGACTCTAACTTAGCCATTCCAAAACATGAATTTTCTTCCTTTTAAACCATTCTGTTGTTGGTTTACTCTTGTATTTGGGATCATTGTCTTGTTGCATCATCCAACTTCTATTAAGCTTCAGGTGACAGACTGCTACCCTGACATTCTCCTGTAAATTGTCGTGATACAATTTTGAACTCATTGTTCCCTCAATGATTGCAAGCTGTCCAGGCCCTGAGGCAGCAAAGCAGCCCCAAACCATGCTTCTTCCACCGTGCTTCACAGTTGCAATAAGGTTTTGGTGTTGTATGCAGTGCCCTTTCTTTTTCTCCAGACATAGCATTTCTGCCAGAAAATTAAACATTGCCACAGAACATTGTCCTATAAGTGTTGTAGAACATCCAGGTGGTCTTTTGCAAACTCTATAATTCTTCTTCAGGTCCTCTGAAAGTTGTTTTGATTGAGGCATGGTGCGCATAAACAGATCTTTCTTGAGAAGAGTAGGCTCTGTCAGTAACCTGACTTTGTGTGTCTTTTATAGGGCAGGGCCCCTCTACAACCCACATCTCCAATCTTATCTCATTGTTTGGAACACCTGACTCCAAATAGCTTTTGTAGAAGGTGTTACCCCAGAGGTTCACGAGCTTTTTTGACCCTAGACTGTGATTGTTTAAATGGTGTACTCAGTATAGACGAGAAGTACAATTACATGCTGACTATGGTTTTTTGCGGGAATGGGACTTGTTCTCGGGGTTTCACGACTGGCCGTTATTCGGCACGCCAAGAGCTTGGCCTAAGAGCTCAGCTCGCCTTTGGAGGGTTGAGATCTCGTGGCTCTGGAGATGGACGGATCGAAGGTCGGTGTCCGGGCAGATTGGTGTGTCATGGGAGATGGAAGTTCTAAGACTGTGTGCCCAGAGACCCGAGATCTTTGGGCACAGAGCTTTGAAAAAGCGAAGCAACGGACTTTTAACATCGTAAACCAGCAAGTTGTTTGTTATGTCTCCTCTCGCTGTGAAATGGAGACATCTCTTTCTCCCTTATTAGGGGGAGAGAGAGCCTGTGGTATGTGGAATACTGGGTGAGCAAGTAGAATTTGGAGTACTGCAAGTCTGTGTCTTTGTTGTTGCTTTGCTCACACTTGAGTGCTCGGTGGCAGGTGCTGATGCTTTTTTTCCCCCCAGTGGGGGGAGGGCAGATCGTTGCTTGCTGCCACTTATGAGCGGGAAGGAGGGGAGCTGGGGGGGGGTACTTTGGGGTTTTAATATTTAACTGTCATTCATTCTTTGGGGGCACTCCTCTGTTTTCGTGGATGGTTGTGAAGAAAAAGCATTTCAGGATGTATATTGTGTACATTTCTCTGATATTAAATGTACCTTTGAAACCTTTGAAATTCTGTGTTATTAGTTTAGGCAGATTGCGTTTGTCTATTATTGTGACTTAGATGAAGATCAGTCCACATTTTATGAGTAATTAATGCAGAAAACCAGGTAATTGCAAAGGGTTCACAAACTTTTTCTTGCAACGGTGGCAAGGGTGCGTAATACTTTTGCACACGTTTTTTGTCAATGTGGAGCGGAGAGCGAGTTTGTAAATCTGGTGGGAGTAAAGGACGTTGGAAGGAGCACGGCAGATGAGATATGGTTGAGAATGAGTGCTTGGGGGGGCGGGGTGGGGGGTTGTGGCGCGGGTGCAGACAAACCCATCCCTGAGACACCAGGCGACATAATTTGTTTACAAACAATTGGTTTATTGATCATTACAGGATGTCTCTGGTGTTTTCTGCTCCTCTTCTACTCCCTTCCCTTTTTCCCCAACTGTGGTTCCCCTCTCCCTGCCCCTTCCCACTCTGTATTCTGCTGCCTGCAGCTTAGTTGCTACTTACAAATTGGTCTACAGGATATTGGGGGCTGTTCAGCTGCAGGGCATGTACAAGCTGAGGAATAAGGTGGGAGGCATACTAGAATTACTATCGATTTGTAATTCAGGGAGCGGGAAGTGCAGAATCAAATATCGCTATGATGATTGTACATTCTAGTATCAATTGTTTGGCGACAATAAAGTACAAAGTTTGCCTATTTAGCCATTGACCATAACTTTGCAATTTGTGGCCGAGGATAAATTATAAGGGTAGGCTATCTATTTTGCTGCTCACTCTAGTCTGACTCCTATAATGTTACAGTCCTTGCCTAAGTGCAAGGTACAAGCAGGCATTTGGTAAGGAAGGCTGTGAAAAAGTTTTAAAGATGACTACTACCAAAATTGTTTTCAAGGCTAAACCATGGAAAAACAAATATACTTGGCAAAGTCACATTTTCTGTCCTGAAGTTGATACTTAAAACTGAAGCAGTTTTTTTTATGTTGACCATATTTTGACGTTAGTTAAAAATTCAAAATGAGAGCCTACAACATATGTCTTAGCAAGACCAAATAAAAATTTGTTTTCTGTAATGGATGGATGCATGCTCCTCAGCCAGGTGCCATTCTTTATGTTGTATCAGACTGGAGAAGTATTTTCTGAATTTGTTTTTGATCATTGCATAAGTTCGCAAGGGTCTTTTTTTTCAAACTACAAAGGAAACACAAGTTTAAATGAATGGAAGGCAGCTGTAGGATATGTCATATTTATCTTTCAACTCGTCACTTAGTAACATTTATATATATATATATATATATATATATGTTTGTGTTGGAATAAATAAGGAGGATGAGGAAGATGAAGAAGCTGGAGATCAGGATGAAGATCACGTTGGAATGGAAGTGGTGCTGCATGAGGATAAAAAGTATTACCCCACTGCAGAGGAGGTATATGGACCTGAGGTAGAGACAATTGTTCAAGAGGAAGATACTCAGCCACTTACTGGTAAGTAAGGTGATACATTTTAAATAAATTAATAATCTAATGGATGTAAGGGTATTGTTCACTGTAGTTAATTTTATTTATTTGAAAACTGCTTCTCCTCTCTCATTTTCTACTCCCTTTGGTGTCCTGCTCCTATTCCTGCCCCCCCCCACAGATCTGCAGTTTCTAATTTCTAATAGATTTTATTTTAAAATAAAGGCAAGCTTATTTGATTAACAATGTTGGGCCTTGTTTTCTGTTCATCACGTGGCTTCTTGGGACTTGCTGGTAAGGTAATCACTGTGAAAATGAAGAGGAGTTTTTTGTTTAAATAAAATTAAAATCATTCTACTGCATCCACCTTTTTAGGCCTTGCTATTAATAGATCTATTTCAGCTGATATAATAGTTGAGACATTTTCTGTTGAAGTATGTTTTTTTTTAATTTCAGTTAGTGGAATAATCTGTTGCTGTTTTTGAAATTGAGTTTTCTGTCTTTCAGAACCCATTATTAAACCTGTCAAGAAAAAGAAGTTTACACTGATGGAGCAGGAGTTACCAGAAACAGTGTATGATATGGAGTAAGTGAATGTTTTTGCAGTACATTTTAAGCTTATTTGGAAATTAAGTCAAGGTTAATTGGAAATAAGAATTATTGTTAAGGAGTTTTTGCTTAAAGAGTACAGAGAAAATTTACATGGATATTGCTGCCTCTGGAGGACCTGAGTTTTAAGGAAAGATTTTAAGGTTAGGACCTTATTCCTTGAAACATAGAAGATTGAGAGGAGATTTGATAGATGGGGTAATGCAAGCAGGCTGTTTCCTCTGAGCTTGGGTGGGACTGCAACTAGAGGTCATGGGTTAAGGGTGAAAGGTGAAAATTTTAAGAGGAACACAAAGGGAAACTTCTTCACTCAGGGTGGTGAGAGTGTGGAATGAGCTGCCAGCACAAGTGTGCATGCACAAGACTTTTACTCTAAAATCAAGATCTTTCTGATGCGTCCATATTTTTATGCACTGCTGTTAATTGATCTATTTAGACTGATACAATAGTTCAGACATTCTTTGTTGAAGTATGATTTTTTTTTTGTTTTGCTTTTTTATATTTTCTGCACCCAAAGTATCCATTTTCTTTTTGGATTTGTGGATAGTTAAGCTTTTTGAGCACAGTCCCGTTGAACATCACTAAAAATGTCCAAGACCTGTTCAGTGTAGAAATTTTATAACTGAGGCATTAAAGCTGGATTCATTCTAGGATGAAGGGTATCCATAAGACATGGGAGCATAATTAGGCCATTCGGCCCATTGAGTCTACTCCACCATTTCATCATGGCTTATCCATTTTCCTGTTAACCCCATTCTCCTGCCTTCTCCCCATAACCTTTCGCGCCCTGACTGATCAAGAATCTATCAATCTCCACCTTAAATGCATTCAGTGACCTGGTCTCCACAGCTGCCTGTGACGATTAATTCCACAGATTTGCCACCATTTTGGCTAAAGAACTTCCTCCTCATCTCTGTTCTAAATAGACGACCCTCTGTCTTGAGGCTATGTGCCCTGTGGTCCGTAGGCTCACGAAAGGAAACATCCTCTTCATATCCACTTTAGATAGGCCTTTCAACATTCGGTAGGTTTCATTGAGATTTCCCCTGCAATCTTCTAAATTCCAGTGAGTACAGGCCCAAAGCCTTCAATTGCTGCCAATATGACATCCCTTTCATTCCCGGAATCATTCTCATGAACCCTCTCCACTGTCAGTACATCCTTTCTTAAATAAGGGGCTCAAAACTGCTCACAGTACTCCCAAGTGAGGCCTCACCAGTGCCTTATAAAGCCTCAGCATTGCATCCTTGCTTTTATATTTTAATCCTCTTGAAATGAATGCCAATATTGCATTCACCTTCCTCACCACCTGTTTAACCTGAAAATTAACCTTTTGGGAATGCTGTACAAGGATTCCCAAATTGCTTTGCACCTTGGATTTTTGAATTATATCCCCGGTTAGAAAATAGTCTTTGCTTTTATTCCTTCTATCAACATGCATGACCATATGCTTCCATCTGTCACCTCTTTGCCCATTCTCCAAATCTGTCTAAGCCCTTCTGCAGCCCCTCTGCTACCTCAACGCTACATGGCCCTCCACCTATCTTTGTATTGTCCACAAACCTGGCCACAAAGCCATCAATTCCATCATCCAAATCGTTGACATAAAATATAAAATGAAGCAGTCCCAACACAGACTGCTGTAGAATAGCGGCAGCCAATCTGAGAAGGATCCCTTTATTCCCACACTTTGCCTCCTCCAATCAACCCACATTAATATCTTTCCTGTAATGCCATGGCCTTGCGTTTAACAGCCTCATGTGCAGCACCTTGTCAAAGGCCTTCTGAAAATCCAAGTACACAACATCCACTGATTCTTTTCTTTATCTGTCCGGCTTGTTATTTCATCAAGGAATTCCAACAGATTTGTCAGGCAAGATTTTCCCTTAAGGAAACCGTGTCGATGTTGGCCTATTGTCGTGTGTCTCCATGTACCCCGAAACTATCTCCTTAACAATTGACTTTCACATTTTCCCAACCACTGCAGTTTGGCTAACTGGCCTATAATTTCGTTTCTTCTGCCTCCCTCACTTCTGGAAGAGTGGAGTGATGTTTACAAATTTCCAGTCTTCCAGAACCAAGTCAAAATCTATTGATTCTTGAAAAATCATTACTGATGCCTCCACAATCTCTTCAGTTACCTCTTTTAGAACACTAGGGTGTAGTCCATCAGGTGCAGGTGACTTATCTACCTTCAGCCCTTTCAGTTTCCCAAGCACCATCTCCCTAGTAATAGCAACTGCACTCACTTCAGTCTCTTGACACTTTTGAACATCTGGTATACACAGTGAAGACTGGTGCAAAATACTTACTCATTTATTCATTTTGTCTGCCATTAATATCGCTCCAGCATAATTTTCCAGCAATCCACTCTCCTCTCTTTTATTCTTTATAAATATGAAAAAGCTTTTGGTATCATTTTTATATTATTGGCTCACTTACCTTCATATTTCACTTTTTTTATTTGCCTTCTGTTGGTTTTTAAAAATTTCCCAGTCCTCCAGCTTCCCACTAATTTTTGCTTTATTATATGCCCTCCCTTTTGCTTTTATGTTGGCTTTGACTTCCATTGTCAGCCATAGTTGCGTCATCCTGCCTTCAGAGTAAGTCTTCTTTGGTATGCATCTGCTGACATCCCTACTAGTGCCCCTTTCCAATGAACTTTGGCCAACTCCTGTCTTATGCCTCTGTAATTCACTTTACTCCACTGTAACACTGATACATCTGACTTTAGCTTCTCCTTCTCGAATTGTAGGATGAATTCTACTATGTAAGACCATAAGATATCGGAGCATTTGGCCCATCAATTCTGCTCTGCCATTTCATCATCCAGTTTCATTCTTAGCCCTAAACTCCTGTCTTCTCTCTGTATGCCTTCATGCCCTAATCAAGAATCTGGCTTAATCGATGTCTGCCTTAAATGTACCCAATGACTTGGTCTCCAGAACTGCCTGTGACAATAAATTCCATAGATTCACATAGCTTGTACCTGTGATTTTTATAAATGACCTGGATGAGGAAGTGGAGGGATGGGTTAGTAAACTGGCTGATGACACAAAGGTTGGGAGTGTTGTGGATAGTGTGGAGGCTGTCAGAGGTTACAGCGGGGCAATGACAGGATGCAAAACTGGGCTGAGAAGTGGCAGATGGAGTTCAACCCAGGTAAAAGTGAGGTGAACAACAGAAATCCTGCAGATGCTGGAAATTCAAGCAACACACATCAAAGTTGCTGGTGAACGCAGCAGGCCAGGCAGCATCTCTAGGAAGAGGTACAGTTGACGTTTCAGGCCGAGACCCTTCCTGACGAAGGGTAAAATAAATAAAATAAAATAAAAAGAATTGGTCCCAACGCAGATTGCTGTTGAACACCACTAGTCACTGGCAGCCAACCAGAAAAGCCTCCCTTTATTCCTACTCTTTGCCTCCTACCAATCTGCCAATGCTCTATTCATGCTAGAATCTTTACTGTAAAACTATAGGCTCTTGTTAAGCAGCCTTATGGGTTACACCTTGTCGAAGGCCTTCTGAAAATCCAAATGCGCAACATCAACCAATTCTCCTTTGTCTATCTTGCTTGTTATTTAGACCGTAAGACATAGGAGCAGAATTAGGCCATTCAACCCATTGAGTCTGCTCAGCAGTTCCATCGTGGCTAATTCTGGAACCCACTCAACCCCATACACATGCTTTCTCGCCATAATCCTTTGATGGTCTGACCAATCAGGAAACGATCAACCTCTGCCTTGAATATACCCATGCTCTCGGCCTCCACTGCAGTCTGTGGCAGAGTATTCCACAGATTCACTACTCTGGCTAAAAAAAAATTCCTTCTTTCCTATGTTCTAAAAGGTTGCCCTCAATTTTGAGGCTGTGCCCCTAGTTCTGGGTACCCTTACCATAGGAAACATTCTCTCCACATCCACCTTATCTAGTCCTTCCAACATTCAGTAGGTTTCAATGAGATCCCCCCTCCACCACCCTGCATTCTTCTAAATTCCAGTGAGTACAGGCCCAAAGCTGCCAAATGCACCTTATATGTTAACTCTTCATTCTCAGAATCATCCTTGTGAACCTCCTCTGGACTCTCTCCAATGATAACACATCCGTTCTGAAATATGGGGCACAAAACTGTTGACGATACTCCAAGTACGGCCTGACTAGTGTCTTATAAAGCTTCAGCATTATCTCCTTGCTTTTGTATTCTGTTCTTCTTAATATAAATGCCAACATTGCATTTACCTTCTTTACCACAGACTCAACCTGTAAATTAACCTTTTGAGAGTCTTGCATGAGATCTCCTAAGTCCCTCTGCACCTCCGATGTTTGAACCTTCTCAGTCCACATTATTGTTTCTTTTACCAAAATGCATTATCGTATGTTTCCCAACACTATTCCATCTGCCACTTTTTTACCCATTCTTCCAATTTGTGTAAGTCCTGCTGCAATCACATTGCTTCCTCAGCACTACCTACCCCTTCATCCATCTTCGTATCATCCGCAAACTTTGGCACAAAACCATCAATTCCATTATCTAAATCATTGACAAATAATGTGAAAAGTAGTGATCCCAATACTGACCCCTGAGGAACACCACTAGTCATTGGCAGCCAACCAGAAAAAGCCCCCTGTATTCCCACTTGCTGTCTCCTGCCTGTCAGCCATTCCTCTATCCATGCCAGTATCTTTCCTGTAACACCATAGGATTTTATCTTGTTAAACAGCCTCATGTGTGGCACCTTATCAAATGCCTCTGAAAATCCAAATAAGTGACATCCACTGCCTCTCCTGTGTCCACCCTCCTTGTTACTTCCTCAAAGAACTTTAACAGATTTGTTGGGCAAGGATATTGACCCCCTCAGGTTCAGGTGTAGCCTATCCTTTTGGTACAGGTCATACCTTCCCCAGAAGAGATGCCAATGATCCATAAATCTGAAACCCTGTCTCCTGTACCAGTTCCTCAGCCATGCCTTTATCTGCTAAATCATGGTGTTCTTACCCTCACTGGTGCATGGCACAAGTAGCAAGCCAGAGATTGTTATTATGGAGATCCTGCTTTTTGGCTTTCTACCTAGCTCTCTTTAGACCCCTGCTCTTTTCCTTCCAATGTCATTGGTACCAGTGTGTACCCAGATTTTTCACCCTTTAGAATGTTGTGGATATGATTTGAGACATCCCTGACCTTGGCACCTGGGAGGTAATGTACCACCTGGTTGGCTCTATCTTGTCCACAGTCTCTCCTATTTACTCCTCTAACTATTGAATCTCCTACCACCACTGCATTCCTCCAATGCCCCCTTCCCTTCTGAGCCTCAACACCAGAGACGAGGTCGCTGCAGCCCTCCACCCCCCCCCCCCAAGTATCTGTATACTTGTTATTGAGCCTCCTACAAAGGTTTATTGATTTACAGCAGCAAATAGTTCCTTTGCGTGTCATTCACTTTTCAGGTACCATTCATATTATGCTTAATGCCATAAGGTATAGGACCAGAATTAGGCCTTTTGGCAAATTTGCCTGCTCCATCATTTCTTCATGATTAAATGTTTAGATTCACAGCAGATCACCAGTCATCCAGCTTTCTAAAATATATTTTCAGCTGTACATTGAATGTTTCTTATCTTTTGGCTGTTTTGTTGAATGCACTTAAAGAGAAATTCTAAACATCTATAAATCCTTTCAGTTAGTCCCGACATGATCCTCTCCCTCCTCCAGCCTCGTATCCCTTTTGCCAATCAATTTTCCAGCTCTTAGCTTCTTCCCTCCCCCTCCTGTCTTCTCCTATCATTTTGGATCTCCCCTGCCCCTCCCACTTTCAAATCTCTTACTATCTCTTCCTTCCGTTAGTCCTGACGAAGGGTCTCGGCTCAAAACGTCAACTGTACCTCTTCCTATATAGATGCTGCCTGGCCTGCTGCGTTCACCAGTATTTTTTATGTGTGTTGCATAAATCATTAAATCTTTTTTTAAATTCATCTCAGGTTCCTTGCAGATCTGATGGATAATTCTGAGCTCATTCGGAATATTACTCTTTGTGGGCACTTGCATCATGGAAAGGTATGTATTTACGTGTGAAGGTGCTATTTTAATTGTAGAGAAGATAGTTTAAAATATAGATTGACTAGAGGATATAAAAAATATAAACACATTTTTTAATAATTTCTTTCAGACAAACTTTGTTGATTGCTTGATTGAACAGACTCATCCAGAGATTCGTAAAAAGGATGATCGTGATGTAAGTGTTCTTGGCAACTTTCTTAATATATATTTAACTGCAAAACCTTTTTAAAAAAAAACACTATTATTTTTGGCTGATATTAATATTTTCCCCATGCAGCACAGCAATATTATTTTCTTTTTAATTCCTAAAGCCTTAAGCTAATAATTGACTTAACGTTAATAAAATAGAAACAAATTTAAAGTCGTTAAAATGTATTTTCTCACAGGTCCATTGTTAGAAACATAGAATACCTACAGCACAATCGGGCCCTTCAGCCCACAAAGCTGTGCTGAACATGTATTTACTTTTGAAATTACCAAGGGTAATATAGGGTAATAGCCCTCTATTTTTCTAAGCTCCATGTGCCTATCCAGGAGTCTCTTAAAAGACTTGATTGTATCTGCCTCCACCACCGTCACCAGCAGCCCATTCCACGCACTCACCACTCTCTGTTTTTAAAAAAAAACAACTTGCCCCTGACATCTCCTCTGTACCTACTTCCAAGCACCTTAAATCTCTCGTGCTAACCATTTCAGCTCTGAGAAAAAGTCTCTGACTATCCACGCGATCAGTGCCTCTCATCATCTTGTACACCTCTATCAGGTCACCTCTCATACTCTGTCGCTCCAAGGAGAAAAGGCTGAGTTCACTCAACCTATTCTCATAAGGCATGATCCCTAATCCAGGCAACGTCCTTGTAAATTTCCTATGCACCCTTTCTATGATTTCCACATCCTTCCTGTAATGAGGTGACTAGAACTGAGCAAAGTACTCCAATTGGGGTCTGACCAGGGTCCTATATAGATGCAACATTACCTCTCGGCTCTTAAACTCAACCCCACGATTGATGAAGGCCAATACACCGTATGCCTTCTTAACCACAGAGTCAACCTGCGCAGCTGCTTTGAGTGTCCTGTGGACTCGGACCCCGAGATCCCTCCGATCCTTCACACTGCCAAGAGTCTTACCATTAATACTATATTTTGCCATCATACTTGACCTACCAAAATGACCCACCTCACTTTTAGGAAGGGTCTCGGCCTGAAACGTCGACTGTACCTCTTCCTAGAGATGCTGCCTGGCCTGCTGCATTCACCAGCAACTTTGATGTGTGTTGCTTGAATTTCCAGCATCTGCAGGATTCTTGTTGTTCACCTCACTTTTACCTGGGTTGAACTCCATCTGCCACTTCTCAGCCCAGTTTTGCACCCTGTCAATGCCCCACTGTAACCTCTGATAGCCCTCCACACTATCCACAACACTCCCAACCTTTGTGTCATCAGCCAGTTTACTAACCCATCCCTGCACTTCCTCATCCAGGTCATTTATAAAAATCACAGAGTAGGGGTCCCAGAACAAATCCCTGAGTCACCGACCTCCATGCGGAATATGACCCGTTTACAACCACTCTGCCTTCTGTGTGCAAGCCAGTTCTGGATCCACAAAGCAATGTCCCCTTGGATCCCATGCCTCCTTACTTTCTCAATAAGCCTTGCACAGGGTAGCTTATCAAATGCCTTCCTGAAATCCATACACACTACATCTACTGCTCTACCTTCATCAGTTTGTTTAGTCACATCCTCAAGTCTGCTTAGCTGCTTTAATCTCCTGAATCCTTTTGAAATCAAGTTGTTTCGGTTTTTGCTGAAAGTTTAAATAACTTACAAAGGAGAATAATTTTTTTTAAGTTAATTTTTTTTACTGAAGACCATATATCTCTAACTCTAAAAAAAAACAACACTTTCAAATCCCTTACTCACTCTTCCTTCAGTTAGTCCTGACGAAGGGTCTCGGCCTGAAACGTCGACTGCACCTCTTCCTAGAGATGCTGCCTGGCCTGCTGCGTTCACCAGCAACTTTGATGTGTGTTGCTATCTCTAACTCTGATATTTTTTTTTAAACATCACAATACAGATGTCTTTGGTTTGTTCCAGATTTAGATTACTTGCCAAGGTAAAGTAGTCTTTAGGTTAGAAGTTATGATGGATGCTAATTTCACATAAGACTATTCCTGCAGGGTTATTGTAATGCTGACTCTCACAACGGTCATATTGAATCAACTGCTATGGGATGATTGGGTACTGGAGAAAGAAGGGTGGGAGAGCAGCAGTTCAAAGCCACGGAACAGTCTTAGTTGCAGCCATCTCAGTTATTTGGGAAGAGTTAATTAAAACGCTGTACAGATGCTAATAACAGTTTAAGTGTCCAGAAGGATACTGGAAGATTAGAGTAGAATGGTAGGCTGCATCAGTACAGCCAAATTGATCTCCAGATTAATAAATTATTAAATTATGTTTTGTGTTTTTTTCTTCAGCTTCGATACACTGATATTCTCTTTACAGAACAGGAGGTAAGCATTCTTATTCAATCTTGTTAATTTATGCAACACACACAAAATGCTGGTGGAACGCAGCACCAGGCAGCATCTATAGGAAGACGGGCAGTCGATGTTTCGGGCCGAGACCCTTGGTCAGTACTTTCTTCCTATAGATGCTGCCCGGCCTGCCGCGTTTCACCAGCATTTTGTGTGTGTGGCTTGAATTTCCAGCATCTGCAGATCTCCTCGTGTTTGTGTTGTTAATTTATGGGAGCTTTTTGAAATTCCCTTGGATAATTTCTTCAATATTTTTTTCTTAGAGAGGAGTGGGCATAAAAAGTACACCTGTCACAATGGTACTTCCAGATTCCAAAGGCAAATCCTATCTTTTCAACATCATAGATACGCCAGGTGAGTTCTGTGAACTGGTTTCAAATGTTTTAAATTTATCCAGTGAACTAAATAAAAAAAATAGTTGAATTATTTTATTTAGTTCTATTATTTGGTTAGGTAATAGTATAAAGATGATGTTTACTTAAAATTTAAGTTCTCAGATTGTTCCATGGGATTTTCAGTTGTATGTATCAATATTTCTAAAAGAGAAAAATTCATTTATATTTTAAAATAGTGATTAATATTAGATGTTTTTAAATAGTTTCACATAAAAGCTCCTCACTATTTCTTTGTTTTCTTTACAGTACCTGCACTTAAAACTCAAATGAAACTGTTAAAGTGACAGGCAACTTTTGAAGTTTAATCTTATGACTGCCAAGCTGTCAGTCAGCTCTCCTACCTTTTCAATCTATATTTTAAATCTATAATTTACTTTTCAGGGCATGTAAACTTCTCTGATGAGGTTACAGCTGGTTTCAGAATCTCAGATGGCATGGTACTCTTCATTGATGCAGCGGAGGGGGTGAGTGGGCACATAGACCAAAAGTAAAGAATTTTTATAAAATCTATGAAATAAGACAATTTCCTGGTTCTGGGAATGAAGGTGCATGATAACCCAATTTTGCCTGCAAACATGAAAAGAATGTATATTGTAGAAAGTTACACACATCAAAGTTGCTGGTGAACGCAGCCGGCCAGGCAGCATCTCTAGGAAGAGGTACAGTCAATGTTTCGGGCTGAGGCCCTTCGTCAGGACTAACTGAAGGAAGAGCTAGTAGGGGATTTGAAAGTGGGAGGGGGAGGGGAAGATCCAAAATGATAGGAGAAGACAGGAGAGGGAGGGATGGAGCCAAGAGCTGGACAGGTGATAGGCAAAAGGGATAGAGCATGGAATAGTACACCACGGTACAGGCCCTTCAGCCCACAATGTTGTGCTGACCCTCAAACCCTGCATCCCATATAAGCCCCCATCTTAAATTCCTCCATATACCTGTCTAGTAGTCTCTTAAACTTCACTAGTGTATCTGCCTCCACCACTGACTCAGGCACTGCATTCCATGCACCAACCACTCTGAGTAAAAAACCTTCCTCTAATATCTCCCTTGAACTTCCCACCCCTTACCTTAAAGCCATGTCCTCTTGTATTGAGCAGTGGTGCCCTGGGGAAGAGGCACTGGCAATCCACTCTATCTATTCCTCTTATTATCTTGTACACCCTAACATATCTCCTCTCATCCTCCTCCTCTCCAGAGAGTAAAGCCCTAGCTCCCTTAATCTCTGATCATAATGCATACTCTCTAAACCAGGCAGCATCCTGGTAAATCTCCTCTGTACCTTCCCAATGCTTCCACATCCTTCCTATAGTGAGGCAACCAGAACTGGACACAGTACTCCCAAGTGTGGCCTAACCAGAGTTTTATAGAGCTGCATCATCACATCGCGACTCTTAAACTCTATCCCTTGACTTATGAAAGCTAACATCCCATAAGCTGTCTTAACTACCCTAACCATCTGTGAGACAACTTTCAGGGATCTGCCATTTACTTTCTACTCTGCCTTGGAGTTTGTCCTTCCAAAGTGTACCACCTCACACTCCTCCGGGTTGAACTCCATCTGCCACTTCTCAGCCCACTTCTGCATCCTATTAATGTCTCTGCAATCTTTGACAATCCTCTACACTACCTACAACACCACCAACCTTTGTGTCGTCTGCAAACTTGCCAACCCACCTTCCAGGTCGTTAATAAAAATCACGAAAAGTCGAGGTCCCAGAACAGATCCTTGTGGGACACCACTAGTCACAATCCTCCAATCTGAATGTACTCCCTCCACCATGACCCTCTGCCTTCTGCAGGCTAGCCAATTCTGAATCCACCTGGCCAAACTTCCTTGGATCCCATGCCTTCTGACTTTCTGAATAAGCCTACCGTGTGGAACCTTGACAAATGCCTTACTAAAATCCATATAGATCACATCCACTGCACTACCCTCATCTATATGCCTGGTCACCTCCTCAAAGAACTCTATCAGGCTTGTTAGACACGATCTGCCCTTCACAAAGCCATGCTGACTGTCCCTGATCAGACCATGATTCTCTAAATGCCCAGAGATCCTATCTCTAAGAGTCTTTTCCAACAGCTTTCCCACCACAGAGGTAAGGCTCACTGGTCTATAATTACCCAGACTATCCCTACCACCTTTTTTGAACAAGGGGACAACATTCGCCTCCCTCCAATCCTCTGGTACCATTCCCATGGACAACGAAGACATAAAGATCCTAGCCAGAGGCTCAGCAATCTCTTCCCTCGCCTTGTGGAGCAGCCTGGGGAATATTCCTTCAGGCCCCGGGGACTTATCCGTCCTAATGTATGTTAACAACTCCAACACCTCCTCTCCCTTAATATCAACATGCTCCAGAACATCAACCTCACTCATATTGTCCTCACCATCATCAAGTTCCCTCTCACTGGTGAATACCGAAGAGAAGTATTCATTGAGGACCTCGCTCACTTCCACAGCCTCCAGGCACATCTTCCCACCTTTATCTCTAATCAGTCCTACCTTCACTCCTGTCATCTATTTTCCTTCACATAATTGAAGAATGCCTTGGGGTTTTCCTTTACCCTACTCGCCAGGGCCTTCTTATGCCCCCTTCTTGCTCTTCTCAGCCCCTTTTTAAGCTCCTTTCTTGCTTTCCTATATTCCTCAATAGACCCATCTGATCCTTGCTTCCTAAAACTCATGTATGCTGTCTTCTTCCACCTGACTAGATTTTCCACCTCACTTGTCACCCATGGTTCCTTCACTCTACCATTCTTTATCTTCCTCACCGGGACAAATTTATCCCCAACATCCTGCAAGAGATCTCTAAACATTGACCACATGTCCATAGTATATTTCCCTGCAAAAACATCATCCCAATTCACACCTGCAAGTTCTAGCCTTATAGCCTCATAATTTGCCCTTCCCCAATTAAAAATTTTCCTGTGCTCTCTGATTCTATCCTTTTCCATGATAATGCTAAAGGCCAATGAGCGGTGGTCACTGTCCCCCAGATGCTCACCCACTGAGAGATCTGCGACCTGACCCGGTTCATTACCTAGTACTAGATCTAGTATGGCATTCCCCCTAGTCGACCTGTCCACATACTGTGATAGGAATCCATCCTGGACACACTTAAACTCTGCCCCATCTAAACTCTTGGAACTAATCAGGTGCCAATCAATATTAGAGAAGTTAAAGTCACCCATGATAACAACCCTGTTATTTTTGCACCTTTCCAAAATCTGCCTCCCAATCTGCTCCCCTGTATCTCTGCTGCTACTAGGCAGCCGATAGAGTACCCCCAGTAGAGTAACTGCTCCCTTCCTGTTCCTGACTTCCACCCATATTGACTCAAAAGAGGATCCTGCTACATTACCCACCCTTTCTGTAGCTGTAATAGTGTCCCTGACCAGTAATGCCACCCTCCTCCCCTTTTTCCACCCTCTCTATCCCTTTTAAAGCACTGAAATCCAGGAATATTGAGAATCCATTCCTGCCCTGGTGCCAGCCAAGTCTCTGTAATGGCCACTACGTCATAATTCCATGTATGTATCCAAGCTGTCAGTTCATCACCTTTGTTCCTGATGCTTCTTGCATTGAGCTACACACATTTCAGCCCTTCTACCTTACTGTCTTTATACCATTTATTCTGCTTCTCTTTCCTCAAAGCCTCTCTGTACGTTAGATCTGGCTTTACTCCATGCACTTCTTTCACTGCTCTATCGCTCCGGGTCCCATCCCCCTCGCAAATTAGTTTAAACCCTCCCAAACCATGCTGGCAAACCTACCTGCAAGGATATTGCTCCCCCTCGAGTTCAGGTGCAACCCATCCAATCTGTGTAGGTCCCACCTTCCCCAGAAGAGATCCCAATGATCTAAAAATCTAAAACCCTGCTCCCTGCACCAATTCCTCAGCCACGCATTCAACTGCCATCCCCTCCAATTCTTACCATCACTGTCACGTAGCACTGGCAGCAATCCTGAGAACGCCACCCTTGAGGTCCTGTTCTTCAGCCTTCTGCCTAGTTCCCAAAACTCACACTTTAGGACCCTCATCCCTCTTCCTGCCTATGTCATTGGTCCCAACATGTATCACGACTTCTGGTTGCTTTCTCTCTCGTACCAGGATGTCGTGCACCCGGTCAGAGACATCCCGGACTCTGGCACCCGGGAGGCAACAAACCATGCGGGTGTCCTTCTCACGTCCATAAAATCTCCTGTCTGCTCCCCTGACTATAGAGTCTCCAATGACAACAGCTCTCCTCTTCTCCGTCCCACCCTTCTGCACCACAGGGTCAGACTCAGTGCTGGAGGCCCTGCCACCGTGGCTCACACCTGGTCGGTTGTCCCCGCCAACAGTATCCAGGACGGTAAACTTTTTATTCAGGGGAATGGCTACAGGGGTGCTCTGCACTACCTGTCTGCTCACCTTCGCTTCCCCCCCCCTGACTGTCACCCAACGACCTGCTTCTGACAGCCTAGGTGTGACTACCTCCCTGTAGCTCTCATCTGTGACTGCCTCATTCTCCCTTATGAATCGAAGGTCATCCAGCTGCTGCTCCAGATTCCTTACATGGTCTTCCAGATCGCCCAGCCGTATGCACTTCTGGCAGATGTGACTCTGCGGGAGAGGGGAGTTCCCCCAAGACTGCCACATCTCACATGAGAGGCACATCACCGTCTCAGGAGGCATTGTAAAGACTAACTGCGAGCAAGCTTGTCCTCTGCCCCTTCTCCTCAAAGCTCCACTCCTTTACTGGCCACTTTCCACAGGCCACTTTGCCTGAGCTATCCCTCTTTATCTGTTTGAGCTTTTCAAAATGCTTGGTCACCTGACCTTGACTGCCCAATCAGCTGCTTTCTGCTGAGTCTGAGCTATTCAAACCTTGATAGTCTAATCAACGGCTTTCTGCTGATCTATTCAAAACTTGATTGACTTGATTGCACAGACCAACTGCCAAAACTGCCAGAATCTCTCGAGTCAAAGCCTCAAAGCTCCTCTCCTTCACTGGCCCACTCACTTATTGGCCGCTTTCCACTGCTCTCTGCTTTCCACTGGGATCGCTCCCTACGTGACTCCCTTGTCCATTCGTCCCCCCCATCCCTCCTCACTGATCTCGCTCCTGGCACTTATTCTTGTAAGCGGAACAAGTGCTACACATGCCCTTACACTTCCTCCCTTACCACCATTCAGGGCCCCAGACAGCCGTTCCAGGTGAGGCGACACTTCACCTGTGAGTCGGCTGGGGTGATATACTGCGTCCGGTGCTCCTGATGTGGCCTTCTATATATTGGCGAGACCCGACGCAGACTGGGAGATCGTTTTGCTGAACACCTATGCTCTGTCTGCCAGAGAAAGCAGGATCTCCCAGTGGCCACACATTTTAATTCCACATCCCATTCCCATTCTGATATGTGTATCCACGGCCTCCTCTACTGTAAAGATGAAGCCACACTCAGGTTGGAGGAACAACACCTTATATTCCGTCTGGGTAGCCTCCAACCTGATGGCATGAACATTGACTTCTCTAACTTCCACTAATGCCCCATCTCCCCCTCGTACCCCATCCGTTATTTATTTATATACAAACATTCTTTTTCTCTCTCTCCTTTTTCTCCCTCTGTCCCTCTGACTATACCCCTTGACCACCTTCTGGATTCCCCCCCCCCCTTCCTTCTCCCTGGGCCTCCTGTCCCATGATCCTCTAATGTCCCTTTTGCCAGCTCTTGGCTCCATCCCTCCCCCTCCTGTCTTCTCCTATCATTTTGGATCTCCCTTCCCACTTTCAAATCTCTTACTAGCTCTTCCTTCAGTTAGTCCTGATGAAAGGTCTCGGCCCAAAACGTCAACTGTCCCTCTTCCTCGAGATGCTGCCTGGCCTGCGGCGTTCACCAGCAACTTTGATGTGTGTTGCATGAATTTCCAGCATCTGCAGAATTCCTTGTGTTTGCATTGTAGAAAGTTACTAACTTTCAAGGTGTGCATGAAATTAGAAGACCATACAGATTTATGTAGCTGAAGATATCAATGTTGTTTTAAAAAAAAATGGGTGACCTGGATTTTGGCTTTGAGTTCTCTAAAAGTGAAGTGTTACTGACTGTTTTAAAAAAAAGAGCAGGATATTCATCAGCTGTGAGAGTTGGCAAGGGAATGGCAGATGGAATTTAACTTGGAGAAGTGAAAAGTGATGCATTTTAAGAAAGTAAACCAGAGCAGGACATACACAGTGAATGGCAGGGCCTTAGGCAATATTATTGAACAGAGAACTTGGAGTACAAGTAGATAAATCCTTGAAAATGGAAACACAGGTAGTCAGGATGATGAGGAAGACGCACAGCTTGTCTTCAGCAGCTGTAGCCAGTGAATTTAAGAGTTGGGGCATCATGTTATAGTAGTTCTACAAAGCGATGGTTAGAACTTGTACAAACTTGGAATATTATGTGCGGTTCTGGTCATCAGAATGTAGGAAGCTCATGCTTAAGCTAGAGTGGGTTCAGAAAAGATTCACGAGGATGTTGCTTCGATTGAAGGGCTTCGGTTATCGAAGGGGATTGGTTAAGCCAGTTCTGTTTTCTCTGGAGCAAATGAAGCTGAGAGGTAACATGACAGAGGTATATAAAATTATGAAAGGTATATAGTAGATATCCAGTGTCTAATTCCTATCATAGGGCTGTAAAGAACTAGAAGTTTATATTGAGATGGAAGAGATTTCAGGGGACCTGAGGGTTAATTTTTTTACACATATCCTAATTAGTATTTGGAATGAGCTGTCTGAGAAGTTAACACAAAATACTCTGCAGATGCTGGGGTCCAAGCAACACTCATAACATCCTGGAGGAACTCAGCAGGTCGGGCAGGCATCCGTGGAAATGATCAGTCAACGTTTTGGGCCGGAACCTTTCATCAGGAGTGAAGAGGGAAGGGGCAGAGGCCCTGTAAAGAAGGTGGGAGGGTGGGAAGAAGAAGGCTGGTAGGTTCCAGGTGGAAAAACCAGTAAGGGGAAAAATAAAGGGGTGGGAGAAGGGGAAACAGGGAGGGGATAAGCAGGAAAGGTGAAGAAGGAATAGGGGAAAACACAATGGGTAGTAGAAGGAGACAGAACCATGAGGGAGGTAGTAGCCAGCTGGGGGAGGGGGCAGAGTGAAACTAGGATAGTCTATCTCAGACACTTCTCCCCTTTCTCGATCTCTCGGTCTCCATCTCTGGAGACAGACTGTCCACTGACATCTTCTACAAGCCCACTGACTCTCATAACTACCTCGATTATACCTCTTCCCACCCTGCTACATGCAAAAATGCCATTCCCTATTCCCAGTTCCTCCGTCTCTGCCGCATCTGCTCCCAGGATGAGGTTTTCCGTTCCAGGACATCTCAAATGTCCTCTTTCTTTAAGGATCGTGGTTTCCCTTCTGCCGTCATCAATGATGCCCTCACCCGCATCTCCTCCATTTCCCCCACTTCAGCCCTCACCCCATCCTCCCGCCACCACAACAGGGACAGAGTTCTCCTTGTCCTCACCTACCACCCCACCAGCCTCCGGATCCAGCACATTATCCTCCGCAACTTCCTCCGCCTTCAACAGGACCCTGCCACTAAGCACATCTTTCCCTCTCCACCCCTCTCTGCTTTCCGCAGGGATCGTTCCCTCCGTGACTCCCTGGTCCACACGTCCTTCCCCACGGATCTCCCACCCGGCACTTATCCCTGTAAGCGTAAGTCCCTACACCTCCTCTCTTGCCACCATTCAGGGCCCCAAACAGTCCTTCCAGGTGTGGCAACACTTCACTTGTGAGTCTGTTGGGATGATCTGTTGCATCTGGTGCTCCCGGTGCGGCTTCCTCTACATCGATGAAACCCAATGCAGATTGGGGGACCGCTTTGTCGAGCACCTCCACAACAGACAGGATCTCCCGGTTGCCACCCACTTCAACTCTGCTTCACATTCCCATTCAGATATGTCCATACATGACCTCCTCCACTGCCATGATGAGGCTAAACTCAGGTTGGATGAGCAACACCTCATATACTGTTTAGGTAGTCTCCAGCCCCTTGGTATGAACATTGAATTCTCCAACTTCTGGTAATTTCCTCCCCCTACCTTCCCCTATCTCAGTTTCACTCTGCCCCCTCCCCCAGCTGCCTACTACAGGTTTCCCCCGCCATCCGAAGGTAGAGCATTCCTATGAAACGGTTCGTAAGCGGGAATGTCGTAAAGCAAAGAAGCAATTACTGTTTATTTATATGGGAAAATTTTGTGAGTGTTCGCAGACCCAAAAACAACCTACCAAATCATGCCAAATAACACATAAAACCTAAAATAACAGTAACATATAGTAAAAGTAGGAATGATATGATAAATACACAGCCTATATAAAGTAGAAATACTTTTCCACAATCATTGCCAGCACTGTTCTCCGTAGCGAAAATCTCACGCAAGCGCTCTTGGCAGAAAATCTCACGCAAGCGCTGTTGGCAAAAACACTCTCCAGTAACCTTTAAGCTATGAAGCTACCAAATCATACCAAATAACACGTAAAAATACACAGCCTATATAAAGTAGAAATAATGTATGTACAGTGTAGTATCACTTACCGGAATCAGGAAGACAGCTTGCCGAGCATGCTGATGATGGTGTGTTGGACTGAGTCGTCGGAGTTTGGGTGGTGCAGTGGCCGCCGACCAATACTGATCCGTGGAGAACGCAGGGGTACAGTGGTGGCCAGGAGGCACACAGCACATCTTTAAGAAAAAAGCCGAAATAAACATACTAATTAATTAGGTGCCGCCCGGCACATAAATGTCGGCCCAGATTAGAAGCGATGCAGTCAGCAATTAACATGATGGCGGCACTTAATTAATTAACATGATTATTTTGGCTTTTTTCTTAAAGATGTGCTGTGTGCTTCCCGGCTACCGCTGCATTCTCTGCGAATCGGTATCTGTCCACGGCCTGGGGGTTGGGGTGGTGGGACACTGAGGTGTCATCTCATCGTCGTCTGTTTCCATTAGGGCAGGCAGCTCATCTTCTCCTATGACTGCCCGCCTAGATGTCGAAAGTCAAGGTTGGTCATCTGCTGTGGCTGATGTGGAAGGCTTGCTTGACTGCTGAGCCTCGCGCATTTTTCTATCATACAGTTCTTTGTAAGCATTCAAACCATTTTGCAAATATGCCCTAAACTGAAGTACTCTTTCAAAATTAAAGTCGTACTTTATCATTGCCGCGAAAATCTCACGCAGTTGCTTCACGTTCAGTTCCTGGATGACTTCACTTTCGCTACTGTATTGGGTTTTGATTGTTATCCTTTCCTCTTCCAATTGCATCAGCTCTTCATCTATCAGTTCTTGGTCATGGGATGCCAAACCTCTTCAACATCATCTTCATCAGCTTCCACAAACCAAATTCACTTTGTCCTTAGTTCGTTCACCATGATCGAAACGCTTAATTATGTCTAGTTTTACGCTAAGTGTAATACCCTTACGAGCTCTTTTAGGCTTTTCCGATACCTTAGAACTCATTTTGCTAAAGGATGCTCATAGGCACGTGTTTAAGCAATGCCGGCGAGAATGCAGTTCTGAATCTGGGGGAGAGCGGCTGCTCAGGGGGTGCGGTGCGCTGCCTTTTTATTGGGCGCTGCTTTTTTCGCGCGCTGCCTTTCTTCGTAACAGTGAAAACACCTTCTGTTAGCGAAAGCAGGTAACTAATGTAGGTCTTTCGTAACAGTGAGGTTTTGTAAAGCGAACGTTCGAAAAGCGGGGGACACCTCATGGTTCCGCCTCCTACTACCCATTGTGTTTTCCCTATTCCTTCTTCACCTTTCCTGCCTATCTCCTCCCCCACCCCTTTATCTTTTCCCTTACTGGTTTTTCACCTGGAATCTACCAGCCTTCTCCTTCCCACCCTCCCCCCACCTTCTTTATAGGGCCTCTGCCCCTTCCCCCTACAGTCCTGATGAAGGGTTCCGGCCCGAAACGTTGACTGATAGTTTCCACGGATGTTGCCCGACCTGCTGAGTTCCTCCAGCATGTTGTGAGTGGTGCCTGAGAGGTTGGTGGAGGCAGGAACGATAACAGCATTTAGGCATCTTGACAGATACTTGAATGAGCAGTGTATAGAGGGATATGGAATTAATGCAGATGGGATTAGTAGAAATTAGCATGATGGTTAGTCTTAATGCAGTGGACTGAAAGGCCTGTTTCTGTGTGTGTCGTTCAACTCTGATTCTGAGATTTTCTGTAGGTTACACAGAATTTGATTGTAGGGATCCCTTTACTGTCTGACAGTGTGGAGGGTTTATAAAATTAGATGGTGAGTCAGGTAGTGCAGTGAGAGATTGTGGGTTGCTTTGGACACGTGAAGGCTGGGTTATCCATTGGTTGTGTTATGAAGTAGGCTGATAACATTGCCTGCAGTGTTTATTGGTGAATCCAGAGGGAATATTATTGCTTTTGCTGAGCTGGAAGGCTCTTGCATGCAAACTCAAGTGCTTTCAGCTGCCCTGTTTTCCAAAGTTCAGCCATCTATTTTAAATATAACATGACTGCACAAACGAAAGACATGGCTGTACTGTTTCAAAGACGTCCTGGCTGAAGTTTATCCCTCAACCAACATCATAAAAGCAGCTAATTTCAATCTTACCACTTAACTGTCCCAAATTGATCACTGCATTTCCTTTATTGCATCTGTTACGTACCCCGTAACTGGGTTGCCAAACCAGCAGAAATGGAATGCTCGTTGGAGTCTGGATTACTAGGAACTAATAAGGTTTTATTAAAGAAATAAGTAATACAGTACACTAATCGTAATGATATAAATGTAACAGGTTAGCAATGATAATACACACATATACACAGAAATAGGGTAATAGGAATCAACCAAGCTCTATCGCAGTCTTAAGTGAAGCAGAGTTCAGTTCAGTTTAGTGCAGTTCGAAGTAATCGCTGTTGTACCGTTGGGGAGAGAGAGTGAGAGATGCTTTTGGTTTCGGGCAGACCCTTTGATGTCTTCTGATCCCGCTGTGGTCACCGACTGTGAACCCTCCGTTCCGGATACGATCGTTCTTCCACGGTGAACCCGGCACCCAGGCAAGGGCGGACACACATCCCAGGTTCTCACCGATCGTACCTTTACACCCTGTGAGCCTCTGACCAATTCCCGCGAACCGGTCCTCCAAACTTCCACCAACTTGTGGGGGCACATTGCTCTTTCCAGGGTCTCGTGGCGTGTTGTGCCTTAGCAAACCTGCTCTTTTTATCCCCCTGCTGGGGTATCACCTGTCCATCAAACTTCAAACAGTTCAGGTTCAAAGCAAACGGTTTGTCAATATCTGAATTGTGTTTCTTTCTCGTTAATCTCTCTCTCCTCTCTTATTAGCATTTTGAATGTTTCTTCGTTGTCTTCTGTTATCTCTCTCATTAGCATCATCCGTCCGGTAGCTCTGCTTGGCGTCACACATGACACATCAGTAACTGCATTGAAAAGTATTGTTGACAGTAAAACATAGTATTTTGAAGAGTACAGTACTGTGCAAAGGTCTCAGGCACATATGTTTAGTTAGGGTGCTTAACACTTTGGCACAGTACTGTATATAAAATACAAGTATTTCATCTTATTTGCTTCTTTGTCCCATGTTTTAGTCATCACTATTTACAGAAGGTATTTTAATATTCATTAATAGTTTGGCATTCTCCCTGAAGTTGAAAAAACGACTGCTAAATAAACACAATTCTCTTTAGAGGATAGTTATCTGAAATGGAAATTCACTGCCTGTTTACAATGGGGTTCTTTTCTGAATTTTAATTAAAGATCCAATGTAAGGGAAAGCTGTGAAAATATTAGTGAATTGAATATTTATGGTTGCAGAGAAAGGAAATTTCCATTCCTTATCATCACCATGTCTCTTTATTTTGTAAGTCAAGTATATATACAGAGAATAAACTTTAAAAAATAACAACAGCTTAGTAATTAAATGATTAGTTCTATTTTTGGTCAGTTTTATTGTTGATCAGTTTTATTGACATCTCTTCTGTTTTTAAAGTATATACAATATGGATGATGTGATCTTTGTGTAATGTGCAGGTAATGTTGAACACTGAGAGACTAATCAAACATGCCGTACAGGAGAAACTGGCTGTTACTGTTTGCATCAATAAAATAGACAGACTTATCCTGGAGCTAAAGCTGCCTCCAACTGATGCATATTATAAATTACGACACATTGTGGATGAAGTCAATGGTTTGCTTAGGTAGGCTGTCATTTCTCTGTGGAAAATGTGTCACTTTTTATGTTATGGAGAATATTTTTGTTTTTGTGCATTTATGATGTATTTTAAGAAGTTTTAAAGCATTTCCTTTATTCAGACTCCGCTAAGAATGTATCTAGATGAATGAAGTAATGTGAAGTAATGTAAAGATGTCAAATATTTTAAAGCTGTCTCAATACTTAGAAAAGTGCATCATGAGGTTGCAATTATAGGCTATGTATTTTGTTTAGAAGCAAGTCCAATTGAAAGTCATTTTTGTCATAGCAAATTTGTGTGAATTATTTTGGTTTTGTAGTCTTTTACAGTGCTGCGGCCTTTAGAACACATGATCTCATCTGTGGGGTTGATAAAGCAGTATGGGAGTATTCATGGATATCTTCAGTACCTCCTTTGTTAATAAAGAATAGATTTTGTGATAACAGCATGGCCACTGAAAACTTTGCTTTCTTCAAAGTGACATTTCAAGTTGTATTTTTGCCAAGAGCTAAAGACTTCTTATTTTTATTGAAGAAAAATGATAGTGACATTGGAAAACTTCTGATCAGGTGCTGAACCTCTTAAGAAGGGAATGATATATGTTGCAGAAAGGTTTTGGTGTTGTATTGAGATTCTAGATTATACCTAAAAAGCGTTTATTTACCCCTTATTCGTTTTATTTAACCCTTATTTTTAAAATTTATACATATTGTGTGTATTTTTTATATGCATTATATTTTACATGTATTATTTGTATTTTTATGTCTTTGTACTGCTCCAGCGAAACAACAAATTACAAGTTGTGTCAGTGATAATAAATCTGATTGTGTATTCCAAAAAAGGTCATATTTATGAAATATTTTAAAAATACTAACTGAAATCATATAACTTGTTATTTTTCTTTGTCTTTCTGCAGTGTCTATTCAACAGATGAAAACCTCATTGTTTCACCTCTTCTGGGTAATGTTTGCTTTGCGAGTTCTCAGTACAGTATTTGCTTTACTTTGGGGTCCTTTGCCAAGATCTATTCTGATACATATGGTGAGTATTCATTTTAATTAGAGATGACAAATTGTTAGCACTTTTAACTTGTCATATTTTCATCTATACACTATTAAAAATTGTAAATCATTAAGTGCACTTCTGTGAAATTTGAGTTTTCTAAAATTAACTCCGAGTGTAGTCAATTGTATGAAGGGCGGCCTTGGAAATAATCCAAAATGTGAAGTGCAGTTATACACGGCACTAATCAGAATCATTTGGGAAGTTCAGGATCCATTTTGGAAATACAATTTTATGGATCAGTATGCTGATCTTGGAAGCTACCCAGGAATAATTCAACAAGGTAGGATGGAATCAAAGAACCTTGCCCTCGATAAGAGATTTGGTAATATATTCTTCACAGATGAAGTTGTGTTGTTTGGCTGAGGCAGTTAACAACAAAATGATGGTGATTTATTCATTCAAAAGGCAATAATTGTCTACAGACTGAGAACTAAATTAGAGTCACATTTAGAAAAGAAACTTTTCATACACATTGTGGAATTCACAGGCAGCTAAAGTGTTTAAAAGTCAATAGGTAAGAATGTAATGTACGAGTGGATATGGCATTAGATCTGAAATGTGGATGGCGTGGATAAAATTAGAGTAATTTTAGGTAGTCATTGCATAGAGATAAGAATTCCTTCCTCTTAGTTATTCAGAGCAATGTCTACTCCATTTAGATATAATGGACAAAATACCTTTAAGATCTATGTTCTCCATAACATAAAGGAATTAAGGGGTATAAAACTATTACATTGACAATCCCCAAGCTAAGCTGTTATATCTATCAGGAAAAATTGAACAAGCTGAAATGCTAATGATAAAACTGACAGATCACCTGTTACTATGTTTCCAGTGGTTATGAAAGGGTGTAATGATCAGATAAATCGAAGGTGGTTCAAGTGGGTGGATGGTGGGATAGGCAGGTGAACCATGTATAAGAGCCAAAATTTCAAGTTGTCACTGAAAATTTTGAAAGGAAAGTCTGGTTGAAAACATTAACCCTGAGTAATTGGAATATGGCATTTCTTATTTCAGAAGTCAACGGCTTTGAGGCCATGCTAAGAAAAGCTTAGAAAGATGAAGACTTAAAAAGCTATGATAGTAGATTAAAATTTGCAAGGGGTTCACTGCCTTAGATAAGTTTGTCTCTGTGGCATGTTTCTGTGTTGTATTTTCTGTATAATTTTGTGCACTATTGTATTTATTTGCTGTTTTTTTTGTAACTGAACTGTTTCCATGATCAAAAAACAATCAAGGAGTATTAATCACTTAATGTTATCAGTTTCACAGATTTGACATTTATTGTTCTAGTCTACATTTACTGATAGTTGCTTCTGAATCAACTACTTTGGATATCTGGAAATAAGGGATACAAATCTAATCCCTTAAAATTAAAATGTTTTAATTGCTTCCGTTCCTGGCTATTATTCAGTGCAAAACTGCAAATTATGTCTGCTTCACTGATCTGGATATCCTGTTTAGTATATTTGCCAGATAATATTGCTTGTTTTCATTGCTAGTTCAGATAGCTCTCTGCTAAATGCCTGAATGTTAATCAATCACTCACTGATCCACTTGGATGAACGATGTTTAAAGATGACAGTAAAGCATTCCACATTAATTTTCTTGTGCATCTCACTGTGAATTATTTTTGATTAGTTGAATCACAGACAGAGTATCTGGTCCTTCCAATTAATCACGTTGTAGCACAGGAAACTAGACAGATTAACAGAACCATAACAACTGGAACCAGTGGCTAATCACTGAAGCAGTCCTATGGTTACATTGCTAACCAGTTTAAGCACATTCTGTGAGAGGAAAATAATATTTGCAAGAGACACTTCAGTATTATTTTACCTTAATTTATGCTGCTACATATAAAATAGCAATTTTATTCAGGAACATCTATCTATCCCTAAACTCCTATCCCACTTTTCTATTGCTTGATTAACTATTTTTCTGCACCTTGTACCTTGTTCGTCCACTTGGATGAACAATGTTTAAAGATAACAGTAAAACATTCTGCATTAACTTTTTGTGCATCACACTGAATTATTTTTGATTAGTTCAATTACAGACAGTGTATATGACTTCATGAACATCCTGATCTATCCCCTTTAAACCTGTTTAATGCCCAGTATAAGCAGTGCATGTAAGAAATTGAAAGTGCAAATTTGGGAACTTTGTAAAATAAGTTTTCTAAATAATTGTGAGAATTTTCTATGTAAAAAGAAATACTTTGTTTTACTCAAAGGTGTTGTTCCTAGTTTCAGTTACTTAAATGTTTATTGAAATATAGAAACCTTTTTTTTCTCTTTAAAGGGGACATTAATTACACGGAGTTTGCAAAGCGTCTTTGGGGTGACATTTACTTCAATCCAAAAACGTAAGTGGAAGCTCACTCAAGTCATTTCTTCACAGATGAATCTTGTCTTAACATGTTTTCTCTTGTTTAAAAAAGCAATTGAGGACAAGGGGTATTAATACTGAGTGATGTTCCTTTCAGGAACCCAGACCAGTAATGGCTTAGAAAAGGAGCAAACTTCTCCATCTCAGATCCAACATTGTGCCTCAAAAAAGAAAATTCATCTTTTTTGAGATGACGGGCATTACCTGGAACGTTGAACCAAAGAGAGAATTTTACTCTTTTTCTATCAAATAAATGACATTTTTAAAGTTTGCTTTAATGTTTTTAATTGTTTTGAAAATATAAGTAATTTTATCTGCTTTATTTATAAATTTATAGAATATATATATATATATATATATATAGAGGGACCAACTAGAGGGGATGTCTTATTGGATCTTCTGTTAGGAAATGAATTAGGGCAAGTGACAGAAGTCTGTGTAGGGGAGCACTTTGGTTCCAGTGATCATAACACCATTAGTTTCAATTTGATCATAGACAAGGATAGATCTGGTCCTAGGGTTGAGGTTCTGAACTGGAAGAAGGCCAAATTTGAAGAAATGAGAAAGGATCTAAAAAGCGTGGATTGGGACAGGTTGTTCTCTGGCAAAGATGTGATTGGTAGGTGGGAAGCCTTCAAAGGGGAAATTTTGAGAGTGCAGGATATGTTCCTGTTAGGATTAAAGGCAAATTGAATAGGAATAAGGAACCTTGGTTCTCAAGGGATATTGCAACTCTGATAAAGAAGAAGAGGGAGTTGTATGAAATGTATAGGAAACAGGGTAAATCAGGTGCTTGAGTATAAGAAGTGCAAGAAAATACTTAAGAAAGAAATCAGGAGGGCAAAAAGAAGACATGAGGTTGCCTTGGCAGTCAAAGTGGAGGATAGTCCAAAGAGCTTTTACAAGTATGTTAAGAGCAAAAGGATTGTAAGGGATAAAATTGGTCCTCTTGAAGATCAGAGTGGTCGGCTTTGTGCGGAACCAAAGGAAATGGGGGAGATCTTAAATAGGTCTTTTGCGTCTGTATTTACTAAGGAAGCTGGCATGAAATCTATGGAATTGAGGGAATCAAGTAGTGAGACCATGGAAACTGTACAGATTGAAAAGGAGGAAGTGCTTGCTGTCTTGAGGAAAATTAAAGTGGTTAAATCCCCGGGACCTGACAGAGTGTTCCCTCGGACCTTGAAGGAGACTAGTGTTGAAATTGCGGGGGCCCTGGCAGAAATATTTAAAATATCTCTGTCTACGGGTGAAGTGCCGGAGGATTGGAGAGTGGCTCATGTTGTTCCGTTGTTTAAAAAAGGATCGAAAAGTAATCCAGGAAATTATAGGCCGGTGAGTTTAACGTCAGTTGTAGGAAAGTTATTGGAGGGAGTACTAAGAGACAGAATCTACAAGCATTTGGATAGACAGGGGCTTATTAGGGAGAGTCAACATGGCTTTGTGCATGGTAGGTCATGTTTGACCAATCTGTTGGAGTTTTTCGAGGAGGTTACCAGGAAAGTGGATGAAGGGAAGGCAGTGGATATTGTCTACATGGACTTCAGTAAGGCCTTTGACAAGGTCCCACATGGGAGGTTAGTTAGGAAAATTCAGTCGCTAGGTACACATGGAGAGGTGGTAAATTGGATTAGACATTGGCTCGATGGAAGAAGCCAGAGAGTGGTGGTAGAGAATTGCTTCTCTGAGTGGAGGCCTGTGACTAGTGGTGTGCCACAGGGATCAGTGCTGGGTCCATTGTTATTTGTCATCTATATCAATGATCTGGATGATAATGTGGTAAATTGGATCAGCAAGTTTGCTGATGATACAAAGATTGGAGGTGTAGTAGACAGTGAGGAAGGTTTTCAGAGCCTGCAGAGGGACTTGGACCAGCTGGAAAAATGGGCTAAAAAATGGCAGATGGAGTTTAATACTGACAAGTGTGAGGTATTGCACGTTGGAAGGACAAACCAACGTAGAACATACAGGGTTAATGGTAAGGCACTGAGGAGTGCAGTGGAACAGAGGAATCTGGGAATACAGATCCAAAATTCCCTGAAAGTGTCATCACAAGTAGATAGGGTCGTAAAGAGAGCTCTTGGTACATTGGCCTTTATTAATCGAAGTATTGAGTATAAGAGCTGGAATGTTATGATGAAGTTGTATAAGGCATTGGTGAGGCTGAATCTGGAGTATTGTGTTCAGTTTTGGTCACCAAATTACAGGAAGGATATAAATAAGGTTGAAAGAGTGCAGAGAAGGTTTACAAGGATGTTGCCGGGACTTGAGAAACTCAGTTACAGAGAAAGGTTGAATAGGTTAGGACTTTATTTCCTGGAGCGTAGAAGAATGAGGGGAGATTTGATAGAGGTATATAAAATTATGATGGGTATAGATAGAGTGAATGCAAGCAGGCTTTTTCCACTGAGGCAAGGGGAGAAAAAAACCAGAGGACATGGGTTAAAGGTGAGGGGGGAAAAGTTTAAGGGGAACATTAGGGGGGGCTTCTTCACACAGAGAGTGGTGAGAGTATGGAATGAGCTGCCAGATGAGGTGGTAAATGCGGGTTCTTTTTTAACATTTAAGAATAAATTGGACAGATACATGGATGGGAGGTGTATGGAGGGATATGGTCCGTGTGCAGGTCAGTGGGACTAGGCAGAAAATGGTTCGGCACAGCCAAGAAGGGCCAAAGGGCCTGTTTCTTTGCTGTAGTTTCTATGGTTCTAAATTAATTAGTACGTCCCCTGGTCTTTCACAGCTACTTCCTTCATTGAAATCAGTGGAAAGTAATCGCTGCATCTGGTTCAACCTGGCACCAGGTTTTGAGGTGAAGAATTCAGTTTAGGAGCACAGTTGATAAAATAACAGCAAAATAAAACAAAAAAATGCAACTACATGACTTGAATTAATACAGAAATACTGATGTTTCTGTCAGTTATGTGGAAAAATGCCATTTATATGGGAAGTTGACAACATTTTCCAACATCTGCGCTAATGCATCTGTAATATCTAGATTTATCAGAAATGGACTACCAGCATTTACCCCATTGGCTCTCAATCAAAGAATGCATTAATATCACACCATTGTTATTGTAATAGTTTTATATTGTCGTCTTTTACAGTAAGATGTAAAGAGTCACCCTTTAAAAAGTAGAATCACACTGATAACTTTTAGTTCTGACACTAGAAACTGAGTTTAATACAAGTGACTGTTCATTAACAGTTGCACTGTAGATATACTGAGTTCACTAGTAATTGAGCTCTGACCAGCGACAAATCAGTGTTTGATTAGCAAGAGCAAATTAACGAAAGGCGGGGCGAGCACGGTGGCCATCATCTGAGTGGACATATTTAGAGTGGTGATCTTGAGGCTTTAGTTCTTCAAGGCTTCAGAGAAGAGAGGCATCAGTTAAAGAAAGCAAAAAAAAAAGAAAGAAAGAAAGAAAGAAAAGGTCTAGGTAAAGTATTTTTTCCCCCTTTCCTCTTTATATCTGCTCAGTTAGGACAGTAGATATGCCAGACATAATAGTTGACTGCTCCTCTTGCGGGATGTGGCAAGGCAGAAAGACTCCAGGATGGTATGTTGCCACCCAGGTGCCAGGGTCCAGGACATCTCGGATCAAGCCCTCATCATTCTTAAGTGGAAGGGTGAACTGCAAGAGTTCCTGGTCCATGTAGGTACCAATGACATGGTAGGATGAGTGATAAGGTTCTGCATAGGGACTTCAAGGAATTAGATGCTACGTTAAAGAGCAGAACCCCCAGGGTTGTGATCTTAGGATTGTTACCCATGCCACATACTAGTGAGGCCAGAACTAGGAAGAGTATATAGTTTAACATGTGGCTAAGGAAGGAGCTGATGTAGGAGAAAGGGCATAAGAGTTTTTGTGGATCATTGGTCTCCTTTCCATGGAATGCGAGACCTGTACAGAAGGGCTAGTTTGCACCTGAACTGGAGGGGTCTAAAATAGACTGGCAGGAGGGTTTGTTAATGCTGCACGGTGGGGTTTAAACTAAAGCTGCAAGAGGATGGGAACCAGAGTGCCAGAATAGCTAGTGGCGATGTTGTGCAGGCAGATGTTGGTAAGATCTCGTTCAAAGTCAGGAATCAAAAGGTTGAGAATGGTTTGACTAGAGTCCTGAGCTGTGTATATTTCAATGCAAGAAGTATCGTAGGAAAGGCGGATGAGCTCAGGGTATGAATCAGCACCTGGAATTATGATGTTGTTGCCATTAGTGAGACTTGGTTGTAGGAGAGGCAGGACTGGCAGCTCAATATTCCAGGATTCTGTTGTTTTAGGTGTAACAGAGTGGGAGGGATGAAAGGAAGAAGGGGTAATGTTACTAGTCAGAGAAAATGTCACGGTACTAATCCGTCAGGACAGACTGGAGAATTTGACTAGAGATGTGTGATGGGTGAAACTGAGAAATAAGAAAGGTATAACCACGTTAATGGGGCTATATTACAAGCCACCCAACAGTCCTAGGGATTTAGAGGAATAAATTTGTAGAGATCACAGGCAGTTGCAAGAAACATAAGGTTGTGATAGGTGATTTTAACTTTCCACATATTGACTGGGATTCCCATACTGTAAAAGGACTAGATGGGATAGAATTTGCAAATATGTTCAGTACGTAGAAGTCCCAACGAGAGAACATGCGACACGATCTGCTATTAGGGAATGAGTCCAGACAGGTGACAGAAGTTTGTGTAGAAGAACACTTTGCATCTAATGATCACAGTACCATTAGTTTCAGAGTAAATATGCAAAAAAAAAAATAGGTCTGGTTCACAGTTGAGATTCTAAATTGGGGAAAGGCCAGTTTTGATGGTATCAGAAATGATCTAGCAAATGTGGATTGGGATAAGCTGTTTTCTGGCAAGGGTGCACTTGGTAAGTGGGAGGCCTTCAAAAGTGAAATTTTGAGCATACAGAGTTTGTATGTTCTGGTCAGAATAAAAGACGAGGACAACAGGTTTATGGAAACTTGCTTTGAGAGATATTGAGGCCCTGGCTAAGAAAAAGTAGGTGTATAGCAGGTATAGGCAGGCAGGAACAAATGAGGTCCTTGAGTACAAGAAATGCAAGAGAACACTTAAGAAAGAAACCAGGAAGGCTAAAAGAAGGCATGAAGTTGCTCTAGCAGACAAGGTAATGGAGAATCCTAAGAGATTCTACAGATATGTTATGAGCAAAAGGATTGCAAGAGAAAAAGATGGTCCTCTGAAAAACCAGAATGGTAATTCATGTGTGGAGCCAAAACAGATGGCAGAGATCCCCTAGCTGCATTCTTCGCATCTGCATTTACTCAGGAGACGGGCACAGAGTCTATAGAAGTGAGGCAAAGCAGCATCAACTTCATGGACCCTGTACGGATTACAGAGGAGGATGTGTTTGCTACCCTGAGGCAAATCAGGGTGGATAAATCCCCAGGGCCTGACAAGGTGTCCCTTTGGACCCTACAGGAGGTAAATGCAAAAACTGCCAGGGCCCTAGCGGAGATATTTAAAACATCCTTAGCGACAGGGGTGGTACCAGGATAACCAATGTTGTTTCATTGTTTAAAAAGGCTCTAAACAGAAACCAGAAAATTATAGGCTGGTGAGTCTGACCTCAGTTGTGGGAAAGTTATTGGAAGGTATTCTAAGGGACTGGATGTATAAGTATTTGTATAGACGTGGACTGATTAATGATAGCATTGCTTTGTAGGTTATGTCTAACCAATCTTAAGAGTTTTTTTTTGAGGAAGTTACCAGGAAAGTGGATGAAGGCATGACAGTAGATGTTGTCCACATTGACCTCGGTAAAGCATTTGATAAGGTCCCGCATGGGAGGCTAGTCAAGAAGGTTCAGTTGCTTGGCATTCAGGATGAGGTAGTAAATTGAGTTAGACATTGGCTTTGTGGAGAAGCCAGAGAATGGAGCTAGATGCTTGTTTCTGTGACTAGTGCTGTGCTGCAGGGATTGCTGCTGGGTCCTTTGTTGTTTGTCATTTATATCAATGATCTGGATGATAAGGTGGTTAACTGGATCAGCAAAGATTGTGGGGGTACTGGACAGTGAGGAAGGCAATCGTGGCTTGCAGAGGTTTCTGTATCAGCTTGAAAAATGGGCTGAAAAATGGCAGGTGGAATTTAATGCAGACAAGTGCAAGGTGTTGCACTTCGGTAGGACCAACCAGAGTAGGCCTTACACAGTGAACAGTGAGACACTGAAGAGTGAGGTAGAGCAAAGGGATTTGTGGTGTCACAGGTAGATGGGGTCATAAAGAGAGCTTTTGGCACATTGGCCTTCATAAATAATGTATTGAGTACAGAAGATGGGATGTTATGTTGAAGTTGTATAAGATGTTGATAAGCCCTAATTTGGAGTATTATGTTCAATTTTCGTCACCTACCTGCAGGAAAGGTTGAAAGAGTACAGAGAAGATTTACAAGAATGTTTCTGGGTCTGGAGGGTGTGGGTTATAAGGAAAAAATGATTATGTTAGGTCTGTATTCTTTAGATTGTAGAAGATTAAGAAGAGATTTGATAGAGGTACACTCAGACCCCGCTTAATGCTTCCTCGGAGATGGACCACTATGTAAATCAGAGCTATGCGGGGTCTTTATAACATTACGTAAATGGACATGTGTGCCTGATATATTTAAAAAATCAAATCCAAGATATGATATTATTTTATGTATACACAGTAATTTGTGGAGCAAACAGTGGAGCAGCATCACATCACAGCAGCAGCGGAGGGAAGGGGGTGGTGGTTACATCTTTGAGGGGATCCAATCTGAGGGTCCTCCTTTAACTTTGGCTGCTTCTTCAAGTAGGTGTCGAGATTTGACTGTTTTTTCTCATGAAGCAGTTTTCGGTGGTCGGAAATAATGTAGAGAATGCCTCTCTTTGCCTTGTTGCTTCGCTCCCAGACAGGGTTATTATCGACAAACTAGTCCATGGATTGTGTGATCATGGTGATGCTAGTGCTGGGGAATTTTGTGGTGAGGCTTTTTGCTGGTGTTTCCTCTTCTCTATCTGTGTCCTCAGATTCACCCAGGATGCATTGCTCTGCCAATTATTAAGGCTCTCACCATGAGAATGCTGTAACTCTTCAACGTCACCCTTAGCATCCTCTAATCCCACTTCATTGGCCAGTTCAGTGATGTTTTGGATGACTGGTTCTGCCTGAATTCTTAAGATGTTGTTACGTACTTCTGGCCATAGCTTCCTCCATGCTCCGTTCGTGCAGTTTGAAGTTGCTTTATCTCAAGCTGTTCTGGTATTGTCTACAGCTTTCATGAGGTTGTAGTTTTTCCAAAATTGCCTGATTGATTGTTTGTCTTGACCTTTTGTTTCTTCTACAAGTTGCTTGAACGTGCGATGAAGGTAGCAGGCTTTAAAATTCGATATTACACCTTGATCCATTGGTTGGAGTAAGGAGTGGCATTGGGTGGAAGGTAAATCACTTCTACAGAAATGTAGGTCCAAAGCATGGGGTGGCCTGGGGATTTAAGGTCATGCTGTCACAGTACTGTTTCACTGCTGGACAAAAATCATCATCCGGGCTTTCTTGTTTGATTTCCAAATCACTGTTAGACTTGAGTTTAAAATGCCTTTCATTGCTTATGTGTTTCAGAGTGATACACAATCATAGGCTTTAACTTAAAGTCACCTTTAGCATCACCTCCTAGCAAGAGAGTTAAGACCATAAGATACAGGAGCTGAAGTAGGCCATTCGGCTCATCAAGTCTGCTCCACCATTCAATCATGGGCTGATCCAATTCTTCCAGTCATCCCTACTCCCCTACCTTCTCCCCATACCCTTTGATGCTTTGGCTAATGAAGAATCTAAATGCACCCAATGATTTGCCTTCCACAGCTGCTCATGGCAATAAATTCTACAGATTTAAGACCATAAGACAAAGGAACAGAAGTTGGCCATTTGGCGCATCGAGTCTGCTCCGCCATTTTATCATGAACTGATCCATTCTCCCATTTAGTTCCACTCCCCCGCCTTCTCACCATAAGCTTTGATGCCCTGGCTACTCAGATATCTATCAATTTCTGCCTTAAATACACCCAATGACTTGGCCTCCACTGCTGCCCGTGGCAACAAATTCCATAGATTCACCACCCTCTGACTAAAAAAATTTCTTTGCATTTCTGTTCTAAATGGGCACCCTTCAATCCTTAAGTCATGCCCTCTCGTATGAGACTCCCCCATCATGGGAAACAACTTTGCCACATCCACTCTGTCCATGCCTTTCAACATTCGAAATGTTTCTATGAGGTCTCCCCTCATTCTTCTAAACTCCAAGGAATACAGTCCATGAGCGGACAAACGTTGCTCATATGTTTACCCTGTCATTCCCGGAATCATTCTGGTGAATCTTCTCTGTACCCTCTCCAACGTCAGCACATCCTTTCTTAAATAAGGAGACTAAAACTGCCCACGGTACTCCAAGTGAGGTCTCACCAGCGCCTTATAGAGCCTCAACATCACATCCCTGCTCCTATACTCTATTCCTCTAGAAATGAATGCCAAAGATTGCATTTGCCTTCTTCACTACTGACTCAACCTGGAGGTTAACCTTAAGGGTATCCTGTACGGGGACTCCCAAGTCCCGTTGCATCTCAGCACTTTGAATTCTTTCAACACTTTAAATAATAGTCTGCCCGTTTATTTCTTCTGCCAAAGTGCATAACCATACACTTTCTAACAGTGTATTTCATTTGCCACTTCTTTGCCCATTCTTCCAATCTATCCAAGTCTCTCTGCAGACCCTCCGTTTCCTCAGCACTACTGGCCCCTCCACTTATCTTCGTATCGTCAGCAAACTTAGCCACAAAGCCATCTATTCCATAATCCAAATCGTTGACGTACAATGTAAAAAGAAGCAGCCCCAACATGGACCCCTGTGGAACACCACTGGTAACCGGCAGCCAACCAGAATAGGATCCCTTTATTCCCACTGTCTGTTTCCTGCCAACCAGCCAATGCTCTATGCACGTAGGTAACTTTCCTCATCCTTGACAATAGACTCCAACAACTTCCCAACCACCGATGTCAAGCTAACAGGTCTATAATTTCCTTTTTGCTTCCTTGCCCCCTTCTTAAATAGCGGAGTGACGTTTGCAATCTTCCAAGTCTTCTGGAACCATGCCAGAATCTATCGACTTTTGAAAGATCATCGCTAATGCCTCCGCAATCTCCACAGCTACTTCCTTCAGAACACGAGGGTGCATTCCATCTGGTCCGGGAGATTTATCTACCTTTAGACTATTCAGCTTCCTGAGTACTTTCTCTGTCGTAATTGTGACTGTGCACACTTCTCTTCCCTGCCACCCTTGAGTGTCCGGTATACTGCTGATGTCTTCCTCAGTGAAGACTGATGCAAAATACTCGTTCAGTTCCTCTGCCATCTCCTTATCTCCCATTACAATTTCTCCAGCATCATTTTCTATCGGTCCTATATCTACTCTCACCTGTCTTTTACTCTTTATGTACTTGAAAAAGCTTTTAGTATCCTCTTTGATATTATTTGCTAGCTTCCTTTCATAGTTAATCTTTTCCCTCTTAATGACCTTCTTAGTTTCCTTTTGTAAGGTTTTAAAAACTTCCCAATCCTCTGTCTTCCCACTAATTATTGCTTCCTTGTATGTCCTCTCCTTTGCTTTAACTTTGGCTTTGACTTCTCTTGTCAACCACGGTTGCATCCTTTTTCCACTCGAAAATTTCTTCTTTTTTGGAATATACCTGCCTTGCACCTTCCTCACTTAAAGCAACACATCAAAGTTGCTGGTGAACGCAGCAGACCAGGCAGCATCTGTAGGAAGAGGTACAGTCGACGTTTCAGGCCGAGACCCTTCGTCAGGACTAACTGAAGGAAGAGTGAGTAAGGGATTTGAGAGGGGGAGGGGGAGATCCAAAATGATAGGAGAAGACAGGAGGGGGAGGGATGGAGCCAAGAGCTGGACAGGTGATAGGCAAAAGGGGTACGAGAGGATCATGGGACAGGAGGTCGGGGAAGAAAGAAAGACGGGGGAGGGGGGGAGACCCAGAGGATGGGCAAGGGGTATATTCAGAACTACAGAAGGAGAAAAAGGAGAGTGAAAGAAAGAATGTGTGTATAAAAATAAGTAACAGATGGGGTACGAGGGGGAGGTGGGGCATTAGCGGAAGTTAGAGAAGTCGATGTTCATGCCATCAGGTTGGAGGCTACCCAGACGGAATATAAGGTGTTGTTCCTCCAACCTGAGTGTGGCTTCATCTTTACAGTAGAGGAGGCCATGGATAGACATGTCATTGGGACATGTCAGAATGGGATGTGGAATTAAAATTCCTCACTTCTGGCATAAACTCCAGCCACTGCTGCTCTACTGTCTTTCCCGCCAGTGTCTCTTTCCAGTCAACTTTGGCCAGTTCTTCTCATGCCACTGTAATTTCCTTTACTCCACTGAAATACCGACACATCAGATTTCAGCTTCTCTTTTTCAAATTTCACAGTGAACTCAATCATGTTATGATCACTGCCTCCTAAGGGTTCCTTCACCTCAATCTCTCTAATCACCTCCGGTTCATTACACAATACCCAATCCAGTACAGCCGATCCCCTAGTGGGCTCAACAACAAGCTGTTCTAAAAAGCTATCTCGCAGACATTCTACAAATTCTCTCTCTTGAGATCCAGTGCTGACCTGATTTTCCCAATCCACTCACATGTTAAAATCCCCCACAATTGTCAAAACACTGCCCTTCTGACAAGTCTTTTCTATTTCCAGTTGTAATTTGTAGTCCACATCACTGCAGCTGTTTGGAGGCCTATAAATAACTGCCATCAGGGTCCTTTTACCCCTGCTATTCCTTAGCTCAACCCATAAAGATTCTGCACCTTCCAATCCTATATCACCTCTTTCTAATGATTTAATATCATTTCTTACCAATAAAGCCACGCCTCCCCCTCTGCCTACCTTTCTATCCTTCCGATACACCATGTATCCTTGGACGTTCAGCTCCCAGAGACATGCATCCTTTAGCCAGGTGTCAGTGATGGCCACAATATCATACCTGCCAATCTGTAGCTGTACGACAAGATCATCCGCCTTATTCCTTATGCTGTGTGCATTTAAGTATAACATCTTAAGACCACTATTTGGTACTTTTCACTTTGATTGCACTGCAACTCATCCCAATGGCTACAAATTTGCCCCATTACCTGCCTGTCTTTCCTGACATCTTTACTGCTCACTATCTTAGATTTATTTCTGTTTTCCCCTTCCTCCGCTCTGTCATTCCGGTTCCCATCCCCCTGCCAGATTAGTTTAAACCCTCCCTAACAGCTCTATTAAACTTTCCCGCCAGGATATTAGTCTCCTTCAGGTTCAGGTGTAACCTGTCCTTTTTGAACAGGTCATACTTCCCCCAGAAGAGATCCCAATTATCCAAGAATCTGAAGCCCTCCCCCCTGCACCAGACTGTCAGCCATGCATTCATCTGCCTGATCCTGTTATTCTTGCCCTCGCTAGCACGTGGCACAGGTAGCAATCCTGAGATTACTACCCTGGATGTCCTGCTTCTCAGCTTCCTTCCTAACTCCCAGAAATCTCTCTTCAGGACCTCCTCCTTTGTCCTATCTATGTCGTTGGTACCAACATGAGAACTGGCTGCTCACCCTCCCCCTTCAGAATATTCTGGACCCGATCTGAGACATCCCGTACCCTGGCACCTGGGAGGCAACACATCATGCAGGTATCTCTATCAGGCTCACAGAATCTCCTGTCTGTTCCCCTGACTATGGAATCCCCTATGACTACCGCATTCCTCTTCTCCCTCCTTCCCTCCTGCACAACAGCGCCAGGCTCCGTGCCAGAGACCCGGTCACCGTGGGCGTCCCCCGTCAGGTCATCCCCCTCAGCAGCATCCAGAACAAGATATTTGTTGCTGAGGGGGACAGCCATAGGGGTGCTCTCCACTATCCGGGCATTTCCCTTCCCTCTCTTGACAGTGACCCTGTTTTCTGACCCCTGTAGCCAAGGGATGACTACCTCCCTGTAGCTCCTGTCTATCACCTCATCACTTTCCCTAATAAGCAGTAGGTCATCAAGCTGCAGCTCCAGATCCCTAACACGGTCTCTGAGGAGCTGCATCTCGGTGCACCTGGCGCAGATGAGGCCATCAGGGAGGCTGGAGATCTCCCAGGATTCCCACATCTGACACCCTGAATAAAGCACTAATCCTGCAGGCATGCTATCTAATTGTACAGGAATGAAACAGGAAATATAAGTCTACTCACCCACTTAACTTGCCAAACAGACGAACTTTTTAAACCGTTAGCTGTGTGAGCCCTGCTGTTCCTGTCTGTCCGGGCCAATTCGTGAAAGTGGGGGGGGGGGAGGGGAGAAAAAGAGTTGGTGCTTCGCTCTCGCCTCTTCCTGTTTTTCGCCGAAGCCCGTTGAAGCCAAAGCCCTACACTCTGCTACTGCTCACTTCGCTACTCTCCGCGCTGTCCTGTTACATCACGCGCCTGTGCAGTCTCGTCCTTCTTGCACTCAAAGAAGTTTTGAAACAAACTGCCTTCCTTCAGAATTCAGCTCCCACACCGCTCTGTAGTCCCGATCCACCCTCTGACTAAAGTAAAGTTAACCGGTCCTTTGCAGCGTGCTTCTCGTCTTGGGAGATGAAAGCACAAGAAGGCATTCTTTTCCAAAATAGCCCGTCTCATCCATATTGAAGACAAGCTCAGGAGGATATTTGTCCTTTTCGATTATGGCTTCAGTGTTGCAGGAAAATCCTGGGCTGCCTTGCTGTCTGCACTAGCTGCTTCACCAGAGATGTGTATGCTGTGGAGGTTACTGCACTGTTTAAATCTATCAAACCAACCTCTCCTGGCTGTGAATGTTACTGTGTATCATCTTCTTGAACGTGATTTAAAGATGTTTCTTGCCTTTTCCATTATTATCAACTGGCTTTGGGGCATGTTTAATTGTGTTTGGTCAACCACCCATATATTTAGTCTATTTTCCATTATTTCAAGCAAGTGGCTGCTTGAATGAGACACCTTTGTTGATGATAACTTTGAGGTAGTCATTGCAGAAGCTTTTATCTTGTCTGCATCTTTTATGATTGTTCTGATCGTTGATGTAGCCAATTTCACAGAGGCACCAACATCAACCTGAGGCTCACCAGCTTCCAAATGCTGTATCCCTTGCAGTTTCACATCCATGTTAGTGCTTTTCCTGGACATCTTAGATGTACTATCTTCACTGGAAGTTGCAGGCTGTTTTCCAGACATTATGGCTTAACAAAAATGAAATTAATTGGCGAGGGATCAAGAATGTTTACACATGTGGGGCAGGCAGTGTGTGAACTAATACATGATTGACTGTGAATGGCTCAGAACGCATGTAAACCGCTCTCATTGGCTGATTGAATGTTTACTGTAATGGTGGCTGCTCTTGAGAAGTTTTAAGTGTTTAGAATGAATTTTTGTCGTTTAAAAAAATGTCAATAAAGAATTGAATAACTGCAATGCACAGTCTGAGCGTATAGGAAATTATGAGGGTAAATGTAAGTAGGCTTTTCCACTGAGGTTGGAAGGGACTACAACTAGAGATCATGGGTTAAGTGTGAAAGGTTATAAGTTTAAGGAGAACATGAGGACTCACCTGAAGAAAAGGAAAGACAAGAATGTCCAACTAGATTTTTAATGTGTAAATTAGATTTTTTCTATTGCGTATTTTAATGAGATGTGTGAATTGGCTTGTTAAACATTCTGTATCTACTGTTAAAATGTAACATTTTGTAATGATTTCCAGCTAATGTACACAAAAACTAATTTTCCCTTTCAGACAAAGAAGGCCCCAACCAATAACTCGAGAGGTTTTGTAAAATTTATTTTGGAACCTGCTTATAAAATTATTCTTCACTCAGAGGGTCACGAGAGTGTGGAATGAGCTGCCAGCACAAGTGGTGCATGTGAGCTCTATTTCAACGTTTAAGAGAAGTTTGATAGGTACAAGGATAGTTGGGATATGGAGGGCTATGGTCCTGCTGCAGGTCAATGGGAGTTGGCAGTTTGAATGGTTTTGGCATGGACTAGATGGGCCAAAGTGCCTGCTTCTGTGCAGTGTTTCTCATGATTCTATGACTAGTACTTTTGCCACCTGCTGATAGTGTGGCATTGCTCTACTAACTTGATCCAACTCGCTTAAAAGGATAGGCAAGAATGTGTAAATAGACTTTTAATGTGTAAATTAGATTTTTATAGTATATTTTAATGAGATTTGTGAATTGGTTTGTTAAACATTCAGAATCTACTTTACCGTTAAAATGTAACATTTTGTCATTGATTTCCAGCTAATATATACAAAAACTATTTTTCCCTTTCAGACGCAAGTTTACAAAGAAGGCCCCAACAAGTAACTCTCAGAGAAGCTTTGTAGAATTTATTTTGGAACCTGTTTATAAAATTCTTTCTCAGGTATGTATTGCAAATTTGTATAATTTGATGTGAGAGTCAATAGGTTGCTAACCATATTAGAAGGAATGTTTTCTTTGGCAAAATACTGTATATGTTAGAAGTCTTGAACAAGAATAAAACTTAAAAGGTGTTCATGTATTTGTGGAAAGAATAGACACTAGCATTCTGCACAAATTTTAGTCGAGGTATAATGTTGGAAGGTGTTGAATCATTGTGGATAAAGCTAAGGAACTTTTCTTTTTAAATCTTTTTATTAATTATTATTGAAAATCAACAACAGAAAAAAATACATCCAAATAATCAAGATAACATATACATATGTAGAGTAAAAGTTAAACTATTAACCAGGCTGAACAGTATATCAATAATAATCAAAAAACAAAGTACTAAAGCTTTTTTTTTCTGGAAAAAAGGAAAGAAAGAAAAAAAAAGGACCCTTACTAACTAAAACAGAGAAAACCCCTAATAACTAAAAAAAAAGGAAAAAAAACCCCATTTGGAGCACAAACCCGGAGCTATACACCATACAAGCTTCCATAAAAAAAAGACATCAAACCGCCAACCAAACTCATATAACCAAGCATCAGAAAAGGACCATCTGTATTGACTCAAGTCAAATGGTAATAATGGGCAAAAGAACCCCACCTTTTCTCGAAGTCAAATTTAGGATCAGAAGTTCGACTTCTAATTTTTTCCAAACTAAGACATAACATCACCTGAGAGAACCATTGTATCAAAGTGGGAGCAGAGACATCTTTCAATTTTAATAAAATAGCCCTTCTGCCCAATAATGTGACAAATGCAATTACGTATTGGTCTGATATAGAAATACCATGAATATGTTGAGGAATTATACCAAACAAAACTGTCAATTTATTAGGTTGTAAATTGATTTTTAAAGCTTTACAGATTGTAGAAAAAATAGATTTCCAAAATTGTTTCAATACAGAACATGACCAAAACATATGTGTCAATGTAGCTATTTCAGTTTTGCATCTGTCACACTGACTATTTACATTAGGAAATAGCTTAGACGATCTCTCCTTCGTCAAATAATAATGATGTACAATTTTAAATTGAATTAGAGAATGACTGGCACAAATCAAAGAAGAGTTAACCAGCTTCAAAATTCGCAACCAATCCTCTGTTATCAAGGTCATATTAAGCTCTCTTTCCCAATCCTGCTTAATCTTAAGTGAAGGATAATTATCCTGTTGTAATAGTAAATTATAAGTTTTCCCAATAAAACCTTTCACTAAAGGGTTCATTTTTAAAATAATGTCTAACAGGTCAGAGTCTTGCATATATGGAAAATTACTTAAATGTTCTTGTAAGAAACGTCTGACCTGAAGATATTGCAAAAAATGTGAGTATGAGAGAGTATTTAGTTACTAATCTCTCAAAGGACATCAATCGACCTTCTTGAAACAAGTCCATAAAGGAAAAAATTCCTTTATTCCTCCAAAGAGAAAAGGTAGGATCACGAAGTGAAGGTTTAAATAAATAGTTTCGATAAATTAAACTAAAAAGGTTAAATTTTTTAAGATTAAAAACTTACGAAACTGGTACCAAATTTGTAATGATTGATTAATCATAGGATTTATATTTAGAATAGAAATTTTGGCTAATTGTACAGGTAAAGGAGCTCCTAATAACGAAGTTAAATGAAATTGTTTCACAATTTTCAATTCCAAATCAACCCAAGATGGTTGTTCCTTTTTATCAGTCCAATATAACCAAGAGCACGCATAACGTATATTAACCGCCCAATAGTACATTCTGAAATTAGGCAAAGTAAGACCTCCATCCTTTTTTTAATTTTTGTAAATGACATTTTCCAATTCTTGGTCTTTAATATTCCAAACAAAAGATGAAATAATAGAGTCAACCTGATCAAAAACTTCTTAGAAAAATAGGAATGTTTTGAAATACATATAAAAAATTTTGGTAAAATCATCATTTTAACTGCATGTATTTGACCTACTAACGAAAGTGTAAGTGGATTCCATCTAGAAAAAAATTGCTTCATAAAATCCACTAAGGGAACTAAATTAGCTCTATAAAGGTCTCCGTAATTTTTAGTGATGATAATACCTAAATATTTAAAGGAATCCGTAACTTTTAGAGGAGTGTTATCATATATAGATGTGGAATCATTTAAAGGAAATAATTCACTTTTATGCAGGTTTAATTTATATCCTGAAAGCAATCCAAATTCATTTAATAATTTCAATAAGCTTGGAATAGATTCTTCGGGATTCGAAACTAAACCAAAAGATCATCCGCATAAAGGGAGATCTTATGAATAGTCCCATTTATAGAAATTCCTTGAATATTTTTAGCTTCACGAAGTGCAATAGCCAAGGGTTCCAACATCAAGTTAAATAACAGAGGACTTCATGGACGTCTTTGTCGTGTACCCCGGGAAAGTTGGAAAAAGGGGATCTACAGTTATTAGTGATAACAGTGGCAATAGGGCTTTTATATATCAATCTAATCCATTTATTAAAATTAGTACCAAAGCTAAATTTCTCTAAAACTTTAAATAGATATTTCCATTCAACTCTATCAAATGCCTTTTCAGCATCTAGAGAAACAACACATTGGGGAGTCTTAGAGAGGGATGAGTATATAATATTTAACAATCTCCGAGTATTAGAAAAAAAATAACGACCTTTTATAAAACCTTCCTGATCCTGAGAAATAATTTTAGCTAGTATGTTCTCCATCAGATTAGCCATTATTTTTGAAAGAATTTTGGCATCCACATTTAATAATGAAATAGGTCCATATGAAGCACAATCAGTAGGATCTTTATCTTTCTTAAAAATTAAAGAAATAGAAGCTTCATAAAATGTGGAAGGTAACAGAAAAGAATCTTTAAGCATTTCCAACATATAAGGAGTAAGCAAATGTTCAAATTTTTTATAAAATCCTACAGTAAAACCATCCAATCCAGGAGCTTTACCAGATTGCATTGAAAGAATAGCTTTCTGAATTTCTCTTTCAGTAACAGGAGCATCAAGAATTTGCTGATCTTCAGTAGATATTCTGGGAAAATCAATCTTTTGTAAAAAGGCATACATATTAGAAGGGTCAGCTGGAAACTGAGATAGAGTTCACTGTAATAGTCTTGAAAAATTTTATTAACATCTTCATAATTACTCGCTAAACTACCATCTCTCTTACGAATTTTTAAAATTTGTCTTTTAGCTCTAACTGCTTTAAGTTGAGATGCTAATAGCTTGTTACTTTTATCTCCAAACATATAAAATTGACTTTTTAATTTAAGCAAATTTCTTTCAATAGGATAAGTTAATGTAAATTATATTGTGATTGAAGTTCAACCCTTTGTTTAAATAAATCAACATTAGGAGAAACTGCATAAGTGTTATCCAGATCTTTAATTAGTTTGGAAATTCTAACTCTTGTCTGTTTCTTAAGTTTAGCCAAATAAGGTATTATCTGACCTCGCAAATATGCTTTGAGTGTATCCCATATAATCAATTTCGAAATATCTCCTGTATTATTAAAAAGAAAGAAATCTTTTATCTGAATCTCTATAAATTTAACAAAGTCTGAACTTTGTAATAAATTTTCTGGAAAGCGCCAAGGCAAGTTTACATTACTAACATCATTTAACTCAAAAGTTAAGCTTAAAGGTGCATGGTCTGAGACTGCAATAGCATCATATTCACATTTCTGGATTTCGGACAAAAATCGGAAATCAGCTATAAAATAATCAATTCTCGAATATTTATTATGAACATGTGAATAAAAAGAATAATCTCTGTCATTAGGATGTAACTTTCTCCAGATATCTATCAAACCATAATCAGTTAAAAAGGAATTAATAAGTGTTGCCGAATGACTCGGAAGCTGCTGATTGGTTGAACTTTTGTCAATCAAAGGGTTTAAACAACAGTTGAAGTCACCTCCCATCAGCAGCATATATTCATTTAAGTCTGGTAATAAACCAAATACATTTTTAAAACAAGAAGGATCATCTACATTAGGTCCGTGTAGATTAACCAGGAAGGGTAATTACAAGGGTAAAAAGACCTTGGATGTAAGGATGTAGTTGACAAATTACAACAGGTGATAGAAAATGCATGCCAAAGGGCAATATTACTATAGTTTGGGGGATTTCAATATGTAGGTAGACTGGGAAAATTCCAGGAGGGGGAATTTCTAGAGTGCTTACGAGATGGCTTTTTAGAGCAGCTCGTGGTTGAGACCACTCGGGAACCAGCTATTCTGGATTGAGTGTTGTGCAATGAACCAGAATTGATTAGAGAGCTTAAGGTAAAAGAATCCTTCGGGGTGGGGGGGCGGGCGGTGATCGTAATAGTGATCATAATATGATTAAATTCCCCTGAAATCTGAGGAGAGGCTAAAGTCAGAAGTATCAGTATTACAGTGGAGTAAAGGGAATTACAGAGTCATGAGAGAGGAGTTTGCCAGAATTAATTGGAAAAGAACACTGGCAGGGATGATGGCAGAGCAGCAGTGGCTGGAACTTCTGGAAGAAGTATTCTAAAGGCAAGATGACACAAACATGGCTAAGAAGAGAAGTCAAAGCAACATAAAAGCCAAAGAGAGGGCATATAATAGAGCAAAAACTAGTAGGAAGTTAGAGCATTGGGAAGCTTTTAAAAACCAACAGAAGGCAACTAAACAGTCATTAAGGTAAAGGTGTAAGCTAGCCAATAATAAAGAGGATACCAAAAGTTTCTTCAGATACATAAAGTGTAAAAGAGGCGAGAGTAGATATCAAACCGCTAGAAAACAGTGCTGGAGAGGTAGTAATGGGACAAAGAAATGGCGGGCAAACTGAATAAGTATTTTGCACTTCACTGTAGAAGACGCTAGCAGTATAGTGGAAGTTCTAGTTGTCGGGCCATGAAGTGTGTGAAGTTACCATAACTGGAGAGAAAGTTCTTGGGAAACTGAAAGGTCTGAAGGTACATACAGTTAAGTCAGAAGTTTACATATACCTTAACCAAATGCATTTAAACTCAGTTTTTCACAATTCCTGACATTTAATCCTAGAAAACATTCCCTGTCTTAGGTTAGTTAGGATCACTACTTTATTTTAAGAATGTGAAATGTCAGAATAATAGTAGAGAGAGTGATTTATTTCAGCTTTTATTTTGCATTTTGGAGATAGTGATCACAATTCTATCTCCTTTAACATAGCATTGGAGAGGGATAGGAACAAACAAGTTTAATTGGAGTAAGGGGAAATATGAGGCTATCAGGCAGGAACTTGGAAGTACAAATTGGAAATAGATTTTCTTAGGGAAACATACGGGAGAAATGTGGCAACTGTTCAGGCGATATTTGCGTGGGGTTCTGAGTAGGTACGTTCCAATGAGACATGGAAAGGATGGTAGGTTTGTAGGCCTCCTTGCTCGCACACACTTTAAGTTCTGCCCACTAATTTTCTATCGGGTTGAGGTCAGAAAATGATGTCAAGTCTGGTTCATCCTTGGGAGCAATTTCCAAATGCCTGAAGGTACCACGTTCATCTGTACAAACAATAGTACGCAAGTATAAACAACATGGGACCATGCAGCCGTCATACCGCTCAGGAAGAAGACGCATTCTGTCCCCTAGAGATGAACATATTTTGGTGCAAAAAGTGCAAATCAATCTCAGAACCACAGCAAAGGACCTTGTGAAGATGCTGGAGGAAACACATAGACAAGTATCTATATCCACAGTAAAGCGAGTCCTATATTGACTTAACCTGAAAGGCTGCTCAGCAAGGAAGAAGCCACTGCTCCAAAACTGTCATTTAAAAAAAAAAGCCAGACTACAGTTTGCAAGTGCACATAGGGACAAAGATCTTACTTTTTGGAGAAATGTCCTCTTGTCTGATGAAACAAAAATTGAACTGTTTGGCCATAATGACCATCGTTATGTTTGGAGGAAAAAGGGTGAGGCTTGCAAGCTGAAGAACACCATCCCAACTGTGAAGCCTGGAGGTGGCAGCATCATGTTGTGGGGGTGCTTTGCAGAAGGGACTGTTGCACTTCACAAAATAGATGACATCATGAGAAAGGAAAATTATGTGGATATATTGAAGCAACATCTCAAAACATCAGCCAGGAAGTTAAAACTCGGTTGTAAATGGGTCTTCCAAATGGACAGTGACCCCAAGCATACCTCCAAAGTTGTGGCAAAATTGCTTAAGGACAACAAAGTCAAGGTATTGGAGTTGCCATCACAAAGCCCTGAGGTCAATCCAATAGAAAATTTGTGGGCAGAACTGAAAAAGCATGTGCGAGCAAGGAGGCCTACAAACCTGACTCAGTTACACCAGTTCTGTCTGGAGGAATGGAACAAAATTTCAGCAACTTACTGTGAGAAGCTTGTGGAAGGCTACCCAAAACGTTTGACCCAAGTTAAGCAATTTAAAGGCAATGCTACCAAATACTAACGAAGTGTATATTAACTTCTGACCCACTGGGAAAGTGATGAAAGAAATAAAAGCTGAAATAAATCATTCTCTCTACTATTATTGTGACATTTCACATTTTTAAAATAAAGTAGTGATCCTAACTGACCTAAGACAGGGAATGTTTTCTGGGATTAAATGTCAGGAATTGTGAAAAACTGAGTTTAAATCTATTTGGCTAAGGTGTATGTAAACTTCTGACTTCAACTGTAAGTCACCTGGAATAAATGGTATACACCCTAGGTTTCTGAAAGAGGATGCTGAAGAGATTGTGGAGGCATTAGTAATGATCTTTCAAGAATCACTAGATTTTGGGATGGTTCTGAAGACTGGAAAATTGCAAATGTCACTCCACTTTTCAAGAAGGGAGAGGCTGAAGAAAAGAAACTATAGGCCAGTTAGTCTGACCTCAGTGGTTGGGAAGACGTTGGTGTTGATTATTAAGAATTACAAATGTTTGTAGGTCTCAGGGTACTTGGCCATGATAAAATAAGCTGTAGTCAGCATGGTTACCTCAAGGGAAAATCTTGCTTGATAAATCTGTTGGAATTCTTTGAAGAAATAACAAGCAGGATAGAAAAGCAGGTTGATGTTGTCCGCTTCGATTTTCAGAAGGCCTTTGACAAGTTGCCACACAAAACTGCTTAGCAAGCTATGAGCCCATGGTATCATAGGGACGATTCTAACATGGATAAAGCAGTGACCGACTGGCAGGAGACAAGGGTGGGAATGAAGGGAACCTTACCTGGTTGGCTGCTGGTGACTAGTGGTGTTCTACAGGAGTCTGTGTTAGGACCGATTCTTTTCACATTTTATGTCAATGATTTGGATGGTGGAATTGGTGGCTTTTTGCAAAGATTGCAGATGATAATGAAGATAAGTGGGGGGTAGGTAGTTTTGAGGAAGAGACCACAGGATGACTTAGACAAATTAGGAGAAGGTGGCAGATGGAATACATGTTAGGAAGTATATTGTCATGCAGGTTGGTAGAAGGAATAAAAGCATAAAATTCAAAAATCCAAGGTGCAAAGCGATTTAGGAGTCCTTGTGCAGGATTCCCTGAAGGTTAATTTGCAGGTTGAGTCTGTGGTGAGGAAGGCAAATGCAATGTTAGCATTCATTTCAAGAGGACTTGAACTTAAAAGCAAAGATGTAATGTTGAGACTTTATAATGCACTTGGTGTATTGAGAATAGTTTTGGGTCCCTTAACTTAGAAAGGATGTGCTGAAACTGAAGAGGGTTCAAAGGAGTTCAGGAAAATGATTTCAGGATTGAATAGCTTGTGATATGAAGAGTGTTTGATGGCTCTGTGCCTGTATTCACCAGACTTCAGAAGAATGAAGGGTGACGTCATTGAAACCTATTGAATGGTGAAAGGCCTTGATAGAGTGGATGTGGAGAAGATGTTTCCAATGGTGGGAATGTCTAAGAACAGAGGACATAGCCTCAGAATAGAGGGTCCTCCTTTTAGAACAGAGATGAGTAATTTCTTTAGCTAGAGAGTGGCGAATTTGGAATTCTTTGTCACAGGCAGCTGTGGAGGCCATGTCTTGATTAAGGCAGAGGTTGACGGATTCTTGATTGGTCAGGGCATGAAGGGATATGGGTGGAAGGCAGGAGATTGGGGCTAAGAGGGTAATGGATCATCCATGATGAAATGGTGGAGCAGACCAGATGGGCCAAATAGCCTAATTCTGCTCCTATACAGTGGCATGCAAAGGTTTGGGCACCCCTGGTCAAAATTTCTGTTACTGTAAATAGCTAAGCAAGTAAAAGATGAACTGATTTCCAAAAGGCATAAAGTTAAAGGTGACACATTTCTTTAATATTTTAAGCAAGAAAACTTTTTTTATTGGTGAACACAGCAGGCCAGGCAGCATCTCTAGGAAGAGGTACAGTCGCCCTTTCGGGCTGAGACCCTTCGTCAGGACTAACTGAAAGAAGAGCTAGTAAGAGATTTGAAAGTGGGAGGGGAGATCCGAGATGATAGAAGACAGGAGGGGGTGGATGGAGTCAAGAGCTGGACAGTTGATTAGCAAAAGGGATATGAGAGGATCATGCGACAGGAGGCCTAGGGAGAAAGAAAAGGGGGAGGGGGGAAAACCAGAGGATGGGCAAGGGGTATATTGAGAGGGACAGAGGGAGAAAAAGGAGAGAGAGAAAAAGAATGTGTGTATATAAATAAATAACGGATGGGGTACGAGGGGGAGGTGGAGCATTAGCGGAAGCTTGAAAAGTCAATGTTCATGCCATCAGGTTGGAGGATACCCAGACGGAATCAGGTGTTCTTCCTCCAACCTGAGTGTGGCTTCATCTTGACAGTAGAGGAGGCCGCGGATGGACATATCAGACTGGGAATGGGACGTGGAATTAAAATGTGTGGCCACTGGGAGATCCTGCTTTCTCTGGCTGACAGAGCATAAGTGTTCAGCAAAACGGTCTCTCAGTCTGCGTCGGGTCTCGCCAATGTATAGAAGGCCACATCGGGAGCACCGGACACAGTATATCACCCCAGCTGACTCACAGGTAAAGTGTCGCCCCACCTGGAAAGACTGTCTGGAGCCCTGAATGGTAGTGAGGGGGGAAGTGTAAGGGCATGTGTAGCACTTGTTCCACTTACAAGGATAAGTGCCAGGAGGGAGATCGGTGGGGAGGGATGGGGGTGGGATGAATGGACAAGGGAGTCGCGTAGGGCAGGGGTTGCCAACGGACAAGAGTAGCAGTCAAATACGTTGTGTTTACCCAGAGAAAGACTACAATGACCACGAAGCCTTGCGCGGGCACCAGTGCGCATGCATATACCTGCCAATTTTTTTTTTCCTGCATATCATTTTTGGCGATTCTGTTCGGGGGGGTGGGGGGCTGTTGATCACGACTGGAATATAGGTGATAAGTGGCTAATACACTCAATTTCGTTTCTAAAAGTGGTTATCTAACGAATTTAATATTAAACACACAGCGCATAATTTCCTCGCATGAATATAGTGATAGGTCAATTATCAGGGGAGGACAGGGGAGCTTGAAGTAAGTGTTGAATGAACTTCCAGTAGAAGTGGCAGAAGCAGGTTTGATATTATCATTTAAAGAAAAATTGGATAGGTATATGGACAGGAAAGGAATGGAGGGTCATGGGCTGAGTGCAGGTCGGTGGGACCAGGTGAGAGTAGCGTTTGGCACGGACTAGAAGGGCAGAGATGGCCTGTTTCCGTGCTGTAATTATTATATGGTTATATAAGTCACTTATAAGTCAATAGCATCATAACATTTTAAGTAACGTTTGGATATTAAACACACAGCACATATTTTCCCCGTATGAATATGTAAAATCATTGCAACACACCAATATCGCTGAATCAGTGGGAGCCCTGGGCTTGTTTCCCTGCAACAAGACGGTCCTATCGAGGGGTGATGGGAGACAGCGTTACTCGAAGGGGGTTCCTGATGTCCAATCCATTCCGCAATTTAGTTTTTGTTGTATTCATTGCAGAAAACTCCGCTTTGCAGAAAAATGTTAGAATTGGAAGCAATGTTTTCAGTGCCTTCGTGTCTATCTCAGGATATTTAGCCTTGACTTAGATCCGGAGATGTTATGTCAAACATACTTTTCAGCCCGCCGTCATTTGCAAGCTTAAGGAGTTGACCTTCTTCCTGCGCTGACACGGATGACGCGCGGGTAATGACCTCGCATGTGTACCGGCTCAACAGTGGGTGTGACAGGGAATGAGGAAAGATGCAGCTGACTCATATCGCCAAATCATATCGTTTCCTCGCGGCCCGGTGGTTGGGGACTGCTGGTGTAGAGAGTGATCTCTACAGAAAGCAGAGTGGGGGGGTGGGTGGAGGGAAAGATGTACTTAGTGGTGGGATTAGACAGGGAGGCCGTTTTGCTGAAAGACAAGGAGATCGTTTCGCTGAACTGACACAGACTGGGAGACCGTTTCGCTGAATACCTACGCTCTGTCCGCCAGAGAAAGCAGGATCTCCCAGTGGCCACACATTTTAATTCCACGTCCCATTCCCATTCTGATATGTCTATCCACAGCCTCCTCTACTGTAAAGATGAAGCCACACTCAGGTTGGAGGAACAACACCTTATATTCCGTCTGGGTAGTCTCCAACCTGATGGCATGAACATTGACTTCTCTAACTTCTGCTAGTGCCCCACCTCCCCTCGTACCCCATCTGCTATTTTTTACAAACCCCATTTCCAGAAAAGTTGGGATATTTTCCAAAATGCAATAAAAATAAAAATCTGTGATATGTTAATTCACGTGAACCTTTATTTAACTGACAAAAGTACAAAGAAAAGATTTTCAATAGTTTTACTGACCAACTTAATTGTATTTTGTAAACATACACAAATTTAGAATTTGATGGCTGCAACACACTCAACAAAAGTTGGGACAGAGTTCAAATAAGATTGAAAAGTGCACAGAATATTCAAGTAACACCGGTTTGGAAGACTCCACATTAAGCAGGCTAATTGGTAGCAGGTGAGATATCATGACTGGTATAAAAGTAGCGTCCATCAAAGGCTCAGTCTTTGCAAGCAAGGATGGGTCGTGGCTCACCCCTTTGTGCCAAAATTCGTGAGAGGATTGTTAGTCAGTTCAAAAGGAACATTTCTCAACGCAAGATTGCAGAGAATTTAGGTCTTTCAACATCTACAGTACATAATATTGTGAAAAGATTCAGAGAATTCGGAGACATCTCGGTGCGTAAAGGGCAAGGTCGGAAACCACTGTTGAATGTGTGTGATCTTCAAGCCCTCAGGCGGCACTGCCTAAGAAACCATCATGCTACTGTGACAATTATAGCCACCTGGGCTCGGGAGTACTTCGGAAAACGATTGTCACTCAACACAGTCTGTCGCTGCATCCAGAAATGCAACTTGAAACTGTATTATGCAAGGAGGAAGCCATACATCAACTCTATGCAGAAACGCCAGTGAGTTCCCTGGGCCTGAGCTCATCTCAGATGGACCGAAAGACTGTGGAACCGTGTGCCGTGGTCAGATGAGTCCACATTTCAGCTAGTTTTCGGAAAGAACGGGCATCGAGTTCTCCGTGCCAAAGATGAAAACAACCATCCAGATTGTTATCAGCGAAAGGTGCAAAAGCCAGCATCTGTGATGGTACGGGGGTGCATCAGTGCCCACGGCATGGGTGAGTTGCATGTATGTAAAGGTACCATTGACTCTGAGGCATATATTAGGATTTTAGAGAGACACATGTTACCATCAAGGCGATGTCTCTTCCCGGGATGTCCATGCTTATTTCAGCAGGACAATGCCAGACCACATTCTGCACGGGCTACAACAGCGTGGCTTTGTAGACACAGAGTGCATGTGCTTGACTGGCCTGCTGCCAGTCCAGATCCATCTCCTATTGCGCATCATGAAGAGGAGAATCAGACAACGGAGACCACGGACTGTTGAGCAGCTGAAGTCTTATATCAAGCAAGAATGGACAAAATTTCCAATTGCAAATCTACTATAATTAGTACCCTCAGTTCCAAAATGATTAAAAAGTGTTATTAAAAGGAAAGGTGATGTAACACAATGGTAAACATGCCTCTGTCCCAACTTTTGTTGAGTGTGTTGCAGCCATGAAATTCTAAATTTGTGTATGTTTACAAAATACAATTAAGTTGGTCAGTAAAACTATTGAAAATCTTTTCTTTGTACTTTTGTCAATTAAATAAAGGTTCACGTGAATTAACATATCTCAGATTTTTGCTTTTATTGCATTTTGGAAAATATCCCAACTTTTCTGGAAATGGGGTTTGTATTTATTTACACACATTCTTTTTCTCTCTCCTTTTTCTCCCTCTGTCCCTCTCACTATACCCCTTGCCCATCCTCTCGTTCCTCCTCCCCCGCCCACTTTTCTTTCTCCCTGGGCCTCTTGTCGCATGATCCTCTCATATCCCTTTTGCCAATCAACTGTCCAGCTCTTGGCTCCATCCCTCCTCCTCCTGGCTTCTCCTATCATTTTGGATCTCCCTCTCCCCCTCCCACTTTCAAATCTCTTACTATCTCTTCTTTCAGTTAGTCCTGAAGAAGGGTCTCGGCCCGAAACGTCGACTGTACCTCTTCCTAGAGATGCTGCCTGGCCTGCTGTGTTCACCAGCAACTTTTATGTGTGTTGCTTGAAATTCCAGCATCTGCAGATTTCCTCGTGTTTAAACTTTTTTATTTCTATCTTTTACAGTTTCAAAATAACAAAAAAGGAAAAGGGCACGAAGCAAAGGTTTGGGCACCCTGCAAGGCAGTACTTAGTAACACCCCCTTTGGCAAGTATCACAGCTTGTAAATGCTTTCTGTAGCCAGCTTAAGAGTGTTTCAATTCTTGTTTGGGGGATTTTCACCCATTCTTCCTTGCAAAAGGCTTCTAGTTCTGTGAGATTCTTGGGCTGTCTTGCAGGCACTGCTCTTTTGAGGTCCATTCACAAATTCTCAATGATGTTTAGGTCAGGGGACTGTGAGGGCCATGGCAAAACCTTCAGCTTGCACCTCTTGAGGTAGTCCATTGTGGATTTTGAGGTGTGTGTAGGATCATTATCCTGTTGTAGAAGCCATCCTTTCAAGATTCAAAGATTCAAAAAACTTTATTGTCATTCTAACCATACATCAGCTCTGCAGGGCAGAATGAGACAGTGTTTCTCAGGGGCAGTGCAATTATAACATAACAAATGCAACACTAAATAATAAACATAACAATAAATAGTAAAACACAACCGCCACATCCTCTTTTCATCTTCAGTTTTTTTTTACAGGCGATGTGATGTTTGCTTCCAGAGTTTGCTGGTATTTAATTGAATTCATTCTTCCCTCTACCCGTGAATGTTCCCCGTGCCACTGGCTGCAACACAAGCCCAAAGCATGATTAACCCACCCCCATGCTTAACAGTTTGAGAGGGGTTCTTTTCGTGAAACTCTGATTCCTTTTTTCTCCAAACATACCTTTGCTCATTGCATCCAAAAAGTTCTATTCAGAAGGTTCAAAGGAACATCTAAACAAGCCTGATGCATTTTTGAAACAAGTCCTGTGGACTGATGAAGTTAAAAGAGAACTGAAGGTTTTGCCATGGTCCTCACAGTCCCCTGACCTAAACATCATCGAGAATCTGTAGATAGACCTCAAAAGAGCAGTGCATGCAAGACGGCCCAAGAATCTCACAGAACTAGAAGCCTTTTGCAAGGAAGAATGGGCGAAAATCCCCCAAACAAGAACTGAAAGACTCTTTCAGTCAACAACTGGTGACAAAAAGCGTTTACAAGCTGTGATACTTGCCAAAGGGGGTAACTTGTCAGTACCCCTAAGTACTGACCAGGCAGGGTGCCTAAACTTTTGCTTCGTGCCCTTTTCCTTTTTTGTTATTTTGAAGCTGTAAGAGTTGGAAATAAAAATTTTTCTTGCTTTAAATATTAAAGAAATGTATCATCTTTAACTTTATGCCTTTTGGAAATCAGTTAATCTTTTACTCGCTTAGCTATTCACAGTAACGGAAATTTTGACCAGGAGTGCCCAAACTTTTGCATGCCACTGTATCTTATGGTCTTACTTGGATGAAATTTAAAACTATGCAAGTAAAGACTGAACATCAGTGAAATCTGTAGCTGTTTTATTTAAATAGACAAATTGAGCAGCACAGTAACACTGCAGGTGGGGTACCTCCAGTGAACTGGGTTTATTTTTGATCTCTGGTGCTGCCATGTAGAGATTGCACATTCTCCCTGTGACCATGTGTCTTCTGCCTGCCCCGGTTTCCTCTCTCATCTCTGATAATCACTTGATGGTCCTGCAACCATGAGGTGAATTGTATCCTGCAAGTTACCCCTAATGTGGTTGGCTGGTAGAAAAATCAGGCTATGTTAATAGACACGTGTAAGATAGAATGCAGGGAAAAGTGGGGAAATGGGATTAATCTGAGAGCTGGTACAGATGGGACGTAAGGTCCCTTTCTGCTAAAGGAAGTTAGGAAATGATACATGGAAATGTACAAAAAAGCAATATTTATGCCAAATGTGATAGAAATAAGACTAAACTTTCAGTTTTTAACTTTGATATAGTTATTGTGAATACTTCCAGTTTGTGAATCCTCCTATTTGGCCAGAATGTTGTCAGTGATGCTGATGAACTGGAATGATGTATCCAAGAATGTTGTCACTATACATACTTTTGGAGGCTTTTTTTTTGCGAACCTCCCAAACTAAACATAAAGTCATATTGTTTAATTTACTATTCATGGTTAGAGATTTTAATGGTGCACTTCCTGGTGCTTTTGTTTATTGATGACACTTCACTCAAAATAGCAAGCAAAAACCTTTTCTCTGACCTTCAGATGTCTACAAAATGTAGAATCCAACTTTTCATGAGGAAATGAACTTTGTCCTATCTCATAAATGTTGTTATGCTGTTCGTATTATGTTATTTCTGTACTTTAAGCAAGTAATAGCAATGTGTAGTCAGTGTTGAGAAGGTGAAGTGGGGCTAGCAGATGCAGCAATAATTGGAGCAAGGTAGGAGAAGGGGGAGAAACGGGCAAAGAAATGGCCTCAATGGGGAGGAGAGACAATATCAAGAAATCATCTTAAATGTTATTAGAAGCTGCAGGATTATAGATATTGTGCTGAAGCTGTTTGTATGAACTCTACAGGTTGTTGGTGATGTGGATACTACTTTGCCACGTACATTAGATGAGCTCGGTATTCACTTAACAAAGGAGGAGTTAAAACTTAATATCAGGCCCTTGCTTCGACTGGTCTGCAAGAAGTTCTTTGGTGACTTTACAGGTAATTCACTGGTGATATGCTTAAGATGCAGTAGGCATTTTTTTTAGTGTATTTCTTTTTGCATTGATTAAAATATGAATGGAAAGGACCTTCAACAAAATTGATAGAAGGTTAGAGGAGAGTGGAGAATATTTTTTGACTCGAGTAATGGAGCCAAGAACCCTCAACTCATTAAGTATTGGCAGAAGACACCCTCAATATTTAAAAGAATACAGCCGGCCCTCCTTATCCGTGAGGGATTGGTTCCGGGACCCCTCGCGGATACCAAAAAAGCACGGATGCTCAAGTCACTTATTCAACCTGTCTTAATGCGGTGGACCTTAGGACCCAGTGGAACCCCGGACCTTATTTAACCTGTTTCAGTGCGGTGGACATTAGGACCCGGCGGAGGAGCTCTGAATCCGCAGTGTTTCTGTTCTTGAAAATAATCACGATCACGATTGAAAATAAAGTGGAAATAATAAAGCAATCAGAAGGAGGTGAAATGCCATCGGTCATTGGAAAAGTGTTAGACTACAGTCAGTCAACAATTGGAACAATTTTAAAGGATAAAGTGAGAAAGGGCCTGTCCCAATGAAAGCTACAATTATTACTAAACAGCACAGTGGTTTAATTATTGGGTTTTGGGTTTTTGATCCTCCAAATCAACCCGGCACGGATGGAGAGTGCGCTCGGGAGTGGTCTGTCACTGGATCGAACTCGGGAACTTCCATTCCCGACCCGGCGCTGAAACATACGTTTCTTAAGTGTTTTATATGCATAAAAGGTAAAATATATACTATATACTAAGACAAACGTTTGACTAACTGACGCTAAATAATATCGGATGTACCTGTTCTGACTTACTTAGTAAGAGAACTTCCGTTTTTTTCGATCCCGATCCACGATAACCTATGCACATCCTCCTGTATACTTTAAATCATCTCTAGATTACTTATAATACCTAATACAATGTAAATGCAATGTAAAATAGTTGTAATACTGCATTGTTTAGGGAATAATGACAAGAAAAAGAAGTCTATACATGCTCGAACAACAAGTGCTGGAAGAGCACTTCCAGGTTTTCTCGATTCGCTGTTGGTTGAATTCGTGCATGTGGAACTCGCGGATAAGGAGGGCCGACTGTAAATATTTAATGGGTGTAATGTACAAGGGTGGTGATAGTAGAGTTAGTCTAAGTTGCTCTTTTTCATTTGGCAAGGATGGAATGGATTGAATGGAAATTGTTGTAACTTTCTGCTTTCTATGTACATAAATGTGCTTGACATAATTAAAATTGAAGAAGCTATAATATTCAGAATGATTCAAATGTCTTGAAAGGGTAATCTTCATAAAGTAGCTGAAAATAGTATTTTTAGTTTGAACAATATAACCTAGTTCTTGTATCTTTTAGTTTACATTAATTGAGTTACGACAGAGTTATTGTAGAAACCCCCAAGTTTTAAAATAAAAATTATGGAAGAGCATTAGATGCTGTCTTAAACAGAGCTGTTACAGGAAATCGATGGATAGTTGGTTAAATAGAAAGCCTTAAACTGCCCATGTGTGGCACTTTGAGATAAAAGCTGGGAGGGTTTGAATAATTCGAAGATTTGACTTAGAAGTTATGAGTTATAAGTTCAAGTATCCTGTATATTTTGTATTAGTAGCTATAAAAATTCTGGACATGTCACAGTTAATATTGCTATATTAACTTTATACGTTATGGTGGCAGTAAAAATCAGATAGAGAGCTTTATCTCTGTGTTATTTGTATTTTGTAAGAAATTTAAAGAATAGCTATAACCTACTTAATCTATTAGAACCTGCATGTAAAGTCAATTTGAACAAATTGTTGCAATGAAAGGGACAATGCAGCCTTTTGTTTTCACAATTTATTGCAAATATTATTACATCTTTAGAAGAGACTTGCTAAAGACCCATGATACCAAATACAACTTTTCTATAGGTTTGGTGGATATGTGTGTACAGCATATTCCATCACCTCAGTCGGGTGCAAGGAATAAGATCGAGCATACTTACACAGGCAACCTGGATTTGGATCTTGGTGAAACAATGATAGAATGTGATCCTGATGTAAGTAAAATTGTTTGAAGTATTTTGCTTGCAGGCTCATGAGGGTGGGCTGATTCCATAACCATCATCAATGACTCACTTGTCAAATAGCAGCAACAGTGAACTAAACTATTTAGCATTTTATTGTTGACTAATAAAAGACATTGTTTTGTAATTTGGGAAGATTTAAGCATTCTTGTGTTCATTTAATTAACAAATGTTTCTTCTGTTTATATTAATCTAAATCTACAACGATAGAACTGTTATGTATAATGCCGGCACTTTTTTCTTTACATAGGGGCCTTTGATGTGCCACACAACTAAAATGTATAGTACGGAGGATGGTGTCCAGTTCCATGCATTTGGCAGGGTGTTAAGTGGAACTATTCATGCAGGGCAGCCAGTGAAAGTACTTGGAGAGAACTACACATTGGAAGATGAAGAAGATTCACAAATCTGCACCGTGGGACGGCTCTGGATTTCAGTTGCAAGGTCTTTATTAGCAATGCTTCAACCAATCCTTTGGATAGGTATCTGAACTAAGTGGAAAATTCTAACATCATTGTTCCTTGAAGATAAGCTGAATTATTTAGTTTTTCCTTTAATAAGGGGGCTCATAATACCTACTACAATATTTCAAATGGAAATTAGGCTGAATACAATTAATAAAAAAGCAAGTAAAGAGAAAAATAATGTTTGCAAATAGTATGAAACTAAAATAGCAATTAATTTGGGGATCCCAATAATCTTTTCATCTATCCTTAGCAAAGGTAAAGATGAGCTTTATTTGTCACATGTGCGTTGAAACACATTGACATAATTTGCGTCAGCGACTCAACACAATTTGAGGATGTGCTTGGGACAGTCCGCAAGTGTAACCATGCTTTTAGTGCCAACATAGCAGGCCCACAGCTTATTGTATGTATTTGGAATGTGGGAGGAAACTGGAATGCCATGCTTTCACGGGGAGAACATACAAACCCCTTACAGACAGCAACAGAATTGAACCCTGGGTCACTGGCGCTGTGAAGTGTTATGCTGGCCACTACCTTAACCTGCAGCCCATGTAGTAAGAGATGAAGTGGGATCTATTAGGAACAAAAATGATATATTTTGAGATAGCGGGCATGTCTTGAGTGCTGATAAATACCCTGCATAAGGGAGAAGATGCTGCAAGACATTATCTGGATCATATTTGTGAAGGTAATAAAACTAGTAATTGCATTGGAAAGGTTCTGCTATACTTAAAACAAGAAATAAACAAGAATAGGCCATCCAACCCCTCTTGACAGGTCTGTTCTTCAGTATAATTATAACTGATCTTTTAACTCGATGCTACTTTTCTCCAGTAACCCCCATTTTTGATTCTCCTAATATACAAGAATCAGTTTCTGTTCAATATCAATTTCTCTTCCTAAATATCTTCCTCTTAAGCAGTCCTTTGCTTCCAATCCAATTCTGAAGTGACTGTTCAGGTAATAAAGTGACAAGGAAGTTCTTCCACAGTGGATCAGGAGATGACTGATGTTATGGGTGGGTGGGTTAATTATGACATGTCCATCTTTTGTGCTAGACTTCTGTGTGCTTCTGACACATGGATCTGAGGTTCTCTGTGCCATGCCAGATACTCCCACTGACAAAGAACTTTCAAGGACCAGGAGTCATTTCCCTGGAGTCATTTGGGACCTTGCATCTTTTCAAGGAGGTTGAAAACATGCTTGAATCATTCCATCTTTCCACTTAGTAATTTCTTCCCTCTTGACAGAGCTCGGAGTAATCGGTTTCCAGAGTCTGATGTATGCCACACAAATGCTTGCTTAACAATGCTGACTGTATATAATTGGAACTTGGAAGAGAATTTTGCATATTACTACTATTCAAAGCTAAATGGGTATCTGAGTAGGGACCTTTCTTCCTAAGGCTTGGATCTGGGAATGGCTCACTGTTACAGACTAACTTTCCAATTTTACTTCTTTACCCCTTAAACATTTTGCAAGTCACTCCCCGCACTCCCAACTGATTGTTTATTCCTAATCTAACACAACATTTTCTGAATGTGAGTTAATCTAATTCATCCTGACTGCAGGAATTGCCTAGATGGTATAAATTCACTGTTTGGAAATGCTAAGACGTCAGTTTATGGTTTGGATAGAACTTGGATTGGGTCTGGGTTTCCTGCATTGTAACAGTGATTGCACAATAGACCATTGCACAATACATTCAAAGCTCCAGCAGAGACATGGAAGGTGATGTATAAATGTCATTAATATCTAGCATAGGATTTCAGTTTTCCAGTGTGCTAAGGTGACCATGGTTACAATTTGCATGCTATATGACAATCAAACTGTGTATTACGCTTTTAAATTATTGTACATTTGTTAAGTACGTGTTTTTAATTAATAGAACGAAATTCTCTTCAGATTGTGCATTGGTGAAGCAATTAAGTCACTTGTTTATGAATGTTTTAAAAATGTTATAACTTATCTTTTAAGGTATCACATAGAGGTTAACAGAGTTCCAGCTGGTAACTGGGTGCTCATAGAAGGAGTCGACCAACCTATTGTAAAGACAGCTACTATAACGGAACCAAGAGGAAACGATGAGGTAACACATTTTAGTTTCATATAAATCCCGGTTAGAAAAAATGTAGTTTAATAAATTTTCTTAATTTTTTTTATTAAAACAATAAGATCTACCTGTTACAATATGCGTCATTGTGACTGATCCATTTGGAATTGTAATTGTTGATATTGATATGTACTCTGACAGATGACACAATTGGGCTAAATTTCTTTGGTTTCACTTAACCATCTGGTAAAAGAGCTTTGGAAACAATAATTATTTTCTAAGCTGGAATCAAAATGTGTCATGTATGCCAAGTTCCTTTGTTTGAAATGTTAATGTGGTAAATTCTGTTTAACTAATTGCTGGACTTTTCATAATTTCAGGCTCAGATTTTCAGGCCTCTCAAGTTTAATACAGCATCTGTCATTAAAATAGCTGTGGAACCTGTCAATCCATCTGAGCTTCCAAAAATGTTGGATGGCTTAAGGAAAGTCAACAAAAGCTACCCATCACTAACTACTAAGGTATGAATCCAGTACCGCTGTCCAGAAAACATTTGTATATTCTCCAAAAAATGCATGCATCATTAATTTGATACCTAACTTCAGGACCATGTTTCAAGTTTAATTGTCATTTAACCAGGAGTGTCAAGCTACCGGCCTGCGGACCGCATCCGGCCCACGGGATGATTTGGGGGGGCGGGGGGGAGAACAAGTATATTCATGACCATTTAATACATATCTGGATGGCAGCCACTCTCTTCCCTTACCTCTCTCGCTCCCTTGCTGCTGTGTGTGCCGCCTGCTGCGCTGGCAGCTTGTGTGTACTTAGAAAACAATAGGTGGCAGTTAACCACCCGCTGTGCCTAAGCACCTACCAACCTGCACTGAAGACCACTAGGGCCCCACTTATGTCGTCAGACACAGTATAAACACACAAACTACTCAGGTAAGTAACGCCTGTAGCAAGGCTGAGACCGTTTGCTGCTGTGGTTCAAAATGCTTTCCAAGAAAAGAAAAGTTGACATTGAAGGTCGGATATTCAACGATAATTGGAAAGATCGTTTTTTCTTCTGTGAGGTCAACGGCAAACCTGTGTGTCTGATATGGTCGCAACAAGTAGCTGTGGTAGAAGAGTACAATATCAAACGACACTATGAGACGTCACACGGAGAAAAATATGACAAGTACGCAGGACGACTCAGAACGCAAAAGGTAAACGGGCTTGAAGCAGCTCTGTAAAAGCAGCAGTCTGTTCACCAAAAATCGAGAGACTTATGATGGAGCTGTCAAGGCCAGCTATATTATTGCGAACAAAATAGTTGCGTCGAAGCCATACTCAGAGGGGGAATTCATCAAAGCATGCATGCTGACGGCAGCTGAGCTGGTGTTCCTTGAGAAGAGACAGGCTTTTGGTAATATCAGCTTGTCAAGAAATACTGTGGCAGAGAGAATCGGGGACCTTGCAGGAGATTTGAATAGTCAACGAAAAGACAAAAGTGAAGTCATTTATTGCCTTCTCTATTGCAATTGATGAGAGCACCAACATGACTGATGTAGCTCAATTGGGAATATTTATTCGTGGTGTTGATGCATCTTTGACCGTCACCGAGGTGTTTGTGGAGATGGTGCCCATGACAAACACCACAACAGCAAACAATGTTTTCTCCAGCCTTGCCAAGCCTTGGACAGACTGGAGGTTGACTGGAGTCATGCTATCAGCGTGGCAACAGATGGCACAAGGTCCATGGTCAGGAAAAAGGCAGGTGCTGTTGCGAAACTCAGAGAGAAAGTTCAGACAGAGAATCCGGAGCAGGAATTCTGGAATTTTCATTGTATAGTACTAAGATAGGTGGAGTTGTGGATAATTAAGTAGGTTTTCAAAGCTTGCAGAGAGATTTAGGCCAGTTAGAAGAGTGGGCTGAAAGATAGCAGATGGAGTTTAATGCTGATAAATGTGAGGTGCTACATTTTGGTAGGACTAATCAAAATAGGGCATACATGGTAATTGGTAGGGCATTGAAGAATGCTGCAGAACAGAGGGATCTAGGAATAATGGTGCATAGTTCCCTGAAGGTGGAATCTCATGTGGATGGGGTGGTGAAGAAAGCTTTTGGTATGCTGGCCTTTATAAATCAGAGCATTGAGTATAGGAGTTGGGATGTAATGTTGAAATTGTACAAGGCATTGGTGAGGCCAAATTTGGAGTATTGTGTACAGTTTTGGTCACCAAATTATAGGAAAGATGTCAACAAAATAGAGAGAGTACAGAGAAGATTTACTAGAATGTTACCTGGGTTTCATCACCTAAGTTACAGAGAAAGGTTGAACAAGTTGGGTCTTTATTCTTTGGAATGTAGAAGGTTGAGGGGGGACTTGATAGAGGTATTTAAAATTATGAGGGAGATGGATAGAGTTGACGTGGATAGGCTTTTTCTATTGAGAATGGGGGAAGGTTCAAACAAGAGGACATAAGTTGAGAGTTAAAGAGCAAAAGTTTAGGGGTAACATGAGGGGGAACTTCTTTACTCAGAGAATGGTAGCTGTGTGGGATGAGCTTCCAGCAGAAGTGGTTGAGGCAGGTTTGATGTTGTCATTTAAAATTAAATTGGACAGCTATATGGACAGGAAAGGAATGGAGGGTTATGAGCTGAGTGCAGGTCGGTGGGACTAGGTGAGAGTAAGAATTTGGCATGGACTAGAAGGGCCGAGATGGCCTGTTTCCGTGCTGTAACTGTTAAATGGTTATATGTTATACCGAGAGGCGTTATGTAGCAGGACCCTGAAAATGGACAATGTCATAGATGTAGTAATCAAAACGGTTAATTTTATTAGAGCCAAGGGACTTGACCATCAGCAATTTGACACTCTTGTCTGAAAGTAATATTGGACACGGCCTACCCTACCACACTGAAGTCCGCTGGTTGAGCAGAGGGGTTGTGCTCAAACGTTTTTTTCAATTGTGTGGAAATTGGGCTAATCATGAACGAGGAAGGGAAGCCAGTGGCAGAGTTGGATGACCCAGACTGGCTCCATGATCTTGCATTTTTGGTGGATATAGCAGAGCACTTAAATGTGCTTAATGTTAACATGCAAGGCCGCAATAAACTTGTTACGGAACACTACGACAGCATTCGTGCCTTTCAAATTAAATTAGACCTGTGGGAGATGCAACTACCCCGGAGCAACCCAGCTCATTTCCCTCCTTTGCAGTCTGTGCATATCGCTCATGGGAATAATGACAGCATGGACAGGTACAAGGACAAAATATCACGGCTGAAAAGTGAGTTTCAGAATTGTTTCCAAGTCTTCACTCAGCTCGAGAAAGAATTCTCACTATTTTGCTCGCCATTTGCTGTCAACGCAGCATCAGATGTGCCAGAGGAACTCCAAATGGAACTAATTCAATTCAGTGTAACTCAGCTTTGAAATATAAATTTGAGACTGTGGGTCTGGACTCATTCTATCAATACCTGGGACCGATGTACCCCAAGATGACAGACTTTGCCTCAAAGATCCTTCGCATGTTCGGGACATCATATCTCTGTGAGCAGGTGTTCTCCATAATGAACATTAACAAATCCAAACTGTGCTCGCAGCTGACACACAGGCATCTAAATGACATTATGAAAATCACAACTGCCCAGAAACTGGTCCCTGATGTTGACAGGCTGATTAAAGCCAAAAGATGTCAGATGTCTGGAAGCAGCAAGTGAAAAATGAGTGACACTCTTCGATGCACTGCGACATGTAAGCAAAATACATTATGAAATATTGAGTGTCATAATATTGTGATTCATTCATTTTCTGACTATTATTGTAAATGTGATCATTTCAATAAAAATTAGAGGCTAACTGTGTTCATTGTCTGAGTTTGATTGCTGGAAGCAGGCTAATAAAAATTAGGTGCAGTTGTGTAGCCTGCATTTACAATTTGTTTCATTAGGTCTACATTTGTGTCTGCTAATGTTCCATTTCAAATAGTTTGTTAATGGAAAGGGTGTGGATCCCAAAACAATCTTAGCCAAAATAGCATCATTTTTTCTCTCTCTCATCACAACTTTCTTGTAACCTATGACTGTAAGTTAATACCAATCATAAAAATAATGCTTGCTAGGCAATCTTCTTCATAAGAAACGAAATTCGTAAAGTGAAACACTTTGTAGTTATAGCAGAGACTGAGACACATGAGAGCAGGTTGAAAAAACAAAGGCAACGAAAGCTGTGGGAGCACGCATGCGTGCACAGCTGTCTGGCCTGCATGAAGTTGCATTTTGCCCAATCTGGCTCGTGACCTAAAATGAGTTTGACACCCCTGCACTCAACCATACATGAACATAGCCAACAAAGCAGTGTTCTCCTGGGGCCAAGGTGCAAAACACATCACCCACAGCACACTTCACATAGCACAGATAGCACATATAGTTATGATTTCATAAAAATATAGAGTCTCAATGAGAAAAATAATATACTCCAAGTCCCTGAGTTGTCCTGGTCCAGATAGTACTTCCAATCGGGCAAGCACCAGAGGACGGGAGGGGTCATCCCCCAACCCAGTATGAAATCCAGCAGCACACACCACCTTTGGCGCCTGCAGCAGGTCTTGTCTGCGCAACAACTGAGGCAACGTGGCTGCTGCCATTGGTCTCGCCAAAGAATCAGTGAGCCAGTCTTGTAGTATTCTACATTACTAATGTCGAACAGGTACTTGTCAGCACAATAAAAACATCCAAGACAATCACTCGCACCTTTTTGGACATCTCACCATCTCAGAACAACCATATGCAACAAGACAAGGTAATAACACAACAATATCAAGCAACTTGCTGATGAGATAGTTCTGCAGTACTTGATGTTCTTGGTATCCAGCAGTGACTTGCGATCTTAAAAGAGACATACTAGGTGAACAAGTATGCCTTTGATGTGGAGTGGCCACTGCGTCCGAAGCTGCAGCCATCTTACTGGAAGTACTAATAGTTTAATCTATATTTTAGATATACTGAAAGTACTGTATTGATTTAGGTAATATTTACAATACTTGTAGTGCAAGGTTAACTGCACATATTGTATAGAAGAGAAGTGATGGATGGGTCTAGCTCAAACATAATAGAAAAATGTAAGCAGATTTTAAACCTACTCATTTTATTGCACATTTGTAGTCATAAAGAGCAATAATTTTGTTTTTCAAAAGAACAGAGAATTTTGCTTTTCAAGAGAATTTCAAAATAAATTTGTCCGTCTTACAAATGACAAACACTGAAGTTAAATATAATAGAATTATAGACTATCTGTTATAGGGAAAGTGCAGACTGTTGCAAGCATTTCTTGTTACAGGTGGCTTAAAGAATGTGGATTTCAATTCATTTTGCAGTGTGAAGTTGAAATCTGAACTATATTTTGGAATGTGGTAGTTAACAATAGGAGTATCGTTTATGGCAGCATTCAGTATTTACATTGTCATAGCAAACTACATTCAAAGACCACTTAATACTACAAGTCAGTGAGTGAAAGCAAAGTTTATTGGTTTCTAATTATTTACATAAAAATGTTTATTGCGGTACTTTTACTTAAATTTACTATCAACAAATTTCATGATGTATGCTGGTGATATTAAATCTGATTCCATCCTTTAACATTTGTGAAAGTATGTTGAGTTTTGTTGTTCTGTTTACTAAAGCATTTTGAGAAATTATAAACTTCTGAATAATACTCATTGCTGTATTACGAAAACTAATCCCAAGGTAGCGTATGGTGACATATTTAATAATAAATTTACTTTTGAACTTCTGACTTTACCATGGCATGGCAACATCAATAGGAAACAAAAGTAAATTGGTTTGAGCTCTCATCAGTAAAAATCTGAGTGTTTCTGTCTTTGCTACAAAAGCTGGCAGCTTTTCCAACAAGTAGTTAAGAAGGCAAAATGGCGTGTTGGCATTTGTTGCAAAAGGGTTGGAGCTGAAAAATAAGGAGATTTTGTTGAAATTGTACAGGGCATTGATGAGACGTGTAATTTTCTGTGTAATTTCAATCTGTTTACCTTAAAATTTAACATTTACAGGCAGTACAAATATTCACTAGACTAATTCATGGGATGTGAAGATTGTCCTTCTAAAGAGACAGTTTGGGATTGTATTCCTTGAAGCTTATTCAGCAGTGGTGTTATTCAAACTTATAAGAATGCTTGACTGAGTATATGTTTGGAGTGTTTTCACTAATGGGGAAATCTCTGACAAAGGGACATAACTACAAGCTAAGGGGCTAGTCATTCCAAATTGAGGTATGTAGAAATTTCTTCTCACATGGTGGTGAATCTCTGGAATTCTCTGCCCAGCATGTGGTGGAAGCTGGATCAATAAAAGTATTAAATATGGGGATGAATAAAATACATAAACAAGGAATAGAGGGATATGGAAAAATGTTCCCATTTTCTTTTTGTTATGTACTTGTATTTATATGTTTTAGATACTATCCAGATTTCTCTAATATTTGTCCTGGAAACCACAGTGGAATTGAATTATCTCTATGGTTTTTCTAATGGAGTACAATTATACTGTGCATGACACACAAAAATACCCCTGTATTTTAATAAAACTCATGGTAATGTAAAGTTACCATTTTCATGAAAACGTGAAGTGAGCATTTAAATATTTTACTAATAGTAATTGGTCACTTACCCAAGTTATTCTCTGATTTAAGGTAGAGGAGTCTGGGGAGCATGTAATATTGGGAACTGGAGAACTCTACCTTGACTGCGTAATGCATGACCTCAGGAAGATGTATTCTGAAATTGATATAAAGGTAATGCAAATTCACTGATTGTGACTTCATAGCTAATGTATATTTGAGTATTCAGTGGCAGTTAGAATATTGGAAAGTTTTTGACAAAACAGGCCATTTGGCACAACGAAGCTTGCCAAATTCCAATTCACAAAGTGTGTTGAAATAACTAATGAGTTTAGATTTGAAAGTCTATAAGGTACTATTCTCAACTACACAACTAGGTAGCTTGTTCCATGTGTCCACAACTCACTGCGTAAAGAAATGCTTCTTGATGTTTGTCTGAAATCTCCCCATAACCAGTCTCTACCAATGGTCCTGTGTCCTTGTTGATGGAGTGATTTTGAAGTAGCAGCTAGTGTCCACTTTACTTATACCTTTAATGATTTTGAACTCTTCTATCATGTCTCCTCTCATTCTACATCTACTTAGACTGAAAGATTTAATTCTTTCAATCTTTCTTCATAGCTGATACCTTGTAGACCTGGAATGAGTCTAGTCGCCCTTCTGTGAACTTTCCAGTCCCTTCACATCCCTCACACAATGTGGAGACCAAAACGGTACACAGTATTCAAGTGTGGCCTCACAGGCGCATTATACAGCTTAAGGAGAATGTCTCTTCTCTTGAACTCCACTGAGCGCATTATATAGCCCAACAATCTGTTAACCTTCCCAATTGCTTCTGTGCACTGTCTAGATGTTGATAGTGATGAGTCTACCAGGACACCCAGATCCTTCTTATACAGTGCACTTTCTAACTCAAGACCCCCCCCATTCTATATTTATATCTAATACTTTACTCTAATTTTTATCTGCCCAGTCTGGATTTTGTTTAGACCTAGCTATATTGATTCTGCTGCTGGAATGTTATCACCCCATCCCTAATTTTGTGTTATTGGCAAATTTTATGAGTTTATTTATGTGCTCATCCAAATCATTAATATAAATTTAAAAATAGTAGCGGCCCCAAAACTGATCCCCACAGAACCCCACTTATACTATCTTCTAGGTGTGAAAATGATCCTTCCACCATAACTCGTTGTTTACTGTTTTGCGTCAATTCTGCACCCATTCGCACACCTTACACTGAATCCTACCTCCTGTAATTTGATTATTTACCTCTTGTGGGGTACCTTGTCAAAAGCCTTATGAAAGTTCAAGTAAATGATATCAACTGCTCTATTGTTTTCATAAATTTTAGTTGCCTCTTCATGGAGCTCCAGCATATTAGTAAAACATGATTTCTCCTTTCTGAATCCATGCTGGCTTTCTGCTAACATACCTGTTCTTATCAGCTGCTTTTCCATCTCATTTTTTATTATTGTTTCCATTATCTTACCTACGATGCATGTTAAGCTTGCTGGTCTATAGTTACCAGAGTCAGTGTGGTCATCTTTCTTATATACTGGGATAAAGTTAGCCCATTTCCAGTCTTTAGAGATTTCATCAGTCTTCAGTAACTTTTGAAAAATACATTTTAGGGATTTTATAGATATAATCACAGACCTTTTTAAGTACCCTTCGATATATGTTGTCTGGCCCTGGAGATTTATTAACTTTCAGCCTTTTCAGCTGAAGCGGGACATCACTTTCTAAGATCTCTAAGTCATTTAAAACAACCTTATTTTTCTCTACACTTGCATATTGCTAACAGCTTCGCAAGTGAATACTTTAGCAAAATATAAGTTAAGGGTAACACACACAAAATACTGGAGGAACTCAGTAGGCCAGACAGCATCTATGGGGAAAAAAAGTCGACTGTATCTGCATCTGCAGATTTTCTCTTGTTTGTGATGAGTTAAGGGTATCTGCTGTGCCCTTCCCTGCATAGTTTAACACCCCACTATTATTCCTAATGCACTGAACTTCCTCCTTGACTTTTCTCTTACTACTAAAGTATTGAAAAAATCTCTTGAGGTCAATCTTGGCATTATCAGCAATATCCTTTTCAGCCTGTCTTTTCTCAATCAGAATTTCCCTCTTAACTAGCTCACATATTTTCATATGACCTACAGTTAACATCATTACTATATTTTCTCTATTCCTTATATAGCTGTCTTTTCTTCAATAATTTATATATATATATCTTTATTCATCCATGTCGTTGAGCTATTGTTTTTATTGCTTCTTCCAAACTTGGGTATGAACATTTCCTGCACTGCATGTATTATCTCTTTAAATCAAACTCATTGTTCCTCAACTGACTCAACGTTAAGCAGCTCCTTCCAGCTTACCTTCTGAAGTCTTCACCACGTCTGTACAAACTTTGCCTTTCTGAAATTCTATTTAATGGCTTTAGTTGTACAGTGCACTTCAAGTAAAATTATTGTTCCTATCTACAAACTTCTTTTGCCTCCCAGGTGGCTGATCCTGTTGTAACATTCTGTGAAACTGTTGTGGAAACCTCATCTCTGAAATGCTTTGCAGAGACACCCAATAAAAAGTGAGTTTCTTGTATTTGTTGGAATCACTTTGTCCAATTACAATACTGAGTAATTTTCATTACTTTTAAGGCAGAAAGTGAATCATTTTATTTTACCTACAAGCTGTTTCTGTTTTGGTCATTACTACGTTGTTAGATCAAATGAAAGGGATTAATAAACTCTTACAATCAATTTTCACTTTTTCCTCAAGTAGTGAATTGGCAACACTTCCACCTGATTGTTCCTCAGAAATTCTGATATCCTTGTTTGCTAAGTCTCTATTTAACTTGTCAAGTATAGACAATAAAGCTTCATTTCGTGGATTTCAGATACTCTAAGTCTATAGCTCAGTTTGTGAATTGCTTGATGTACTGACATTGCCTATATTCATCTTTGAGCCTAGATTTCTGTAGAAGAGGTTTTACCATTTACATTAATTAAGTCTCTTTATAATTGCAAAAATACCCAACTGAATTAGGTTACATATAAGTTAGTGTGCAATTCCTATCAGCTGAGCATAAACCAACCATCAGAAGGTATTATTAATGGGACAGGAGCATGATCCTTTATAATTTGTAACCGTATGTGTTTCATTCAACTACCTAACAATAGCTTGAAAGTTTAGACTGTGCTCCCAAATTGTGTAATGGAAACAATTGTAATCCTACCTGCTTTTTTTCTCTGTTGCCTATAAATAGGCAATGGAAGGACTACTGAGATACCTAATTACAGATAACAACACAGGCTATATTTCAGATCACAACAATGATTTAGCAGTAATGCCCTCAGTTTTTGACTTTCTATTTAGTAGGTAATTATCTGGCATTGTTTAGCATAAATCTACTTTATCTTTTGAATTTCCAGAAAACAAGCAACTTTCCAAATAAATGCTGATAATTTCCAATTAATGGGTGGTGTTAGAAGTAGAAACTGAAGGAGATCTCATAATTTTAACAATACTCAAGTATTAGAATATCCTACCTTAAGAAAACCTTTTGAGTTTTTTCAGTCTTTTAAATATGTTATGTCCTTCTGAAATATTCTCAGCACTTTGGCACTGCTACTGTAAATGGTAAAGAGACTTTGGTTCAGTACATTTGCTTTGTACATTTAAGCTAACAACCTGGAAAGTATTAGTGATCTGGCTGAAGATGGCAATATATTCACGAAAAGCTGGAAAAGAATGCAGAGAATAATAATTGTAATTTTTAAAAATGTAGTTTTTAAAAATGTGTGCAGTGTTAATAAACACTGGTGTTCCTATCAATATTCTTTCTTTGGAAGGAATAAGATTACAATGATTGCAGAACCTTTGGAGAAAGGCTTGGCAGAAGACATAGAGAATGAAGTGGTCCAAATTACCTGGAACAGGTATGAAATGTATGCTGTTGTGTTTAAGAATGGGAAGTGTAATGTCATTATTGATATCAAATTTTTGCATATCAATCATAATTGTGCATCAAGACCTTTGACAGTGAATTAAATCTAGGCCAAGAAACATCATTCAGCAAATTTTACTTTTTAAAATATCTAACTACTCATTGATTTCGCCTTTATTTTTGTACTTAAAAGGTTTTTTAAAATGCATTGGGTATATCCAAGGAAAATAATTTTTAAAATTTGTACTTATGGTGCTTTCCTGAACAATATCTATATCACAAGATTTTTATGATCTTGTTCTATTTCTAGTTCACTTCTTGTTCAATTAAGACCATAGACATTAAGAGATAGGAGCAGAATTCAGCGCATCAAGTCTGCTCCATCATTTTCTCTCTCGATTCCATTCTCTTGCCCTCTCCCTGTAACCTTTCACACCCTAACTGATCAAAAACCTATCAACCTCCGCCTTAAATGCACCCAACGACTTGGCCGCCTCAGCCGCCTGTGGCAATGAATTTCACAGATCACCACCCTCTGGCTAAAGCATTTACTCCTCATCTCCTTTCTAAATGGACATCCCTCTATTCTGAGGCTGTGTCATCTGGTCCTATCTGACTCCCCCACTATAGGAAACATCCTCTCTACATTCACTCTGGTCTTTCAATATTCGATAGGTTTCAATGAGATCCCCTCTCATTCTTCTAAATTCCAGTGAGTACAGTCCCACAGCCGTCAAATGCTCTTCATACAATGACCTTTGCATTCCTGGAATCATTTTCGTGAATTTCCTCTGAACTCTTGTCCAATGTCAACATATCCTTTCTCAGATAAGGGGCCCAAAACTGCCCACAGTACTCTTAAGTGATGCCTCAACAGTGCCTTATAAAGTCTCAATATTACATCCTTGCTTTTGTATTCTAGTCCTCTTGAAATGAATGCTAACATTGCATTTGCCTTCCTCACCACTGACTCAACCTGCAACTTAACCTGCGCAAGGGCTCCCAAGTCCACTTACATCTCAGATTTTTGTATTTTCTGCCTGTTTAGAAAATAGTCGACGCTTTTGTTCCTTTTACTTTGGTGCATGATCATACATTTCCTGACACTATCCATCTGCCACTATTTTGCCCATTTTCCCAATCTGTCTCAGTCTTCTGCAGTCTCCCTGCTTCCTCAACCCTACCAGCCCCTCCACCTATCTTTGTATCGTCTGGAAACTTTGCCTCAAAGCCAACAATTCCATCATTAAAATCATTGCCATAATAACGTAAAAAGAAGCGGTACCAACACTGACCCCCTGGAGAACACCACTACTTACTGGCAGCCAACCAGGAAAGGCTCCGTTTATTCCCAATCTTTGCCTCTTGTCAATCAGCCAATCATCCATCAATGCTGGTATCTTTCCCTGTAATACTGTGGGCTCGTAGCTTGTTAAGCAGCCTCACGTGCAGCACCTTGTCAAGGGCCTTCTGAAAATCCCAAGTACACAACATCCACCAATTCTCCTTTGTCTATCCTGCTTGTTATTTCTTAAAAGAATTCTAACAGATTTGTTAGGCAAGACTTTCCCTTAAGGAAATCATGCTGACTTTGGCCTATTTTATCATGTGCCTCCAAGTACCCTGCGACCTCATCCTCAACAATAGACTCCAGTATCTTCCTAACCACTGAAGTTAGGCTAACTGGTCTATAATTTCCTTTCTTCTGCCTCCCTCCCTTCTTGAAGAGTGGAGTAACATTTGCAATTTTCCAGTCCTCTGGAACCATGCCAGAATCTAGTGATTCTTGAAAGATCGTTACCACAATCTCGCCAGCCACCTGTTTCACAGCCCTGGGGTGTAGTCCATCTGGTCCAGGTGACTTATCCACCTTCAGATCTTTCAGTTTCCCAAGCACCTGCTGCTTAATAAAAACATTTGCATTCACTTCTGCCCCTTCCGGCATCCTGCTACTGTCTTCCTTGTCCCTTGTTACTACCTCTCCAGCGTCATTTTCCAGTGGTCCAACATCTACTCTCACCTCTTTTTTACTCTATACATCTGAAAACAAAACTTTTGGTATCCTCTTTTATATTATTGACTAGCTTTCCTTCCTATTTAATCTTTTCCTTCCTTATGGATTTTTTCATTTGTCTTCTGTTGATTTTTAAAAGCTTCCCAATCCTCTAACTTCCCACTAATTTTTGCTTCCTTGTATGCCCCTTCTTTTGTTTTTATGTTATCTTTGACTTCTCTTGTCAGCCATGGCTACCTCATCCTGCCTTTAGAATATTACTTCTTCTTTGGGATGTATCTATCCTGTGCCTTCTGAATTGCCTCCAGAAATTCCAGCCATGGCTGTTCTGTCAATATCCCTGCAAGTGTCCCCTTCCAATCAACTGATTCATCTGCAACTGATACAAATTGCAGGGTGAAGTCTATCATATTATGATCACTGAGGGTTCCTATTTCTTAAGCTCCCTAATCAAATCTGGTTCATTACACAATAACCAATCCAGAATAGCCTTTCCCCTAGTGGGCTCAACCATGGGCTGCTCTTAAACACATCTCATAGGTATTCTACAACGTCTCTCTTGGGATCCAGTACCAACCAGATTTTTCCCAGTCTACATCTTCTGATTTTATGTCACCTCTTTCTAATGATTTTATTTCATTTTCTACCAACAGAGCCACACCACCAGCCAGTTCTTCCAATACAATTTGTAAACTCCCAACTATGATGTTCTTTCAGCTACGACTCAGAGATGCCCAAAAGGTCATACCTGCCAATCTAACTGTGCTACAAGATCATCTACCTTATTCTGTATCCTGTGTGCATTCAAATATACCGCCTTTAGTCCTGTATTTGTCACCCTTCTCAGTTTTGTTCCCATGTTACAGTGCAACTTAACCCACTGATTGCAATTTTGCTGTATCGTCTGCTGTCTTTGACAGCCTCACTACACACTGCATCTATTTGTATACCAACTACCCCATCCTCAGCCCTATCACTCTGTTTCCCATTCCCCTGCTAAACTAGTTTAAACCCTCCCAACAGCTCTAGCAAACTTGCCAGCAAGGATATTGCACCCCCCCCCCCCCGCCCCCCATGTTCAGGTGTACCCTGTACCTTTTGTACAAGGACATAGCTTCCCAGAAGAGATCCAGAAATCTGAAGCCCTGCCCCCTGCAGCAGTTCATCAGCCATACATTCATCTGCCAAATCATCCCATTGTTACCTTCACAGGTACAGTAATCCAGAGATTAAGGCCCCTTTCTTAACTGGCTTTACTTGCCAGTTTGGAGCTCTTGGTTTTCATTTATCCTCACTATTTTATCCCCTTATACTTTTGGATAGTATTGTTCCAGTTAGCTTTGGTTTTCTAATGTGCTATCTTTTACTGCTGAAAAAGATAGTGGATAAAATTGGCTGGTCCTACCATCATCGACACTGGATACTCCAAAGGTATTTTTGGCTCATTGATCCATCAGTAACATTTGGGGTATTTTGCCAAATCTTGAGATTTTTCACAGCATTAGGTCAAACATTCACAAACAGACATTCTGTTGATAGCATCTTTTGTGGTTCCTCATCCAATGTGAGCTCTTTGGTTGACTAATTAAAAAGATTCTTAAGAAACCAGAAATTGCTGATTGAGGAACTTCAGTATCCATTATGAAATGCCAAAAACCATGTTGTATAAATGCCTGAAGTGCTGGCTGCTAGGTCTGCAGCAGTTAATGAGTAACCTAATCTAGGGAATAGCCTAATCTAGGGAATAGCCTAATCTTGGTCACTTGTTTATTTGTTAGAAGTGTCTGTACATGATAGAATTGGTTGGGTTGGCCACCACTTGTCCTTGTGCAATTAAGTCCTCTCTTCATGCATTGAATGGGATCCTGCATTGTATTGGAGTGGTGAGTGACAACTCCACTCCGCTAAATGAGAGATTCAAAATAGAATCATAAGTACTTCGTAGTTTGCTTTCAATTTACATGTCAATGAAATCAGTAACTTCGTGACTCTGTATGCACTCAATCTACCACTAACATCATGTCAAGGAAACTAGTCATAGTCATACTTTATTGATCCTGGGGGAAATTGGTTTTCATTACAGTTGCACCATAAATAATAGTAGTAAAATCATAAATAGTTAAATAGTAATATGTAAATTATGCCAGTAAATTATGAAATAAGTCTGCTTTAATGTAATTAATATAAAAAGAGCATGCTAGGAATAGCAATGCATTCACCTAAGTTGAAGCTATTCTTTAGGGTTGTGTCCATGCTAAATAGCAGAAGAAAAATTCATATATTAATATAGTCCTCATTAAATTCATATATTAATATGGTCCAGCCTTAAGATTTGGGAGAGTAGAGATGAGGAGGAACTGCTTTTCCCAGAGAGTGGTGAATCTGTGCTCAATGAAACAGTGGAGGCTACCTCAGTAAATATATTTAAGACAAGATTGGATAGATTTTTGCATGGTAGGGGAATTCAGGGTTATGGGGAAAAGGCTGGGAGGTGGAGATGAGTCCAAGGCTAGATCAACCATCGACAGGCCAGATGGCCCAGTCCTGCTCCTATTTCTTATGATCTTATGTTAATCATCTAGGCCCCCCCCACCCCCCCAGCTTTCCTGAACATCACAGTATGAAGCTTTCAAGTGGGTCTTTAAGGACGGCCATCTTTGGCAGCTTCGTCAATTACAGGTTTCCCCCGCCATCCGAAGGTAGAGCGTTCCTATGAAACGGTTCGTAAGCCGAAATGTTGTAAAGCAAAGAAGCAATTACCGTTTATTTATATGGGAAGATTTTGTGAGCGTTCGCAGACCCAAAAACAACCTACCAAATCATGCCAAATAACACATAAAACCTAAAATAACAGTAACATCTCGTAAAAGCGGGAATGATATGATAAATACACAGCCTATATAAAGTAGAAATACTTTTCCACAATCATTACTGAACTGTTCTCCGTAGTGACGCAAGCGCCATCGGCAGAAAATCTCACGCAAGCGCTGTTGGCAAAAACACGGTGCAAGCGCTCTCCAGTAACCTTTAAGCTATGAAGCTGCCAAATCATATCAAACAACACGTAAAAATACACAGCCGATATAAAGTAGTAATGATGTATGTACAATGTAGTATCACTTACGGGAATTGGGAAGACAGCTTGCCGAGCCCTCTGATGATGGTGTGTTAGACTGAGTCGTTGCAGGTTGGCTGGTGCAGTGGCCCCCACCCTCCAGGCCACCGACTGATACATTGCTGCAAAGCATGCAGGAATGCAGCGGTAGCCGGGAGGCACACAGCACATCTTTAAGAAAAAAAGCCGAAATAAACAAGCTAATTAATTAGGTGCCGCTCGACACGTAATTGTCAGCCCAGATCAGTGCCAATTTCCGATTGCGCCGTCTCTGATCTGGGCCAACAATTATGTGTCGGCGACACCTAATTAATTAGCATGTTTATTTCGGCTTTTTTCTTAAAGATGTGCTGTGTGCCTCCCGGCTACTGTTGCATTCTCTGTGAATCGGTATCTGTCTGCGGCCTGGGGGTTGAGGTAGTGGGACACTGGGGTGTCATCTCGTTATCGTCTGTTTCCATTAGAGCAGGCAGGTCATCTTCTTCTATCTCTGCCCGCCTTGATGTCGAAGGTCGAGGTTCGTCGTCTGCTGTGGCTGATGTGGAAGGCTTGCTTGACTGCTGAGCCTCGCGCATTTTTCTATTATACAGTTCTTTGTAAGGACTCAAACCATCCTGCAAATATCCCCTAAACCGACGTACCCTTTCAAAATTAAAGTTGTACTTTATCATTACTCATTCGGTTTCGATTGTTATCCTTTTTTCTTCCAATTGCATCAGCTCTTCATCTGTCAGTTCTTGGTGATGGGATGCCAAAACCTCTTCAACATCATCTTCATCAGCTTCCACAAGCTAAACTCACGTTGTCCTTACTTCATTCACCACGATCAAAACGCTTAATTATGTCTAGTTTTACGCTAAGTGTAACACCCTTACGAGCTCTTTCAGACTTTTCTGACACCTTAGACCTCATCTTGCAAACGGCTGCTCACAGGCACGTGTTTAAGCAATGCCGGCGAGAATCTGGGGGAGAGTGGCTGCCCGGGGCGCGCGCTGCTTTTTTTTCGTAACAGTGAAAACACCTTCTGAAAACAAAAACAGGATACTAATGTAGGTCTTTTGTAACAGTGAGATTTCGTAAAGCGAACGTTCGAAAAGTGGGGGACACCTGTACTTTCTCCACCGATGTAAGTTAGAAGTCGGAATATACTTATTTTAAATGTGTTCAGTTCAGTTTGCTACTCTTCAGATAATGGAGCAATGTGTGCAGCAAGAGCTGGGCAGCACTTAAGTTTGGGATGATAGGTGACCAATCATGCTAATCAGACCACCTTCCTTTGATTTTCAATTGCTTACATTTAACATATTCTTATCTTGATCCTGGAAGCCACCTTTCACCAAAAGCATAACTGGAGTGGTCACACAAACTGTGACTGCAAGACGAGGCCAAATGCTGAGTATTCTGCATTATTGTCTGTCTTGCTGATGCCATAAAATCTTGCCGTCATCTTTGAGTTGCACTTACCACCCAGAGAAACAAAGACCGGAGGTGTGTAGCTATGTGGAATCTCATTACCTGTAGGCTTCGATCCAAATCTCACTGTCCTGTATTGCAAGTATAATGCTGTTCCTTCATTTCTACTAACTCAAAATCCTAAAACTTGCCAATCTGATGCCCACTTAGCATTTTTTGGTTGCATAAGGAGAATGAATTAATTCAAGATAATGGCTCATCGACTTCATGATAGCAATGAAGTTTATGCTATGTCAGCAAGGCTAGCATCTTTTGAAGGAATAAATTGAAAAAAAAATTAAAGCAACACATGACTTTGGAACTGATATGGGCAGTTTCCCGTTGGGAGAATAACAGTAATATATTAGACCTCACCAGATGGTTTGCTTTTGTTTAAGTATGCTAAAGCTATGTTGAAATCCTTTTACTTGCAGCATAGTTAATTGTACATCATCCATTGGTTTGTAAAAATACAATGTACACTCTGGCATCTGTGGGGAATAGTGGGGGAGGGGTGTAGGCTGAATGAGAATTGCTTAAAAAAACCATTTCCGCACATCACACATGTGCATTGCCTTGTAAAAGTATTCAGCCCCCAATGCTTTGCTCACATAATTGAGTATTACAACCAGGGGTTTTGAGCAGTTTAACTGAGAATTTTTATTTGTGAATCACATGCTCCTTTTTTCCCCCACAGTAGAGCCCCATAAAATGGAAAATTGTAAAGCATTAAACTAGAAATTCAAAAATTGGAATGTCAGCAGTTCAGAAGTATTCATCCCCCTTTGCTCAGTACCTAGTTGAACCACCTCACAGCTATTACAGTCAGTAGTCTTTTTGAATCAGTTTCTATTAACTTTGCACAATGTGATGGAAAACGATTTGCCCATTCCTGCTTGCAAAATTGCTCAAGCTGTGCCAGGTTAGTTGCGGAGTGGCAGAGGACAGTATCTTGAGGTCTTCCCAGAGGTGTTTGATCGAGTTAAGGTCAGGACTCTGACTGGGGCAATCAAAGACTTCAATTTTCTTCATTTGAAGCCACTCCGTGGTTTACCTTGCAGTGCATTTTGGGTCATTGTCCTCCCCAGTTTAAGCTTTCTGGCAGAGGCTAGCAGGTTTTTATATAACCATATAACAATTACAGCACAGAAACAGGCCATCTCGGCCCTTCTAGTCCATGCTGAACACTTACTCTCACCTAGTCCCATTGACCTGCACTCAGCCCATAACCCTCCATTCCTTTCCTGTCCATATAGCTATCCAATTTTAATTTAAATGACAATATCGAACCTGCCTCTACCACTTCTGCTGGAAGCTCGTTCCACACAGCTACCATTCTCTGAGTAAAGAAGTTCCCCCTCATGTTACCCCTAAATTTTTGCCCCCTGACTCTCAGCTCATGTCCTCTTGTTTGAATCTCCTCTACTCTCAATGGAAAAAGGCTATCCACGTCAACTTTATCTATCCCCCTCATAATTTTAAATACCTCTATTAAGTCCCCCGCCCCCCCCCCCAACCTTCTATGCTCCAAAGAATAAAGACCCAACTTGTTCAACCTTTCTCTGTAACTTAGGTGCTGAAACCCAGGAAACATTCTAGTAAATCTTCTCTGTATTCTCTCTACTTTGTTGACATCTTTCCTATAATTCGGTGATCAGAACTGTACACAATACTCCAAATTTCGCCTTACCAATGCCTTGTACAATTTTAGCATTACATCCCAACTCCTATACTCAATGCTCTGATTAATAAAGGCCACCATACCAAAAGCTTTCTTCACCACCCTATCCACATGAGATTCCACCTTCAGGGAACTATGCACCATTATTCCTAGATCCCTCTGTTCTACTGCATTCTTCAATGCCCTACCATTTACCATGTATGTCCTATTTTGATTAGTCCTACCAAAATGTAGCACCTCACATTTATCAGCATTAAACTCCATCTGCCATCTTTCAGCCCACTCTTCTAACTGGCCTAAATCTCTCTGCAAGCTTTGAAAACCTACTTAATTATCCACAACTCCACCTATCTTAGTATTATCTGCAGACTTACTAATCCAATTTACCACCCCATCATTCAGATCATTAATATATATGACAAACAACATTGGACCCAGTACAGATCCCTGAGGCACAGTTATCCACCACTACTCTCTGGCGTCTCCCATCCAGCCACTGTTGAATCCATTTTACTACTTCAATATTAACACCTAATGATTGAACCTTCCTAACTAACCTTCCATGTGGAACTTTGTCAAAGGCCTTACTGAAGTCCATATAGACAACATCCACCGCTTTATCCTCGTCAACTTTCCTAGTAACCTCTTCAAAAAATTAAATAATGCATTTTAAATTTAGAAAATGAGATAGTAAAATGTGAAAATAGTTGTGGGGGTGGAATACTTTTTCACGGCACTGTAAATTCTATGAATAAATCTCTAAACTGCTAAACTCTATGCCCTTGCCCTTTCAAAGAAGTGTTTTACACTGCAGTTCTGTATTTTAAAGCTAAACAGGTTATAGCATGAAAAAAAGTATTCAGACTGACAAAGTGCCAAATTTAGAACTTCACTACCCTTATGTGTAAACATAAATAAACTAAACATATGTATTCACATTTAATTTGTATAAAACTTTTTGGAATAAATTGGTTAATTAAGAAATTGCTTAAGAATTCTGAGTGCATATATAGTGGATACAGAATTTATGGTTTTGTTTTTTTTTCTGTGTGAGCATTACCTATGGTTATTGTCCTCAATATGTTCATAAATAATTATGGTGAGTTCTAGTTTCCTTTGTGTTTTGGAACCGTTAGAAAAATGTTAGCTTAATTTGCTCACAAAAGAAATCATTACAATTTTACTTCTCATGATGCATTAAATAGCTTTTAAAGGTTTGTCATGATGCATCTCTTTCTATGCTAAACTAGGAAAAAGCTGGGTGAATTTTTCCAGACCAAATATGATTGGGATTTGTTGGCTGCCCGTTCCATTTGGGCTTTTGGACCTGATACTACAGGACCCAACATTTTGGTTGATGATACTCTTCCATCTGAGGTAAGTCCATCCAAGAATGAAAGGGTATTTTCACTAATTGATCTATTTATTATATTTTGATTATTATTGCAAATCTGAATGAAAAGAATAATAAGAATAAGCTGTCTGGTGCCTCGGGCTGCTTTACTATTCAACAGGTTACACCTGTAGTTGCAGATTTTCAATCAGTAAAACAACTGCACCATGGCCCATTGCTTCCTGTCATTCAGCCAATTTTGGATCCAGTTCAACAGTACACCTCAGATCCCTTATGCCATAACCTTCTGGACCATGCTGGAGTTTGCCAAAGTGCATACTTGCGTACACTCCTATTTTAGCTTTATCATTTACTTAGTCCTTGTCTATCCAAATACTCATATACGCGGTCCTTTAGGACACCTTCCAATAACTTTCCCACTACTGATGTCAGGCTTACTGGCCTGTAATTTGCTGACAACACACACAAAATGCTACCTGACCTACTGAGTTCCTCCAGCATTTTGTGTGTGTTGCTCGGATTTCCAGCATCTGTAAATTTTCTCTTGTCTCTAATTTCCTGGTTTACTTTTAGAGACTTTCTTAAACAGTGGAACATGAGCTATTCTCCAGTCCTCCGGTACCTTACTTGTCGCTAAGGATGATTTAAGGGTCTCTGGGCCCGTGCAATTTCTGCACTTGCGTCCAACATCTTGTCGGGCCCTTGGGATTTGTTCACCCTGATTTGACTCAAGACAGCAAACAACTCCTCTGTAATCTGTACAGGGTCCATGACCTCATGCTGCTTTGCTTCACTTCGATAGACTCTGTGTCTGTCTCCCAAATAAATACAGATGCAAAAAAACTCCATTTAAGATCTCTCAATTTCTTTTGGCTCCACACATAGATCACCATTCTGATCTTCTAGAGGACAAATATTGTCCCTTGCAATCCTTTTGCTCTTAATGTATATGTATTTCCCTTGGGATTCTCCTTCACCTTGTATACAAAAGCAATCTCATGCTTTCTTTTAGCCCTCCTGATTTCTTTAAGTGTTCTCTTGCATTTCTTAACTCCATAAATACCTCATTTGTTCCTTCCTGCCTATACCTGCTCTGCATCTCCTTTTCTTCTTAACCAGGGCCTCAATATCTCTTGAAAACCAAAGTTTCTGTTATTTTTACCTTTTATTCTGACATTGTGCTGTTAAAATTTCACTGTTGAAGGCCTCCCGTTTATCAATAAACCAATACACCAATGGTTTGTCCCAGTGCCCACTTGCCAGATCATTTCTGTTATCATCAAAGTTGGCCTTTCTCCTATTTAGAATCTCTGTCTGGACCAGACCTATCTTTTTCCATATTTACTTTGAAACTAATGGGATTATGATCACTCAATGTCAAGAGTTCCCTTGCACAAACTTGTCACCTTCCCTGTGATAGCTTGTGCCATTTTAGTGGAAGCTGACTATACAACAGTGCTTTTTTCTGCCAACCAGTTAAAAATCTATCAGTAAGATCATGAAAACTGCATTGGATGTCGTGAATCATATTGATGGCTAGCATAACCACTAATGTTAGCTGTAAAACAATAAATTATTTTTTGGACCTGGAAAATTATGTTAAGCATTTTTTCTTGATAAATTTTTAACTTGATAACAAGAGTACTTGTGTGGAGTGATACCAGAGTTAGCACTAATTAATTATTTATCACTGATCCAATAATAGGTGGATAAAGCACTTTTGGGTTATGTGAAGGACAGTATTGTCCAGGGATTCCAGTGGGGAACGCGAGAAGGACCACTTTGTGATGAACGTATGTATTAATTAGGAAGTATTCAAAGTAAATATCTTTATTTTGTATTTAAGCACTTGGTTGAATCATTTTAAAAACCAAAACATGTAAAATAAGAAATGTCTTGTTATTGTCTTATTTGCCTACTGTACAGTCGGTTTATTCTTTGATTTCTCAAATACCTACTCTGTTAATAGATGTTAGCATGCAAAATTGTAGAGCCCAATCATTTTAAATTGTAGATTATAATTAAAATGATTTTGTACGGCCTTTTTCTCCCCAATACATCCCAGATAAAATGCATGTAAACTTGGAGAAAAATTTATACCAATAACTTTAGAGCTGTTTACTTCCTATTTAATAATATTAGAACTCTAATCTGTGAAGACTTGTATGTCTCTATATTACTCCAAGTGAATGTGTGGGAATATTTGCTTCACTGAGAGAAGGAAATCTTGGAAAGGCAGCCCTTTGGGCATATTGCATCTCCTTATAATGAATCTTATTGTGCCAGTGACAGAGGGTCTGAGAACAAATTACAAGCTGCTGGCTACAGCTGACATCCAAGGAATGAGGCTGCACAAGATCATTTGCTTCCTCATAGTGAATCAGTAGGGAATCTAATTCCGTCACAAGATCAAGAAAACTTGCACCGAGTCAATTTTAAAAATTGTGTACCCATTTTCTAAATTAATTATTGCCCAAGACGCTGCAGTCTGACTTGTTTCACTGTCTCTGACCATCCTAGAGTAATGAAGTAACTCTTGAGTGCAGTCACTGTTGCAATGTACAAAACTTGATTTGTTGATGCATTGCAGCTCAGATAATATAACACTGATCCTTCATTGCACACACCAAGTCAGATTATATTTATTATGTTCCAGTCTCCATTATTAATTGTCTCCGGATTATTATTTATTGTCCAGTGGCATTAACATCAACCATTATGAAATGCTTTGAGCAGCTAGTTGTAGGGCACATTAAAGTCTAACTCCCAACTACGTTGGACCGTTTCCAGTTTGCTTATTGCTCGAATCAACCCACTGATGATGCAATATCTTCTGTCCTGTTCCACCAGGAAAATGGGGTCTCATATTGCCAGGCTGCTGATTATAGTCTTCACTTCGGCATTTAACGCCATTATACCTGTCACTATCTTAGATTTATTTCTGTTTTCCCCCTCCTCTGCTCTATCACTCTGGTTCCCATCCCCCTGCCAAATTAGTTTAAACCCTCCCTAACAGCTCTATTAAACCTTCCTGCCAGGATATTGGTCCCCTTCGGGTTCAGGTGTAACCTGTCCTTTTTGAACAGGTCATACTTCCCCCAGAAGAGATCCCAATTATCCACGAATCTGAAGCCCTCCCCCCTGCACCAGACTGTCAGCCACGCATTCATCTGCCTGATCCTACTATTCTTGCCCTCGCTAGCACGTGGCACAGGTAGCAATCCCAAGATTACTACCCTGGAGGTCCTGCTTCTCAGTTTCCTTCCTAACTCCCGGAAATCTCTCTTCAGGACCACCTCCCTTTTCCTATCTATGTCATTGGTACCAACGTGTACCAAGACAGCTGGCTGCTCACCCTCTCCCTTCAGAATATTCTGGACCCAATCCGAGACATCCCGTACCCTGGCACCTGGGAGGCAACACACCATGTGGGTATCTCTATCAGGCTCACAGAATCTCCTGTCTGTTCCCCTGACTATGGAAATCCCCCACGACTACCGCATTCCTCTTCTCCCTCCTTCCCTCCTGCACAACAGCGCCAGGCTCAGTGCCAGAGACCTTGTCACCATGGGTGTCCCCTGTCAGGTCATCTCCCTCAATAGCATCCAGAACAAGATATTTGTTGCTGAGGGGGGCAGCCACAGGGGTGCTCTCCACTATCCGGGCATTTTCCAGAATGTGGTGCGGACAACCCAGCTCATCTGTGGGTGTGAACTTCCCACTATTTAGAACATTTACAGAGACAGATGCATAAAAAGGGCCCGAAGGATCATTGGACACCCGAATCACCCCAACCACAAACTTGCTGCTACCATCCGGGAAAGGTCCTGCAGCATTAAAGCCAGGACTAACAGGCTCTGAGACAGTTTCTTCCACCAGGCCATCAGACTAATTAATTCACGCTGACACAATTCTATTTCTAAACTATATTGACTTCTGTTCTGTTCTGTTGAGGTGGCCTGCAGGGAAGAAGTCATCTCTCTGACACTGTGGTGTCAAAAAAACTTCTCCCTCAATGTCACAAAAACAAAGGACCTGGTTGTGGATTACAAGAGGAATGGAGACGGGCTAAACCATATTGACATCAATGATTCTGGGGTTGAGAGGGTAAACAACTTTAAGTTCCTCAGCACATCACTGGTCCACATCACTGAGGACCTCACGTGGTCTGTCCGCACTAGCTGTGTGGTGAAAAAGGCACAATAGTGCCTCTTTCACTTCAGACAGTTGAGGAAATTTGATATGGGCCACCAAATCCAAAGAAGTTTCTACAGGGGCACAATTGAGAGCATCTTGACTGGCTGCATCACTGCCTGGTATGGGAACTGTACCTCCCTTAATCGCAGGACCCTGTAGTTGTGAGCTTCCCATGATTTGGGACACTTGCAAAGACAGGTGTGAGAAAAGGGACTGAAGGATCATTGGGGATCCGAGTCACCCCAACCACAAACTGTTCCAGCTGCTACAACCTGGGAAACGTAAAAGCCAGGACCAGCAGGCTCTGGGACAGCTTCTTCCACCAGGCCATCAGACTGATTAACTCGCGCTGATTTGAGTGTATTTCTGTGTTACATTGACTGTTCTATTTATTATAAATTACTATGATTGCACATTTGTCATTTAGAGAAAGATTTTTACTCATATATGTGAAGGATGTAAGAAATGAAGTCAATTCAATTCAATTCAGTTCAATTTGTGTTGCTTCTGCACAGCAATTCGTAATGTGAAGTTCAAGATTCTCGATGCAGTGATAGCACAGGAGCCATTGCACAGGGGTGGCGGACAAATTATTCCCACAGCCAGACGAGTAGTCTATTCAGCTTTCTTGATGGTAAGCATTTAAGTTCACCATGTCATTTGGTTGGTAGGATTACACAAAAGCACAAAACTTGAATGTTGCAATTTGTTATAGTTTCATAAATAAAATATTTTCTTTTATAATTGCTTTTTTAGGAGTGAAATTGCCTGTAGATTTACTCTGAGCAAAATTATATTTTTGTTTCTGATTTCTCCATTATCTCATCCAAGCAACTGTTGGTTAAGGGAGGGAGTTTCACTGTTTCATTGCAGCAAAGGCTGATCTAAAATTGACTCAAGTATAATTTGTAGCAGCTGTTAGAAGACAGCAAGCAGATGTGAGATGCTTCTGCATTGAAATTTATTCAGATTAAAATGTTAGTGTATTGTATAGTAACATGTCTATCAAAATACTGTATGTCTCTTGTCATCTGATGGTAGGACTGCCCATAAATAATCTTTTGTTTTATTATTATATAGGCCACTCCTCGTCTGATGGAACCATATTACTTTGTGGAAGTGCAAGCACCGGCAGACTGTGTTTCAGCCGTGTATACTGTCTTAGCCAGGAGGAGGTATGCACATTACTTGAGTTCCTGTCATGTTTTTAGCCTTGTCTTAGATTTTAAAAAATACACCATCTCTCTTGCTGTAATCACTGGAAATGTTGCAGCATAGACTGGATGCAAATGGAGGCAAAATAACCAAATGATCTGAATATTTCATTGCAGACATGAAGAGTCTTAACACAAAACATCAATTGCTCATTTTCCTCCAGAGGTGCTACCTGACCCGCTGATATTTCTCCAGCATCTCATGTTGCTCTTAAATAACTAACTACATGTTTAATCTACCAAATGCTTACATTTGTTTAACTACTAATTATTTTGGTGTTGTTTATTTAAACTATTATATGTACTACTCGAAGAAAGTGGACTTGAACCTTATTAGACTATTCAAAAATTGAACAATTACAATACTTAATGTACAACAAATTAGCTTGTTACTACATGCATTATCGATTTCATCCAGTAAGTGTGTAATCAGAAAGATTTGATTCCAGTTATTTCTCTGTTAGTTGCCTTTCCTTTTCTCCTCCCCTTAAAAAAACAAATTTACATTAGATTAGTTCTATGTGCACTTGCAGTTCTCAGCTGCCTAATAATGCCATCCATAGCTTCTGCACTCCACTCTGTCCTGTTCCACCTGGAAAATGGTACCTTATTTGCCAGGATACTGTTTATCAAATTCAGCTCAGTGTTTAGATTATGAAGACACGTAGTCCTCTTTTACTGTCATTTAGTAATGCATGCATTAAGAAATGATACAATATTTCCTCTGGTGTGATATCACAAAACACAGGTCAGACCAAGACTGAAAAAACTGACAAAACCACATAATTATAACATATAGTTACAACAGTGCAACAATACCATAACTTGATGAAGAAGTCCATGAGCACAGTAAAAAAGTTCAAAGTCCCTCGGAAGTCCCACATCTCATGCAGACGGGAGAAGGAAGAAAACTCTCCCTGCCATGCCGACCACACTCCAACTCTGAGTCGTCCGAAAACTTCGAGCTCTGATCAGCTCTGCGACACCGAGTACTGAGCGCCATCTCTATCCGAATGATTCAACCTCAACCTCGGTCGCCAACAGCAGGCAAAGCTGGGGATTTTGAGGACTACCCTCCGAAAGATTCCCGACCACGCAGTAATGACAGTGGCAAATGAGCGTTTCAGAAAATTCTCCAGCTGTTCCTCTCTGCTTTCACGTCCATTCTCCATCAAATCAGAATTGTCCTCAGCCCCTGTTTAACAGATACGATATTATTTTCACCAGAGGGCTGCGATAATATGATCATCCCTTAGAAGCTGGTGGATAAATGGCCTCGTTGTGTCTCAACATCTCTCTAACTGGATCTCGGACTTCTTGACAGAAAGATCATAGTCAGTCTGTGTTGGCAGCAACATCTCTAGCTCCACTATGCTGAGCACAGGTGCCCCCACCCCACTAAGGTTGTGTGCTCAGCCCGCTGCTGTTCACATGGCTGACACATGACTACATGATAGTGGTTGGCCTCAACAACAAGACTGTGTACAAAGAGGTGGTAAAGTGGCTGGTAGAATAGTGAGAGCACAACAAGAGTCTCAGTGCGGACAAGAGTAAAGAGATGATTGCAGGCTGACGACTCCTCCGTGGAGGGTCAGCACCAATTTTCTGCGAGTGCATATAACAGATGATCTCACCTGGTCCCTCAACACCACCTCTTAGCCAAGGAAGCACAGCAGTGCCTCCATTTCTTGAGGAGATTGAGATGAGTGAGGCCCCCCTTCATTTTAACCACTTTTTACAGGAGCACCAGTGAGTGTCCTGAGCAACTGTATCACCATCTGGTACAGGAATTGCAAGGCATCTGACCGCAAGACCCCACGAAGGATTGAGAGAACTGCTGAGAGGGTCAATGTAGTCTTTCTTTCTTCCATCCATCCGAGATATTTATCAGGAGCGCTGCATAAGCAGGGCCCTTAACAATATCATTGATCCCTCCCAAGCCGTTTCCCATTCTAACGGGCAGGAGGTACCATAGCATTAAGATAAGGATGGGAAGCAGCTTCTTCCCCAGGATGTGAGATTACTGGATTCCCTGCCACCACCCGGGTCTCAACACATGTGAAGTGCGAATAGCATACCCTGCTTACTTTTTGACTTGTCATAAATACACATTATTTGTTAATTTATTTGTAGTAATATTACTTTGTGTTGTGTGTCGGTTACTGTGTTGTGCACCTTGACCTGGAGGAATGTTGATTTGTTTGGCAGTATACATGTATATGGTTGAATGACAATACCTGCTATTCTTTTCTGCAAATCTCCAATGAAGTAAGGGCATTTTACTTGTTGCTTTGAAAAAGGTACCAATTTAATGCACACTTATCATAGGTTACAGGAGCTTTATGATGAGAATTTGCATTCAAAGCTATTTTAGATGATGCAGTGTGTTATCCCATGGAAGGTAGACAATGTAAACATGAGTGAGTATGATCCTTGTACAGTGGTTTCTTATTGGGAAGAAAGTAGGAGAATGGGGCTGAGGGGGATAATAAGTTATCCATGATGAAATGGCAGAGCATAGTTGATGGGTCAAATGGCCTCATTCTGCTCCTATATCTTATGGTTTCATGTTTTATCCATAGAGGCCACGTGACACAGGATGCACCAATCCCAGGTTCTCCACTTTATACAATTAAAGCGTTTGTACCAGCTATTGATTCGTTTGGTTTTGAGACTGACTTGCGGACACACACTCAAGGGCAGGCTTTCTCCCTTTCAGTCTTTCATCATTGGCAGGTAAGATTTATTGAGAAATAAACAGTTCGTACATATTAGTTGGAAAATCTCTCATTATTTGAGTAGTGTAAGTCCTTAATCAGGAGACATCAAAGTTGACATGTTTGTATGAGAGAAGCTTGTGGAAGGAATTTTAGCACAAATTAGCCCAGGTTGCTAGAATGTGTTTGACGTGCTTTCTGAGATACGACTGGAATAATGCACCCATTATTTAACCCAGTGTGCAGATTTACCTCTGAACCTCTGTTAAATTTGGAGACTGATACATTATTGCACTGATTGGAACTGAATGTTGTAAAAGGCCGTGACTGTGTATATTTTATAGATAACAGGTTGGAACAGGAACACAACATCTCATGAGAATGTGTATGTGCTTTTTGTCTATAAAAGCTACCAATCTCATGAGTGAAGGTGTAATTTCCCATTTAATGAAACCTGAATTAATTGAACATTTTAGTATTTTATATCCAATAATTGAGGCATATTCAGAAATTTAGAAATATAACTCTCAGCCTGTGACACTCAGTCACACCCCAGTGAGTTTCCTAACCTCCTTTAAGAAAGGAAGCCTACTTTCCCTGCTAATCTGATCTGTACGTTGATTTGCTCTCATGCATTTTAAAAAAACATTAGGTTGTAATAATTTCAGCATGTAAGTAATCAATCATCATCAACACTGTGTGCCATGTCGTATGACGTAGGTGATCAGAGTCTATGCCTGTGATTGTTCTTGGCAATATTTTCTCCCAACATAGCTTGCCATTGCCTTTTTTCTGGGCAGCGTCTTTACAAAATGGGTGACCCCAGCCATTATAAATACTCTTCAGAGATTGTTTGCCTTGTGTCAGTGGCCACATAACTAGGACTTGTGATATGCACCAGCTGCTTCCATGGCTTCACTTGACCGTGGCTAGGGGTCTAAGCAGGTGCTACATCTTGCCCAACAGTGACCTGCAGGCTAACAGAGGGAAGGAGTGCTTTACACCTCCTTTAGTAGAGATGCATCTCCACTCCATCATTCCCATGTAAGTAATAAATGAAAGGTGCCAATAACTGTGGGAATGATTTGAATACTAAAATATAGTTCCACTAAATTCCAAAGATGTTTATGAAATGCACAAGAATATTTTGTGAAAGTAAAAGGTAAGCATTACTGTAAAAATTTAAAGTAATAAAAGTTTTGATCATTTGAATAGATTGTGCCAGGTGATCCCTTGGACAAGAGCATCATTATCAGACCCTTGGAGCCACAACCTGCACCTCACCTGGCCAGAGAGTTCATGATCAAAACCAGGAGGAGAAAGGTAATTATACTGTGGCACAATGTTAAACAAACATATATTCAATGCTTGGTAATGCTAAGTGATGGTTGTATCATTCAGCTACACAAGGACATCATTTTCTTGATATTGTAGGATGAGCCACTATTTGTATTGTTCCATTTTTTAAATTCTGGCCTTTTAAAAATATTACAGCATTAGCTACTAGCCAGGGCTAAATAATCTGAGTTACTGATTTATTTTATGTTGGATGCTTTCATTAGATCACAAGCATTCATGGATACATTTGCATTTTGAGTTTTTAAATCGCTTTCAACATGGCTATGGCTGACTTGAATGTCAGATTTTTCACATTATTGCAGACAAAGGAGCCATTCATGGAATATTGCAGAAGTAATCAAATATTTCTCCAAGGCCAAGATCAAAATGTGAGACAAAGAAATAGCCAGCCAGGCTGGGAAAGTTGGAAACTTGTTTCTTTCGCACTCATCAATTTTAAGAAGTATATTCTATATCTATTACCTAGTGTAGTTTTGTTTTCCTGAATATTGTAGGAAGGCTGTTTTAAGACTGGTTCATGAATGAAAAACACTTAAGTAAGCTGACTTGCTCTGTATCTCAAATTTAGAGAAAGCTTTCTGAAAATAAGAATAATATAATGCCAATATTTCAGACTGCATTTTGATACTGATCCACTGCCCTGTGGCTGCACTTCCATCAAATTAACATCCTCTTCAAGCAGCTTACTTCCAGCAGCCTGAGCTTGTGTATTAATCATTCCACCTTTTAATCTAATGATGTTGCACTTTACGCCCTTTTACACTTGAGTATGCTCTTCAATTTAAGTTTTTTGCTCCAATTATTTGCACAACCCACCCAGGAAACAGCTTAATTAGCTTTCTTAAGCACAAATGTGCCTTTGTAAGTTAACAGTTCATTATACAAGCAGACCTTAACAATGATAAAACAAGAAATCTTTCAATATAGTATAACCAAAGAGTATATAGTATACCACTTCACAAATTGCACTTGGCATCTTTTGGTTTCAGCTTATTTTAAGGAGGGAGCTTTTAACTTAATACTTAAACTGCGGCCTTGGAAGTTTAATAATGTAAAAGCTCTGAAATAGCTCAATAATTATACACTAGGTTACCTTCCACTATGTATTGAATTTTAACAATTTTAAAATTGAACACATGGGAATAAATCTGACATGCCATTGCTTTTATTTACAGGGCCTCAGTGAAGATGTTAGTATCAGCAAGTTTTTCGACGATCCTATGTTGCTGGAACTTGCAAAACAAGATGTAGTTCTTAATTATCCATTGTAACTGAAGCAACAATATAGGAGCTAGAGCCAACTCTTTGCATCTTGTGGCAGGATTTTTGTATGTTAGTGTTAGGCAAAATAAGACTGATGGCAAGGAATACCATAGAAATATGGATTGAATAACCTAGAGTGAGCTGACTTGAATGTTGTATTTTGTATTGTACGTAGAATGCTTCTAAAATAAAACGGCTAAATTTTCATTTCACTTGTGATGAAGTTTTATTCCAAATGATGAAGCTGATGTGACAAATAGACTAATCTTACAGAACAAACTGAAAATGCTGGAAATGTACAGCAAGTTGGACAACATCTACAGACATAGGAAACAATTAATGTTTATTTGATTTATTAAAGAACAAAAATCCTGAGTGCAAAGGTCTGCCAATCCAAAGATCATTCTTGAAAAATATAGTTCAGTTAGTCCTGACGAAGGGTCTCGGCCTGAAACGTCGACTGCACCTCTTCCTACAGTTGCTGCCTGGCCTGCTGCGTTCACCAGCAACTTTGATGTGCGTTGCTTGAATTTCCAGCATCTGCAGAATTCCTGTTGTTTGTCTTGAAAAATATATTGCACAATTATGAAAATGACAATCTGCTGGTTTCATAGAACATAGAAACATAGAAATCTACAGCACATTACAGGCCCTTCAGCACACAATGTGGTGCCGACCATATAACCTATTCTAGAAACTGCCTAGAATTTCCCTGGCTCATAGCCTTCTATTTTTCTAAGCTCTTAAAAGACCCTATGTTATCGGCTTCCACCACCGCCGACGGCAGTGCATTCCACGCACCCACCAGTCTCTGAGTGAAAAATTTACCTCTGACAATCCCCTCAGTATTCCAAGCACCTTAAAACTATGCCCCCACGTCTTAGCCATTTCAGCCCTGGGAAAAAAGCCTTTGGTTACTTACACAATCAATGACCCTCATCACCTTATACACCTCTATCAGGTCACCTCTCAACCTCCATCGCTCCAAGGAGTAAAGGCCAAGTATGCTCAACCTGTTCTCATAAGGTACGCCCTCCAACTCAGGCAACATCCCTGCACTCTCTCTATAGTATCCACGTCTTTCCTGTAGTGAGGTGACCAGAACTGAACACAGGACTCCAAGTGGGGTCTGACCAAGGTCTTGTATAGCTGTAACATTATCTCTTGGATCTTGAACTCAATCCCACGGTTGATGAATGCCAACACACCATACACCTTCTTAACAACACTGTCAAATTGCGCAGCAGCTTTGAATGTTCTATGGACTCAGACCCCAAGATCTCTCAGGTCCTCCACTCTGCCAAGAGTCTTATCATTAATATTATATTCTGTCTTCAAATTTGACCTACCAAAATGAATCACTTCACACTTACCTGGGTAAGTTCCATCTGCCACTTCTCAGCCCAGTTCTGCATCTTATCGATGTCCCGCTGTAACCTCTGACAACCCTCCACATTATCTACAACACCCCAAACTTTTGTGTCATCAGCACCCTGCTACTTCCTCATCCAGGTTATTTATAAAAATCCCAAAGAGAAGGGATCCCAGAACACCACTGCTCACTGATCCAATCTACAACCACCCTTTGCCTTCTGTGGGCAAGTCAATTCTGGATCCACAAAGCAAGGTCTCCTTAGATTCCCTGCCTCCTTACTTTCTGAAGGAGCCTTGCATGGGGAACCTTATCAAATTCCTTACTGAAATGCATATACACTACATCCGCTGCTCTACCTTCATCAATGTGTTGTTACATCCTCAAATAATTCAATCAGGCTCGTAAGGCACGACCTGCCTTTGACATGCTGACTATCCCTAATCAGATTATGTCCCTTCAAATTTTCATAAATCCTGCCTCTCAGGATCTTCTCCAACAACTTGCCCACCACTGAAGTCAGACTCACTGGTCTATAATTTCCTGGATTACCTCTACTCCCTTTCTTGAACAAGGGAACAACATCTGCAACCCTCTAATCCTCCGGAACCTCTCCTGTCCCCATTGATCATCGCCAGAGGCTTAGCAATCTCCTCCCTCACTTCCCACAGTAGCTTGGGGTATATCTCATCTAGTCCCGGTGACTTATCTAACTTAATGCTTTGCAAAAGCTTCAGCACATCCTCTTTCTTAATGTCCATATGCTCAAGTATTTCAATTCACTGTAAATCATTCCCACAATTGCCAAGGTCTTTTTCCCTGGTGAATGCTGAAGCAAAGTATGCATTAAGTACCTCCGCTATCTCCTCTGACTCCATGCACACGTTTCCACTATCGCACCTGATTGGTCCTATTCTCATACTGCTCATCCTCTTGCTTTTCACATACTTGTAGAATGCTTTGGGAGTTTTCCTTAATCCTGCTCACCAAGGCCTTCTCATACCCCCTCCTGGCTTTCCTAATTCCATTCTTAAGCTCCTTCCTAGCAACCTTTAATTTTTTAGAGCTCTAACAGTACCTAGTTTCTAGAACCTTTTGTAAGCTTTTCTTTTCTTCTCAACTAGATTTTCAATATCCTTTGTTACGCCATGGTTCTTTAACTGTACCATCCTTTCCCTGCCTTAATGGAACATGCCTATGCACAATTCTATACAAATGTTCCCTGAACACTTGCCTCATTTCTACCATGCATTTCCCTGAGAACATCTGCTCCCAAGTTCCTGTCTAATAGTATCATATTTCCCCCTACCCCAATTAAATTTTTTCCCAAATTGTCTGCTCCTACCCTTCTCCAGTGCTGTGGTGAAGGAGATAGAGTTGTGGTCACTCACCTCCAAAATGCTTTCCCACTGAGAGATCTGACACCTGACCAGGTTCATTTCCCAATACTAGATCAAGTACAGCCTCTCATCTAGCTGGCTTATCTACATGCAGTTGAAGTCAGAAGTTTACATACATCTTAGCCAAATACATTTAAACTCAGTTTTTCACAATTCCTGACAATTAATCCTAGAAAACATTCCCTGTGTTTGGTCAGTTAGGATCACTATTTTAAGAATGTGAAATGTCAGAATAATAGTAGAGAGAATGATTTATTTCAGCTTTTATTTTGCATTTTGGAGATAGTGATCACAATTCTATCTCCTTTAGCATAGCATTGGAGAGGGATAGGAACAGACAAGTTTAATTGGAGTAAGGAGAAATATGAGGCTATCAGGCAGGAACTTGGAACCATAAATTGGAAACAGATGTTCTCAGGGAAACGTATGGAAGAAATGTGGCAAATGTTCAGGGGATATTTGCGTGGGGTTCTGAGTAGGTACGTTCCAATGAGACGGAAAGGATGGTAGGGTACAATATCCGTGGTGGACAAAGGCTGTTGTAAATCTAGTCAAGAAGAAAAGAAGAGCTTACGAAAGGTTCAAAAAACGAGGTAATGATAGAGATCTAGAGGATTATAAGGCTAGCAGGAAGGAGCAAGAATGAAATTAGGAGTGCCATGAGAAGGGCTTGGCGGACAGGATTAAGGAAAACCCCAAAGCATTCTACCAGTATGTGAAGAGCAAGAGGATAAGACGTGAGAGAATAGGACCAATCAAGTGTGACAGTGGAAAAGTGTGTATGGAACCAGAGGAAATGGCAGAGGTACTTAATACCTTGCTTCAGTATTCACTACGGAAAAGGATGTTGGCGATTGTAGGGATGACTTGCAGTGGACTGAAAAGCTTGAGCATGTGGATATTAAGGAAGAGGATGTGCTGGAGCTTTTGGAAAGCATCAAGTTGGACGCTCTGTCCGCCAGAGAAAGCAGGATCTCCCAGTGGCCACACATTTTAATTCCACATCCCACTCCCATTCTGACATGTCTATCCACGGCCTCCTCTACTGTAAAGATGAAGCCACATTCAGGTTGGAGGAACAACACCTTATATTCCGTCTGGGTAGCCTCCAACCTGATGGCATGAACATCGACTTCTCTAACTTCCGCTAATGCCCCACCTCCCCCTTGTACCCCATCCATTATTTATTTTTATACACACATTCTTTCTCTCACTCTCCTTTGTCTCCCTCTGTCCCTCTGACTATACCCCTTGCCCATCCTCTGGGTTCCCCCCACCCTTGTCTTTCTCCCCAGACCTCCTGTCCCATGATCCTCTCATATCCCCTTTGCCAATCACCTGTCCAGCTCTTGGCTCCATCCCTCTCCTGTCTTCTCCTATCATTTTGGATCTCCCCCTCCCCCTCCCATTTTCAAATCTCTTACTAACTCTTCCTTCAGTTAGTCCTGACGAAGGGTCTTGGCCTGAAATGTCGACTGTACCTCTTCCTAGAGAATGCTGCCTGGCCTGCTGCGTTCACCAGCAACTTTCATGTGTGTAAGTTGGGATGTACCCCATGCTACTGTGGGAAGCGAGGTAGGAGATTGCTGAGCCTCTGGCGATGATCTTTGCATCATCAATGAGGACAGGAGAAGTTCCAGAACATTGGAGGGTGGCAGATGTTCCCTTATTCAAGAAAGGGAGTAGGGATAGCCCAGGAAATTATAGGCCAGTGAGTCTTACTTCAGTGGTTAGTAAGTTGATGGAGAAGATCCTGAGAGGCAGGATTTATGAACATTTGGAGAGGCATAATATGATTAGGAATAGTCAGCATGGCTTTGTCAAAGGCAGGTCGTGCCTTACGAGCCTGATTGAATTTTTTTGAGGATGTGACTAAACACATTGATGAAGGTAGAGTAGTAGATGCAGTGTATATGGATTTTAGCAAGGCATTTGATAGGTACCCCATGCAAGACTTATTGAGAAAGTAAGGAGGAATGGGATCCAAGGGAACATTGCTTTGTGGACCCAGAACTGGCTTGCCCACAGAAGCAGTTATACACGGTGGTTGTAGATGGGTCATATTTTGCATGGAGGCCGGTGACCAGCAGTGTGCCTCAGGGATCTGTTCTGGGACCCCGACTCTTGGTGATTTTTATAACTGACCTGGATGAGGAAGTGGAGGGATGGGTTAGTAAATTGACACAAAGGTTGGGGGTGTTGTGGATAGTGTGGAGGGCTGTCAGAGGTTACAACCGGTCATTGATAGGATGCAAAACTGGGCTGAGAAGTGACAGATGGAGTTTAACACAGATAAGCGTGAGGTGGTTCATTCTGGTAGGTCAAATATGATGGCAGAATATAGTACTAATGGTAAGACAGAGGATCAGAGGGATCGTGGGGTCCGACTACGCAAGTTGACTCTGTGGTTAAGAAGGCGTACGGTGCATTGGCCTTCATCAATCATGTTGAAGAGCCGAGAGGTAATGTTGCAGCTGTATAGGACTCTGGTCAGACCCCACTGTGCTCAATTCTGGTTGCCTCACTACAGGAAGGACGTGGAAACCATTGATAGGGTGCAGAGGGTGCAAGGATGTTGCCTGGATTGGGGAGCATGCTGTATGAGAATAGGTTGAGTGAACTTGGCCTTTTCTCCTTGGAGCGATGGAGGATGAGAGGTGACCTGATAGAGTTGTTCAAGATAATGAGAGTCATCGATTGTATGGATAGTCAGAGGCTATTCCCCAGGGCTGAAATGGCTAGCACGAGAGGGCATAGTTTTAAGGTGCTTGGAAGTAGGTACAGAGGAGATGTCAGGGGTAAGTTTTTTTACGCAGAGAGTGGTGAGTGCGTGGAATGAGCTGCTGGCGGCGGTGGTGGAGGTGGAAACGATAGGGTCTTTTAAGACACTCCTGGATGGCTACATGGAGTTTAGAAAAATGAAAAAAGCTCAGAAAAAAGCCTAGGTAGTTCTAAGGTAGGGACATGTTCGGCACAGCTTTGTGGGCTGAAGGGCCTGTCTTGTGCTGCAGGTTTTCTATGTTTCTAATACTAGAAAAGTTAAAATCTCCCATCACAACAACCCTATTGTTATTGCTGCGTTCCAGAATCTGCCTCCCTATCTGCTCCTCGATATCCCTGTTACTATTGGGCGGGGGGGGGGGGGTCTATAAAAAACGTAGAGTTATTGCCCCTTTCCTGTTTCTGACTTTCACCTACCTTGGCTCAGCAGACCATCCCTCCGCGACACTATTCCTAATTAGCAATGCCAAGCCCCCACCGCTTTTGCCTCCCTCTCTGTTTTTTTTATGACTCTGTTTCATTATGAAGTGGGAATTTAACATTATTACATCGATGTGTATAACTCAAGGCAAAGAGTATTTACTTCAGAAGTCCTGATTTGCTCTTAATCATTGTATTCAAGGGTTAACATTCAGTTAAATGAAAGTTTTGGACTTTAAACTAAAGTCAATTCTGTGGCTCTAGGGGAGGTAACAAAAGCAGGCAGAAATTGTGAGGTTTCAAAAGATAAATAAATTCATAAAGTTAGCTGCTGCTAATAAATAAAAACTCCATAAGGAAAATTACTGATCTGTAGTTAACTACACAGGCTAAGGGTTGCATTAATAACTGTTGTATATTGCTGTCAAGAGGAGTAATAAGCCTGAGTTTTGAAAGTGTTTCAGGGCCCAGTTACAGCACCATTTAAAAAAATTGAAGTGTAATCTGGCAAGGAACATTTTAGAAACTTCTAAGATCTCCTATGTTAGAAGGAATAGTACAAATAAACGTCAATTTCTCAGAGGCAGGAAGAATTAACAAGCAAAATAATGAGATAGTTGAGGTAGCAAATATCTTTGACATCTACATTGCAGGAAACCTTTCCAGCAAGTGGAAAATCAATGGTCTAATGAGATGAGTATTATCTATTAATACTGTAAAGTTAAAGACTTGGAGAAATTGAGAGGATTAGTAGATGACAAATCCTTTGGATCTGACATTCATAAAGAAACATCTGCAGAGATTGAATGCATGGTCTTTCAAAATTTCCCACATTCTGTATCATCAGTATTCAAAATGAGGAACTGTAGGGCAATTTGTATAGCATCGGTTGTCAGAAAATTGCTCAAATCTGATGAGTTCAGAAGGCATGTACAAAATCACAAGATAATGTTAACAGATTTGTGCCTTCCTTTTCATGAAACAATTTTCTTTGAAGATGCATCCTGATTTTTCAAAACATAACATGGTCAGGTACCATACAAGAGGCTCTACCATAATTTTTAAAAATGAGGCTAACATTTTAGCATAATCAAAGGATTAGTTTAAGCACAGAAAACACCAAGCAGGAATACATGACCTGCCAGTTTTGAAGGATAGAGAGATAAGTTGACAAATGCAAAAGAGATCCAGAGATACACAAATAAAGAAACACAAGAACATATGAGGGGTGATTGATAAGTTTGTGGCCTAAGGTAGAAGAAGTCAATTTTAGAAAACCTAGTACATTTATTTTTCACCCTCCCCTAGTGCTGCCACCATGTCTTCGTGGACCTCCTTGGGTGATAAGCCCTTGAGACCGAGGTAGCGGATGACTGCACGAAGGCCGATGTTGTCCATTTTCTCAGACAGTGCTTACTTGCAATTTTCAATTATCGGAAACAGAAATACCACAAAAGTTATTAACGTCAAACTTTCTGCATAATCACTCAAAGCGTTGAACTGCACGTGCATGTAACGAGAGCTGTATAACTCATCTCCTTCTACCTTAGGCCACGAACTTATCGATTACCACTGCTGTGAACCACTTTCTGGAGGTCCAAGATGCCGACTTCTACAAAGAATGGATCCGTATGGTCCACGACCGCTGGACTAAGTGTGTAAATGTAGGAGGGAACTATGTTGAAAAATAAATGTGCTAGGTTTTCTAAAATTGACTCCTCCTACCTTAGGCCATGAACTTATCAATCACCCTTCGTATTTCCATTTCTTTGTGTAGTGTTCCAAAAAAACACCACTGAACTTTAACACTTTAAAAATGACACATCATAGGGCTTACTGGAAACCGGCATGATGGGAGCCCTCCCTATTCTCTCTTGCCCTTCAGGATATATTTAATTAACCTAGAAGTTTCATTTCATTTGAAGAATCAGATGTCAGAGACTGTAATTGATTCTAAAGGCACAAGTTTTTTTCCAGCCTCAATGCATACATAATTTAAACACCTTATTCTCTGACTGTGAACAATGAATTCCACAGGAGTTCATCCATTTATTTCAACAGACGAAACCTGCAGATTCACTTTAACAATGGGGTATCCTGTGTAGCACTATCATGAATATAAAACAAAGAAGAAAATAAACAATAGGTAATTTAAGTATAAGTTAGAATGTCACAGAAACTTTCAACTACACCGACCATGAAACAATAATCCCATGTTTTCCTTCTCCCTTCTTTTTAGTAACTCTCCCAAATTCAACCATTCATTCGGCAAATTTACAGTTGGCAATTAACCCACCATTCAGCATTAGTATTCAAATATAATTCTTCCATCTATAATTTGTCAGATGTTACTAAAACTAACTAAATAATCAGCTAGATTACAATGACCTATCCTAACTTTGACATGCAGTGAGCTGGTCTGCATGCCCCTTCTGACTACAGGATAAGGATTAATTTTAAAAGCACAGCTCCTCTTTCTCGAGGGACAGCAATTTTAAAGTTGGGCTAAATGAAAGATGATTTGCTTGCGGGCACACTGATGTTACTATCACAGCAGGCTACTGATGGGCCTAGGAGGGCTTTGAATTATGCAACTGAAGTCAGAAGCAAAACCCAGTTTGAGGATGAACTGAAAACTCATTAACTGGAGGAGTGTGGCTGGTTAGATTTAAATACAAGGACACGTGAGAGTTCAAGTCCCAGAAGAAACAAAATCACCTTTGCAATAAGTACAACTCAAGTAAAAGCTGCAGATGCTGGAAATCCAAAATAAAATCAGAAATTGCTGTAAAAACTCAACAGCTCAGGCTGTTTTGGGACCAAGTCACATCGTCAGAACTCTTACACATGCACTCAGCCTGCCTGGGACTTTATATTGGAGCATACCCTGCTCCAACTGCGATGTTGAAACAACTCAATCCACTCCAGCTCCCAGCAAGATATAACTTAACATTTCAGACATGGTTCTTTAAAAAATGTGTTTTATGTTAGCACAACAGATTAAGGTGCTATCTTACTGGGAAGTGAGCTGCTGGGCTAGAGCATGGTGGCTTGTTGCATTTGCTGATTAGAATAACTGGTCATGAATTGGTGTTCCAGTGAGGGTTGACTATCAGGGTTCTACAGATATGATGATAAAGAAAGTGCTTATGAACAGAGTTGAAATGTTGAACTGGTGACTTTTATGATAGACAGTATATCCTGTTGTCAATATACTAACAATACTGCTTGCTGCGTTCAGGAGAGCATATATTGCTTTGGAGAGTTTTTACACACTTCACCAAGTTAATTTTTCAAAACCCCACTAATAAGCAGACATAGCATTTTTTGATTCATCTATTCTCATACCATTTCTGAGGTTAAAGTGTGTTAATTATTGCCACAAACAGCGAAGGGGCAATTGTTGGCAAGGCAAGATGGTGTGTTGCAGAATCGTTGCAAATGGAGTTCCAATGCAGCTGGCCCAGGAGTGAGGTTGAATTGTCTGGGTGCCGAAAAGAGAAGATACTGTGCTCGTTCAACCTTTACTTTTCGGAATTGTTTCTTCTGCCGAATTTATAATTGCTGTGACCAATTTATCATTCATTTCTTCTATATCTGATATATTTTCATCTAAAATCCTTATGCATCTTACTTTACTTCTTTTTTGAAATATCTCCCACTCTGCCTTGTTCAGTTTCCACCTTGACACTCTAGATCCTACATTTTGTTCTATTTTAACCTGAATCCTTGTGAGTAAGGGATAATGATCACTTCCTACTGTAGTTTGTTTTAATACGTTACAAGTACTGATTCCTGCTAATTCTCTACTTACAAATGTTAAGTCTATTGCAGTTTTTGTGTTTTGGGATATAATATCTCTACCTTCTCCATTATTTATACATACCAGTTTTTCATCAACTACAAATTCTTCTATCACTAATCCGTTTTGATCCACATTTTCACATCCCCATAGTGTACTGTGTCCATTGAAATCCCCACACCATATTATCTTCCCTTGCATCCTACCACCCACTTTGTTTAATGTATCTTTGCTTAGTCTTCCATATGGATTATAATTATTTATTATTACCAAGCTTTCTCTGCCTATCCATATTATGATTATTATTGATTCATACTTCTGCCCTATGTTGACTATATTATATCTCATACCACTGGCTATAAATATTGCTACTCCTCCACCATTGCCATTGCTTCTATCCCTCCTAATTGCTGTATATCCTTGTAAAACAAAATCCAATTGTGGTTTCAACTATGTTTCTTGCATACATAGAATCCAAAGTTTTTCCTTAAGTTCTGCTACATTTTTCTTAAATTCTTGACCATTTGCGATAAGACTCCTTGCATTCCATTGCAAAATATATAAAGATCCCACCTCCCCAACCTGTGATCTGTTTGATCCTCCATTCAGCATTTTTTCAATTGCTTCCCACCTAAGCCCTGTAAGGTCGCCTAGATATTTTCCTGCAGACTTGACTACAATTTTAATTTTTTCTGTTCTTTTGTCTGTTTGCGCTGACCAGTTAATTGCATCTACCATAAACAGTATGAAATCTTTTCTATTCATTAGTGTCTTTATTTATCATATTACAGCCCTCACAGTTCACCAGTTTATTATTCCCTGTATTTGTTTGCTTAGTAGCTTTCTCCTTTTCAGCAAAACCTTTCACTGCCTCAGCATAACTAATCCCTTGAGTTACTTTAATATATTGTAGCTCAGCTGTCTTCTTGCTAATAATGCACCCTCGATAAGCTACACTGTGTTCCTCGCCACAATTGTAACATTTCAGCCTAGCTCCCACCTCAAACTTCCCATATTCATGTTCTCCAGCGCACCTCCCACATCTGTTTCCCTCTGCAGTCCACCGCAATATGCCCAAATCTCTGACATTTAAAACATCTTAAAGGCAGTAGTATATATATTCTGACCTCATAACACATATACCCTAAATAAACTTCAGTCAGCAATCTCACTTCATCAAAGTTAATCATCACCAATAAACTATCACACTTTTTTCCATCTCTTGTAACTTTCAAACATTTGGCCTCAATAATCTTTGCTCCTTTTATGTTCTGTTTAATCTCATCCATAGTAACTTTTGTTGGTATCCCCAAAATAACTCCTCTAGTCCACTTTCTATTGTCAAGTTTTGAGTATTGTACTTTTTTGCCATCTATTTTATTTAATTTTATCACTTTGCCTTGCTGAGCACTATCCCAACATATTACTAATAGTAATCCATTTCATAATGCCTTGGCTCGTTTGACTTCACCTATAAGTTTGTTGATTACCTTCATCAAATGAATCCGGTTCCAATCCCCAAAAGATGCCCCATCTTCACTTAGTTTTATAATTACTTTAATTTCATCTTCTTTCCATTCTTTTGCTATCCTTTTTCAATCATCCCCTGACCCCTCAGAATTTGACTGCTCATACCTGTTTTCTTTTCTTACTCTTTACACTCCATTCCTCTTTCCCACCATCTTCCATCTCTAACTCAGTTCCCAAATTGTCACTTCCTTCTGCTATCCTCCATCCAATCAGTCTAGTTGTTTAGCCAACCACCATCATCCTCCAAATCACCAGCAAAAATCGCCTCCCTGCCTCCCTGCCTCCCTGCCTCCCTGCCTCCCTGCCTCCCTGCCTCCCTGCCTCCCTGCCTCCCTGCCTCCCTGCCTCCCTGCCTCCCTGCCTCCCTGCCTCCCTGCCTCCCTGCCTCCCTGCCTCCCTGCCTCCCTGCCTCCCTGCCTCCCTGCCTCCCTGCCTCCCTGCCTCCAGGGTCTCACCAGCCACCCCAGCAACCACACTCAATCCCAGGGCCACTTATATTCCCAGACCCAAGATGAGCATCAGGTGCCTATGATTAAACCCAACTGAAACAAAGGACAGCCGGAAGACCCGGAGTCTGGAGTCCACGGACCAGACTGTGAACCGGAACGTGGACTTTACGGACCGGACCATGACAAACACCTTTGCACACTGCAATTTTTCCCCATTCCTATTTACAAAACTGCACTGATCGTGTGGATAGTCAGAGGCTTTTTCCCAGGGCTGAAATTGTTGCCACAAGAGGACACAGGTTTAAGGTGCTGGGGAGTAGGTGCAGAGGAGATGTCAGGGGTAAGTTTTTCACTCAGAGAATGGTGAGTGCATGGAATGGGCTGCCGGCAATAGTGGTGGAGGTGGATACGATAGGGTCTTTTAAGAGACTTTTGGATAGGTACATGGAGCTTAGTAAAATAGAGGGCTATAGGTAAGCCGAGTAATTTCTAAGGTAGGGACATGTTCGGCACAACTCTGTGGGCTGAAGTGCCTGTATTGTGCTGTAGGTTTTCTATGTTTCTGTTAGATTGCATGGGGAGTCAACAGTCCTTTTCAAGTCCAGCCACAAATTCTCAATTGGATTGAGGTCTAGACTCTGACTTGGCCACTTCAACACATTAGTTTTGTTGTTTTTAAGCCAGTCCTGTGTAGCTTTGGCTTTATGCTTGGGGTCATTGTCTTGCTGGAAAACAAATCTTCTCCCAAAATGCAGTTCTCGACTGCTTCTGGTTTTCCTCCAGGATTTCCCTGCATTTTGCTGCATTCATTTAACCCTCTATCTTCACAAACCTTCCTTGGCCTGCTGCAATGAAGCATTCCCACAGCATGATGCAGCCAGCACCATGCTTCAAGGTAGGGATGGTGTGTTTTGATGATGTGCGGTGTTTGGCTTTCACGAAACATCATGTTTAGTCTGATGGCCAAAAAGCTCGATTTTGGTTTCATCATACCATAGAACCTTCTTCCAGCTGACTTCAGAGTGTCCCACATGCCTTCTGGCAAACTCTAGCCAAGATTTCATGTGATTTTTTTTCAACAATGGCTTTCTCTTTGCCACTCTCCCATAAAGCTGTGACTGGTGAAGCAGCTGGGCAACAGTTGTTGTATGCACAGTCTCTCCCATCTCAGTCACTGAAGCTTGTAGCTCCTCCAAAGTTGTCATAGGTCTCTTGGTGGCCTCCCTCACTAGTCCCCTTCTTGCACAGTCACTCAGTTTTTGAGGATGGCCTGCTCTAGGCAGGTTTACAGCTGTGCCATATTCCTTCCATGTCTTGATGATTGACTTAACCATACTCCAAGGGATATTCAGTGACTTGAAAATTATCTTGTATCCATCTCCTGTCTTGTGCTTTTCAATAACCTTTTCGTGGAGCTGCTTGGAGTGTTCTTTTGTCTTCATGGTGTATTTTTTGCCAGGATACTGACTCACCAGCAGTTGGACCTTTCAGATACAGGTATATTTTTATTGCAATCAATTGAAACACCTTGACCGCACACAAGTCTCCAAAAACAGATGTCCATTTAACTAATCAGGTGACTTCTAAAACCAATTGGCTGCACCAGTGCTGATTTGGTGGGGGGGGGGGCGTGAATACTTAATTATTTTGTGTTTTATATTTGTAATTAGTTTAGAACACTTTGTTGAAATCTGTTTTCACTTTGACACAAAAGTGTCTTTTTCTGTTGATCAGTGTCAAAAAAATGAAATTAAATCCACTATGATTCAATGTTGTAAAACAATAAAATATGAAAACTTCCAAGGGAAGGTGATTATGTTTTATAGGCACTGTAGATTGACATCAGTTTTTTTTACATGCACATTGTACAAAAATTAATTCTTACCCAGAGATTGCTAAACAATTATTTCTGCACAAAATGGTGCTGCTTGGATTTCAGCATCTGCAGATTTTCTCTCGTTTATGAGAAGCACAGTACATTTATCTGTTACATTCCCCTTTATCTAAAGGGGCACTGTGCTGACAATGGGAGACTTGACTGGGCAGCTCCAAAGTCCACAGAGTGTGCTACAATGGAATAGCACTCTGGTACTGATACAATTATGCCACGGGTGCTCTCAGTGATAGCCTACTAGAGGTTCAGTGTGGCAATGACCAGACCCTTAGAACGAGTTGAGTACTTGCAACAGGAGGCAAAAAATGTCTGTTTGTCTATTTGAATATTAAACTATTCTCCTGAGGTGCCACATCTTACGTGGATCTCTCAGATGAGCAGAAACAGAGAATGCTAGTAACACTCAGCAGTTCAGAGAGCATCAGTGCAAAAAAAGCAGGCTTAATATTTCAGCTCAAAGACCCTTTGTCAGAACTGTTTATTCATATGCCTTTCTAAGAGCTTCTGAACTACCTCTATCACACGTGCCTCCACCTCCACCCCTGACAGTACATTTCAGACACCTACAACTCTGAAAAAACATCTCCTCTGAGCTTTCCTCTTCTCAAACTATCAATGTAATTACATTGGGAAGACATTACCTAGGCCTCTCTGCCAAGTTAAAGGCCACATTCTGACAACTATATCTATGTTTCGATCATTTCAACATTATATCAACTACAAACAAAATTAGACATCTATTTATCAGTACCCAGTAAGACAGAGTTGTGACCTGCACTGTGTTACATTGCAGAACACATCTGATATAAGAATGATAAAAGTCCAGGAGGTATTATTTTATTATATGAATTCAATCAAAGCTATTCAGAAAACAATCCTCAAATGACCTTCGCATATTATATTACAGATCAATGCAACAGGAGATTGAAACATTCCTTTATAATTAAGGACAATTTATTTCTGCTGTAAATATCTTTGTTCATTATTTTACACCATAAGACCATAAGACAAAGGAGCAGAAGTCGGCCATTCAGCCCATCGAGTCTGCTCCGCCATTTTATCATGAGCTGATCCATTCTCCCATTTGGTCCCACTCCCCCGCCTTTTCACCATAACCTTTGATGCCCTGGCTACTCAGATACCTATCAATCTCTGCCTTAAATACACCCAATGACTTGGCCTCCACTGCTGCCCATGGCAACAAATTCCATAGATTCACCACCCTCTGACTAAAAAAATTTCTTCGCATTTCTGTTCTGAATGGGTGCCCTTCAATCCTTAAGTCATGCCCTCTCATACTAGACTCCCCCATCATGGGAAACAACTTTGCCACAACCACTCTGTCCATGCCTTTCAACATTCAAAATGTTTCTATGAGGTCCCCCCTCATTCTTCTAAGCTCCAAGGAATACAGTCCAAGAGCGGACAAACGTTCCTCATATGTTAACCCTCTCATTCCCAGAATCATTCTAGTGAATCTTCTCTGTACCCTCTCCAACGTCAGCACATTCTTTCTTAAATAAGGAGACTAAAACTGCCCACAGTACTCCAAGTGAGGTCTCACCAGTGCCTTATAGAGCCTCAACATCACATCCCTGCTCCTATACTCTATTCCTCTAGAAATGAATGCCAACATTGCATTCACCTTCTTTTTCTGTTTCTTTGCATCTTCAGTTACCCAAGATTTATTGCATTTCTTGCAGAATCAAACCTATGGCTGTGGATTCTGAGATAGGTCTGATATATAATATATTTATATTTGATTCAATTTCAAATGCATCCCTATCCAAAAGACTAAGGTCCTATGCAATGGCTGGGCCTCATGTGATGTGATGTTCTCCATTTCTTGTTTTTATTTTCTTGCTGGCTGCAAAACCCAAAGTTTTCGAATGTTCTGGAAATTGCAAAATATTAAAAATCTATTTAAAATAATTAAATTACTAAAACACCATAAAATGTATTAGCATTTGAAAAAACACTAAAACATTAACATAACTAAAATTATTAAACAATTGAAAGAACATAAGTCACTTTATACAAATCCCTTGCAATATTGTTTTGTAACTGGCCATGTAACGCATCTGATGTAAGGACAATAAGGGCATTATAAAATTGTGAGGTATAACTTTCTGGAAAATATTGAAACCTTGCTTTGTGCATTCAGTAAATCAGTAAAATGAATCTCTGCTTTAATTATCAGTGTTCCTTTTCTTCTTTAGGCAAATCTTCTGGATTCTTTGCAGAACCACATGTGATCTCTCATTGGAGATAAACAAGAACTTTAGTTATCCCAATAAAGAATGTGGGAGTCACCGTGGACAGAGATTGGAGGTGGGAAAATTTCTAAATGTGTAAGGTAGAAGCTTTTTGATCGGTATCCAGGCCAACAAAGATACAACATGTGGGTTAAACAATGAAACCAGTCTGCAATGGATAGAGCTAAATAATCCCACAACCAATGTATTAGATCAGAGCTGTGTTATGCTGACACATTTAATCATGAAAAATAAATAAATGGCAATTAAACAACTTACAGCAGTAGGTTCTGAAAACATTCTTATCCCTCATGATAGTGGACTCAGCACGAGGCTGAAACCATTGCAACTGTCTTAAGTTAGACACACTGAGCAGATGATTTGTTACAGCCTCTTCATGAGATCCTTACAATCAATTCATCCAATTGCACTCCCCACTTTAGGGAAATTGTGTGTAGAACTGTATGCATCTTACAGCGTAAGTGTGTGAGCAAGTTTGTGAGCATGGAGCTTCTAAGCTTGCAGGATGAGCCCCCGTCCCCAGTGATTTCACAACAGTGCTCTAATACCCTAGCAGCTGGGAATGAACTTGTTACATCTGCACACCATATATTGGTGAAAATGCCTGTGACAGATTAGATCCAGAGCAGGAACAGTAAAGCCTTATCTGAATGGAGAGTAATGGCTGGAGTGGAAAAGTTACATTTATTTTATAAACTATTAAAATATTTTAGTAGTATTTAATGTTTTAATTGTTTAAAAGTATTAAGCATATTTACTTTTTAAAATTATTAATATTATTAATAAACTAATTTCATTGTTTTAAATTGATTTTGAATATTTCTGTGCTTTCTTTTCTTTTATAATCTTTTTATTAATTTTCAAGTTCATAAACATAATAACAGTACTAATACAAAAAGACTGGGATTACATTATTGGTAATTTACATATGCAAGTAAAAACTACAGATAATACAAGTATAATAGATCTCCCAAACTCTTGTTATAGTTAACCATGATAAAAAGAAAACTAAAAAAATACCACAAGCAAAAAAAAAACCCAAAGTAAAAAAAATATTAAAAAAAAACCTAATCTAAACTAAACCAAAAATTAATTAGGTTCTCTTTTTCTAGTTTTAGGATTTATGTGAAGATTAGATCATATTTTAGGCTATATTTATGCAGAAATAAAGAAAGTTCACAAACTTTCTAGCACCACTGTACTTGCCCTCAAACTTTTTGGACCAACCAGCATTTTTATTTATTTATTACCTAACTATGGTCACTTAGACCGCTTTGCAATCAAATGGGCTTTGCTTTTTTGTTCTAATTGTGCTCTTTCTTGTAAAAATTGTGTATAATTTATGTTTTTCTTGTGAATGTTGCTTATATGATGCTATGTTCTTTGTGATGCTACTACAAGTAGATCATTGCACCTGTACATATGACAATACTCTTTGAGGACTTTTGGACACAGCCTCACTATAACCAATGTCACTGCATAATGCAAATAATGTTTCCTAATCCATCAATTGCATTATAACTATATTGTGTTATGGAAATATGTGTTACAGCAGAACTTTAACCTGCAGAAATCTAAAATACAACTGCAGATGCTGCCTGCTGGAAATAAAAACAGAAAATTCTGATGATATTCAGCAAGTTAGGCAGCATCTGTGGAGAGAGGAGTGAAATTAATGTTTCAGATTGATGACCTTTCTTCAGAACTGGGAAAGGTTATAAACAAAATAAGTTTAACCATACAAAAATGGGGTAGGGGAAGGGGTAGCAGAAAGAGCAGCCACAGCAGCTTTGCATTTCACATATTCAGAAACCTTTTTTATTCCAGGTGTTTCAGATTTCACTCCTATTTACATCTAAAGGTGCCTTTGATACTAACCTCTGTTCTGACAAAGAATCCCAGAACTAAAATGCTAAATATTTCCATTCCTTCAAATGCCTGACACGCTGAGTGTTTCCATCATTATCTCCTTTGTGGAGCTTAGAAAAGTAGAGGGCTATGGGTAACCCTAGGTAATTTCTAAAGTACGTACATGTTTGGCACACCTTTGTGGGCTGAAGGGCCTGTATTGTTCTGTTAGGTTTTCTATGTTTCTATTACTGATACATCTAACTTTAGTTTCTCCTTCTTAAATTTCAGGGTGAATTTGATCAAATTATGATCTCTTTCCCCCAGGTGTTCTTTTACCTTCAGCTCTCTGATCAATTCTGGTTCATTGCACAACACCCAATCCAGAAAAGCTGGTCGCCTAGTGGATTTAACCATGAGCTGCCCTAAACAGCCAGCTCATAGGCAGTCTAGAAATTCTCCCTGTTGAAACCCAGCACCAACCTGATTTTCCCAATCTACTTGCATATTGAATCACCCCCAATGACTATTCAGAATTTATAAGTGAAATCAATATATTTAACTACCCTCAATAAATATTAGTCTGAATGTACTTTGTGACAGACTGCCAGACAGTCAGATCAGTACTTTTTCCTGTATCGGTCTTTGCCCCAACTGACTCCCGTTGCCCAGGGTGAATAGCCGTCGACCCCACCAAACAGTGCAAGTGCTTTGGTGCGGATAAGGTGTGAGTCGCCCAATGATCAGCCACAACACAAATATCAAACAATATACCAAGTGCGAGTAAAGAATTATACTTTATAGCAAATTTTGGTGATGGGTCAGTAGCAACAACTAAAAGAAAAGGCGCCACATAAGTAACTTAGCAGTCTTGTGCACATAAGATTTTAATACGTTGGAGCTCATGCCTCCAATTCCACCGACAATGTCCTTCCGAGACTCCGGCCAACATCCGAACCCCCAAAGTCCGGTATCTGCCGCCCTGGAACCGCTGTCCGTTCCCCGCACATCCATCCTCTCCGCACGCCTCCGGAAAAAGCCCGCGCTCAACTCAGCACTCATATACAAGATAACATAACATGACTTCCATTGGCTAGCAAATGAATACAATTTCCATTATCACATAGTATAACCCAAACATTGCTGTTACAGAGAACCCCTTGCTCAGCAGTTAACAGTGCGAGAAGCCATTTTGGGAATAAGCGATTAACAGTTAACAGTCCAGCTAATATTACTGAGAACCCTACATTCTCCCCCCACTGAACTAAGTCATGCCCTCATGACGTTCAGATAATTCGCCATCCCTTCCTGCAGAACACATAGCCCAATCCACATGCAGAAAGCAGTGATCTGACTCCCCGAAACAGTAGCGATCACACCTTGCTCCCCGGGTGCTACATAGGCCAACCTCTCTGGGGGTTTCCGACTTCTCTGAGACCTACGTACCCTCTCATCTAACTCTTCCGCTTCGGACACTACAGGGGTCCCTTTGAAACTATGAGGCGAACCCTCCCCCGAACGGTCACCCAAGCCCCTCTGCACGTCGGAACCCTCTATCTCTGGTTCAGGCCCTACATCCTCTCCTCCAGCACCCTGTGGTACCACAGACTGCCCCTCACTAGCCCCTCTTACCCTGACTAACCCAGTGGGGGAAAGGCCAGGAGTCTCTTCCTCCATCAGCAAACGGCAGAATGTACCAACCATCCCAGTCATCATCCTCTAAGTCAGTATCCCTCACAGGGGCTGGGCCCGGGCCCGTCTCTCCTGGGGTAGGCATGTCCTCCACCCTGCAAGGACGCAGAGTCCTGGTATTGGGTGCAGCCACCTCGACAGGCTCCCGCTCTACCTGCACATCTTGCCCCAGGGGCAACAGGTGATTCTGATGGAGAATCTTGACAGGCCCCTTTCCATCCTTGGGCTGCACCTGGAAAACCAGTAGGTTTGGCATCTGACTCTCCACCACATAGGGCGTGGCTGCCCAGCGATCAGCCAGTTTGTGTTTTCCCGGTAATCCCAGATTCCTGATGAGGACTCAGTCTCCTGGTAGGAGTTGAGAGAACTTTACTTCCTGGTCATACCTCCTCTTATTTCCCTGATTCTGCCGGGCGGCTGCCTCCCTGGCCAACTCATCAGCTCTTTTCAGTTCTTTCCTCGTATCAGACACGTACTTCAAGTAAGGCTTCGGCGACACCTCATCTGCATCAGTCCCAAAACAAAGGTCAATGGGCAACCTTGCCTCGTGCCCAAATATAAGATAATAGGGCGAATAACCAGTAGCTTCATTGCATGTACAGTTGTAACAGTGAACCAGATGCCCAATATGTCGACTCCATCGATTCTTTTTGCTGATCTCCAGAGTTCCAAGCATGTCTAGCAGCGTTCCGTTGAATCTTTGCGATTGGGGATCGCCCTGCGGATGATAAGGTGTGGTCCTCAATTTCTCAACCCCCAGCATGTCCAGCAACTCATAGGTGAGCTTACTCTCAAAGTCTGTATCTGCCAAGGAAGACCATAGTGCACAAAATACTTCTCCCATAGCACTTTCACCACTGTAGTCACCCTCTGATCCTTGGTAGGAAAACCTTGAGCATACCTGGTGTAGTGGTCCGTAATGACCAAGACATTCACTGTGTTGCTGGCATCAGGTTTTATGACCAGGAAATCCATACACACCAGGTCCAAGTGGGACAAAGGGGCAGCCTGCCCGGGCAGTGTCTTCCACCGTATGCAATGAGTGCAGGACTTGCAGTACTCTTCAACCTCCGTCCTCATTCGGGGCCAGTTAAACTGATCCACCCTCAAATGTCCAGAGTCATCATGGAGGGACTTCAACACAACCTTCCGATACTTCTTCGGCAGGACCAGCTGCCAACACCCAGGTCGGTCCAGGGGTGATGTTACCCGGTATAACACTTGGTTCTTCAACCTCAACCGATGCCATTCTCTCAGTAACAGGAACACAGAACCGTGCTTAGCCTTCTCTGCCTGTGTCACATCTCCCTCTGCCACGGTATGCCAGACCAGGCCTATGTCTGGGTCATCTCGCTGAGCAGCGGCCACTTCCCCAGGACTTAACTCCGGCAGCTGCATTGTCTTCAGAGCAGTCAGGTTATAGTAAACTAGGGGCAGGGCGTCATTGAATGAGTCCACTGCTCGATCTGGCCCCTCCTTCTCAGCCTGCACCGTGATAGCAAACTGGCACATTGCCTTCACCCCGGATGCAGGAACACTCTCCCACTCCTTGTCCTTCCCCAGCTCCTCATGCCCCCGTCGGGACAGAGCATCCGTGTCCGCATTTCGGCTCCCCGGCCGGTACTTCAGGCTGAAATCATATACAGACAAAGCTGCCAAGCACCGATGGCCTGTGGCATCCAGTTTCGCCAAGGTCAGGATGTAAGTGAGCGGGTTGTTGTCTGTCTGCACCTCAAACTTGGCCCCGTAGAGCTAGTCACTCAGCTTATCCACCACCACCCATTTCAACGCCAGGAACTCCAACTTGTGTGTGGGACAGTTTCTCTCCGAAGGCAACAAATTCTGGCTGACAAATACTGCAGGCCTCAGGCCAGTGCCCTGATCCTGATGTAAAACGGCCCCAAACCCCTCATGACTGGTATCAGTGTGTAGCACATAAGGCAATCGGGGGTCCGCAAAAGCCAGCACTGGCGCCCAAGTCAGCATCTCCTTCAGTGACTGGAAAGCCACTTCACTTTTGTCATCCCATCTCTGTCCAAAGGGCTCTGACAGGTTCAAATATTCTCCCACCTCCCGTCCTTTCCTCCCTTTCCCCCTTTGTCCCAGGGGAGGGTAGCCACGCAGAAGCTGGTTCAAGGGATGACTCACCTTGGCGTAGCCCTTCACGAATCTCCAATAGTATCCACAGAACCCCAGGAACGAGCGCAGAGCACTCACGGTCTGGGCCCCCGGCCAGGTGGTCACTGCTTCGATCTTAGCCAATCTGTAGCTACTCCATACCGCAAGACAATGTGTCCAACGTAACTAACCGACGCCTGGCAGAACTGGCACTTGTCCAGGGAAAGTTTACCCTTCCTGCTTCAGCCAGTTGAGCACTTTCATTAGTCTCGCTTTGTCTTCGTCCAATGTGGATCCAAATACTAAGAGGTCATCCAAATATACTAGCACTTTGAGCAGGTTCATATCCCTCGCTGTCTTCTCCATGACCCTCTGGAAGGTGGCAGGGGCCCCCTATATGCCCTGGGGCATCTGTTCGAACTGGTAAAATCCGAAAGGGCAAATGAAGGCTGTCTTCTCTTTATCGGCCTCACTCATCCGGATCTGGTAATACCCAGACTGCTCTCCCCAAACTGGCCTCACAGGGGTGCTATGCATCACCGTCACTCCAAACAAATGTGCCAGAGGCATTCCTTGCTTAAAGGTGACCTGCTGTGCCGTAGCGTTCCTGTGTGCCTGTACCACAGAGGGCCTCTGCAACTCGGCTCTCACCAGCACCCCAGCAGGGAATTATATAGAATAGTACAGCACATTATAGGCCCTTCAGCCCACAATGTTGTGCTGACCCTCAAACCCTGCCTCCCAAATAACCCCCAACTTAAATTCCTCCATATGCCTGTCTAGTAGTCCCTTAAACTTCACTAGTGTATCTGCCTCCAACACTGACTCAGGCAGTGCATTCCACCCACCAACCACTCTCTGAGTAAAAAACCTTCCTCTAATATCCCCCTTGAACTTCCCACCCCTTACCTTAAAGCCATGCCCTCTTGTATTGAGCAGAGTGAATCTCGACTCCCCCTCGAAATCTTCCGGGGTGTCCACTATAAGGGCTTCACCCTCAAGCACTCCCAAGAATCTAGGGATCCCCATCACTCTCGCTGTCTCACCCGGTCGTACCACCCTGGGCTTCGACTGGGCACACCACACAGTGCCTCGTTCACACGTTGCGTCCAGCCCAGAGCAACACCATGCTTCCTCAAAAGCAGCTCGGAACAATGGGTGCACTGACAGGGTCTCCAAAAAGTCTTCACCTGCCTTCTCCTTACAGGCTCCCAGGAGTCTCTGCACAATAGGGGTGTTGGTCCCCACCAGAATCGACACATCCCCAGTCTCACCGGAGTCTGGGCACAACAGTACCAGGGCCTCACGAGCCTCAGACACCCCCACCTCAGCTTCCAGGAACTCCAGTTTCACAGACAAATAGCCATTGTACAGGTAATCACCATCACTAATACACCAAATTTCCAGTGCACTGAAAGGTGTCAGGGGTAAATGCGCCAGATTCTGATCGTAGAACGACCGGTACAGTAATGTGACCTGCGACCCAGTGTCGAGTATGGCTTTTGCATCTGTCCCCTCTATCCGTATCGACACACTGGATTGGGGTCCCACCAATCCTTTTGGGATACGATCTCTTCCCTTCGATGGTCCCACAGCACATTGTTGGGAACGTATTTTCCCAGAGACTCCAGTTCGTTCCCTCACAGAGCCTCTTCTAAGTTTCCCGACCCCCCTTCCTGCTGGGACACCCAGGGGCTCTCCCTCCGAGGGCTCCCTGCCGTTCACATTCCCGCCTGAAGTGCCCCTCTTCCCCGCAGTTTTGCACACGCCTCGCCTCGCGGGACCCCGGCCTCCGCCTGGCCTCAGTGCCGTCCGTCCCTTCAGGGAGGGGCCTTCTCCGCTAGTTCCCTCCTGTGGAGGGACCCCACCTGCCGCGACCCCCTTATGTGTCTCCTGCGTGGAGCTGGCCCCAGTCATTTCACCACAAGGAGCAACTACCGAGGACTGTACCTTGTTAACGGAGCATTCTTCCGCTTCCAATTTGTCCTCCTCCCTCACCTCTCTGAGCAACTGAACAGAAGACGTGGGGGGGGGGGGGGGAACGCGCTCTATGGAACTTCCGGAGGCTCGTAGCGATCACATCATGTCTCTGCGCGCCCCTGGCTACCTGGTCGATCCTTATCCGATCCACCTCATTCCCCAAAATGACCCCCCGGCGCCTCAAGCAATTTAGCCTTCGCTCTAGTCGGAGAAGATACTCAGAAAGCTTTTCCCCTTCCTCCTTGAAGCACCTTCAATTACTCCAAAAGACTGAGGTTTAGTAAAATACTGAAAGGCTTTTATTCGCTGTACAATATGACCTCCACAGTGAGTGTCTGCCCCCGGACTGAGGGGGAGGGGCAAGGCGAACATCTTTATGCAGGACTCTGTGGGAGGAGCCACAGGGGCAGTCAGCAGAGGGGTGTGTCCAGACAGGTAACCGAGTTACAACATATATACATGGTTTACCACACTCCTGATGCAGATTCTGAATCCCCCCTAAAAGCTCCACCGGGCTTCCCGTCAGCCCAAATGCCTCCTCTAGGATGACGAGACACTCCCTCCAAGAAGCCAGGGGCTGATTAACTCTCACCCCTTTTATCACCTCAGCTGCTGCCCCTCTCAAACTGTCCTCCAATCTTTACCGCTTCTCCTCCTCAGAACACTGCCACTCACCTAGCAACTGAGAAATATGTTCTACCCAGGACTCGTAACCATCCTCCCCATCGGGGATGGGTACCCTCCCTGAGAAAAATCTTAACTTCTGTTGCGGACCCACCGCCCGGTTCACCAAAGAGTTAATGGCTGAGGCCAACTCAGAGCCCTCCCCCTTCCGTGGGGAATGAGAACTAAATACATTCTCCAAATCTGACACTGCCTTCCTTCATCCCTCAAAAATGATTGGACCCGCACTCTAAAATCTCCACCCCTAGCTTCGGGCAACCCCTCTGGTGTCTCTTCAGACTCTTCCTCCATGACAGTGTGCACGCCCCATGGCCCCACCTCACCGAGGTCACCGATAGACTGGGGCAGTCCCAATTCCTTGATGTCAGCACTCATCTGTAACAGCACTAAGGCTGAGTCCCCTGCTTTACCAATCTTTCTGCCTACAATCTCAACCTTACCGATAGCTCTGACTGTACTCAAACGTCAAATTAACACATCATCCGGGGTACGTATATCCACCCCACTTAATACGCAGGCATGAGTAACCGGAACATCCTCGATCTCACACTTAATCTTATCCGCGTCCATCTCTTCTAATTTAACCCGGGCGATTTACCCCGTATCCGATAAAATTCAAATCCGCGGGACGAGCCCCCACAATTTATCGGCCTTTGCCCCAACTGACTCCCGTTGCCCAGGGTGAATAGCCGTCAACCCCACCAAACAGTGCAAATGCTTTGGTGCGGATAAGGTGTGAGTCGCCCAATGATCAGCCACAACACAAATATCAAACAATATACCAAGTGCGAGTAAAGAATTATACTTTATAGCAAATTTTGGTGATGGGTCAGTAGCAACAACTAAAAGAAAAGGCACCACATATGTAACTTAGCAGTCTTGTGCACATAATATTTTAATACGTAGGAGCTCACACCTCCGATTCCATCCACAACGTCCTTCCGAGACTCCGGCCAACATCCGATCCCCTGAAGTCTGGTATCTGCCGCCCTGGAACTGCTGTCCGTTCCCCACATGTCCGTCCTCTCCACACGCCTCCCAAAAAAGCCCGCGCTCCTCCACTCAGCACACATATACAAGATAACATAACATGACTTCTATTGGCTAGCAAATGAATACAATTTCCATAATCACACTGTATAACCCTAACATTGCTGTTACAGAGAACAACAGTTAACAGTACGAGAAGCCATTTTGGTAATAAGCAGTTAACAGTTAACAGTCCAGCTAATATTACTGAGAACCCTACATTCCCAAAAGCCAGACACAGGAAAATGTACAAATAAGCATGGAAGTTAGCATCCTGATTCGGGTTTAATTCAGAGAAGGAAGTAATCAGAGTGGGAGTGCAGTGGGAGCCATTTTGATTTTTTCTTCTTATCATCAGAGTTAAGAGAGGCGGGACTGCGCAGGCGTGTGAAGCGCGGAAGATTTAAAAGGAACACAGCCTTTTTCAGCAGGCAGCGGAGTGAGCCAGGAGCAGAGTGAAGGCTTAAGGGCTTTGGCTCAACTGGCTTAGGTGGAAACGGGGGAGGCAAAGTAGGTTTGGTTTTAAATTTTTCCTGTTATTTGAGGAGAGGGGGAAGTATGAGTGTGAGGGCAGCTTGTTGTTCTCGGTGTCAGATTTGGGAGGTCCTGGAGTCTCCTAGCCTCCCGGACATCCACATCTGCGCCAGGTGCGCCGAGCTGCAGCTCCGAAGTGACTGTGGTAGGGAACTGGAGCTGCAGCTCGATGACCTTTGTCTGGTCAGGGAGAGTGAGGAGTTGATAGAGAGGAGTGGCCACACTGGGTCCACGGGAGGCAGACAAGTGGGTCACGGTTAGGAGGGGGAAGGAGAAGAGTCAGGTACTAGAGAGTACCCCAGTGGCTGTACCCCTTGCTGTTTGGGTACTGTTGGGGGGGACAGCTTACCCGGGGGAAGCGACAGTGGCCGTGCCTCCAGCACAGAGTCCGGCCCTGTAGCTCAGAAGGGTAGGGAAAGGAAGAGGAGGGCAGTAGTAATAGGGGACTCGATAGTAAGGGGGTCAGATAGGCGATTCTGTGGACGCAGTCCAGAGACCCGGATGGTAGTTTGCCACCCTAGTGCCAGGGTCTGAGATGTTTCTGATCGCATCCAAGATATCCTGAAATGGGAGGGTGAGGAGCCAGAGGTCGTGGTACATATAGGTACCAATGACATAGGTTGGAAAAGGGAAAGGGTCCTGACAGGAGAATATAGGGAGTTAGGAAGGGAGTTGAGAAGAAGGACTGCAAAGGTAGTAATCTTGGGATTACTGCCTGTGCCACGTGACAGTGAGAGTAGGAATATAGTGAGGTGGAGGATAAATGCGTGGTGAAGGATTGGAGCAGGGGGCAGGGATTCAAATTTCTGGATCATTGGGACCTCTTTTGGCGCAGGTGTAACCTGTACAAAAAGGACGGGTTGCACTTGAATCCTAGGGGGACCAATACGGGGATCTGTACTGGATCCAATGTTGTTTGTCATACACATTAATGATCTGGATGTTGGGGTGGTAAATTGGATTAGTAAGTATGCAGATGATACTAAGATAGGTGGAGTTGTGGATAATGAAGTAGGTTTTAAAAGCTTGCAGGGAGATTTAGGCCAGTTAGAAGAGTGGGCTGAAAGATGGCAGATGGAGTTTAATGCTGATAAGTGTGAGGTGCTACATTTTGGTAGGACATACATGGTAAATAGTAGGGCATTGAAGAATGCTGTAGAACAGACGGATCTAGGAGTAATGGTGCATAGTTCCCTGAAGGTGGAATCTCATGTGGATAGGGTGGTGAAGAAAACTTTTGGTATGCTGGCATAACTTTTGGTATAAATCAGAGTATTGAGTATAGGAGTTGGGATGTAATGTTAAAATTGTACAAGGCATTGGTAAGGCCAAATTTGGAGTATTGTGTACAGTTCTGGTCACCGAATTATAGGAATGATATCAACAAAATAGAGAGAGTACAGAGAAGATTTACGAGAATGTTACCTGGGTTTCATCTCCTAAGTTACAGAGAAAGGTTGAACAAGTTGGGTCTTTATTCTTTGGAGCGTAGAAGGTTGAGGAGGGACTTGATAGAGGTATTTAAAATTATGAGGGGGATAGATAGAGTTGACGTGGATAGGCTTTTTCCATTGAGAGTGGGAGAGATTCAAACAAGAGGACATGAGTTGAGAGTTAAAAGGCAAAAGTTTAGGGGTAACATGAGGGGGAACTTCTTTACTCAGAGAGTGGTAGCTCTGTGGAACGAGCTTCCAGCAGAAGTGGTTGAGGCAGGTTCAATGTTGTCATTTAAAGTTAAATTGGATAGCTATATGGACAGGAAAGGAATGGAGGGTTATAGGCTGAGTGCAGGTTGGTGGGACTAGATGAGAGTAAGAGTTCGGCACAGACTAGAAGGGACGGGATGGCCTGTTTTACCGTGCTGTAATTGTTATATGGTTATATGGCTAGCAATTTTCATCAGAACCATTCCAGAACCAACACAATAACTGTGGCCATTTCAGACTTTTCTAATGGAAGGCTCTTGTAACAGGGTATGGAATCATAAACTATTATATTTACTATATTATGATTAAATACCATCAGGTATTGAATAGATCATGGAATACATCACGAATTGAATACGTCATGGGTTAACGGTGAAATGTGAGAAGATTAAGGGGAGCATAATGGGAAACAACCACTTGTGAGAGTGTGGAATGAGCTGCCAGCACAAGTGGTGCATGTGAGTTCAATTTCAATGTTTAAGAGAAGTTGAGATATGGAGATATGTACATGGATAGCTGGGATATGGAGGGCTATGGTCCTGATGCAGGTCAATGGGAGTAGGCAGCTTTAGTGGTTTTGGCATGGACTAAATGGGCCATGATGGGATGTCGGGATAGGTGAAAAGGAGTTGAATTTACTGGGGAGGGTGGAAGGCTGTAGGGAGGCCGACCAGGCAGTCATGGCGTCAGGAATAAAATCACCTGGCACTCGTAACGGCTGCCCGTATACCAATTCAGCCACGGACGACTGCAGGTCCTCTTTTGGAGCTGTTCTGAGCCCCAGCAGGACCCATGGGAGATGATCATGCCAACACTCATTGGTCAGGGAAGCCCTCAGAGCAGCCTTTAAAGAGCTTGCATAGGCCATTGGGCTGCAGATGGTACAGTATGGTGTGATGTAGCCTAACGCTGAGGTTCTGGGCCATCACAGCCCAGAGGTCTGATATCAATTGGGGACTGTGGTCAGAGGAAATGTCAGCTGGCGTGCCAAACCGAGCAACCCAGATGCTGATGAATGCCCAAGTCATGTCTGCGGCCGTCATCGATACTAGAGAGATGACCTCTGGCCACCTGGTGGTACGGTCCACCATGGTAAGAAGGTGTGTGAAGCTGCAGGAGGGGAGATGAGAACCAACCAGGTCCACATTGAAATGGTTAAACCGTTGCTTGGGGACCTCAAAAGGAGCTAATAGTGCCTGGTCATGGCAGTTCATTTTTGCCTGCCCAATCACACATGTCCCTTCTGAGGCCGTGCCACATAAACTTTAGTACAACCAGTTTCCGTGAGGCCTTCCGCCCCGGATGTGAGAGGCCATGTATGGAGTCGAAAACAGTCCATCTCCAGTTTGCGTGCACAATGGAGTGAGGGTGACTGGTTGAGACATCTCACGGGATAGAAACCCCAGCTTCCCTAAACTTAATGTCAGCCATCTGCAGGTCCATGACTGCTATTCGGTAAGCCTGGACCTCGATAGGCATAAACATCGATTTCTCCAATTTCCGGTAATTGCGTCCCCCATTCACCATTCCCCATCTCTTTTTCCCTCTCTCACCTTATCTCCTTGCCTGCTCATCACCTCCCTCTGGTGCTCCTCCCCCTCTCCGTTCTTCCATGGCCTTCTGTCCTTTCCTTTTAGATTCATCCTTCTCCAGCCCTGTATCTCTTTCACCAATCAACTTCCCAGCTCCTTACTTCATCCCTTTCTTCCCCTCCCAGTTTCACCTATCACCTTGAGTTTCTCTCTCCCCTCCCCCCACCCTTTATCTCTACACCTTATCCTTTTTTCTCCAGTCCTGCCAAAGGTACTTCAGCCCAAGACATCGACTGTACTTTTTATCATAGATGCTACCTAGCCTGCCGTGTTCCTCCAGAATTTTGTGTGTTGCTTAGATTTCCAGCATCTGCAGATTTTCTCTTGTAAGCAATAAGATACATTTGTTGCTGTTTATATGACATAATGGCATTTTCTATTTTTTTCTTACAATGAATTAAGGAATTGTGAAACAGAGAAATGTTCCATTCATCATTAGTAAGCCAGCATGACATTAATTTTATGTCCACTAGATGTCAGTCAATTTCAATGCTCTATACAACATTGCCTGTGATGTCATACTGCAGAAGTTAATCATCAGCAGAAAATAAAACACAGTTATTTCAGAATTTTTAAATAATGCCCCTGCATTTCTCATCAGCTTCTGTTTAAAAGGAAGCACATATGACATTGAGCTATGGACCTTCATGCATCAAGAGCACAGAGTTTATTCTACCCGACAGATCTGAACACAATCTGTGTGCCCGTTCTAAATACCGAGGTGCACAATTTATAATCCAGAGATGATCCATACAATGTGTCATTGTATGTATAATATCAATGTTGAAGTGATCTGAAATAGCTCTTTTTTGATTATATAAATGGAGTTAAACATTTTTATCCTACAATTCTCTTAAAGCAACATTCATACAGTATATAAAAGGCAGGATAATGCAATGAATGATCAGAGGTGCATCTAGTAGAGTTGCTATTTGAAAGCTTCACTGATCTGCTTTCAATCCTTACCTCTGCTGCTGTGTGGAGTTTGCATGTTCTCCCTGTGATCAGGTAGGCTTCCTCCAGTTTCAACCCACATCCTGAAGACATGCAGGTTGTTAGAATAGTTGGTTACTATAAATTGTCCCTGGAATGTAGATAAATGAAACAATCTTGGGGGAGATGATGGGAATATGGAGACAATAAAAATGGGGCTAATGTAAATAAGTGCCTGATAGTCAAAATGAACTCAATGGGCCGAAAGGCCTATTTCTGTGATGTATGACCTCATGTTGCTCATCACAATGTAGGAGCAGAATTGTACTGGAAGAATGTTCTTTCATTGATAATGAGTGATCATTTGCAGAACTATGAGATCAGCCAATATGCTCCTTGCAATCTCACTTTGGAGCCTATGACAAGGCCTTGTCTTCAGGTATCCAGTTAACAACCTGTTATGTTTTGTAACTCCAACACATAGAAAGCCATAGGAAAACTACAGCACAGAAACAGGCCTTTTGGCCCTTCTTGGCTGTGCCGAACCATTTTCTGCCTAGTCCCACTGACCTGCACACGGACAATATCCCTCCATACACCTCCCATTCATGTATCTGTACAATTCTTAAATGTTAAAAAAGAACCCGCATTTACCACCTCGTCTGACAGCTCATTCCACACTCCCACCACTCTCTGTGTGAAGAAGCCCCCCCCAGTGTTCCCTTTAAACTTTTCCCACTTCACCCTTAACCCATGTCCTCTGGTTTTTTTCTCCCCTTGCCTCAGTGGAAAAAGCCTGCTTGCATTCACTCTATCTATACCCATCATAATTTTATATACCTCTATCAAATCTCCCCTCATTCTTCTACGCTCCAGGAAATAAAGTCCTAACATATTCAACCTTTTTCTGTAACTGAGTTTCTCAAGTCCCGGCAACATCCTTGTAAACCTTCTCTGCACTCTTTCAACCTTATTTATATCCTTCCTGTAATTTGGTGACCAAAACTGAACACAATACTCCAGATTCGGCCTCACCAATGCCTGAAACAACCTCATCATCTTATACTCAATACTTTGGTTAATAAAGGCCAATGTACCAAAAACTCTCTTTACGACCCTATCTACCTGTGACGCCACTTTTAGGGAATTTTGTATCTGTATTCCCAGATCCCTCTGTTCTACTGCACTCCTCAGTGCCTTACCATTAACCCTGTATGTTCTACCTTGGTTTGTCCTTCCAAAGTGCAATACCTCACACTTGTCTATATTAAACTCCATCTGCCATTTTTCAGCCCATTTTTCCAGCTGGTCCAAGTCCCTCTACAAGCTTTGAAAACCTTCCTCACTGTCCACTACACCTCCAATCGTTGTATCATCAGCAAATTTGCTGACCCAATTTACCACATTATCATCCAGATCATTGATATAGATGACAAATAACAATGGACCCAGCACTGATCCCTGTGGCACACCACCAGTCACAGGCCTCCACTCTGAGAAGCAATTCTCTACTACCACTCTTTGGCTTCTTCCAGTGAGCCAATGTCTAATCCAATTTACCACCTCTCCATGTATACCTAGCGACTGAACTTTCCGAACTAACCTCCCATGCGGGACCTTGTCAAAGGCCTTACTGAAGTCCATGTAGACAACATCCACTGCTTTCCCTTCATCCACTTTCCTGGTAACCTCCTCGAAAAACTCCAATAGATTGGTCAAACATGACCTACCACGCACAAAGCCATGTTGACTTTCCATAATAAGTCCCTGTCTATCCAAATGCTTGTAGATTCTGTCTCTTAGTACCTCCTCCAATAACTTACCCACTACTGACGTAAAACTTACCGGCCTATAATTTCCTGGAATACTTTTCGATCATGAGCCATTCTCCAATCCTCCAATTCTGGAAAAACATGAGCCATTCTCCAATCCTCCGGCACCTCACCTGTAGACACCGACATTCGAAATATATCTGCCAGGGCCCCTGCAATTTCAACACTAGTCTCCTTCAAGGTCCGAGGGAATACCCTGTCAGGTCCTGGGGATTTTTCCACTTTAATTTTCCTCAAGATAGCAAGCACCTCCTCCTTTTCAATCTGTACAGTTTCCATGATTCCCTTAATTCCATAGACTTCATGCCAGTTTTCTTAGTAAATACAGACACAAAAAACCTATTTAAGATCTCCCCCATTTCTTTTGGTTCCGCACATAGCCGACCACTCTGATCTTCAGGACCAATCTTATCCCTTACAATCCTTTTACTCTTAATATACCTGTGAAAACTCTTTGGATTATCCTTCACTTTGACTGCCAAGGCAACCTCATGTCTTCTTTTAGCCCTCCTGATTTCCTCCTTAAGTATTTTCTTGCACTTTTTATACTCCTCAAGCACCTTACTTACTCCCTGTTTCCTATACGTGTCATACAACTCCCTCTTCTTTATCAGAGTTGCAATATCCCTTGAGAACCAAGGTTCCTTATTTCTATTCACTTTGCCTTTAATCCTGACAGGAACATACAAGCTCTGCACTCTCAAAATTTCTGCTTTGAAGGCTTTCCACTTAATGATCGCATCCATGCCGGAGAACAACCTGTTCCAATCCACGCTTTTTAGATCCTTTCTCATTTCTTCAAATTTGGCCTTCTTCCAGTTCAGAACCTCAACCCTAGGACCAGATCTATCCTTGTCCATGATCAAATTGAAACTAATAGTGTTATGATCACTGGAACCAAAATGCTCCCCTACACACACTTCCGTCACTTGTCCTAACTCGTTTCCTAACAGGAGATCCCTTCATTTCCACTCTTTGCCTTCTACCAATCGGCCAATGCTCTACCCATGCTAATATATTTCCTGTAATACCATGAGCTCTTATCTTGTTGAGCAACCTCATATGTGGCACCCTGCCAAAGGCCTTCTGAAAATCCAAGTAAACAACATCCACTGGTTCTCCTTTCCCAACCACTAAGGTCAGGCAAACTGACCTATAATTTTCTTTCTTCTGCCTCCTTCCCTTCTTGAAGAGTGGAGTGACACTTGCAATTTTCTAGTCCTCCAGAACCATACCAGGATCTACTGATTCTTGAAAGATCATTACTCATGCCTCCACAAGCTCTCAGCTACCTCTTTTAGATCCCTGGGGTATAGTCCACCTGGTCCAGGTGACTTATCTACCTTCAGACCTTTCAGTTTCCCAAGCAATTTCCCTAGTAATGGCAACTTCACTCACTTCTGCCCCTGTCACTCTCTAACTTCTGGCATACTGATAGTGTCTTCCAAAGTGGACCTGATGCAAAATACTTAATCAGTTCATCCACCATTTCCTTGTCCCCCATTACTACTTCTCCAGCATCATTTTCGGTTACATTTCTACTCTCACTTCTTTTACTATATATATATCTGAAAAAAAATTGGTATCTTCTTTGGTATTGTTTTCTAGCTTACCTTCATACTTCAACTTTTTCCTCCTTATGGCTCTTTTTAGTTGCCTTTTGTTGGTTTTTAAAAGTTTCCCAATCCTCTAACTTCTCACTATTTTTTGCTCAATTATATGCCTTCTCTTTTGCTTTTATGTTGGCCTTGACTTCCCTTGTCAGCCACAGTTGTATCATCCTGCCTTTAGAATATTTCTTCCTCTTTGTGATGTATCTATCCTGCAGCTACCAAATTGCTCCCAGAAACTCCAGCTTTGCTACTCTGCCATCATCCCTGCTTGTGTTCCCTTCCAATCAACTTTGGCCAGCTCCTCTCTCATGCCTCTATAATTCTTTTTACTCTACTGTAACACTGTAACATCTGACTTTAGCTTCTCCCTCCCAAATTGCAGGGTAAATTCTATGATATTATGATCACTGCCTCCTCAAGGTTCCTTTAACTTAATCTCCCTAATTAAATCTGGATCACTATCCAACACCCAATCCAGAATAGCTGATCCCCTAGTGGGCTCAACCACAAGCTGTTCTAAAATTCCATCCTGTAAGTATTCTCTCTTGGAATCCATCACCAACCTGATTTTCCCAATCTAGCTACATATTGAAATCCCCCATGGATGTTGTGATGTTGCCCTTTTGACATGCCTTTTCGATCTCCCATTGTAATTTGAAGCACACATCCTGACTATTATTCCGAGGCCAGTATATTACTCCCATCAGCTCTTCCTAAGGATTTGATTTCATTTTTTTTAACCACCCGAGCCTACCAGCATGTCCTTTCCATACAATGTGTATCCTTGATATTAATCTCCCAACTATAATTTTCTTCCAGCTACGACTTAGTAATGCCCACAATGTCATACCTGCCAATCTGCAACTATGCTACAAGATCATCTACCTTATTCAGTATACTGCATGCATTCAAACATAACACCTTCGCTCCTGTACTTATCACCCTTTTCAATTGTGTCTCCCATTACACTGCAACACATCCCACTGACTAAAATTTTGCCCTATTCTTTCTGACAGTCTCACTCCATACTGTCTCTGTGTGTACACCAACTGCCCCATCCTCAGCCCTATCACTCTGGTTTCCACCCCCTACCAAATTAGTTTAAATCAGTGTTCCCCAGCCTTTTTTAGTCCAATTTTCCCCCTAAAGCACTTGCATACTTGCCAGCACCCTCTAAAGCACCTTCATATTTGCCAACGCCCCTCTTAGTCACAATATACTTTCCGGCACCCCCATAGTGTAAAAACATGTCCACCATATGCTGACATGAGAAAAATGATTCTGCTTTAAATGTTTATTTATCTTTAAACCTAGCTTACACAGGAGAAGATGAAGACGATCACAACAGCAAAAATTGCATTGACAAGGATTCAGATTGGAATCTGGGATAGAGCTGGTGTTTGGCAAGTTACCTTTACACTATTCCAATTTAGCATGATTGACCTATCACGCAAGGTCTCAGAATCACCAAAGATGGATCTTGACCACACGTATAGAGCCGAGGTCGTTTTGAACACCTCAAGAGGAATCCTTGGGGTTGGTATTTTCACTTGATTGGCTCTATTTTACTATTTGTTTCCAGCCAGTGCTGTAGCATTGTGTGCCCTGTAGAGAAAGTTCAGAGGGTTTACTTGACTTCGCTTGCTTTAGGTTTCATCTGGAAATTTCCAGTTGGCGGACAATTTCCCTCCACGCCGCTCTAACATATTGGGAAATCATGTACTCGGCAGGTTACAGCAATGGCCTTTGCCTACTGCCGGGTGAGTTTAAAGAGATCACCACCTCTTGCAGTGGATGACCAGAACATCTAAGTGCCTTGTCGTGCTCTTAGCACTCCACTAACGCCTGCTGGCCTGCCTTCTTGACCGTTGGGCCATTAATCAGTCTCCTCCGCTCCATCTGCCAGGGCCAGACTTCACACGCTGGGATAGGGAAATCCCTTACCTCACTGAGGGTCGAAGACCTGTCGGCTACCCTCACCTGGTATGGGCCGTCTGCCGAGACGATTTACCGGGGTGTGGCCGCTGCGTGAGATCCAACTACTTGGAGGCACAGGTGAGAGCTGAGCGCCAGGTGAGGACCAAAGGTGAACGAGTTTACCTGAAAAAGGGCACGGCAGGCTCCCCCACCAGAGGTGCTACCCCTCCCACACACCCCTTACTTGACTTATCAACTGTTAAACTGCACGAACTCATTCTGAGCCGTGAGTCAAGGGGAACTGTTGGGAACCCTGGCTGGTAATTTATGCACCCCAATAATGTCTGTCTGGTTGGTAAGGTCGGATTAGATTGCTGAACTTCAGACACATTGTGACGATGAGTGTTCACTGCCTGCAGAGCTATGGTTCTTCTTGTGTTCCAGTGTCTCATCATTTTTTTTTGTAAGTGCCTGCTGTACTAACAGTTAGGTCTTGTGCCTCAAGTTAGGGTGCTGCTTACCCTCCTCCCTCCCAAGAATCTTGAACACTCCCCCTCCCCCCCAATGACTTCTATTTCACCCTAGGACATGTAATCGCCCTGTTGGCGGCAGGAAGTGGTACCACCCCAACTGGGAATCACTGGTTTAAATCCTCCCCAGCAGCTCCAGCGAAGATGCCTCCCTCAAGTTCAGGTGTAACCCATCGCTTTAGAACAGTTCATACTGTGCAAATGTCTTAAGCACATAGTTAGGGTGCCTAAGACTTTTGCACAGTACTGCATCTGTTAATGATGCTGGGATGGTGAGGATGGAGTGAGTGGGAGGAATATGAGACAGATGGCAGAGAAGGAGTGCCAGGCCGGGGGAGGAGTTGGGTGGTGTGGGTGCAGACACACCCCATCCTAAGACATCAGGCAAGGTCATTTGATTCCAAACAATTGGATTATTGATCATTACAGAATGTCTCTTTGGTGCTTCCCTCTCCCTTCCTCTTTTTCCTACCATGATTCCCCTCTCTTTGCTTCCTTTCCACGCTCATAGAGACCCATATCAGCATCAGGTTTACTATCACTCACGTATGTCAAGAATTTTTTTTGTGACATCCTAGAAATATATATGGGCTTAAGACTTTTGCACAGTACTGTACCATCCCCGGAAGAGATCCCAATGATTCAGAAATCTGAAACCCTGCCCCTGCTCCATTTTCTCAGCCAGACATTCATCTGCCAAATGATACTATTGTTACCCTCACTGACACGAGACACAGGCATCAATCCCCAATCCAGAGATTGCCGCCTTGGAGGTTCTGCTTTTCAGTTTTCTACCTAGCTCACTAAAATCTCTCTTCAGGACCTCCTCACTTTTCCTACCTATGTCATTGGTGCCAATATGTACCATGACTTCTGGCTGCTCACCCTTCCCTTTAGCATGTCGTGAATCCAGTCCGGGACATCTCTGACCCTGAAACATGGGAGGCTACATACCATCCAGGTATCTCTATCACGTCCACAGAATCTTGTGTCTACTCCTCTAACTATGGGATCTCCTGCCACTCCTGCAGTTCACTTTGTCCCCCTTCCCATCTGAGTCATGCACCAGACACCCAGTTGCTGCAGCTCCCCACCAGTAGGTCATCCTCCTCAACAGTATCCAAAATTGTATAATTATTATTGAGGGGAATGGCCAGCTTGGGGTACTGGTGCAAATGTGGTTTGCGGGAGGCTGGAGGTCTCCCAGAATTCACAAAGACCACAACACAGCCCCTGGAGCCATTCTCAGTGCTCTAACTATGCACGAACAGATGAAGAATAAAGGATGAAGAAGAAGAAAGAAGGAGAAACTTACCAGATATTTACCTTGCTCAAGCCTGTTCTTACCGAAGCCTGTTGAACCGATGCTTCCCCATTCTAACACTGATCCACTCCCACAATGGCCGCTCTGCTTTTCTCTGCATTACTTTTATTTTCCCTTGCTAATAAATCGTGACTGTGACGCTGAAAAAAAAACAGATATCCTGTGAAAGTTCCTTTTTAAAATCTTTCTCTCCACCGATTTTCTCGGCTTTTCCATCTGGATTTACTTTGATCCTTGCTTCTTTTCTAGTCCTGGATTCTTCCTCTCTTGTTCCCCACTCTTTGTTCCTTCTAGGATGTGTATCTTGATCTTGAAGGTCCATTTAGTTGACCGGAGCATTCTCTTATGAATCCTTCTATTGCTCTCTTTACAATCTGATCTCTCTTCTTGATTTCTTCATTCACAACATCACCTGACAAATCCTATGTTTTTGTATCTCTATTGACTCTTTTCATCTTGGCCTTCCATTCATCCAGCTGGGCTTTGGTCTTTGCATCTACTTTTACAAGCAGCTTTTTGTCTCCCACTTGAAGCTCATGCAATAACCTTAATGCATGCAGAGTAGATCCTGGTTCTTTATACTCACAAAAGCTGAATGCTTGCAACTTCCCTGAAGCTCCTTGAACTCTCTTCCAGCTTAAGATATTTTATTACAATATATACTTGAGGAGGCAAAGGAAAAAGATTTGGAGTCATAAAGGTGAAAGCCCACTCTAAATTAACTCCTGAGGGAAATAGAAAAGCAGAAGAATTGGTGAAGCAAGGTGCTTTATTTTAGGCAGAAATGTCAGCCACAGATTGGGGAGATTGGGAGGCAGTAAGGTTATGGATTTAACAGAGGAGCAGAAGAAGGATAAAGAATTTTTAAAACCGATAGAAGGTGCAGGGTCTTAAATATACAAAGAGCACAAGGGAGCGTTTGTCAAAGATGGTGTTGTCCTTCATGAAGGAAAGCTTGTGGTTCCAGAGGGAGGAAGAAACCAGATGATCCATTGGTACCATGATCTATGGGGACACCAGGGGTGCAAAAGCACCCTAGAAAAGATCAAAGAAGTGGGCTGGTGGCCTAAGATGAAGGATGATGTGGAGCATTATGTCAAAAATTGCCTGATTTGTTCACAATATAATCCTGATAGAAACGTAAAGAAAGGAGCCCTCTGACACACCAGACCAGTGGAAGGGCCTTGGACTAATTTGCAGATAGATTATGTTGGTCCCTGACCACCCACCCCAGGAGGGTAGAAATATATTCTGGTAGTAATAGATACCTTTATGAAGTGGGTGGAAGCTTTCCTGGCTAAGACAAACACAGCAAAGGCCACTGCAAAAATCTTACTGGAAAGGATATCCACTCGGTGGGGACTACCCTGGAGCTTCAAATCAGATACGGCACACATTTCACAGCCCAGACAACACAAGATGTCATGGCACTTTTAGGGATCAAGCAGAGATTTCATATACCCTAAAGACCACAGTCGAGTGGAATTGTGGAAAGGGTGAATCAAACATTAAAAAATATGATTGCAAAAATGGTGCAACAATATGGAACAACATGACAGGTAGTTTTGCCTTGTGTCTTGATGATAATAAGAAATACAGTGGCATCTTCATCTTCCCCTTATGACCAGAAGCAACATGAGAGGATTAGAGGAGTTGTTAGGATTAGATTTGTCAGAACCCGAAATAGATGGGATTGTGTCCGAAAAGTGGGTTCAACAATTGGTCGAGACAGTGTAAGAGACCAATTATGTGGCAGCCCACCAAACAGGAAAGAAAAAGCAACAGAGTAAAGCCGACTTTGACTCAAAAGTCAGTCCCATAGAATTAAGCCCAGGACAAAGAGTGACGATTAGAATGCACCAACCCACCCCATTTTTAAATCCAAGGTTTGCAGGGCCCTATGAAATTATAGACAAAGCGAGTCCTCCAGATAGAAGTGGGTGGTACTATATCAACCAGCTGAAATTGGTGGGGGAGAAACAGGAATGTTATTATCATCGGCACATAACAATTAATGTACATGATAGCCCTGATTTGGGAGACATCAACTGTTCCAAGAAGATGGAGCAGGTCCAATCAAGGGGGTGATTTTCAGTTCTTTCATCCTGAGAACCAGGGGAGTTTTGTCAAAAGATCAAAAGAAAAGGAAAATATGCCAGTGCCTGTCTCTCCTATCCCAAAACAAAATTGGGTGAGGAAAAATGGATGCTTTCAGTCTAAAGACAATTGGGAGTCTGGATTGAATGGTCTAGAAAAAAAATAGAAAATATTGACTTAAAATAATTTAAGATTTAAACTAGAAAATTCAACATGAAGAGAATAATAGAATTGTATTCTGTTGCAATGGAATTAACCATGACTTGGGCCAAGGTCAGTCTTGTTCCAGACCCAGTACGGTTGACAAATATGTCAACAGTGATATCATTGCTTGGAAAACACTCAGTGAACAGAAGCAAATCATCTCAGGGAATACAGTCTAACAAAGTAGAAACAGAGGACACACATTTGTATTATACTGAAATAGAAGGCTTGACATGTGTGGACAAAACACTAGGTATTTCAGAAGTTACAAAGGTACAATTCCTATGCCATAAAATTCTAGATTATTCTGTCTCCTAGAAGGGATAATCATAAGTCAGTCTGTAGGTCCAGTTATTGGGCAGCCTTCAGGCAATGATGGACATGGTAAGATTACAGTTCTGTGGGATCATAATCATGTGAAAATTAAGATCTACACAAGAGGTACATCAACTGGGGTGGTTACCCCAAATGTTTCTCGAAGATTGCTTCCATCATTATAAACTGCCTACGGGAATGTAGTACACAGGGAGAGTAGAATAACGAAGACATAAAAGGACATGGAGAAGAGTTTTGGTCAGGGGCCAGGCCCTTTCCAGATTTTATTAGAATCGATTAGAAAAATCACTACTCCATACCCACAAATGATGGAAACTACACCACAGCCTAAATTTTAGTGAGACACAGCGTAATACCCAGGGGTAGGATTAGAGTTAGAAAATACAGGGAAATTTGTCACTTTGGTACCAGCATGTGCAGATAATCTTTAATCTAACTGAGATAACGGTGCTTGAATGGTGCTCACCTACAACAAAACAATTATTTACTCATCTTCTTGGGAGACAACTAGGCAGGAGTGAGTTTAAGCCAGTCAAAAATAGAAGAAAAAGAGGACTATTGGAATTAGTGGGAGCAGATTATGCACCAGGGGTAGCAAAGGTGAACACCCTAGATATAGCTGTCATGGTCCGGTCCATGAAGTCTGCATTCCGGTTCACAGTTCGGTCCATGTTTTCCGGGTTTCCCTTGTCCTGTTGTGTGCCTTAATTGAGGCACATGATTTTCATTTTGGACTGGCTACATAAACAGCTCTTGGGTTCAGTTTCAGTTGCTGGACTGTTCCCTCCCCTTCCCCTTCCTTCTGAAGCCTTGCCTGCTACCTTTGCCTGTGTCTTCGCCTGTAATGCTGTCAGGTTCAACCGCCAGGGCAAGTTCGGGGCCTTGCTGTGTCTAGATAAGGAACTGTCTTTCGTTGTTTGGAACTGTCTCTTTGTGTCCTCACCTTCACTAGGTAGATCTGGCCATTTGCCGCTACCTTGAGTTGGGAACTGTCTCTGTGTCCACGACTTCGCTAGGTAGGTCCGGCCATTTGCTGCTACCTTGTGTTGGGAACTGTCCCTTTGTGCCCTCGCCTCCGCCAGGTAGGTCCGGCCATTTGCCGTTACCTTGAGTGGAGATCCGTCTCCCAGTGTTCTGTGTATGAGTCCCAGCCCTACATCCTGTTCCCAAGGAGGGGTCCCGGCTCTGTGTTCTGCGTTCCTGTCTCCCAAGACCAAGGCTCTGTGTTCTGCATTCCTGTCTCCCAAGACCAAGGGTCTGTGTTCTGCGTTACTTTCTCACTCGGCCAAGGCTCTGCGTTCCTGTCTCCCTTGACCAAGGCTTTGCGTTCCTGCCTCCCCCAACCAAGTCAAGGCTTTGTATTCTCATTCTGTCCATGTGCCTCATCCAGCCCAGGAGTACCTCGCCCAGCCCAGTGCTGGGGTTCTCTCGTCCCATCCAGGAGTCTCATGTCCAGTCCTGTTGCCACTCCTCATCCTGTAGCCACGTCTTGTCCTAACCTGGATCCGGGGTCCGAGCCCGAGTCCAGACCTAGGTTCCGGGTCCCTGTCCACTCTGTGGCTCGGAGTCCTTGTCTAGGTTCCAAATTCCTAGTTCCTCGTCCAGGTCCCGCTTTCCTAGTCTAGTCCCAGCCCAGGCCCTGTATCCTAGCCTTGTCCAGGGCCTGTGTCCTGTCCAGCACCATTTCTTCCCCACTTCCCTTGCTTGCTTGACACACCTAGTCCTGTTCTTGTTCCTGGTACTTCAGTGTCTGTGTCTTGCATTCAGGTCGGCTCCCAGTGTTATGACAATAGCAGAATTAGAAACCCTCCAGCAGAAAATAAGGGATATTACTAGAGAAAATTACCAAGATCAGGTACAAGCTAATCAGATTGGTTGAAATGCATCCCAGGTAACTCTGGATGCAGTTAAATTTCTGAAGCCCCTTCAAGGTACAACAAATGTGATTATTGACCACATAGACCTCATGTCTCAGGAAATGCAGAAAACTGATATCTGTGCTACATATGCTAGTTGGTTGCCTACCATGATTGGCTCTAATTTATTACAACTTGATGCACATCAAGGAGCAAATTGGGTCTCAGATGAGCATCTAAAAGAATAGGTCAGAGAAAGGGTGCCATTGTGTCATATTAGAAGCCTTACAATAACCAACAGAGTACTCGGTACCTTTGATAAAGGTAAAGGAAGGTATTAAGTTGGAGCAGTATTCCACATTCCCAGGCGTGAAAATAATTCAACCTACCCTTTGAAAAGGGTTCACAATGTTGGCAAATACCACGAGAATATATGGACATCCTTAAGTAACCCAACAACACATGCTATTGTTATGAATGGTACTGGGAAAGGAACAGATCTATCAAGATGCCATCAAGGGGGAGACCACTGGTCTAGTCCAGGAGAAATGACAAAGCAGAAACTTACAAATTGTGGTTTCAGTACTTAAGAAAATTGTTCTTTGTCTATTTCAACTGTGAATAATCAGTCTTTCTGCATTGCTGGAACAGATATATATTATATAGCAACAGTGGCCACAAATTACACCAAGGCCCTTGGAAACTCATAATGTCGCCAGAGGAAATGTGACTTTAGATCTGACCATTGGAGGACAAACTTTACCTCAGCCAGCAGGAGACACAGTAATGAAGGAGAACTTCAAGATCCAACCCACTGATATAGATGAATATCTGAAGTACTATGTTGTTGCTGACTTGCCACCAATTCCTCATTTGACTACAGACTGGACACATGTTGTGGAGGAGGCAAAGGAGATCATCCATCAATGGACTAAACACAGTGAAGTAATTAAAACACATGCTGGTAAGGCAAATGAAATATTGAGTGATCCAGGCTTTTGGAGTAAGTTTTGGAATTGGGGAACAAATGTTCAAATACATCTATCTTGTATATCACCATTTATACATACACTTATATCACCTTTGCAGCGGGTGCTTTTTTTCACCAGCAATGTTAATGTGTTTTTTTTTCTGTTTCAGTTACTGTGGTGGTGGGATAGTCTGTGGGATAGATTCTAGCAGTAACTAGCAGAGACATAGTTGCTGCAGAGGCCCACTATCATGTTTCATGCTATAAGGATTATACCAGAATCAAGAAAAAGGAACCCAAGTACAAAGAGAATGATGATGAAACAGATGGTGATGAATTGTATAAAAGGACTAAAAGGGAAGCCTAAAAAGACCTTTTCAAGTATATTAAAACTGATATCATACCCAACAAGATGATTGTACAAGTCACTTCTTGGGTCACGAAACTTGAATCTTTCATGCTATCTGGTGGAGTTACACTCCTGCAAGATCCTACAAGGAAGCACATTCATAGGATACTGGAATCTGAGCTGGGCAATTCAGTAGCTATATTTCCAGATGACCAAAGAAAATTGTTAATGGTTCCTGAAAATGTATCATAAAGGGACGTTGTCTTGGAAAATCAAACTCTACAGAGGGAACTCAAAGTTTGGAGGGCCAAGGCAACCAATTTCGACAAGATCATAGATCAGACTTCATCACATATCAGGCCCTGTCCACACCAGAAGCATTGCTGAGAAAGACAAATAAAGCTACTTTAGCCACAACCTTGCAGAAAAATGTAGCAGTAGAAGAGTAGCTCCCAGGAAACTCTGCTGCAGTGGTTGATGGAATGAACTTGGTTCAAAGAGTGAAAGGTGATTATGTTACTTTCAGAGATGTTGCCACAACAATTCTGGGTATGGATCTGAGGGAAGGCAGTCAGAGTACCAGAATAGATGTTGTTTTCGACATACAAGGAGAACTCTATCAAGAATAGTGAAGGATCTCTATGGGGTGAAGAGACTGGTCATGAGTTGCAAGGTATCACAGGCACACAGATGGTGAGGGAGTGGAGGAGCTTCCTGACCAAAGTCAGTAACAAAAATGGTCTCATTAGCTTCATAGTCCATGAATGGAGGAAGGCAGAGTACAGAGCAAAGCTACAGGAGAAGATTCTGTATGCAGCTGTGAATGACACATGTTACAGAATCACATCTCAAGACAGTGAGGAGGTGTCAGCTCTTCAGTGTCAACAAGAAGAAGCAGATGGCTGCCTACTTCTCCATGCTGCCCAAGATACCACTCTGTAGTGATCTGCTCAGAAGACACAGATATCTTTATCATGTCTTTAACATTTTGTGACAAGATTGAGGCCCCATTGTCCCAGATGTGTGGCACAAGAACTTGTACAAGGCTTGTAGACATCAGGAAGGTTGCTGCCACTTTTGGCATAGAGGTTTGTAGGGCTCTTATCGGGTTGCACGCATATACAGGATGTGACTCTATAAGCGCTTTTGCAGGCAAAGGGAAGACAAGTGCCTTAAAACTTCTGACCAGCAACAGGGAAACTCAGGACACATTCTTAGAGTTGGGTCAGGAATGGGACCTCTCCCCAGAACTGATGGACAAACTGGAGGCATTTATATGTCTCCTGTATGCCCCAAAAGCATCGACCACCAAGGTCAATGAGCTCAGGTATCAGCTTTTCTGTGCCAAAAAAGGTGAAATTGAAAGACCTCAACTCCCACCATGCAAGGACTGCTTAACAAAACATGCACAGTGAGCCAACTACCAGGCTGGTATATGAAGAGGATGTTTGGAGAAGGACCCACAAGTGCCAAGCCCTGTTGGCAGAGGATGGAAGATGGAGAGAGAAGAGGAAGCTGAAGTTGGTGGTGCACTGGATGGAAGACCAGCCAGCACCCGATGCCATCCTGGATCTACTGGCCTGTAACTGTCCAAAAATTGTTCACTCCAAGATGTATTTGTGTTGCAAATGGCCTCAGGTGTACTGACATGTGTAGACTGGCAGACTGTGAGAACCAGGCATCCACCTCAGAGAGTGTGGAAAGTTCAGATGAAGATGTGGAAGACGTGGAAGACTTGGAAAATTATTATGATTATTAATAGGTTATGAAAATATGGAAAGCAGTCTTTGATTAAATATATTCATTTTACAACCAAATGGGGCCTAGGTTATGGCTGTGTGAAACCCCACATTTGAATTATTGTACTGTAATTCTATATGCTATGACCAAAGCTTAAGATTGTTTTGATTTGATACAACAATATCATGACATTGATAAAACTCCAGAAATCTCTCCAAATGAGGTTTTTAACTTTTTGGTGGTTGGGGTCACATTTTCTGCGGTACTGATGTTAATATGGAATATATACAAAAGGTGATTACTTATTTGAAGTAATAAAGCTACCACTGGTGCAATGTTATCACATATTTTCTAACTCTAGAGATGTATACCTTGCTGAAAATCACTATGAGCTGTGACGAGAGTACACATAGATTAAGATGTTAGCTGTCCTGTGCTGGCACCAGTGGGATCAACAGTTGGTTTGCCACCTGTCTTCAGGAGAGAGAGAGATAAGGAAAACAATGGAGCAGCATTTGGAGATGTTAATGAAGGGACGGGAGAGAGTAACGGAAGGAGAGCTGTCTGGAGCGGCTCCCCCTTTGAACCTTGAACTGTTTGAAGTGATGGACAGGCGATACCCCAGCAGGGGGATAAAAAGGGACAGGTTCGCTAAGGCAGGACACACACGACACCCGAGGTAACGAGACCCTGGAAGTGGTGCGTCTCTCACAAGTCGGTGGGAGTTTTGGAGGGCTTATCGCGGGACCAAGCCATAGACGCACAGGGTGGAAAGGTACGATCGGCGGGAACCTGGTGTGTGTCCGCCCTTGCCTGGGTGCCAGGTTCACCGCAGAGAAACGATCGTATCTGGAAATGGAGGGGTCACAGTCGGTGACCTCAGAAGACATTACAAAGGGCTCGCCTGAAAGCTGACTGCGAAGAATATCGAAGGTCTGTGTGGAAGCCGTTTGAATATTCATTCGCTTTTGCTCTCTCTCTCTTCTCCCCCCCCCCCCCCCCCCCCGCCGCCTGTCCATCGCCACTGCAGTGATTACTGTGAACTGAACTGAACTCAATTGAACTGAACTTTGCATCACTTTGAAACTGGTCATTTACCCCTAGACGACGATAGAGCTGATTGATCCTATTATCCTAGTTCTGTGTACATGTGTGTTTATTCATTGCTAACCTGTTGCATTTAATCCTTACTATTAGAATACTGTGTTGCTTATTTCTTTAATAAAACTTTCTTAGTTCCAGTAATCCAGACTCCAACTGAGTGATCCATTTCTGCTAGTTTGGCAACCCAGTTACGGGGTACGTAACAGAGCATTATTCCCCTCAGATGTTACTGACCAACCCCCCACTGGATCACAGACTAAAATAGTAACTGCCCTGCATTGTAGTGTTGCTTTTAGAGACCCAGCCCCCGGTGATGACGACTGATATCGCGCAAATTGCTATGAGGGACAGGAAGGGTTAATTTCTCTATCAAGGAGGGTAGTCTTTGGACCAGAGGATCCATGGAAGTTGATTTACAACCCAGACAGCGGGAAATTTTCTTGGGGGGGGGTCAGTACTCGCTACCCCATGTATCGTTGGCAGTGAAACCTCCGTTTAAACAAAAAGACCTGGGATCTGGTGTTGGAAAACCAAAGAGGGGTGATTTATTACGGACCTGACACTGGAGTGATAGTGCCTCGGTCACAAGTTGGATGTGAGTTTCACTGACCTGAACCGCAGTTGAGTGAACCTGACAATATTCATCAAGAGGACTCGATGGGCATAACATAAGAATCACATGGTGTTAGTTAAGTCCATAGACCCTCATCAGGTCACCATGAAGCAAAACCCCCAGCTACTGCAGGCAGTACCACTTATCTTCAGAAGCAATGAATGGGATTAAGCCAGTGAATGAAACCTTACTAGTTCTTCAACTAACACAAAGCCAGATTCACCCGTTCCCAAGCCAGGAAAACTGGATAAATTGCGGTTTGTATAGGACTTGAGGGCTATAAATCATACAGTACAGCCCATTTCACCTGTAGTGCCGGGCACCAATGTTATATTGGCCTAAATCCTGTCAGATAGCTGCTGGTACACTGTAATTGATTTGTGTTCAACCTTCTTCTCAATACCCCTGCACGAAGATAGTCTTTACCTATAACGAACAGCAGTGTACATGGACAAGGTTACCCCAAGGCAAAACGGAAAGCCCTGCAGTATGTGCAGTTACAGTCCGTGATAATCTTGCAGAATTATTACTGCCTGATACAGCACGATGTTGCAGTATGAAGGTGATTTGCTATTGGCTTTGCAAACGTTGAGTAACTGTAGAAAGGATTCAGTGACTTTATTAAACCACTTCGCAATTAGAGGCCTCGGGGCATCTCTATCAAAATTGCAGTTCTGCCAGTCTACGGTGACATACCTGGGGTACGTGCTGCATCATGGACCTGCCGACTGGAGTCGGAGCACATAACAGGCTCCCAGGCCGGCTACCAAGAAGCAGATGATGGCCTTTTTGGGCATGACGAAATATTGCAGGCATTAGGTTCTTGAATATAGGCACTATGACACTGACCTGCGAGTCACCAAAACTCAACCATCCCCGGACACCATATCGTGGACAGAGGAGTTGGAGCAAGCTTATGAGGCATTGAAGGGTGCCCTGATACAGGCCCCTACCCTGGGACTGCGAGACCACGGTAAGCCATTCCAGCTGTATGTGAATGAAAAAGGAGGGCTTTGCCAGTGCAGTACTGACCCAGGAGCATGAGGGATTAGGGAGACCTGTGGTATACTAGTCCACACTACTGCTCCCAGTGGATAGAGGAACACCAGGATGTTTGAGGCCAGTGGCAGCTACAGCACTGTGCCTCTGGACCACCCGGACTATACTCACAACGAAATACAAGAGGAAAATCACCTGCTAAATTTGATCATTTGTCACCTGCGGAGGCACTATTTGCTAATCTGCAGATAGACTTTGTGCACACACCTGCTCATTTTACAGGTAAACTAATCAAAGGCTAATCAAAGCCATAGGCTTCACTTGGGAGTATCATGTTCCATATCAGCCCCATTCCTCGGGATTACTGGAAAGAACGGATGAAGTATTAAAAGATCCATTGGCTAAAACATGTCAAGAAACTGGATTGAAGTGGCCGGAGGCCCTTCCCATGGCTTTATATACTCTAAGAAATCAAGTACATCCCAACCTCCTTCAACAAGTGCCGACAGGAAAACTATTGAAATTGTTAAATTTTTGGGTGAAGCCATAAGATTGAATCAGGGTGATTGGCAATTGCATTACCTCAGCCGGGGAAGAGAATACTCATTCCTTTAAAATAGGAGAGCCGCCCATCGAAATCAAAATGGAAATGCCATTCATTTTTTTTTGCAAATATGGCACTCGGACCTCATTTTCAATATGATTCCCTCTAATGGTACTTTATTTGCCTGCAGCTACCGGGCTTATTCCTGGCTGCCCCCGAAACTGGGTAGGGACCTGTTATTTAGCCTATGTGGTTCCCTTTATGCGGCACCTAAAACCCTTAAATTTGTGTCCCAACTTCCAGGTTAAAAGAGCTATCAATGAGGCAGAAAGGTTCTGGATGATTACATTTCCTATGTATGGGACAGGCGGCAGCTCAAGAATTGACAGGAGTGGCCTTAGACCTTGAAAAGATAGTCAATGAAACAATGAGACCTGGAGGAAACTCAGCAGCAGATTAAGGAGATAACTGCTGAGGTAGTAGTCATTAGAACAGTAGCACTGCGAAATAGAATGGCTCTGGACTTCATACTAGCTGAGAAAGGTGGAACCTGTACTATCATAGGACAGGAATGTTGTACCTACATCCCAGATGTCCGAGAACATAACCCATCTGGAGGACCATGTTCAAAAGAGTGTGAAACAAATACATAAGGTAGGAGAAGAATTCCACAACTATAATTCCCCCAGAGGTTGGTGACCTTTGGGAATCTCTTAGGAGGGTGGTGGACAATGGTGGTGCATTATGGATTAATACTAGTATTGATAGTAGTGGTAGTAGCAACTTTTAGATTTATGTGTGCCTTGGTATCCCAGCCCCCGCATGGACCAACAGGGATATTTCCAAAGGGGAAGTTGAAACTCTTTGAACCTGAGTCTGATGAAGATTCTTGTTTAGACATGTGGCCTCTGCCCCAGGTTATGAAGCCCCTTATCAAGAAGATGAGGAGGAATAAAGTTGATCTGATGATCAAAAAAGAAGGAGCTGTAGAAGAAAATTAAGCATGAGGATTAAGGGTCGACAAAACTATAAGGATAGCAGGGTGAGAGGCAGCTGGGGTCTGTCTGTCTACTCATAGTAATTAGCAATACGTCTTGCTAGAAATGAAGAACTGGTATCACACAGATGTGGTAAGTCCTGTTAGCAATGAAGAACTAATAAGGATGTATGTGTGTAAGAAGGAACCCTTGGTCTCAAGACTACAGGACTAATGGCTTGGTTTCTTATAATTTGGGAGAGAGAGAGAGCCTGTGGTATGTCGAATTCCAGGTGAACGAGTAGTCTTTGGGGTACTGCAAGTTTGTGTCTTTACTGATGTTTTGCTGCACGCTTGAGTGCTCAGTGGGGGGGGTGCTGATAATTTTGTGCTGGTGGGGGGTCATCACTTTGCTGCTGCTTATGCATTGGAGGGCTTTAGGGTTCTAATGCTTAACTGTCATTCATTCTTTGGGGCACTCCTCTGTTTTTGTGGATCTTTGCAAAGAAAAGAAATTTCAGGATGTATATTGTATACATTTCCCTGACATTAAATGTATCTTTGAAACCTTTGACCTTTGAAAGTAATGGGGAGATTTCTTTGGCCTTCAAGGCTACAGGACTAATGGTTTGGTTTCTTCTAATTAAGGGGGAACTGATTGTGTATTTGGGGACCTTATGTCTAATTTTGTCTAAGGTATGGAAGCATCCTGAACCTCGTTGATAATATCAAAGCAGGAACTCTTGACCCCTGAAAACTGCTGAGCTGCATGTATTTTCAGGTATAAAAGACCATGCTTGAGCTTGCTTTAGCAGAGTGTCTGAGTGGGCTCTCATGGTCATGTAATAAAATAATTAAACCAAAAACCGGGGTCTGTGTCTTTGTTTAAGTCTAATCAGCGATAGTAAATTTCTCTGACACCCCGGAGTATCCAAATACTTGTATATCCGGTCTCTTAGGATACCTTCCAATAACTTTGTCTGATTCCAATAACTGTCCTACTACTGATGTTAGTTTACCAGCCTATAATTTCCTGGCTTATTCTTAGAGCTGTTCTATCAACGGAACAACATTAACTATCCTCCAATCCTCTGGCACCTCATCAGTTACTAATTCATCAGGGTGATTGATAAGTTCGTGGCCTGCGGTAGAAGGAGATGAGTTATTAACATAGAACATAGAATAGTACAATAACTTCAAACTTTCTGCGTAATCACTCAGAGTTGAACTGCATGTGCATGTAACGAGAGCTGTATAACTCATCTCCTTCTACCTTAGGCCATGAACTTATCAATCACCCATGCTGTGGACACTTTCTGAAGATCCAAGATTTGTATGCTCCATGACCGCTGGACTAAGTGTGTAAATGCAGGAGGGAACTATGTTGAAAAATAAATGGCTGGGTTTTCTAAGATTGACTCCTTCTATCTTAGGCCGCGAACTTATCAATCACCCCTCGTAAGGTGTTTCCCAACACAAACTTCTGTCACCTGTCCTATCTTATTCTCTAATAGGAGATCTAGTACTGCAGTTTTTCTAGCTGGGAATTCTATGTGCTGATTAAGGAATCTTTCCCGAACAGAGTTGACAAACTTTATCCCACCTTGTCTTGTATGGGAGTTCAAGTTAATATGTGGAAAGATAAAATCACCTACTATCACAACCTTGATGTGTCTTGCAACAGTCTGCAAACTCTCTACAAATGTGCTCCTCTAAATACCGCAGACTGTTGGTTGGTCTATGATATAATCCCATTAATGTGAGTGTGGAAATGTAGAGTCCGTAATGGAAACATCTGTAAAGGATTGAGAGTCATTGAATGGCTTATTGTACACAATTTTATTTTTGATTAAAGTATATTTTGAAATATAAAAAATCACATTAATGTGGTTATATCTTTCTTATTCCTCAGTTCACCAGTCTGTCCTGACTGAGCACTGCCATGACATTTTCCATGATTAGTAACACCACATCTCCCCTTTTAATCTCTTCTGCTCTGTCACATCTAAAACAGCAGAACACCAGATCACTGACGGACCCAAATGCAAGACACAGACACTGAAGTACAAGGAACAGGACTTGATTAGAGTAGGGACGTGACCAGAATGCGGACTTCATGGACAGGACCATGATAATAACTAGATGTATTTAAATGGATAATTCCCATATTTCCCATATTTCAAGTTTTTTGGCATTTATCTGGCCCATTGTCCACTATTTAATACGCGATCTGACCCACAGAGGCAAAAAGGTTGCCGACCCCTGTTCTTAAACTTGCATTTACTGGCTTCACTGGCTGAACTTCATCTGGCTCTCTTGATACCTTGGAATTTGGAACTTTTCCATGGATTGATCCACTGATTCAATCGTGGCTCAAAAAATACACCGAATTTTTCAAAGATCTGATCAGGATTTTTATTTTGCTGACCTGTTTAATTCCCAGTCGTGAACCAATCCTATCCTTCCTGCTTACAAATGGACAATGCTTGTGGTTCAACTTTATTGTGTGTGTTGCTTGGATTTTCAGCATCTGCGGGTTTTCTCTTGTTTGTCTTTCAATTAATTTTTTTAGAAGCCACATAGTATTATAATAAATTTCCCAATGTAAATGGATCTTAGCAAACGGGATCCTATTTAGACCATAAAACATTGGAGCAGAATTAGGCCATCTGGCCCATCGAGTCTGCTCCACCATTCAATCATGGCTGATTCTTTTTTTCTGTCTCCTCCTGAACCCCAGTTCCCAGCCTTCTCCCCATAACCTTTGATGGTGTGTCCAGTCAAGAATCCATCGATCTCTGCCTTAAATACACCCAACAACCTGGCCTCCACAGTGTATGTGGCAACAAATTCCACAAATTCACCACCCTTTGACTAAAGCCATGTCTCCACATCTCTGTTTTGAAAGGGCACCCCTCTATCCTGAGACTGTGCCCCCTTGTCCTGGACTCTCCCACCATGGAAAACATCCTTTCCACATCTACTCTGTCTAGGCCTTTCAACATTTGAAAGGTTTCAATGAGATCCCCCCTCATCCTTCTGAATTCCAGCGAGTACAGACCCAGAGCCATCACACATTCCTTGTATGATAACCCTTTCATTTCTGGGATCACCCTTATGAACCTCCTCTGGACCCTCTCCAATGCCAGCACATCTTTTCTAAGATGAGGGGCCCAAAACTGTTCACAATATTCAAAATGAGGCCTCACCAGTGCCTTATAAAGCCTCAGCAACATATCCTTGCTCTTACATTCTAGACCTCTTGAAAAGAACGCTAACATGGCATTTGCCTTCCTCTCCACCAACTCAGCCTGCAAGTTAACCTTCAGGGTGTTCTGCACAAGGACGCATCTCAGATTTTTTTGATTTTCTCCCCATTTAGAAAATAGACCGCACATTTATTTCTACTACCAAAGTGCATGACCATGCATTTTCCAACATTGTATTTCATCTGCCACTTTCTTGTCTATTCTCCTAATCTGTCTAAATTCTTCTGCATCCTACCTGTTTCCTCAACACTACCTGCCCCTCCACCAATCTTCATATCATCTGCAAACTTGGCAACAAAGCCATCTATTCCATCATCTAAATCATTTATATACAGCACAAAAAGAAGTGGTCCCAACACCAACCCCTGTGGAAAACCACTGGTCACTGGCAGCCAACCAGAAAAGGATCCTTTTCTTCCCACTCGCTGCCCACAATGTCTGTGGCAACATTTAATTAATCCCATCTGCCGCACATAATCCATATTCCTCCACTCCTCTCATTTAAATAGCTTAGTTTAAAGAGTGGATGAGAACTGGGCGCCAGTTATAAGGTGTGGGAGCCAAGGCCACACTGAGTGGGTAGGGAATGTGAAAACTGGGAAACAGGGTTCTGGTGAGTTGAACAAACATCATCAGGTGAACCAGATGCCAAACCATTAGATGCCAGATTCTTAGAGTTTTACTGTATATGAATAAAATTTCATTCTTGCAATATTGTAACACTCTTCCTCTGGAACCCCGAGGGTAGAGCTTCCAGTGCCATACCATAGAACCAATGCTAACACTCCTAGGTAGTACTGCTCTGTGTCAGATCTACACTCCATGTTGTCAGGTACAGTGGATGACTGGAATCACTATTGGTCCAGGTTAGATGTGTCTAATCTCCACCTTAAACATTAGACCAGTATGTTTGGTTTGGTAGAAGTATTTGGTAATTAAGATTAAAACTTTGTGCTGAAAAGCCAGCTTTCAAATGTTGGTATCTTATTGACACCATCCATGTGTGCCCTCATGGAATGTAGAACAAACCCTTTGGCCCACAATGTCTGTAGCCAAGTTTATTTAATCCCGTCTGCCACACATGATCCATATTCCTCCATTCTTCTCATTTAAATAATCTGTCCTTTCATTAAAGTTTTTTTGATATGTTTTAGTCCTGCTGAATGCAACCGAACTGGAAGAAGGAAATGAGCTGGTGGATACAGAGAGTTTCTATTTTGTAGATGAGAGTGGATCTCGAACTCATTTGCTCAGGTCCAGTCCTGAAGGTATGTAGTATACATGTTTGGAGCCCTGTGGTTTCCAGCCTCCCTTGTTATATACTTTAGAGTGGAAAATGGGAAGATAATAATGTGAAATGGAATTGTTTCCCTGAGGCTCTTTTGAACTAGGTCATTGACCTTATCTGAACTGGAAAGCAAGGAAGGACGTACTAGAAAGCGAGTCTTTAATTTGTTTATCTAGCAATAATGAAAAAAAATCCTCTGAGCATTTGAATTAATAAAGGTGATGAGTTTTATTTTCTCTGCTTGACATTTAATTGCTTCAGTGGAGACAATTCCCTTCAGTTTTCTGAAGCACCATCTCTATAGTAATGTATCACCACTGCTGTCTTTAGCCAGCTTCTCTGCTTGTTTTGGCTTACTAATGCCACAAGGGTATTTAATCTCAGCACTGCATTCCCAGTACTCTCAGTGATCCTATTTATGTTGCAGAAGTGGTTTCATAATATGGTGCAGCTGTCTACATTTCAGACATACTGCTTAAATCAAGGCTCCAATTCAGTGACCTACAATCACAGGACTTTACGTCCATAAAAACAGCATGGTAGTAGTTAAGATTGTGACAACAACTACTGAGCTATTTCTATTCTCTATTCCACGTTTTCCCTCCAATCCCTCAAAAAAAAGTGAGTGAAATTGATCTCAATAATAAGCTTTTATTTTGAATACTTAAGTCTTAATACTTAATACTTAACTGCAAATGTGTGGACTTGCGATACAGGTGGTGAGGATGTATTTGGTGTTGATGTCAGTGCACCCCCAGTAAAGAAGTTTGGAGTATATACAGATCACAGCATCACTCAGTGGTCTTCTTCGAAGCTCCATGCTCTAGCTAAAGAATTCCTTATATACATATGGTTGAACATGTGTTAGAGAAAAGGGAGAACCTTGTAGAAGCTAAGACCTGGTAAGTGAACAGAGAGATTAATGCTGGGATAAGAGGCGAGGAAATAAGTGGATGGACATTCACTTCCAGGCTGATGAGAGAGATAGTTCTTTACTGCAGGTTTAGATAAGCTAAGACGTCGCTTTAGAGCTGCTCACTCCCAACTACATATTCCAACCATTGATCACAACCTATGGACTCACTTTCAAGGATTCTTCATCTCATGTTCTTGATATTTATTGCTTATTTATTATTATTTATTTTTGTATATTCAGCTTTTTGTTTTTTGCACATTGATTGAACACCCAAGTTGGTGTGGCCTTTCATTGATTCTATAATGGATTTCTTGAGTATGCCCACAAGAAAATGAATCTCAGGGTTGTATATGGTGACATATATGTACTTCGATAATAAACTTGAACTTTGATCAGGTCAAGCTAACTATGCTAATGGTGACTCTGACAATGAATTTTTAAGTGTGTGGCTTTTTCCAGGTTTTGGTTGCTGATATTTATACAGTCTCACCATTTAAATCTCACTGCTGCTGGTCATGCTTTTTGATCAGAGAGCTGGCTACATTCCCATTCAAAGGCTAGCAGGTAGAGAAACGTGGCTGTTTGAGGATTGCAGACACCTCCATTTTGCAAGGACTCATTTATTGAATTTGCGTCACTTCATCCACTTATTTCAGACATACTGCTTAAATCAAGGCTCCAATTCAGTGACCTACAATCACAGGACTTTACGTCCATAAAAACAGCATGGTAGTAGTTAAGATTGTGACAACAACTACTGAGCTATTTCTATTCTCTATTCCACGTTTTCCCTCCAATCCCTCAAAAAAAAGTGAGTGAAATTGATCTCAATAATAAGCTTTTATTTTGAATACTTAAGTCTTAATACTTAATACTTAACTGCAAATGTGTGGACTTGCGATACAGGTGGTGAGGATGTATTTGGTGTTGATAAGCAGTATGTCTGAAACTGAGAGGAATTTTACAACATTGTGTCCAGTTAGAGCAGGGGTTCCCAACCTTCTTTTATGCCATAGACCAACACCATTAAGCAAGGAGTCCATGGGTCCCAGGTTGGGAATCCCTGAGAGCATAAGCACAAGCAGCAAATCACACTTTATAACTCTAATGATTTTTTTCCTTCCTTTCTTGAATAATTGGATTATGTGTGTACTTTTACAACCTGCTGGAACAGCAGTGAAATCCAAGGAATTCTGGTAGATACAAATGGCATTTCCACTGTCTCTGCATTTACTTCCTTCAGGACTGCTGTATCCTTTCATCATGTGTTAAGTTGGGTTTCTTTAACTTATTTTTACATCTACATGGATGCTTTAAGTAGCTCCAAGCCCACTTTTATTGTACTTACATCAACATTCTGAATTACTTTGAATAAAGTGCAAAGTAAATTTATTACCATAGTGCATATGTCACCATATTCAACATTGAGATTCATTTTCTTGTGAACATTCACAGTAAATACAAAGAAACAATTTAAAAACAAGCACGATAAGTATCAAGAACATGAGAAAAATAGTCCTTGAAAGTGAGTCCATAAGGTGTGGGAACATTATTGGGGTGAGTAAAGTTCAAGAGCTTGATGGCTGAGGGTAATAACTGTTCCTGAACCTGGTACCATGGGTCCTGAGGCTCCTGTAGTTCTTACCTGATGGAAGCAGTGAAAAGAGAGCATGGTCTGGTGGGGGTTTCTGATAATGGATGCCACTTTCCAGTGACTGCACTCCGTGTACATGTAGTCAATGGTGGGGAGGGCTTTACCCATGATGGACTGCACTGTATCCAATATTTTTTGTAGGTTTTTCCATTTAAGGGCATTGGTGGTTTCACACCAGGCTGTGATGCGACCAGTTGATATATCCTCCACTGCACATCTATAGAAGTTTGTTAAAGATTTAGATGTCATGCCAAATCCACACAATCTTCTAACAAAGTAGAGGTGTTCTGTGCTTTCTTTGTAAAGGTACTTACATGCTGGACTCAGGACAAGTCTTCTGAAGTGATAACACCAAGGAATTTAAAGTTGCTGACCCTCTCCACCTCCAACCTCCTGATGAGGACTGGCTTATGGACCTCCAGTTTCTTCCTCCTGAAGGTAATAATCAGCTCCTAGTCTTGCTGTGATTGACTGAAAGGTTGTTGTCATGGCATCACTCAGCCAAACTTTCAATCTCCCTCCTATATGCTGATTCAGCCAACAACAGTGGTGTCATCAGCAAATTTAAATATGGCATTGGAGCTGTGCTGAGCTTCACAGTCATAAGTGTAAAGCAAATAGGGCAAGGGGCTACGTTCACAGGCTTGTGGTGCACCTGTGCTGATGGAGATTGTGGAGGAGATGTTGTTGACCATTAATCAATGGCACTAGGTTAGGAAACTCACTATGCAACTCTTAATTAATCTAAGCTTACACTTTATTGTCTCTGCACAAACAACAATGTAACTATGTTGACCCCGGGCCAACAACTTAGAACATGAATTCTACTGTTCCCTCTAACAATACTCACTCAGACCACTTCTCCAATTTATAACACTGAAATAGGGGACCTTTGTTGGCCAGACAATCCGTCATTTCTTCTCCTGGCCCCTGGCATAGGGGTTCTTTCTCACGATGGTGAATCTTCAAAGTTGCCACTACTTTGCATTAAAAGCCTTCGTTTTTATATTCATTTCTTACTAGTTCAAATGGTGCATTTCAGTGCCATTGGCTGAGTTATCCGACTGACCTATAATACCTTCCCATTGGATGTAATCCAAGGGCTACACAACTTCATGCCTTGGGTGACTTCTTTTGTTCTCTTCGACTCTGATTCAAATCAGGTCACTCAGACACTGATCCAAGATAACGAGATTACTTCTGCAAACCTGTCATTGTACACAATATACAGCTTATCTTTGAATGATTTCTGGTTTAGCAATCCATAGCAGAAAATCCTTGTGTCCACATTCAATTGCTCTAATTAGATTATCCCAGAGCAAGAATCAGTTCTCAAACAGTTCACAAGATGGAGGTTACAGAGCAGTTTCACAAAATGGCAGCCTCCATTCTTTCCAGCACATGGCAAGAACAAAGACAATTGGTTTGTCTACTTACACTGTCCTTGACTAATTAGAGTTTGATGTTTTCTTCCATATTTTAATTCATCCATGGCCAACAATGTTGTTGCCAGTCCGAACTGACCGGGGTCCGCAAGTGAAGAAATCAAGGATCCAATTGCATAAGGCAGTACTAAGACCTAGGTCTTGGAGCTCATTAATTAGTTATGAGTGATGATAGCATTGAATGCTGAGCTGTGGTCAATGAAGAGCATCCTGGTGTATGCATCTTCACTGTCCAGATGTTCCAGGGTTAAATGAAGAGTGAATTAAATGGCATTTGCTGTTGAGCTGTTGTGACGGTAGGCAAATTGGAGCAGGTCCAAGTCACTCCTTAGGCAAGAGTTGATATATTTCATCAGAGACCTCTCAAAGCACTTCATCATAGTGGATGTAAGTGCTACTGGACAGTAGTCATTAAGGCAGGTTACCACATTTTTCTTGGGATCTGTATAATTGAAGTCTGCTTGAGGCAGGTGGGTGCCTCAGACTACCGAAGCAACAGGATAAAGATATCGGTGAACACTCCAGCCAGTTGATCAGCACAACTCTTTTGCACTCGGCCAGGTACCCCATCTGGGCTGGATGGTTTCCATATGTTCACCCTACTGAAGGATGCTTTCACATTGGCCTCAGATACTGAAATCATAGGGTCTTCTGGGGCTGTGCGAGTTTGTGAAGGTGCCTCCATGTTTTGACATACAAAGCGAGCATTGAGCTCGTCTGAGAGTGAAACTCTGATGTCACTTACAGCAGGTCCGAAAAAAGACATATTTTATAATAAAGGAAGCAAGGATGGAACTTAGTACAAACCACTGAAGAAATGCTTGAGATGCAAACCCTGCATTTTCCACAGTATTGATAGATCTGAAAGGAGCCTTTCGTTTCTTCAAAATTATCCAAACCCTGGGCCAGTTGGTAGTTTACAGCAATTGAGATTTACTACAATTTAACATGTATTGAAATATTAACTTAGAACACTGCTTTTTATCTGTCTGATAAATCGTCATAGTCATACTTTATTGATCCCGGGGGAAATTGGTTTTTGTTACAGTTGCACCATAAATAATAAATAGTAATAGAACCATAAATAGTTAAATAGTAATATGTAAATTGTGCCAGTAAATTATGAAATAAGTCCAGGACCAGCCTATCGGCTCAGGGTGTCTAACCCTCCAAGGGAGGAGTTGTAAAGTTTGTTGGCCACAGGCAGGAATGACTTCCTATGATGCTCAGTGCTGCATCTCGGTGGAATGAGTCTCTGGCTGAATGTACTCCTGTGCCCACCCAGTACATTATGTAGTGGATGGGAGACATTGACCAAGATGGCATGCAACTTAGACAGCATCCTCTTTTCAGACACCACCATGAGAGAGTCCAGTTCCATCCCCACAACATCACTGGCCTTACGAATGAGTTTGTTGATTCTGTTGGTGTCTGCTACCCTCAGCCTGCTGCCCCAGCACACAACAGCAAACATGATAGCACTGGCCACCACAGACTCATAGAACATCCTCAGCATCGTCCAGCAGATGTTAAAGGACCTCAGTCTCCTCAGAAAATAGAGACGGCTCTGACCCTTCTTGTAGACAGCCTCAGTGTTCTTTCACCAGTGCAGTTTATTGTCAATTCGTATCCCCAGGTATTTGTAGTCCCCCACCATGTCCACACTGACCCCCTGGATGGAAACAGGGGTCACCGGTACCTTAGCTCTCCTCAGGTCTACCACCAGCTCCTTAGTCTTTTTCACATTAAGCTGCAGATAATTCTGCTCACACCATGTGACAAAGTTTCCTACTGTAGCCCTGTACTCAGCCTCATCTCCCTTGCTGATGCATCCAACTATGGCAGAGTCATCCGAAAACTTCTGAAGATGACAAGACTCCATGCAGTATTTGAAGTCCGAGGTGTAAATGGTGAAGAGAAAGGGAGACAAGACAGTCCCCTGTGGAGCCCCAGTGTTGCTGATCACTCTGTCGGACACACAGTGTTGCAAGCACACGTACTGTGGTCTGCCAGTCAGATAATCAAGAATCCATGACACCAGGAAAGCATTCACCTGCATCGCTGTCAGCTTCTCCCCCAGCAGAGCAGGGCGGATGGTGTTGAACGCACTGGAGAAGTCAAAAAACATGACCCTCACAGTGCTCGCTGGCTTGTCCAGGTGGGCATAGACACGGTTCAGCAGGTAGACGATGGCATCCTCAACTCCTAGTCGGGGCTGGTAGGTGAACTGGAGGGGATCTAAGTGTGGCCTGACCATAGGCCGGAGCAGCTCCAGAACAAGTCTCTCCAGGGTCTTCATGATGTGGGAGGTCAGTGCCACCGGTCTGTAGTCATTGAGGCCACTGGGGCGCGGCGCCTTCGGCACAGGGACGAGGCAGGACGTCTTCCACAGTACAGGAACCCTCCGGAGCCTCAGGCTCAGGTTGAAGACATGGCGAAGTACTCCACATAGCTGAGGGGCACAGGCTTTGAGCACCCTGGTAGTGACACCATCTGGTCCTGCAGCCTTGCTTGGGTTGAGACGTTTCAGCTGTCTTCTCACCTGTTCAGCTGTGAAGCCCACCATGGTGGTTTCGTGTGGGGAAGGGGTATAGTCATGAGAGCAGGGTGGGGGACTGTGAGGAGGGGTAGGAGGGGAGAGTGGAATATGTGTTGGGGGCCGACAACAGATGGCTCATGTGTGGGATGGGCAGGGGTCACAATGTCAAATCTGTTAAAGAACAGGTTAAGTTCGTTGGCCCTGTCCACACTGCCTTCAGCTCCTCTGTTGCTAGTTTGCTGGAACCCAGTGATGGTCCTCATCCCACTCCAGACCTCTCTCATGTTGTTCTGCTGGAGTTTCCACTCAAGCTTCCTCCTGTACCTGTCTTTAGCCTCCCTGATCCTGGCTTTCAGGTCCCTCTCTATTGCCCTCAGCTCCTCCCTATTTCCATCTCTAAACGCCCTCTTTTCAGCATTCAGGATGTCCTTAATGTCCTTTGTCACCCATGACTTGTTATTTGAATAACAAAGAACAGTTCTTGTCGGAACATTGCAGTCCACACAGAAGTTGATGTAACCAGTGATGCGCTCTGTGAGCCCATCAATATCCTCTCCATGTGGCTCACAGAGTGCCTGCCAGTCTGTCACCTCAAAACAACCCTGGAGCGCCTCATAAGCCTCCTCCGACCATTTCCTCACTGTCCTCGAGGTTGCAGGTTTACTCTTCACCAGAGGCACGTAGCAGGGTTTTAGATGCACCAGGTTGTGATCTGACCTTCCCAATGGGGGGAGGGGAGAGGAGCTGTATGCATCCTTAATGTTAACATACATCAAATCCAGAGTCCTCTCCCCTCTGGTTGTACAGCTCACATACTGCGTGAAGTTGGGCAGTGTTCTAGCCATGGTAACATGGTTGAAGTCACCCGAGATGGTAATGAGGGCACTCGGGTGCTGGGTTTGTAATCTGGCTATGACGGTGTAAATTTAATTTTCTAATATATTAAAAGCAACTTTGAAGACTTGAATTAATATACACCCAATGGCCACTTCATTAGGCATCTCCTGAACTTATAAAGTGACCATTGAGTGTATGTTCAAGGTCTTTTACTGATGTAGCCCATCCACTTCAAAATTCGACATGTGCATTCAGAGATGCTCTCCTGCAGACCGTTGTTGTCATGCGTGGTTGTTTGAGTTCTTGTCATCTTTCTGTCAGCTTGAACTAGTCTGGCCATTCTCCTCTGACCTCTCTCATTAACAAGGCATTTTCAGCCACAGAACTGGTGCTCACTAAACTATTTTTGTTTTCCCACCATATTCTGTAAACTACAGAGACTGTTGTGTGTGAAAATTCCAGGAGATCAGCAGTTTCCGAGACACTCAAAATACTTGTCAGTCTGGCACCAACAATCAGCCAAAATCACTCATTTCTTCCCTGTTCTGATGTTTGGTCTGAACAACAACCAACCTCTCTCTGCATCTTGTTTTACAGCAGTTGGCACCCAGTTTAATGGTGCATTACTGCCACTTTCTGCTCGGGAGCGTGCAATAGACTTACATTCTAAATCCCTTCACCCAATCACACACCCACACATACCCTACCCTACACTTTATCCTCCCATCTTTGGCCATCCTAGTACCCTATTCCTGCTTATCCGTCATATCCTATAAAAAAAACCCTGTACCCCTTAAGAAAGCTAAAAAATACCCTAACCTGTGCTCTCTCACCCATGCCTAGCAACCCTTTTAATGTGAATTCCTGTACTCCCAGATCCCTTAGTTTAATTCTCATCATCTCTCTCTGTATCCCATACTTCTTGCAACTCAGAACTACATGTTCTACTGACTCCTCTTCCTGACGTTCCTCACACAATCCTGTCTGGTGTTTCCCTATCATTTTCAATGTTTTGTTTAATGCACAGTGCCCCAGCCTTAACCTAGTCCACACAATTTCCTCTCTTCTGTTTCCACTACCTACCCTAGTACCTGCAACACTTCTTTGTATTTGATATAAATGCCTCTCTTTCCCCTCCCTGCCCCATCTTTCTTGCCACATTTGGTTGATTTTTTTCCCCAGATTACACACTTAACCTCTGCTTTACTGATACTAATGTGCATTTCCACATTTTCTTTCTTTAACGCTCTCTTTGCCAACTCATCCACCCTCTCATTCCCCTTCACCTCTACATGTGCTGGAACCCATAGAAATTTTACCTGACCTCCCTGATTTGCAATTCTTGTGACTAACTGAAGGACTTCATAAAGTACATCTTGCCGACTGTTTGAGTGAAAAGACTTTAAACTTTCTAGAACTGAGGATGAATCTGAGCATATCAACGCTTTGACTTGTCTAGCTTTCTCCATCCATTGCAACGCAACCAACACTGCCAGTATCTCCACTGTATACACCCCTAACTTATGAGATGTTCTTCTGCTGATTCCAATTTTTTTTTTGCTGGTATAGCCACCCCAAACCCCGTCACTCCTGTTTCAGGTTCCTTAGCACCATCCGTATAAATCTGAGTATAATCACTATACTTTTCCATCACATGACAGTTAAATGCATTTACCAAATCAGTTTCATATTTTCCTTTCCTTTTTACCTCTAACAAATGCCAGTCTATGTCAGGCCATACAAGCTTCCATGGAGCTACAACCGGATAAACTACTGAAGGACTTATACTTAGATCAAACACTCCACATTCTTTAGCAATATCATTCCCTACCCGACTAAAGTTATCCCTCTGAAACCTCCCATTTTCCTAGCACTCCTGCAACACTCCTTTAGCAGGGTGAGAATCATTGTGCCCCTGCAAGTTAGCCCAGTAGATTGCCATTAATTGCGTCCTTTTTAGTTCCAAAGGCATTATTCCCATTTCTACCTGTAGGGCTGACACTGGTGATGTTTTAAAAGCCCCACTGCACACTCTCAAAGCCTGAGCCTGAATCACATCCAGTTTCCTTGTAAGAGACCTAGCTGCTGATCCATATACTATTTTTCCATAATCCAATACAGATCTTACTAAAGCCACATACATTCTCTTCAAAGCTGAACAACTTGCTCCCCATTCCCTACCAGTCAAACATCTCATCACATGTATTACTTTTTTACAGTTCTCCTCCACTTTCCTGATATGGTCTGTCCATGTTAATCGTGAATCAAATATAACTCCCAGAAATTTAAATGATCCAACCCTTTCTAATTCAATCCCTTACATTCTTAACTTCTTCCCTACCTCAATTCTTTTCCTGGTGAAAAATACAGCTTGAGTTTTTTCTACTGAAAATCTACATCCCCAATCATAAACAATAGGAATTCTGCAGATGCTGGAAATTCAAGCAACACACATCAAAGTTGCTGGTGAACGCAGCAGGCCAGGCAGCATCCCCAATCATAACCCCACTCCACCACTTCATCAATTGCTCCTTGTAGTTTCCTGATTATATGCTCCATGTTCCTGCCTCTTTTCCACAAAGCTCTATCATCCACAAACAGTGACCTACCTATATCCACTGGTACCTTTGTGCAGACATTGATCATAATGATGAAAAGTAATGGGCTAATCACACTACCCTGAGGTGTGCCATTTCCCACTATGTACTGTTTTGATCATTCTGATCCAATCCGAACTTGAATTTTTTGACCAAACAAAAAATCTTTAATCCAATTAAAAAGTCTCCCACCAACCCCCATCTTGTGCAATTTAATTAATAATCCTCCCTTCCACATCATATCATAGGCTTTTTCAATGTCAAAAAGCACTGCAACTACTGATTCTTTATTTGCCTGAGCCTTTCTTATTTCAGTCTCTAACCTTATCAATGAGTCCATGGAATTCCTTCCCTTCCTAAAACCACTCTGATAACTTGCCAGCATTCCCCTCTTCTCAAGCTCATACGATAACCTTTCTGTTATCATCCTTTCCATTATCTTACATATATTTGATGTTAATGCAATTGGTCTGTAGCTAATGGGTTTAGACAGATCCTTGCCAGGTTTCCTTATTGGAATTACTACTGCTGCTTTCCATGTACTTGGTAATCTTCCCTCCTCCCACACTCTGTTATAAAAATGCAGCAACTTCAAGAGCGCTCCTTCTCCTAGATTTTTTAGCATAACATAGCATATCAGATCTTTCCCTGGGGAGGTTGGTCTCAATCTCTTTATTGCTCTCACCATTTCTGCCAACATAAATGGATCATCAATTATATCATCTGTTTCTTCCCTCCTGTTTAACACACCTGGGTGTTGACTCATTGTTCTTTACCTTCTCCTTCTCACTTCTTCAGACAAATTTTCTGAACTGTGCATCTGTACAAACGACTTGGCCATGATCTCAGCCTTATCCCTACTGGAGACTGCTGTTTCCTCCTCAGATATCATTACTGGATATTCCCATTCCCTTCTGTCTCCTCCCATCCTATTAATCATTCCCCATACCTGTCCCACAGGTGTTGTTCTTCCTATTTTGTTGCAAAAACTCCTTTAACTTTCCCTTTTAGCTTGACGTATAGTTCTTCTCACCACTCCCTGTGCCTTCTTATATTGAATCAAATACTGCATATTATGGGTTCTTTTAACTAGCCTGAATGCTCTATTTCTGTTTTCTTTTACAGCCTGACACCATGGTACCAGTTTTCTATTCATCCTATTTTTACTCCTGGGTATAGATCCTTCTGCTGCCATGATAATTGCTGAAGTCACCTGACCGTTTAATTCATCTATATTTCCAGAAATATCAATCTTTGTCAATGCCTCTTCACTCAACTTCTGGAACTTACCCCAATCAGCTTTTCCAAGCACCCACTTTGGGGTTCCACCACCTGGTCTTACTTCAACTCTTTCACCCACTGAACATAAAACTGGGTAGTGATCACTGCCTACTGTTGAAGCAGTCCAAACTCCCCAGTTACTAATGCCAGCCAAAGTATTAGACACTAACGTAATATCTAACACTGACTCAGTTCCTGTTGTTATATCTATCCTTGTGCCGCTACCATCATTCATACACACCAAATCCCTTTCTTCCATCAAATCTTCAATTACCTTTCCATTTGAATCTGTAATCTGATCCCCCCATATTGTGCTATGAGCATTGAAATCTGCACACCACACTAATTTATGTCTGTTTTGTCCTTGTATCCTTGATAGGTTGTCCAAATCTAACCTTTTACATGGATTGTAGTAGTTAATTATAACCACTCTCTCCCACACTTCCACCACTATGTATTCCTGATCATCTCCTTTTTCCAGTACCCTATATGGTATACCTTGTTTGATTAACGTAGCACAACCCCCTCCTCCCCCTAGATTTCTATCTTTCCTTATCATTGTATACCCATGTACCACAAAGTCTAAAGTTGATTTCAACCAAGTTTCCTGAATACACACTACATCCGGTTTTACAACCATTTCTTTAATAAAGTGCTTAATTCCTGGCTGTTGGCCATTAAGCTCCTTGCATTCCATTGCAAAAGAATCACCATGATTAGTATTAACCAACCCATGACACTTTCTGGCTTGACTGATTAGTGAGGTTCTCCCTCACTTCTTCCTATGTCAGTCCTACTAACCCTAAATGGTTTACTGCTGCTTTGACCACCAGCTGAATTTTGTCACTTCTTGACTTTACCTCAGCCGTACTATTAATCACTTCTGCAATGAATGTTACTAGAGCCTTTTTGTCCACATAAATCCTGTCTTTTGTTCTTCATTGCAGCTCTCACATCCCTATTGCTCCCTGTTCATTAGAAGCATTATTCTGTTCTCTTGACATTCTTACAGCTTCTGCATAAGTGATCTTTCTTTTCACTCTTATTTCTTGAATTTTAGTCTCCCGTCTCACAACCTCACACCCACTATATGCAACATTATGAGCTCCTCCACAATTACAGCATTTTGGTTGAACTCCTGTTCCGCACTTTCCATATTCATGATCACCCCCATATCTAGCACATCTCCTCTGCCTTTTACAGTTTTTAGCTATGTGTCCAAACCTTTGACAATTATAGCACCTCAGTGGCTTTGGCACATACACCCTCACTGGGTAACTCATGAAACCCAGGAACACCTTCCTTAGCAGTCATTCTTCTTCAAATTCAATCAATACTGTTTCACTTTCCTTTTTCACTCCCTCCTTTGTTTTCAGTCTTTGAACATTCATTACTTTTCCTCCTTTGACATTCCTCTTTAATTCCTCCATATTTATACTCATTGGTAGCCCCGTGATCACTCCTTTACGACCACCGTTTCATGTTCCCACCCTCCCTGTGTATTCCACCTTGCATCTCTTTTAGCTTGAGTGCTTTCTCAAGTTGTTCCTCATTCGCACATCTTATCTATAGGTTGCCATCATTAAGGACTTTTGCAAATACTATCTTATTTGCCAAAGTTGTTCTTAGCACAAATGGGTTAATTTTCTTCACGTGTCACTGAGCCTTCTCATTAAACCTAATTATGACAACACTTTCTCTCTGAACTTGTTCACCTTCCTCACTTTCTCCACTGTCATTTTTTATTCTTTTATTCCCTTTGTCTCAGGTTTCATTCATCCGTCCCCTCACTACCTCCTCATTCTCTTTATTTCTCCCTTCACAATAATCCATTTCTCCCCAGCTGCCTACCTCTGATCCCAAATCCCTATCCTGCTCCTTCTCCACTCTCTTTCCTTCAATACCCCCCTCACCTTGTCTGCCATTAACGGACCAGCGTGACCCCTTCCCAGCAATTCCTGCTTCTTCCCCCCTCTCTTTCCCTCAACAAGTTCCAAACCACATTCACACATGCGCCCACTCCGAAATAAGCCTCTTCAGCCAGCCACTCCAGCCAAGCTCAGTCACCCCCAGCCACCAGTAGCCAACAACCAACCTTCTTCTTCTTCTATTTCCTGCAGTTTAGACGTGTCTAGGCATATTACTGCCCTCCGCAGGATGTATAATATAACCATATAACAACTACAGCACGGAAACAGGCCATCTCGGCCCTTCTAGTCCGTGCCAAATGCTTACTCTCACCTAGTCCCATCTACCTGCACTCAGCCCATAACCCTCCATTCCTTTCCTGTCCATATACCTATCCAATTTTTTTTAAATGACAAAATCGAACCTGTCTCTACCACTTCTACTGGAAGCTCATTCCACACAGCTACCACTCTCTGAGTTAAGAAGTTCCCCCTCATGTTACCCCTAAATTTTTGCCCTTTAACTCTCAACTCATGTCCTCTTGTTTGAATCTCCCCCACTCTCAATGGAAAAAGCCTACCCACGTCAACTCTATCTATCCCCCTCATAATTTTAAATACCTCTATCAAGTCCCCCCTCAACCTTCTACGCTCCAAAGAATAACGACTTAACTTGTTCAACCTTTCTCTGTAACTTAGGTGATGAAACCCAGGTAACATTCTAGTAAATCTCCTCTGTTTTCTCTGTATTTTGTTGACATCCTTCCTATAACTCAGTGACCAGAACTGTACACAATACTCCAAATTTGGCCTCACCAATGCCTTGTACAATTTTAACATTACATCCCAACTCCTATACTCAATGCTCTGGTTTATAAAGGCCAGCATACCAAAAACTTTCTTCACCACCCTATCCACATGAGATTCCACCTTCAGGGAACTATGCACCATTATTCCTAGATCCCTCTGTTCTACTGCATTCCTCAATGCCTTACCATTTACCATGTATGTCCTATTTTGATTAGTCCTACCAAAATATAGCACCTCACACTTATCAGCATTAAACTCCATCTGCCATCTTTCAGCCCACTCTTCTAACTGGCCTAAATCTCTCTGCAAGCTTTGAAAACCTACTTTATTATCCACAACGCCACCTATCTTAGTATCATCTGCATACTTACTAATCCAATTTACCACCCCAACATCCAGATCATTAATATATATGACAAACAACATTGGACCCAGTACAGATCCCTGAGGCACACCACTATTCACCAGCCTCCAACCTGACAAACAGTTCTCCCATCCAGCCACTGTTGAATCCATTTTACTACTTCAATATTAATACCTAGTTATTGAACCTTCCTAACTAGCCTTCCGTGTGGAACCTTGTCAAAGGCCTTACTGAAGGCCATATAGACAACATCCACTGCTTTACCCTTGTCAATTTTTCTAGTAACCCCTTCAAAAAATTCAATAAGATTTGTCAAACATGACTTTCCAAGCACAAATCCATGTTGACTGTTCCTAATCAGACCCTGTCTATCCAGATAATTATACATACCATTTGTAAGAATACTTTCCATCAATTTACCCACCACTGACGTCAAACTCACAGGTCAATATTTGATAGGTTTACTCTTAGAACCCTTTTTAAACAATGGAACCACATGAGCAATACGCCAATCTTCCGGCACCATCCCTGTTTCCAATGACATTTGAAATATTTCTGTCAGAGCCCCTGCTATTTCTACACGAACTTCTCTGAAGGTCCTAGGGAATATCCTGTCAGGACCCGGAGACTTATCCACTTTTATATTCCTTAAAAGTGCCAGTACTTCCTCTTCTTTCATCATCATAGTTTCCATAACTACCCTACTTGTTTCCCTTACCTTACACAATTCAATATCCTTCTCCTTAGTGAATAGCGAAGAAAAGAAATTGTTTAAAATTTCCCCCATCTCTTTTGGCTCCGCTCATAGCTTTCCACTCTGATTCTCTAAGGGACCAATTTTATCCCTCACTATCCTTTTGCTATTAATATGACTGTAGAAAGCCTTTGGATTTATTTTCACCTTACTTGCCAAAGCAACCACATATCTTCTTTTAGTTTTTCTAATTTCTTTCTTAAGATTCTTTTTACATTCTTTATATTCCTCGAGCATCTCATTTACTCCAAGCTGCCTATATTTATTGCAGATCTCTCCCTTTTCCCAAACCAAGTTTCCAATATCCCCCCGGTCAAAATTTCTGTTACTGTGAATAGCTAAGCGAGTAAAAGGTGAACTGATTTCCAAAAGGCATAAAGTTAAAGATGACAATATTTCTTTAATAATTTAAGCAAGGAAACTTTTTTATTTCTATCTTTTACAGTTTCAAAATAACAAAAAAGGAAAAGGGCCCGAAGCAAAAGTTTGGGCACCCTGCATGGCAGTACTTAGTAACATCCCCTTTGCAAGTATCACAGCTTGTAAACGCTTTCCGTAGCCAGCCAAGAGTCTTCCAATTCTTGTTTGGGGGATTTTCACCCATTCTTCCTTGCAAAAGACTTCTCGCTCTGTGAGATTCTTGGGCCGTCTTGCATGCACTGCTCTTTTGAGGTCCATCCACAGATTCTCAATGATGTTTAGGTTGGGGGACTGTGAGGGCCATGGCAAAACCTTCAGCTTGTGCCTCTTGAGGTAGTCCATTGTGGATTTTGAGGTGTGTTTAGGTTCATTATTCTGTTATAGAAGCCATCCTCTTTTTATCTTTGGCTTTTTTACAGACGGTGTGATGTTTGCTTCCAGAATGCTGGTATTTAATTGAATTCATTCTTCCCTCTTCCAGTAAATGATCCCCATGCCACTGGCTACAACACAAGCTGAACGCATGATTGAACCACCCTCGTGCTTAACAGTTGGAGAGGTGTTCTTTTCGTGAAATTCTGCACCCTTTTTTCTCCAAATATTCCTTTGCTCTTTGCGGCCAAAAAGTTTTATTTTAACTTCATCAGTCCACAGGACTTGTTTCCAAAATGCATCAGGCTTGTTTAGATGTTCCTTTGAACCTTTTGAATGGAACTTTTTCTGCAGACTTGACTATAATTTTAATTTTTTCGGTTCTTTTGTCTGTTTGCACTGAACAGTTAATTGCATCTACCATAAACAATATGAAATCCTTCTTACTCATAAGTAGTGTATCCTTATTTATCATATTACAGTCCTCACAATTCACTGGTTTATTATTCCCTGTATTTGTTTGCTTGACATCCTTCTCTTTTCCAGCAAATGCTTTCACTGCCTCTACGTAACTGATCCCTTGAGTTACTTTTACATATTGTATCTCAGCTTCTTTCTTGCTAATAACGCACCCTTGATAAACTGCACTGTGTTCCTTGCCACAATTGCAGCATTTCAGCCTTGCTCCTGCCTCACAGTTCCCATATCCATGTTCTCCAGCGCATCTTCCACATCTTTGTTTCCCTCTGCAGACCGCCGCAATATGCCCGAATTTCTGACATTTAAAGCATTTTAAAGGCGGTGGTATATATATTCTGACCTCATAACACATATAGCCTAAATAAACTTTAGTCGGCAATCTCTCTTCATCAAAGTTAATCATAACCAATAAACTATCACAGTTTTTCCTGTTTCTTGTGGCTTTCAAATGTTTGGCCTTAATATTTTTCGCTCCTTTTATGTTCTGTTTAATCTCATCCATAGTAACTTTTGTTGGTATCCCTGAAATAACTCCTTTAGTCCACTTGCTATTGTTGAGTATTGAGCATTGTACTTTTTTGCCATCTATTTTATTTGATCTTATCACTTTGCCTTGTTGAACACTATCCCGACAAATCACTAATAGCGATCCATTTCATAAAATCTTTGCTCTTTTGACTTCACCTATAAGTTTGTTGATTATCTTTGTCAAATGAATCAGGTTCCATTCACCAAAAGACTTCTCTCAGTTTTATAATTCCTCATTCTCTTCACTCCATTCCTCCATATCAACTCACTTTCACTATCCGTCGACCTGTTCATCCTACAGGACATTTTCTTCATCAACTCGGCAGTTGCAGCCTCCATGCACTTTTCCAACTCCACAGTTCCGTCAGCAAAAAACTAGAACTCCAGCCCAGCTGAATAATCAGCAACCCTCACTCCAAAAAGTCAACAACCAACCTCTTAACTATGTATGCTTTCATACATTGAGGTGCTACCACATGATTGGCTAATTAGATATCTGCATTAATGAGCAGGCGTACAGGTGTGCCTAATAAAGTGGCCACTGAGCGTATGTAGTCATGATTTAGGAAACACAGCCGGCAAATGTTTCTCTGGACTTTAAACCCTTATTCTACCTTTCTGGAATGTGCTTGTTCTCAATTGTGAACATGAACAGCAGCTGGAAGTTATCTTGTGCAATTAAGGAGAAAAAGCTGTCATATGTATCTGATTCCTTTCAGAACATCACACCAATCTTTTGCTCCAGCCATTTCGGCTGTCAGTAACTATTAAGTTTCATTCTGCTATTTCCATTCAGCTGCCTCATCAGACATGACAGCTGCCATTTATTAACATGAGAAAGGACATGTAATGGTCACCTAATCCACGAAGTAATTCCCATGCAGACATGGTACAGTCTAATATGTACATGCTAACCCTATCTCTTTATCATTTGAGTTTCAGAAGAGGCAAATAATAAAATTAATTTTTCAATAAACGAACTTCTGTAACGTATTTCTGTTTTTGCAAGACATTTTAATTAAACTATTTAATATGCATATATATACTTACTTTAATTCAGTTTTTTTTGGTTTATTTATCATATATTGCATTGTACTGATTGTAATGATGAGTTTGAGTACAGAGGAAATTAAGAACCTGGTGGCATGGTGCGAAGACAATAACCTATCCCTCAACGTCAGCAAGACGAAGGAATTGGTTGTTGACTTCAGAAGGAGTAGCGGACCGCACGACCCAATTTACATCAGTGGTGCGCAAGTGGAACAGGTCAAAAGCTTTAAGTTCCTCGGGGTCAATATCACAAATGGCCTGACTTGGTCCAACCAAGCAGAGTTCACTTCAAGAAGGCCCACCAGCGCCTTTACTTCCTGAGAAAACTAAAGAAATTTGGCCTGTCCCCTAAAACCCTCACTAATTTTTATAGATGCGCCATAGAAAGCATTCTTCTAGGGTGCATCACAACCTGGTATGGAAGTTGTCCTGTCCCAGATCAAAAGAAGCTACAGAAGATCGTGAACACGACGCAGCACATCACACAAACCAATCTTCCGTCTGTGGACTCACTTTACACCGCACGCTGTCAGAGCAGTGCTGCCAGGATAATCAAGGACGCGACCCACCCAGCCAACGCACTTTTCGTCCCTCTTCCCTCTGGGAGAAGGTTCAGGAGCTTGAAGACTTGTACGGCCAGATTTGGGAACAGCTTCTTTCCAACTGTGATAAGACTGCTGAACGGATCCTGACCCGGATCCGGGCCGTACCCTCCGAATATCCGGACCTGCCTCTCGGTTTTTTTGCACTACCTTACTTCCCATTTTTCTATTTTCTATTTACGATTTATAATTTAAAATTTTAATATTTATTAATTTTAGCTATTTTTAGTATTTTTAATATTTAATACTTGTAATCCAATGAGTGTGAAGCGCAGAATCAAATATCGCTGTGATGATTGTACGTTCTAGTACCAATTGTTTGGTGACAATAAAGTATAAAGTATACTGCTTGCTGCAAAGTTAACAAATTTCACAACATATACTGGTGATATTAAACCTGATTCTGATTTTGAACTTAGTTTCTGACCTCTGCATGTAAGAACCTGCATTAATTTAAGAGCATCATTAATCCCAATTACCTTCAACTTCCTTTCATATAAATTGAAATTATTTTCTTCTCAACATGGCATAGTTGCCAAGTTCTCCCCCATCAACGTCACAGGAGTAGATCATTGACCATAAATGGACTAACCATATAACTACTGTACAGGTTACAAATTCACTATTTGAGTCTTTTCCACTAACTGTTGTTTCATTTTAGGAGTGTGAATACTCAGAATACTTGACCGCAACTAACAGCATCCTTGCCTTGTAAACCCATCAAGGATATTAACAGATGAGTAAATAAGATTATGATATAAGCTTAGTTTTATTTGTCACATGTACATTGAAAGATACAGTAAATGAGTCATTTGCTTCAAATCAAATCAGCAAGGACTGTGCCCCAAGGAAAGCCAGTAAGTATTGCTACACTTCTGACACTAACATAGAATGCCTACAACTTACTAACTCTAAACTAATTGTTCAGCTTTGGAATGTGGATTCATCTGGAAGGTCTCAGCCCAAAGTGTCAACTGTTTATTCTTCTCTGCCGATGCTGCCTGACCTGATGAGTTCCTCCAGTAATTTGTGTGTGTTGCACTGTACTTTCTCTGAAGTTGTTAAACTTTATTCTGTTTCGATATTGTTTTACCTTTTGAACCTCAATGCACTGTGTAATGATCTGATCTGTATGAACAATATGTAAGACAAGTTTTTCACTGTATCGGGGTACACATGACAGTAACAATAAACCAATTCCATTTCCACCATCCAGGTCAGGTAGCATGTGGAAAGACGAAAGTTAAGAATTTGGGTTGGAGACTCATTGACATTTGTCTGACCTTTCAGCATCACCCATCAAAGTTGCTGATGAACGCAGCAGGCCAGGCAGCATCTCGAGGAAGAGGTACAGTCGATGTTTTGGGCCGAGACCCTTCGTCAGGACTAACTGAAGGAAGAGCTAGTAAGAGATTTGAAGGTGGGAGGGGGAGGGGGAGATCCAAAATGATAGGAGAAGACAGGAGGGGGAGGGATGGAGCCAAGAGCTGGACAGGTGATTGGCAAAGAGATACGAGAAGACCATGGGACAGGAGGCCCAGGGAGAAAGAAAAGGTGTGGGGGGGGAACCCAGAGGATAGGCAAGGGGTATAGTCAGAGGGACAGAGGGAGAAAAAGGAGAGAGAGAAAGAATGTGTGTATATAAATAAATAATAGATGGGGTATGAGGGGAAGGTAGGGCATTAGCAGAAGTTTGAAAAGTCAATGTTCATGCCATCAGGTTGGAGGTTACCCAGACAGAATATAAGGTGTTGTTCCTCCAACCTGAGTGTGACTTCATCTTTACAGTAGAGGAGGCTATGGATAGACATATCAGAATGGGAATGGGATGTGGAATTAAAATGCGTGGCCACTGGGAGATCCTGCTTTCTCTGGTGGACAAAGCGTAGGTGTTCAGCGAAACGATCTCCCAGTCTGCGTCGGGTCTCACCAATATATAAAAGGCCACATCGGGAGCACCGGACGCAGTACATCACCCCAGCCGACTCAGGTGAAGTGTCGCCTCACCTGGAAGGACTGTCTGGGGCCCTGAATGGTGGTGAGGGAGGAAGTGTAAGGGCATGTGTAGCACTTGTTCCGCTTACAAGGATAAGTGCCAGGAGGGAGATCAGTGGGGAGGGATGGGAGGGACGAATGGACAAGGGAGTCGTGTAGGGAGCGATCCCTGCGGAAAGCAGAGGGGCGGGGGAGGGAAAGATGTGCTCAGTGGTGGGATCCCATTGGAGATGGACCTTTCAGCATTTTTTTTTAAATAAAAGGGGAGAGAGAGTAAGATCAGTCCAAGCTTCCAGGAGTTTAAGAGGTAAAGACATGTACATTTAATCATGTAGTAGTGATTATATGGTTGTAGAATCACTTTCTAGCTATTGTTTTGATTAACACAAATCAAATGGCTTTTGTTTGAGATATTTTGTTTTTCTTGTTTTGTTTGACAGATTCTAAATCAGTGCAGGTAAATTAGTGCGTGGAGTTAGATATTCTGCTTGTCAGGTTATACAATAACTTTGACAATTTCTTCTCAGTGTCAAGCCTTGCTTTAGGCATAGAGAGTATGAGATACGTCGGCTTCAGCTTCAGACAACCAGATACTACCTCTGTTAACCATAGTTTCTCTGCTTCTGTCCTTGCACATTGTAATCTCATGAATAGCCCTAGATGCGGGGACCTTTCATTATTCAACTCCTCTAAATCTCTGCTCCTGCTGCTTGCATGTCATCAGACTGACTGAAGTCTGGCAGACAGAAAGCATTAGGCTTCCCATGTTATAACAGGCTAGGAGATGAGATTTAAAACTGTAATATTTTATGCAAAGTTGTATCACAAACAAAACTGTCACGCGGGGTGCTGGGAACAGACCCAAATGCAAGACACAGACACTGAAGTACAAGGAACAGGACTTGACCAGAGTAAGGACGTGACAGGATTTAGGCAAGGAGCAGGGAACACAGCACAGACTTGGGCTAGGGAAAGCAGGACCAGGACTAGGAACTATGGACTAGGAGACAAGGCTTGGACTCCGAGCCCGAGACTGGACAAGGACCCAGAACCTGGGTTTTGCCTCGGGCTCGGACCCGAGAACCAGGCAAGGACATGACTTGGCTGCCAGCTGGGATGTTGGGTCTTGAGCTTGGCTGCGGGATCCTCGAGGCTGGGGTTCCTGGAGCTTGGCTGCGGGATCCTCGAGGCTGGGGCTCCTGGAGCTTGGCTGCGGGATCCTCGAGGCTGGGGCTCCTGGAGCTTGGCTGCGGGATCCTCGAGGCTGGGGCTCCTGGAGCTTGGCTGCGGGATCCTCGAGGCTGGGGCTCCTGGAGCTTGGCTGCGGGATCCTCGAGGCTGGGGCTCCTGGAGCTTGGCTGCGGGATCCTCGAGGCTGGGGCTCCTGGAGCTTGGCTGCGGGATCCTCGAGGCTGGGGCTCCTGGAGCTTGGCTGCGGGATCCTCGAGGCTGGGGCTCCTGGAGCTTGGCTGCGGGATCCTCGAGGCTGGGGCTCCTGGAGCTTGGCTGCGGGATCCTCGAGGCTGGGGCTCCTGGAGCTTGGCTGCGGGATCCTCGAGGCTGGGGCTCCTGGAGCTTGGCTGCGGGATCCTCGAGGCTGGGGCTCCTGGAGCTTGGCTGCGGGATCCTCGAGGCTGGGGCTCCTGGAGCTTGGCTGCGGGATCCTCGAGGCTGGGGTTCCTGGAGCTTGGCTGCGGGATCATCGTCTTGAAATGCAGAGGCTGATAACTCAGAGACTGGAGCTGAGAGACAGACTGGGAACTGAACATCAACATAGAGCCAGGACTTTTCCTTCAACAAGCCAGGACTCATCCGTAACACAACACATTGACATAGAGCCGGGACTTATCCTACAACAAGCTTCATCTCAAGCTGCAACTTCATCTCCACACCAAGGTGGGACAAGTCCACCTGCTGGGTAACGGCAGGACGGCCAGACTTACCCAACAGAGGCAAAGACAAGACATGTTCCCCCACAGGGCAACGGCAAGACAGCCTGACTTACCCCACAGAGGCAAGGACAAGACATGACCCCCCCCCCCTCCCCACAGGGCAACAGCAAAATGGCCTGACTTACCCCACAGAGGCAAGGACAAGACAAGACAGATCCCCCACAGGGCAACAGCAGAACAGCCTGGCTTACCCCACAGAGGCAAGGACAATAAGAGACAAACACCAAAGAACGGCAGACAGTTCCATCTCTGCTCCAGGGAAGCTCCGAGTCTCAGTTCAGCCAGCAACCTCAACTGGCTACAGAAACAGCCGGACCCCTACCAAGCTCAGAGTGGCTGGTACCCACTCAGCTGGCCCGGGAAACAGCCGAACCCATACCGCAAAGACTACTCCAATGAGTGGCAACAAGGCTCCATGAAGCAGTGATCCTCCAAGCAGGCCTAGAGATCACAAATGGTTTCACTAGCCTTCCATCAACAGATTGCTCCAAGGGGGACTGACAAGGCAAACCAGCAGCCCACACTCAATCCCAAGGCTACTTATATTGCAAGCCCTAAGATGGGAATCAGATGCCTTTGATCTAGTCAAACAAGGGACAGCTGGAAGACCTGGAGTCCTGAGTCCATGGACCGGACCGTGAATCGGAATGCCAACTTCATGGACCGGACCATGATAAAAACAGACTGCAGAAAAGAAATTATTTGACCGTAGCTCCTCATCAGACATATATACCCAATATATCAAGGATTAAATTACATACGGTACATTCCTCATTATGCCAGAGAATGAAGAAAAAAAGATGGGAAAAGTTCAATACAAATCAAAAAACATCAATAGATGGAGCAATACAAATAGACTCGTAAGGCAGAAGATCCCAATGGAGTACCTGGTAAGGCTCTGAAAACCTGTGCCAACCAACTAGTGGGAGTATTTAAGAACATTTTCAACCTCTCACTGCTATGGCCAGAAGTTCCCACTTGCTTCAAAAAGGCAACTATTATACCAGTGCCAAAGAATAATAATGTGGGTTACCTTAATGACTATTGTCCAGTAGCACTCACATCGACAGTGATGAAATGCTTTGAGAGGTTGGCTATGGCTAGACTGAACTCCTGCCTCAGCAAGGACCTGGACCCACTGCAATTTGCCTAGCGCCACAATAGGTTAATGGCAGACGCAATCTCAATGGCTCTCCACACGGCTTTAGACCACCTAGACAACACAAACACCTACGTCAGGATGCTATTCATTGATTATAGCTCAGCATTTAATACCATTATTCCCACAATCCTGATTGAGAAGTTGCAGAACCTGGGCCTCTGTACCTCCCTCTGCAATTGGATCCTCGACTACTGTATGGATTGGTGATAACATATCCTCCTCGCTGATGATCAACACTGGTGCACCTCAGGGGTGTGTGCTTAACCCACTGCTCTACTCTCTGTATACACATGACTGTGTGGCTAGGCATAGCTCAAATACCATCTATAAATTTGCTGACGATACAACCATTGTTGGTAGAATCTCAGGTGGTGACGAGAGGGTGTACAGGAGTGAAATATGCCAACTAGTGGAATGGTGCCACAGCAACAACCTGGCACTCAACGTCAGTAAGACGAAAGAGCTGATTGTGGACTTCAGGAAAGGTAAGATGAAGGAACACATACCAATCCTCATAGAGGGATCAGAAGTGGAGAGAGAGAGCAGCTTCAAGTTCCTGGGTGTCAAGATCTCTGAGGATCTCACCTGGTCCCAACATATTGATGTAGTCATAAAAAAGGCAAGACAGTGGCTATACTTTATTAGGGGTTTGAAGAGATTTGGCATGTCAACAAATACACTCAAAAACTTCTATAGTTGTACCGTGGACAGCATTCTGACAGGCTGCATCACTGTCTGGTATGGAGGGGCTACTGCACAGGACCGAAAGAAGCTGCAGAAGGTTGTAAATCTAGTCAGCTCCATCTTGGACACTAGCCTACAAAGTACCCAGGACATCTTTAGGGAGCACTGTCTCAGAAAGGCAGCATCCATTATTAAGGACCTCCAGCACCCAGGGCATGCCCTTTTGTCACTGTTACCATCAGGTAGGAGGTACAGAAGCTTGAAGTCACACACTCAGCGATTCAGGAACAGCTTCTTCCCCTCTGCCATCCGATTCCTAAATGGACATTGAACCCTTGGACACTACCTCACTTTTTTTAATATACAGTATTTCTGTTTTTGCACATTAAAAAGAATATATATTCAATATATGTAATTGATCTACTTGTTTATTATGTTTCATTTTATTTATTATTATTATTTTTTTCTCTCTCTGTTAGATTATGTATTGCATTGAACTGCTGCTGCTAAGTTAACAAATTTCACGTCACATGCCGGTGATAATAAACCTGATTCTGATTCTGAGACTCAGAGGTTGAGGACTGGCAGCATACCATTTTGACAGAATTTTCTGATGTGAACAACACAATTATAGATCCAAAGGACATCATACAAACTGGAAATACTTTCGTGTTCCTGGAGTTCCAACAGATTATTCCTGGTATTCCAATTTTTACTGTTTATCCTTGGTTTGTTTTATCATTTAGCATGTGCTGATGCAAATGGTTATGGAATTTCTAATGCTGGCTTGGTAAAACAGGGCATGCTGGACATTTTTGACTACTCTTTTGTGCAAATGCCCAAGGAGATTTGGAGGGGTGGGGTATAAGCTCGCCGACCAATGCAGTGTGAGTAGAATATTGAACGCACTTACATGAAGTACTGTGACAAGAAAGTAGCAATGATCAGACTCCCACCATCTAGACCATACCCTCTTTTTACTACTACTATTGGGTAGGAGGTATAGAGGCCTTAGGTCACACACGACCAGATTTAGAAACAGTTTTTACCCTACAACCATCAGGTTCCTGAACCAGCATTGAGAACTTCACTCACCATTATTCTGAACTGATTCCACAACCGACAGACTCACTTTCAAAGACGCTTTACAACTTGTGTTCTCAATATTATTTTTTATTTGCATAGTTTGTCTTTTGCACATTGTTTATCACTCTATGTCTATGTATAGGTTTTTTGCATAAATTCTATTGTGTTTATCTTTTCCCTGTAAATACCTGGAAGAAAATGAATCTCAAGGTCGTATATGTTGATAATTTACTTTCTACTTTTGAATGTTACCCCAAGGTATATGAACTTATTTTGGCTGGTGAGTTTAATAGGGTCATAAGTGCATTCATTTGCTTTATTCATTTTTATTATTACAGACTTGGATTATGTGAACAATACATTTCATGTCATCGAAGTCAGTGATAACAAGCTTTAGTAAGGGGATTGTGTGTCCCTGTGCTTCTTTAATATCTTGACTCTGAATTTGGTTTCTTCATTTAATTTTCCATCTCGCACTAATGATTGAATTTAAATTCTGCCTCTAGTTACTTGATTAAAATAAATACTTATTCAGTTGATTTAACTTCTTGAATATTGTACCATTTACTTAGTCTCATTTCTGAAGTTTGAGGCAACACAGTGGCATAGTGGTTAGCACAACGCTTTACAGTACTGGTCACCTGAGTTCAATTCCTGCCACTGCTTGTAAGGAGTGTATACATTCTCCCCATGACCATGTGGGTTTCCTCTGGGTGCTCCAGTTTCCTCCCACAATCCAAAGACCTGCCAGTTGATAGTTAATTGGCCATTGTTAATTGTCCCATGATTAGGCTAGTGTTAAATTGGGGTATTGCTGGGTGGCATGGCTTGAAGGGCCAGAGGGCTGCTTCATGCTGTATCCCAATAAATAAACAAATAAAGCAGGCAAGCTGGGTATATGATGAATAAGCACACTTTTTTAATATGTTGAAACCTCAAAACATTAATGTCTTGTCTTAAAGCACTCACATTAATGAGTGAAATCGAAGTGTGAGCTTGAATGTTCCAGAGGGAATGATTCCTTCAATTTGGTGAAAGGGAAGGAGTCAATGTGTTTGACCGTAATGTCTTAACTGAGGTGCTTAAAATTACAGAGGGGTTTTTTTGTGCAGTGTGGAAGCTGTTGAGTGGGAGGTGGAGTTAAAGGGGGACCTCTTTCCTTTTTCTGGAAGGGGGAAAGTAGGTGAGAGCTAAAGTACAAGAAATGCAACAAGCATCATTGAGAGTGAGTGGTCAAAATAAACTTTATTATCAAAGTATGTTTATATACTACATTGAGATTCATTTTCTTGTAGGCATTTATAGGAAAATAAAGCAATATAATGTAATTTACAAAAAACTATACATAAAGATTGACAAACAACCAATGTGCAAAAGATTGTGTAAATAAAGAATAATACTGAGAACACGAGTTGTAAAGAGTCTTTGAAAATGGGGGAGGGAGGGAACTAGTTTAAGAAAGAAGCCATATGGAAGTACTGCTTTGGAAATTTCAAAGTTGCCTACCTCTCTCAAGCTTAAAATGAGGAATTTCACAGTTCAATTTATTTAATTGTATCTTCTGATTGAAATTTGTTCGCTTGTTTGGTTGCCCAGTCCATAAGACCACAAGATATAGGAGCAGAAGTAGGCCATTCAGCCCATTGAGTCTGCTCCATCATTCAATCATGGGCTGATCCAATTCTTCCAGTCATCCCCACTCCACTGCCTTCTCCCCATACCCTTTGATGCCCTGGCTAATCAAGAACCTATCTATCTCTGCCTTAAATGCACCCAGTGACTTGGCCTCCACAGCTGCTCGTGGCAACAAATTCCACAGATTTACCATCCTCTGACTAAAGTAATTTCTCTGTATCCCTGTTCTAAATGGACTCCTTCAATCCTGAAGTCATGCCCTCTTGTCCTAGACTCCCCTATCATGAGAAATAACTTTGTCATATTTAATCTGTTCAGGCCTTTTAACATGCAGAGTGTTACTGTGAGATCCCCTCTCATACTCCCAAGAGCTGTCAGATGTTTCTCATGTGGTAACCCTTTCATTCCTGGAATCATTCTCCTGAATCTTCTCTGAACCTTCTCCAATGTCAGTATATCCTTTCTAAAATAAGGAGTCCAAAACTGCACACAATACTCCAAGCGCGTTCTCAGGAGTGCCCTATAGAGCCTCAACATCACATCCCTGCTCTTATATTCTATATCTCTAGAAATGAATGCCAACATTGCATTCACCTTCTTCACCACCAATTCAATCTGGAGGTTAACCTTTTGGGTATCTTGCACAAGGACTCCCAAGTCCTTTTGCACTTCTGAATTTTGAATTCTCCCCTCAACTAAATAATAGTCTGCTCATTTATTTTTTTCCACCAAAGTGCATGACTATACACTTTCCAACATTTTATTTTATTTGCCACTACTTTGTCCATTCCCCTAAACTATCTTAGTTTCTCTGCAGGCACTTGGTTTCCTCAACACTACCTGCTCCTCCACCTATCTTTGTATCATCGGCAAATTTAGCCACAAATCCATTACTCCCATAGTCCGACCCCTGTGGAATTCCACTGGTAACCGACAGCCAGCCAGAACAGGATCCCTTTATTCCCACTCTCTGTTTTCTGCTGATCAGTCAATGCTCCACCCATGCTAATAACTTCCCTGTAATTCCATGGGCTCTTATCTTGCTAAGCAGCCTCATGTGTGGCATGTTGTCAAAGGCCTTCTGAAAATCCAAGTATACCACATCTACTACATCTCCTTTGTCTACCCTGCTTGTAATTTCCTCAAAAAATTGCAGTAGGTTAGTCAGGCAGGATCTTTCTTTCAGGAAACCATACTGGCTTTGGTCTATCTTGTTATGTGTCTCCAGGTACTCCGTAATCTCATCCCTAACAATCGATTCCAACAACCTTCCAACCACTGATGTCAGGCTAACAGGTCTATAGTTTCCTTTCTGCTGTCTCCCACCCTTCTTAAATAGCGGAGTAACATTTGCAATTTTCCAGTCATCTAGTACAATGCCAGAATCTATCGATTCTTGAAAGATCATTGTTACTGCCTCCACAATCTTTCCAGTTACTCCTTCAGAACCCGATGGTGCATTCCATCAGGTCCAGGAGATTTATCCACCCTCAGACCATTAAGCTTCCTGAGCACCTTCTCAGTCATAACTTTCACTGCACTTCTCTGACATTCTTGAATGTCTGGTAACTGCAGATATCTTCCACTGTGAAGACTGATGCAAAATACCCAGTCAACTAATGAGTAGTATCGATAATTCAGTTTAGTTAAAACTTGTGTAGTTTTGCATCCTGTATAATCAAATTTAAAAAAAATGCCAACTGAAATGGGCAAAAAATCTCATACAAAATCAGAAGCTGATTATTTTCAAGCCTTTGTTGCTGGAATTTTCCTTCTCTCTAATGGTAGGAATACAATGCACATTCTTAATTAGATTTGGAGACTGTATAATTTTTTTATGTTACCAGTACATGGAATGTTCAAAGCAGAAATATAAATGCATTTGTTTCTGGTCTAACACACTGTATATTTTATGTGGCTAAACCATAGGGAAAAGAAACAGACCAGGATTGCATGGTCAACTATGTTGTGCTCTCTTCTCCGCTTAACCTGTTTGGTGGTAGAGGCTCTGTCTGGTCGAAGAAAAGGAATATTTAGTTTTGGCTAGACTAACTTGTATATCAAGCCTTGTCCATTTGAACAGCACAGATCTGAAAATAACTTCCTATTTGTTCAAATGGAGAATTGTGAACTTTTTGAGTTTTGAAAGGAATCAGCTACAGCTCAGATGTGTATTAGGTGTATGGTTTGGAAAAGATTGGGCTACAGCGTTACTTTGAACTAAGTTATGACACTTAGACTGGTGAAAAGCAATTCATAAACTGACAGAAATTGCTTCCGCTGTGATCAAAATTAAGAATTAACTTCCCATGGAGCTTTGAAGGCAAAAGAAAATCATTGGAGCAGTCGGATGTTTTAAGAGCAAGGACAGAAGTTTTCTCTGGATGGACAAAATGATCTTCCACACTTGTATTGGTCTGTGAGCATTTAACCTAGCTGTAAACAGTTTAGTGCATAGCTTTTGCAAATTTAGTTTGGCATGAATGATTACTGGCTAGACCCTTGTACAACATACTCACTGTAAAAGAACAGATGGTTTCCAGACCCTCCTTTTCTTGGAAGAGGAAGAGTGATTTTTATCCCACAACTTGTACTATGAGCACAACCTAATTTCTCTTTGGCTCCAAAAGACACATACCAGGGTTAGAAATGTTGTCCGTGTTTTTGTATGATACCGAAAGCTGGACTATTAACCTTTTGGGGTTGCTTGCTATTACTTTAGCAATTAAGCAAAAATGAATACATACTTAAAACCACAAGGTCTGAATTGGGTTTTTGTGTATCTTTCATGACTTTCTCAAAAGTGTTAACTATTCTCTTGCACTGTATGCACTTAAACATCCTTTGTTTTGCATGTTAATTATAACTGATCCTCTACGTCTATCAGTAGGTGAATCAATGAATTGTGCAAATGCAATTCGGTCAGATTTGTACTAGTTTTCTCTGAGAGTGAAGACGATTTTAGTTCAGTGTGGTTTGAAACAAGTTTAGACTTGACCACTTTGATATTGGGCAAATCTACTGAAGTTCATCTAGTGGGGAAAACCATTCTGCAAACTGAGATACAAGGATTTATTAGTTATCATAGCATTGTTTATGCATTATCGTGCATTTAATTGTTGCTTTCCTTCTTACACATTTGTGTATAAATGCATTGCCTATTAACTTGGATATAGAATTTTGAATTTTTAGAGTTGGAAACTATTGTGATTAACTATAACTGAACCACATGGAAACTGTAATTGGGAAATACAAAAGCCTTTATTCACACAGCAAACCTCCAAGAGAGAGCATGAATCAAGGAGAATCCAAGAGAATCTCACTCTCCTGACATAATGTTTATTACTTCTTCAACACAAAGATAACAACACATTATTAACTATTAAATGATAGTTTAATCATTTAACTAGTTTCACTTTCTATAATCACCTACCTAACTTTAATTTTAACATTTTGACTATAGTCATGTATATTTACAGAATTGCATATTTACAATGGTAGCACATCCCAACTAGCAGAACCCCTCGGATCCAAAGCCTCTGGAACATTAAATAATAGGAAATACTTGCAACACTTTGCAGCTCAGGGAGCATCTTTGGAGAAAGAATCATAGTTAACATTTCAGGTGAAAGGCTCTTAATCAGAAGTAAGAAAGAGAAATATAAGTTTTAAGTTATGGAGAAAGAAGGGAAGGGTGGATAAGACAAAGGAATATCACTGACAGAGTGAGGACAGGGTTGCCATGGGGATAAGCTATAGAGGTCATCTGGTCAATAATACAAGCAAAGAAGCATAAAGTGTTGCAAAATGCAAAGCTATGGAATATGTCCAGGAGTTGGGTCTGTTCTAATGGAGAGAGAAACTGAGCTGACGTCACAGTTGTATGCCATGAACAATAAATGGCCTGTTCTGGTACAGATAGAGGAAGCAAGTTGTGGAATTTTATACGCAAACAACAGAAATTCTGCAGATGCTGGAAATTCAAGCAACAGCAGAAATGGACCACTTAGTTGGAGTCTGGATTACTGGAACTAAGAAAGTTTTATTAAAAAAAATAAGTAACACCGTACTCTAAACATAAGGATATAAATGCAACAGGTTAGCATTGAATAAACACACATGTACATGGAACTATGATAATAGGATCAATCAAGCTCTATCGCAGTCTAGGGGTAAAATGATCAGTCACAAGTGACACAGAGTTCAGTTCAGTTTCAGTTCACAGTAATCGCCGTCGTGCCATTGGGGGGAGAGAGAGAGAGAGAGAGAGAGAGGGAGAGAGTGAATGAATATGCAAATTGGATTCCAAACAGACCTTCGATATTCCTTGCAGTTAGCTTTCGGGCGAGCCCTTTGTAATGTCTTCTGAGGTCACCGACTGTGACCCCTCCGTTCCAGATACGATCATTCTTCTGCGGTGAACCCGGCACCTAGGCAAGGGCGGACACACACACCGGGTTCCCGCCCAACCGTATCTTTCCACCCTGTGCGTCTATGGCTGGTCCCGCGACCAAACCTCCAAAACTCCCAAACTCCCACCAACTTGTGGGGGCATACTGCTTCCAGGGTCTCGTTACCTCGTGGTGTCGTGGTGGTGGTGTGTCCCCACAAGTTGAGTTGGTTGCCCCCTGCCCCCCCCAATATCTGCTGCCACTTCCTAACATGTGCTTACTCATTCTGTGGATTCATTCTGCTTGCTCGTTGCTCCTTGTGTGCTCGTCTACATTGGTTTCTGGCTGAGTTTTGTAAAATTCACATTGTTGTTTCATGGTCTCACCTCTCAGTATCCTGCTCCACATGTACATTCCTCCAATCATTCCCAAATGTAATCACACCACCATTAGCATCTAATCTTTAGCTTTTAAAATCCTGAGCTTTGGAGTTCCCTCCCTGAATTTCTGCAGTTTTTTCCACCTTTCAGATGCTTCTTACAATTCATTTTCCTAGCAAAACTTCTGGTTTTGCACACTAATCCTTGTGTTCTGGTAAATTTTGTCTCAAACCTTATTTGTGAAGTATTTGAGATTACTATGCAATGATAAAAGCACCACATAAGCTCAAATCTATGCTACAGCCACTGGTAAGGCACAATTTGTGAGGATTAATACAAAACTAGGTGCACAGTTTGGAATTGTACATTTTTCCTGAAGGTCAGGCCTGAGCCTGCTCATCTGTTATGATTTTTCACTGTATGAGCAATTTGGCATGTGTGCAATATCCTAAGAAATCCCTATGGCTATAGAAAAAGCCCAATAAGGTGGATGCTTTGGAAGATGCCATGTGATCAGGAAGCAGTCAAATGTGAATGCAGCTCATCAAGTGAAACTGAGTAATTTGGTCAGTCATGCAGCTGTCATGGATGACAAAAGGGCAGAAGGCTGCTACGGCAAACTGCAACTGATGCCTGTGATGGATCGGTGATTGGTTATGTATGTAGTGGCAAAAGGCATCGATAATATGAAATGTATGTGGACTTTGCATCTTTATTGTTTTAATGTAAATTACGATTTAAAACAAGAATATTTTCAAATAGCTTCTGCAGTTTTGCATGCTTTGCCTTTGAAGTCTAAGAATAATCAGGAGAATGGTATATAATGTTCACTAATGCAACCAAGAAGACCGAAATAAATTATGATAAACAGTCTGTCAGAAAGAATGATGTTGTTTTGTGGGTAGGAACTTGCTTGTTCTGGGCATTGTAACTAGTTTGGATAGCTAATATCTGTATGAATTGTCCAAAACCCTGTAATTCACCTCATGTTTGTTTGACACTCTCATGAACACTGTATCTGCATTTTTACTGATTCCCCTAAATTTATGCGGGTATGTCTGTGCAGTGATTAAATTAAATTTCTGGACCATCAATCCGGAAACATTTTTGAAACCCACCAAAACAGATAGGGAATTAAAATTCATATGCAGTACTAAAATCTGGAATTAAATGAAAAAACCCAGTTTCAGTAAATTTAGGAGTATGCTGTAAATTAGAGATGCTGAGCCAAAGAAGATATTACTACCATGACAAAATTGATCCAAAAGATTAAAGATTAGCTTAATCTTTAAACATACAGTGTCGTCATGACGTCATTTGCACCAACAACCAAAAGAATCCGAGGATGTTCTGGGGACAGTCCGCAAGTGTCGCCATGATTATGCTGCTAACTTACTAACCCATACATCTAAGGAATGTGGGAGGAATCAGGAGCACCCATGTGATCATGGGGAGAACATACAAACTCCTTACAGTCAGCAACTGGAATTGGAACCTGATCACTGGCACTGTAAAGCATTATGATGGATTTAATGAAGCACAAAGAGATCAACCACCCAATCCCACATTCTGTAATTCATAGGCTAAAGACCAATCATGAAGCAAAATTTAGAATCTTTTTCTTTAAATTTAATTATTGACATTTGCACATGTGACTATTCTGCTAATTGTTGATTGCTCATGGCTGTTTGCACTATTAGACAATAGTTTGCACTATTAGACAATATTGGTTGCTATTGTGTTGTCTGCTATGGCATTGTCTTGTGCTTTATGCTTGGCACCGAACCACAATCAATTCTGGGATGTTTCACACACTGGCAATAAAATGATTCTGATACTGATTGAATACATTTAAAGCCGAGGTCAAAAGAGCTGTAGTGTTGAATGAGAATAGAGAAGATGAAGCCACGGAGAATTTGGAAAAACAAGTATGGGAATTTTAAATTAGAGTTGTTTGCATATCAGGATCAATTGTATATCAGCAATAGATGGTAGGTGAGAGATCTTTGGCTTGGACTCCAATTTCAACATTTGCATGAATTAAGGTTTTGAGGGGATGATATTGCTGGATGATGCATAAATGAAGAACGGGAAGGAACAAAGCATCGGTCCATGAAGAACCTTAGGTCTCATGAGGATTGCGGGGGTGGGGGGGGATGCTGGAGAAGTGAAACCATTGCTTGGAATTCCTAAGTCAAGCAAAATCAGAATCAGATTTATTTTCACTGACTTAGATTATGTGAGATTTGTTGTTTTCCCACAGCAGTACAATACAAAAATTACAAAAACAATAGTGTAAGAAAAAAATAACAAAGTAGTGTTCATGGACCATTCAGCAAACTGATGGCAGAGGGGAGAAGGTACTTCGGAATCTCTGAATGTGGGTTCTACTGTCCTCGCAGTATATATACAAAACTATGCAATGGGTTAAACACCACCTCAAAAATCAGAAAGTCTGCGCCAGATATTACGCAAAAACCAACTTGAAGTGATGTTCATACAAAACGAACTAGAGGCCAGGGCATGAGTCTTCAGGCTAATGGTGTTACCATCGGAGAGGGGATACAAAAAATGAGCATGTTCTGGATGATGAGGACCCTTTGGGATGAATCCAACTTTCTTCAGACTCTGACTCTTGATGCCCTCGATGATGAGGAGGGTTGTGCCCATGATGGAGCTGGCTGAGTTTACAGCCCTCTGCAAGAAAAAAACTGCTGGAGGAACTCCGGAGGTCAGGTGGCATCTGTGGAGTGAAAAGGGCAGTTTACGTTTTGGGTTGAGTCTCTCCATCTGAACTGATAGAGTAGAGGGTAGATGGCCTGTATAAAGAGGTACTTGACAGCTGTTGCTCCACATCTTCCCCTCTACTATTTCAGTTTGATTGAAGTGCCTTGGTCCAAAATGTCAACACTCCATTTGCCCACTCAGGTCACTGCCTGACCTTGAGTTCCTCCCACAGTATTTGTTTGCTCCAGATTCCAGCAGTGGTCTCCCATGTTACCACTTTCCAGCCAACACTGGACATGAAGGAGTGGAATAATTAAATATATCTGCATGGATGTTGCTGACAAAGGCCAGCTGTCAAAAATGGTTGTTTTACGCTTGCTGGGAAATTTGGCGATTGAATCTGCCAAGCACCATTGAAGCGCCACTGCAGAATGCAGTCTTGCAGATATGCCCCACCATTTAACTTAAGAAATTATCTGTCCCCTTTTTATGATGAAACTATCTTACTGTTTAGCTGAGTTAGCAAATTCCAACTTTCTCTTAAATCAGTTTGATCTTTCGGCAAAAGTCCATTCTGTAGACAAATTGCGGGTTTATTATCGTTTTCATTGGTCACATGCTCCTCGGTATAAGTTGCTATGTTTGCGTAAGTGGCAAAGGGTCTAGCATTGTGAAGCTATGTGCCACACTCTCTGTAAATGTGAAAGGTGAGAAGTAGTTTGCAAACTCACAATGCTGCCTTGTTTGACTACGGCCGTCCCTACCCCTCGCAAACCAGTTACTGTATCAATCGCCGGGCAACGGTGGGCTAGAAGAAGACCGCTGAGGCGCTCGGGAAATCCCCGCCCTGCGCTGCTCCGAGGAGGGAAGCGGTTTGTGAGCACGGGTGTCTGCTGTCTGGGATGCACCCCAAGCTGCAGTAGGAAGTAAGAACCCCTTTCTCCCCACTGTGAGCATTGTTAGTGCAGCGCAGAATGAGCACTGGCCCGCCGGCTGTCCCGAGAGGTAAGAACTTTCCGAGAGCCCCAAAGTTGGTGCTGTGAACAGTTTGGTGTCCACTGAGCTGTGGCTGAGTGCTAGAACCATCCCCCCTACCCCCCACCCCCCCCAATCCATTGTCTGCACCACCTCCAGTCCAGCACATAGTGGTCGCTATTGCAGTTTAGGGGCAGTTAAACATAGCGGAATCGCTCAGCAATGAACAACGAATTGGACTCCAAGTTTCAGCAAAGGCTGGAGGAGGGTCAGAGGCAGGGGGAATCTTTTAGGGTAGATATAAACTGGCTGCTTCTTTTAAACGGTGCTTTCTATTTTATGGTATGAAACTAGTAATTCCCTTGAAGCTCAACCGAAATCGAGACCTAAGTTGCAATTTTTCGGTCTTCTTTGTCTTTTCTTTCCCGCTCTTTGTAGTTCTTGTTTAGACTGCCAGGGCTGGCCGGCCCTGCAAATCTATTCTGTAACTTTCCCAATTTACCCTTTGTGGACAGTTTGTCAAATCGATCTGTTGAAAGATTTGCGAGAATCCCTCTCTTCTCCCCCCCCCCCCCCGCCCCCAACCTCAACCAGGACTATCTGAGATAGTGATCTTAGAAGTTTGTAAACATGAGGTTGGTTGTAATTCATTTAAAAGTTAGATAAGTTTACCAAGTACTTTAAAAGGAAACTTGCTATGTACAGTGTGTTCTTTCTATAACCTGTATTATAATTGATTTAGAATTATTAAACTTGGTCACATTTTTGAGGTTTCAGAAGTCGCCAGTTTTTATTTGACATAACTTGAGTTTATGGAAAATCTATAAATTGGAATAACTCATAAGTACTGTTTTCCTAGAAAGATTTTTCCATATGTATTTTGTCAAAACAATGGTGGGCACAAATAGCAACTAACCTGGAAGTGAATGTTAAGTTTACCATTCTTTTGTTCTTCAGAGTTTCTATTTTGCATCTTACATAACTGTGTGTTAATTTCCATTATTACTTTGATAGTTATGTAATTTTATTTTTGATTTCAGTTACTCATGGGAATGATGTCCTGTTTACAGGTACAACCAGTGCATTGACTTTCCTGGAGTTAATTTTGAGAAGTAAATGGAACCAGCCTGATCTTTGGAGGTGAGACAAGTTGAGAATGGGCCCCTTCATTTGATTGTTATTTAATTTATTTTTATTGCAAGTTCTCCAATAATGGGTTGAAATTTTGAGCAGGTTTCACTACAAGTATGACAGATTCTAATGCCATGTGCAATTTTATTCAGCAGCATGTTTCTCATATTTTTGAACTGTGGAAAAAGTCCAGCAGAGCAACTACATATTTAGCCCTTCTAAATTTGTTTTTTGTTTGATTATTTTTTAGAGAGGTGCCCTGGGATGATGTACAGGTCACTTCCTTGTGTGGTTGTTGGATGATACTTCCTCAAACTCTTGTAGCTGGATGCTTCATTTACCCATCTTTTCACATCTGTTGATATTTGGTTGTAAGATCAATTAGTATTTATCAAAATTTGGATCACTTCCAGCCTAAGCTCTGCCATTTAAGAATCTTTTAGCCTGTGGCTTTTTTTGTGTTCTGGAGTGGCAATGAGGTTAAAATTAAGATCTTCTACAGAAGGAGCCCAAGGCAAGTGGTTAATTTTTGAGGTTGTCCCCTGATTACCCAGGGTTTTTGGAGTTGAGAATCTTAATGCCATCCACTTTGAACTGTGCAGAGGCCTGAAATTTCCAGGAGTCAGTGTATTTCTTTAAGGAGATGTCTCTCTTGTAATCTCATGACAGATCAGAATAAAGCCTGTTATTTATGTGGCTGCAGAAGACATATGTTTAACAAAGTGACACAGGCTGAGAGATTTCAAAGATGCTTTGCATAAATTGTATCAAGCAGTATTAAATGGAAGCAACTGAACTTGCTGTGTTGTCTGGAAGACGTTTCGCCACTCATCCAAGAGTCGTCTTCAGTTCTGATTCATGGTGGGTAGTTTTCTGGCTTATAAACTCTTGAGTTGCTTAAAAATATAGCAATCACATGACAGTCATTAAGAGTCATAGAGGTACTGAGGGTCTTTAATGGATATGTGAACTGTTGTGGAGATGCTGGGGTAGAGATGTTAGGACTGCATTGTAAGTAGCTGATGGGTGGTGTCATACCCCAACCCCTCTGAAGAAGCCTCGAATGAGTGGCAAAACATCTTCTGGCCAACACAGCTAGTCCAGTTTCCTTGATTTACCACTGCTTGAGATACAATGAAGCAGATGACTGTGAACCTTCAAAGACATTTTGTATAAATTTGTTATAATCCCTTGAAGGTGATCTTATTGAGGTACTAAAATGAGGAAAGAGTATGATGGAAGTGAAATCAAAAAATATTCGTTTGTGTGAGTGACCAGAATAAATAAGGGAGATAATTTTTAAAGGTTAGACCTGGTTGATTTCTAGGAGGAGGATTTTTTTTAAACCAACAATTTGTGTACATGTGGAAAACTCAGTCTGGAGGGTTTAGATATTGGTTCAAGTTGAGCCTTAAAAGCTTGAGGTCAACTTTTAAAATATAAAATGAGTAGCAAGGAAATGGGTAAATGGATCTGAGGAAAGGATCAGAGTTGAAGTATTGGCATTCATACAAAATGTGACCAAGTTTCATTGGTTAGATAACTGGACAGACAATTTTTTTCCCATCCCTTTAATGGTTTCAACTGCTTATTATCACTGATGCCACTCATTCCACCCTCCCCAAAATTAATAGATTTTTAAATTATTTTATTATTATTAGATGCTTTAGGTATCAAGGCAGAGACTACTTGGTCAGATTGTTCATGAGCTAAGCTTCCTTTCCAATTGCTTGAAGCCACAGGTATTTCCAGTTTCCTCTCTAGGTTGCCCTGATAAGGTCTACTTCCTGCTCTTCTGGCTCCATCCCCACTAATCTAGAATTACTATCTTTCTGTAAAAAAAAAAGATGGGACTCTCTACTTTCTTTTCTGTACTTTCACATCATTCAACTGAAACCTTCAGCACCACCCCAAACACCTACCAGATTTCTCAAAGCTATTGGTAGGCTGTTCATTCTTGCACAGTATTTCCCCATCTCTCAAGGCTTCTCAGCTTGCAGACCCTTGATATCACAGCATTGAATATGCCCTACCCATTGTATAATCATAAAAGGATTTGAAGGATTCATAAGTGATAAAATTAGAACTGACTGGATCCAAAGGAATATTGTTAGATAGAATACATCTAGAGTACTGCTTGCAGCTCCTGTATTAACCTTGGAAGTTTAAAAAGTGGAGAATCACTGAAATATTTTAAATATACAAGGGGTGATTGATAAGTTCGTGGCCTAAGGTAGAAGGAGTCAATTTTAGAAAACTTAGCACATTTATTTTTCCTACACTTACACATTTAGTCCAGCGGTCATGGAGCATACAGATCCCTGCTTTGTAGAAGTCGGCGTCTTGAACCTCCAGAAAGTGGTCCACAGCAGGGGTGATTGATAAGTTTGTGGCCTAAGGTAGAAGGAGATGAGTTATTAACTTAAAACTTTCTGCATTTTCACTCAAAGAGTTGAACTGTACATGCATGTAACGAGAGCGGTATAACTCATCTCCTTCTACCTTAGACCAGGAACTTATCAATCACCCCTGCTGTGGATCACTTCTACAAAGAAGGGATCCGTATGCTCCATGACCACTTGTTACGTATCCCGTAACTGGGTTGCCGAACCAGCAGAAATGGATCACTCAGTTGGAGTCTGGATTACTAGAACTAAGAAAGTTTTATTAAAGAAACAAGCAACACAATAATCGAAAGGATAATAAATGCAACAGTTCAGCAATGATAAACACACACGTGCACAGAATTAAGATAACAGGATCAATCAAGCTCTATCGTTGTCTAGGGGTAAATGACCAATTTCAGAGTGACACAAAGTTCAGTCCAATTTAGTTCAGTTCGCAGTAATCGTTGCCAGGGCGATGGACAGTGTGGGGGGAAGGAGAGAGAGAACAAGAACGACTGATCATTCAAAACGGCTTCCACACACAGACCTGTGATATTGCTCACAAGCAGCTTTCGGGCGGGGCCTTTGTGATGTCACCTGAGGTCACCGACTGTGACCCCTCCTCCAGATGCGGTCGATCCTCTGCAGTGAACCTGGCACCCAAGCAAGGCTGGACACACACCGGGTTCCCGCTGATCGTACCTTTCCACCCTGTGCGTTTAAGGCTGATCCCGCGATCAGCCGTCCAAGAGCTTCCCACCGACTTCTGAGAGGTGCACCGCTTCCAGGGTCTCGTTACCTCGTGGTGTCGTGTGTGTCTTGCCTCTTTATCCCCCTGCTGGGGTATCGCCTGTCCATCACTTCAGACAGTTCAGGGTTCAAAGGGGGAGCCGCTCTAGACAGCTCTCTCTCCCATCCCTTCATTACACATCTCCAAATCGCCTGTCCATCACTTCAAGCAGTTCAGGGTTCAAAGGGGGGAGCCGATCTTGACAATACCCAGACTGATGGCTCCTTCATTAACATCTCCAAATGCTGCTTCGTTGTGTTCCTTATCTCTCCCTCCCCTGAGGACAGGTGGCAGACCAACTGCTGATGCCACTGTTGCTAGCCCAGGCCAGCAAACATCTTAATTTATGTGTATTCTCGTCACACTTGCCCCCTTTAAGGATTTTTACCGGGGTAAAAATTACAAACATGAGTACATTATTTGATACACACAAATATACATCTTTATCAGCTATTTGGCTAATACAGAGAATTTGAAGTTGTCAACACCTTGACAGACAGTCAGCCATCACATTTTCTGTTCCTTTTATAGGTGTTATTAATAATCCCTTAGACCAGGCTCCAACTTAGCAAACTTCATAGTGGCCAAAAACACTGATGAATTGCGATCAATGTAACCTCTCATTTGGTTTTGTCCCGGACCACAATAACAAGGGTCGTCCCATTCCGGCTTAGTTTTCTCTCGCAAGGGCTTAGTAGGAGGGGGAGGGGTAGTGACCACAGAGTTATTGCAAAACTTCCTACAGTACCCCACCATCTCCAAGAGCCTTCTGAGGGCCCTCTTGTCTGTCGGGGTTGGGAGGTCAGCGATAGCCTGCACTGTAGCTTGCATCGCTGCCAGCTGCCCCTGTGTCACCACAATTCCCAGGTAAGTGACCCTCGTGTGGCCAAACTCATTGTTTTCAAGGTTCACTATCAAGCTGGCTTCAGGCAGCCGTATTAAATTGCCAATACACACCTCTGTGTTTGTCAGCCCTTTAGTCACTGAATTACTCATTCTACATGACTGTTGCTTGCCAGGCTAACCTATTGTGACAGACACCACCCAACGTCCCAGTTCTTTGCATCACCTCAGGACAATCAAACACACGGGTGCGAGTCGTTTAATTACTTCTCCTAAAGAGTCGCTTTGTTCGGGGATTAAGGGAGAGACCTTATCAGCAGACCTGGCCAAAACAATAGCCTTCTCCCATCTGGTCGATACCATACTCATCTTTTCAAAATGGTTTTTTTCTCTTATCGGGGGGACCCTAGCTTCATTGATTTCCACGCTAACCCCGACTAGGTTTGTTAGCATATCAAAAGCCTGTGACCGTCTCAGTTCGCGTCGGCCATAATCAATAACATCCTCCCCCCTGGGCAGCCGGTAAACCTCTTTCATGATCTGACCAACTGTTTCCTCCAGCACTGCAAAATGTCCACCGGGGGGTACCTTGTGGGCCAGGTTAAAACTCTCATCCTCATAACTCTTTTGCACCACCCCCCATTCCTCGTCTGCGGGTACTGTACTTGATTTCCCTTTCTTCCTTAGCACTTCCTCCTCCGCACAATAGCCTACTAGTTCCCTTGTTAAGTCTGTGTCAGAGAGAGCTGTCTCTGCCAAAACCATCAGCCCCTCGTCTCGCTCCTGCGTCTGCACAAATTCTTTCCTGGCTACTGCTATGTCTGTCCCAGCTCCCTCACTACTTCTTGTCTCACTACACTCCTTCTTTTCATTTTCTACCCCCGTCTCGTACAAGACTGTCCCATGATGAACCTGTGAGTCCATGGGCGAGGCCTCAATGCTGGCAGGCTGACCTGTCAATCTCACGACTGGGAACACGATTCCCCCAGCGACATGATTACCGAGCAAGACTTCCACGCCCTTCATCGGTAATTCGGACCTTACCCTGATCATGACTAGGCCAGAGACCAGGTTGCTTTGTAAGTGTATCTGGTGCAAAGGGACTGACTCTGTCCCTTCCCCAATACCTTTGACCTCTACCTCCCCAGTCTGGGTCTCTGAGCTAAACTCTAATACACTCTTCAGTATCAGTGACTGACACGCTCCCGTGTCTCTCCAGATCCGCACTGGAACTGGTTTTAACCCCTCCTTCACTGACACCAATCCGGCCGAGATAAACCTCTCGCGCCCTTCCTGAACTTTGGCAGACCTGTCCTGTCCTAGCGGTTCGTTTACCAGCTCGATACAGCCTGTCAAAATCGCTGTTTTCCCTTTTCCCATCTCCTTCTTTGGGGCAAAGCACCTGGACGCAAAGTGTCCGACTTTCCCGCAATTATAACAGACGACCCCAGGAGACTTCCTGCCAGACTGCTCCCGGTCTACCTTATCCTTCTCACCAGTCCCCGGCTTACTTTCTGACTTTTCTGGCGGACTCTCCCCGCCGTCCTGACTACCCTTCTGGTAGCGTTTACTCGGGGCAAACTTCATTTTATGCGTCAACGCATACTCATCCGCTAACTTAGCAGTTGCGGCTAACGTGGCTGCCTCTTTCTCATCTAGGTAGGGTCTCATACCCTCAGGGACACAACCTTTAAACTGCTCAATCAGGATCAGCTGTAGCAGTCTGTCATAATCCCCCTCTACCCCTTTGAGGCGCACCAACGCTCACAATATGTCTGCATCTCACGGGCAAACTCCAAATACGTGCGGTCCCACTGCTTCCTCGCATTCCGGAACCTCTGCCGGTATGCCTGCAGGACCAACTCATAAATCCTGAGGATGGCCTCTTTCACCACTTCATACCTCTGGGCATCTTCTGCGGACAAAGCTGAGTAAGCTTCTTGGGCTTTCCCTTTCAGTACACTCTGAAGTAACACAGCCCACTTATCCCTCGGCCAGTCCTGACTTATAGCCACTTTTTCGAAGTGGAGAAAGTACCGATCCACGTCGGTATCGTCAAATGGGGGAATCAGCCTAACCTCCTGGATCGCCCAGAACCCGCCAGCTTGGTTCGGCACAAGCCCCTGCTGTGCCCTTATCTTTAACTTCTCCAGCTCAAATTCCCTTTCCCTCTGTTTCTCTCTCTCTTCTCACTCCCATTGCCTCTCTTTCTCTTCTCTCTCCAACTGTCTCTCCCTCTCTCTCTCTTGCCTTTCTAACTCTTTCTCTTTCTCTTGCCTCTCTAACTCTCTCTCCTGCCTTTGTAACTCTCTCTCCTTCTCTTCTCGCTGCAACTGTCTGTCCCTCTCTTTCTCTTCTCGCTCCAACTGCCGTACCTGGAACTCGTGCTCGAGTCTCAGTTTTTCAAGCTGCACCTGTACCGCGTCTCCAGCAGGTTTTTCAATAGACACCACCCCCAGCTCGCCTTGGGGAAACACGCCTTTAGATACATAGTGCTCTACGATAGCTCTGTGTATCTCCTCTCTCCTCATTGTCGACTTCCCCTTAGCAAGATTCAGCCGTTTGGCCACAGCTACCAATTCCGATTTCCTGGCATCCTCTAATGCCTCCAAGGTTGGCGCCTTTATAAATTCCTCAGCCTCCATTTCTGCTGTTTGTCTTTTCTTTCTTTCTGGAATTTTGACCCAATCAATTTACTCCGTCCCAAATTTAGCGTTCAAAATCGTGGACGAGAACCCCACTTATGTTACGTACCCCGTAACTGGGTTGCCAAACCAGCAGAAATGGATCACTCAGTTGGAGTCTGGATTACTAGAACTAAGAAAGTTTTATTAAAGAAACAAGCAAGACAGTAATCGAAAGGATAATAAATGCAACAGTTCAGCAATGATAAACACACACGTGCACAGAATTAAGATAACAGGATCAATCAAGCTCTATCGTTGTCTAGGGGTAAATGACCAATTTCAGAGTGACACAAAGTTCAGTTCAGTTCATTTCACAGTAATCGTTGCCGTGGTGATGGACAATGTGGGGGGAAGGAGAGAGAGAACAAGAACGACTGATCATTCAAAACGGCTTCCACTCACAGACCGGCGATATTGCTCACAAGCAGCTTTCGGGCGGGTCCTTCGTGATGTCACCTGAGGTCACCGACTGTGACCCCTCCTCCAGATGCGGTCGATCCTCTGCAGTGAACCCGGCACCCAAACGAGGGTGGACACACACCGGGTTCCCGCTGATCGTACCTTTCCACCCTGTGCGTTTAAGGCTGATCCCGCGATCAGCCGTCCAAGAGCTTCCCACCGGCTTGTGAAAGGTGCACCGCTTCCAGGGTCTCATTACCTCGTGGTGTCGTGTGTGTCTTGCCTTAGCGAACCTGTCCCTTTTTATCCCCCTGCTGGGGTATCGCCTGTCCATCACTTCAGACAGTTCAGGGTTCAAAGGGGGAGCCGCTCTAGACAGCTCTCTCTCCCGTCCCTTCATTACACATCTCCAAATCGCCTGTCCATCACTTCAAACAGTTCAGGGTTCAAAGGGGGAGCCGATCTTGACAATACCCAGACTGATGGCTCCTTCATTAACATCTCCAAATGCTGCTTCATTGTGTTCCTTATCTCTCCCTCCCCTGAGGACAGGTGGCAGACCAACTGCTGATGCCACTGTTGCTAGCCCAGGCCAGCAAACATCTTAATTTATGTGTATTCTCGTCACACACTGGACTAAGTGTGTACATGTAGGAGGGAACTACGTTGAAAAATAAACGTGCTAGGTTTTCTAAAATTGACTCCTTCTACCATAGGCCACAAATTTATCAATCACCGCTTGTATTTAAGGTGAAACTTGATAATTTCCTGACTGGTCAGGGCTTCAAAGGATATGGCAAGAAGGTAGGTATATGGGGATGAGTGGAATCCGGGATCAGCCATGATAGAATAGCGGAGCTGACTTGATGGGCTGATTGGCCTAATTCTGCTCCTGTGTCTTATGGTCTTGTATTAACACAGATCTAAGTGTTAATTTATGAAATGAGATCTTGTAAACTTGGCTTGCACTTCCTGAAATAATGGGAAACTATTTGGTAATTTCAGGTTTTTGTGAGAGGAATTAATGAGCAAAACTGGCAGGTGGAGTGGTCTAGGACAATGAAATTTACAGAACCATAGGCAGGCAATTCAGATTTGCTGATATAAAGCATTAGCAACACCTCATGTCTGTTCCAGCAGTACTATCTGTGAAGGGGAATATTATTACAAGAGTGTTTGCAAGGCAGTTTTGAACAGTGAAATCTAAAATTCTTAGGATTCAAACAGGTTTTTAAAGGGCTGTTCCCTGTAATTTATTTTTCTAGTGATCTTTGAATTATCAGGAGACTGTACCTTTTTTTATTATCCCAAGGATTTCCCGAACCATTTTGCAGCCAATTTATTACTCTTAAAGCCATGAATCTGCTGCACTTGTACAGTTCCAAAGTATGTAATTAATGGCTCCTACACACATTGTTCCCCAACCCTGTACATCCTCACTGACTTGTCCACTTTTTTTATTGTCTGTTCATTTTGCCTACTCTCCTGTGGCCCTCCTCAAATTTTGTTATTGATAATCAAGCAAAAATAGAAGCTGAATTTTCTTTCTGATTGCTTTTATTTCTGATCTCCTGATGATTTTGACCCTTAATGTGCACTTCTAAAGTATGTATAGAAGTTTTTGAATTGTTTAAATCATTTGGGGTGGAGAAACACATAATCTAAGCAGACATCTTTAACAATCTGAGAATATGATTGTGATTGTATTAATATGCTGAAAAACTCTAGCTTCTAAAAATGGTTTTGTTGGATGGCAACATTTGTATGAAAAATATTGATTTAATACTTGTATACACAAAATAATCTTAATTTGTTTCTAATGTCTGTTGTGCATCAGGAGCTGATTAGAAAGCTGACTGACTAACATGAGCTGGAGTTTCCTAACACGTCTTCTGGAGGAAATCCACAACCATTCCACCTTTGTTGGTAAACTGTGGCTGACTATCCTCATTATATTCCGCATTGTGCTGACTGTGGTTGGTGGGGAGTCTATTTACTATGATGAACAGACCAAGTTTGTTTGCAATACTGGACAACCAGGCTGTGAGAATGTTTGCTACGATGCCTTTGCTCCATTATCCCATGTGAGGTTTTGGGTGTTCCAGATAATACTCATTGTGACCCCGTCCATTCTATACCTGGGTTATGCTGTGCACAAAATTGCTGCATTGGAAGAACCTGAGTATGGAGCCAGAAAGCCAAAGAAGCTTCAGTATGCAGTGCAGTGGAAGCAACATCATGCTTTGGAGGAGGCAGAGGATGATAACATTGAAGATCCAATACTATATCCAGAAATAGAACTACGTAGTGATAAAGAAAACAGAGATCGAAAGAACTTGAACAAGCATGATGGAAGGCGCCGCATTAAAAGAGATGGTCTTATGAAAATCTACGTTCTCCAGTTGATTGTAAGAACTGTGTTTGAGTTGAGTTTTCTTGTGGGCCAGTATATGCTGTATGGCTTCGAGGTGGCAGCAAGGTACAAGTGCGCCCGGGATCCATGTCCTCATCAGGTAGATTGCTTTGTATCCAGACCAACTGAAAAGACTATTTTTCTGCTAATAATGTATGGAGTAAGTGGCCTCTGTTTACTTGTGGATATCTGGGAGATGATTCATTTGGGATTTGGAATGATAAGGGATATATTAAAAAACAAACAAAACTCTATGGCAGAGACTAGTTACAGTCTACACAATACCTGGAATGCTCCTTCAGCTCCCCCAGGTTACAATATTGCAGTCAAACCAGAGACCATTCCATACACTGAGATTGCCAATGCCAAAATGGCTTACAAGCAAAACAAGGCGAATATTGTGCAGGAGCAGCAATATGGTGGCAATGATGAAAATGTCCCAGTCAACTTGGAATGTGTGCAACAACAGTTGAAATTGGCCCAGGAGCAGTTGGATTTGGCTTTTCAGGTTTATAATGATCACAATCATCCTTCAAACCATTTAAGAGAAAAGAAGAAGGCAGGTTTAAACAAAAGTAGCACCAGCAGCAAATCTGGAGATGGGAAAACCTCAGTTTGGATTTGATAAGTTTGTTTCTTTTACTCAGTTACAAACTTGTCCAGGCTAGGGTTAAATCGGGGTTGCTGGTCAGTGAGGCTTGAAGGGACGGAAAGGCCTGCTTTGTGCTGTATCTCAGTTTTTAAAAAAATAATTTGGATATAATCTCAAGAATGACTTGCAGACATTATTTTAAATATTCATTTTGTTGAAAAGCCAACATAAATCAAAATACAGTCTGTTACAGTAATCCTTATTCCTTCAGTGGAACAAGGAACTAGGCAATCATAGCAATAAACTGCACTACAGAGTCATGAGTCAATTTTTACCAGAGAGTTCAGAGCAGTTTTGAGCAAAAATTAATCAAACTTAGCCATCTTGCAGAGTATGAAACATGAAAAGGTGCCTTTTTGTTTTCTAGTTACTGAAATAGATATGATGTGGCTTTCCAAATTCTTGAAAAAAATGGACATTTTGTTTTGGACTCTGTGCGTGTTTGGAGTTGAGGCTTCAAATTGTACTCTTCAATTGTTTGAGGAAATGTAACATGTCATTGCATCATCCATGCAACTTATCCTAGTTTTATATAATTCAGATTTTTTTTTACAGAAAAGTTCACACACAGGAGATTTTGTATTAGATGTTTTCTCTGCATGTTTTAAATATACTTTGGAATTGTAACTACAAATAGAATTCTTTTTTCTATATGTCACCTGTGTCTCTTGTCCTGGAGTGATATGTGAGTAAAACTCAAAATTATATTTCTTGGTACTTGCAGAACTTCCATTTGAGGTTCAGTGGGGAAACACTGTGTTTAGAACTGAGGTTCAGTTCTAAAGAGTGGGATCATGACCAATCCGTCTATCTTCAACAGCTTTAAATCTATTCTCATTTGTAAGTGTTTCACTTTAGACAGATTTTTCCTCTGTATACTTGGCCTCTGTGAAATTAAAGTTGAAGCCAAAAGCAAAGTACTGGAAACCTGAAATGAAACATAAAAGTTCAGGCTCTGTGGGTTAGTCAGCATGTGTGGGATTAATGTTCTGGATCGATAGGAATGCATCAGATTTGGAAAAGTTACAGATTTAAGCCAGAAGAGATAGTAGAGACAGATAAAATGATATTTAGAGAGCATTTAGACAGGTACTTGGATAAGAAAAGCATAGGATAGGGGTCTAATACAAGCAAATGGGATTATTGCAGGTGGACATCACAGTCAATGTGGTCCAAATAAGGACCTGTTTCTGTGCTGAATAATTCCATGGACTTTGAAGAGGGTGAAGGAAAAAAAATTAAGCTGCTCTGGAAAAACCTTCTGGAAGAAGAAATTCGTTGTTATCAATCTTAAATGGCAGTCTAGATGAGGGGTCTTAACCTGAAGCGTCTCTCCATAGATGCTGTTTGATCCACTTCCTCCAGTGCTTTCTGCTCCAGATTCTAGCGTCTGCTGTCTCTTGTATCTAAATCTTACTTTATCTTGAGACTTTGTCCCCTGGTTTTACAATTCCCCATCACAGCAAAACAACCTCAAAGGAGCGACCCACGTGGTCTAACATTTTCAACTCCCTGACCTTTTTTAAACTCCAGAGGTTTTAGACTCGTCCTCTTGGGACAACTATTTCATCCCAGGAGTTAACTTAGTCACTGCATCCTCTCTAAGCCAAGTATATCCTTGAACACGTCCACAATGTCCTGTAAAGGGAGGGTGAGCAGCCAGAAGTCGTTGTATATAGAAACGTAGAAAACCTACAGGCCCTTCACCCCACAAAACTGTGCCGAAAATGTCCTTAGCTCAGAAATTACCTAGGCTTTACCCATAGCCCTCTATTTTTCTAAGCTCCATGTACCTATCCAGGAGTCTCTTAAAAGGCCCCGATTGTATCTGCCTCCACCACTGTCACTGGCAGCCCATTCCACGCACTCACCACTCTTTGCGTTTTTTTTAAAAAAACAGCAACTTACCCTGACATCTCCTCTGTGCCTACTTCCAAGAAACTTAAACCTGTGTCCTCGTGCTAGCCATCTCAACCCTGGGGAAAAAGCCTCTGACTATCCACATGATCAAGGCCTCTCATCAACTTGTACACTTCTATCAAGTCACCTCTCATCCTCCATCACTCCTAGGAGAAAAGGCCAAGTTCGCTCAACCTGTTCTCATAAGCCATACTCCCCAAACCAGGGAACATCCTTGTAAATCTCCTCTGCACCCTTGCTGTGGTTTCCACATCCTTCCTGTAGTGAGGTGACCAGAACTCAGCACAGTACTTCAAGTGGGGCCTGACCAGGATCCTATATACAGTGGCTTGCAAAAACTTGGGCACCCCAGTCAAAATTTCTGTTACTGTGAATAGCTAGGAGAGTAAAAGATGACCTGATTTCCAAAAGGCAGAAAGTTAAAGGTGACACATTTCTTTAATATTTTAAGCAAGTTGCTTTTTTATTTTCATCTTTTACAGTTTCAAAATAACAAAAAAGGGAAAAGGCCTGAAGCAAAAGTTTGGGCACCCTGCATGGCAGTACTTAGTAACACCCCCTTTGGCAAGTATCACAGCTTGTAAATGCTTTCTGTAGCCAGCTAAGAGTGTTTCAATTCTTGTTTGGGGGATTTTTGCCTATTCTTCCTTGCAAAAGGCTTCTAGTTCTGTGAGATTCTTGGGCTGTCTTGCAGGGACTGCTCTTTTGAGGTCTATCCACAGATTTTCAATGTTGTTTAGGTCGGGGGACTGTGAGGGCCATGGCAAAACCTTCAGCTTGCTCCTCTTGAGGTAGTCTATTGTGGATTTTTAAAATCTTTTTATTGATATATAATCTTCTACAGCTATAAAATGCAAAAGTTCAACAAATTAGAATATATATATAATTAATAAAGCTGGAAAAAAAACTTATATATGCTAATAAAGAAAAAAAATTTTATATAAGAAAAAGAAGGAAAAAAGAGAACCCCTAATGACTGAAAAAACCCACTAACTACAAAAGTAAAACACCATTAGGAACCAACTCCCGGAGCAATACGTCTTACAATTTTATATATAGATATATATATATATATATATATATATATACACATATAAGAAAAACAACAACTGCCAAATCACATTTATATAACATAAAATTGGAAGGAAACCATGTAAATTAATTCAAATTAAATGATAATATTTAGCAAAAGAGCCCCACCTTCTCTCAAAATCAAATCAGGGATCAAAAGTTCTGCTTCTAATTTTTTCCAAACTAAGACATAACATTACTTGGGAAAACCATTGAATTAATGCAGGAGCAGAGGTATCTTTCCACTTCAGTAAAATAGCCCTTCTTCCCAACAATGTAACAATTGCAATTATATGTTGGTTTGAAAATGAAATACCCTGAATATGATGTGGAACTATTCCAAATAGAACAGTCAATGTATTAGGTTGTAAATTAATTTTCAAAGCTTTAGAAATTGTAGGAAATAAAGATTTCAATGAGGAACATGACCAGATCATATGTGACAAAGTAGCTACTTAATTTTTGCACCTATCACAATAATTATCTATATTAGGAAATATTTTGGATAGCCTCTCCTTTGTTAAGTAATAACGGTGAACAATTTTAAATTGAATTAAACAATGATTGGCACATCTCGAAGAAGAATTAACGATTTTCAGAACCCGCAACCAATCTTCATTAACAAAAGTCATATTAAGTTTTCTCTCCCAATCTTGTTTAATCTTTAGTGACAGGTTATCTTTTTGTCATAAAAATAAATTATAAATTCTACCAATGGAACCTCTCACTAATGTATTCATATTCAAAATAGTATCCAATAAATCAGATTCTTTCATATATGGAAACGTAGAAACATATTTTTGTAAGAAATGTCTAACCTGAAAATATTGCAAGAAATGTGTATGAGAGAGAGAATATTTGCTAATTAACTCTTCAAAAGTCATCAATCAACCATCACTAAATAAATCTGCAAAAGAACAGATCCCCTTATTTCTCCATAAAAGAAAAATGGGATCAGTAATTGAAGGTTTAAATAGCAAATTTCGAAATACAGGGCTGGATAATTTAAATTGTTTAAAACTAAACGAGTTTTGAAACTGAAACTAAATCTGTAAGGACTGTTTAATAACAGGATAGAGATTTAAATTGGGAATTTTAGCAAGTTGTAAAGGTAATGGAGCTCCTAATAATGAAGTTAAATGAAATTGTTTAATAGCTTTTAATTCCAAATCAATCCAAGCTGGTTTTTGGCTCTTATCGAACCAATATAACCAAAACCATAGTTGTCGAATATTAACAGCCCAATAATACAATCTTAAATTAGGTAGCGCAAGTCCACCATTTTTTTGGGATTTTTGTAAATGAAACTTATTAACTCTTAGTTTGTTATTATTCCAAATAAAGGACAAAATAGTAGAATCAATTTGATCAAAAAATTTTTTAGTGAGAAAAATAGGTATATTTTCAAAAATATATAAAAAATCTAGGTAAAATCAACATTTTCACGGCATGAATACGACCTGTTAAAGAAAGTGTAAGAGGATTCCATCTAGAAAATAATTGTTTCATAAAGTCCAATAAAGGAACTACATTAGCTTTCTAAAGATCTTTATATTTTTTTGTAATGATAATACCCAAATATTTCTAAATGGAATATCATTATATATAAAAACAGGAACATTTAAAGGGAACAGCAACACACATAAAAGTTGCTGGTGAACGCAGCAGGCCAGGCAGCATCTCTAGGAAGAGGTACAGTCGACATTTTGGGGCCGAGACCCTTCGTCAGGACTATCTGAAAGAAGAGCTAGTAAGAGATTTGAGAGGAGGAGGAGAAAATCCGAAATGATAGGAGAAAACAGGAGGGGGAGGGATGGAGCCAAGAGCTGGACAGTTGATTGGCAAAAGAGATATGAGAGGATCATGGGACAGGAGGCTTAGGAAGAAAGAAAAGGGGGGGGGGGGAACCAGAGGATGTGCAAGGGGTATAGTGAGGAGGATGGAGGGAGAAAAAGGAGAGAGAGAAAAAGAATGTGTGTATATAAATAAATAATGGATGGGGTACGAGGAGGAGCTAGCGGAAGTTTGAGAAGTCAGTGTTCATGCCATCAGGTTGGAGGCTACCCAGACGGAATATAAGGTGTCGTTCCTCCAACCTGAGTGTGGCTTCATCTTTACAGTAGAGGAGGCCGTGGATAGACATATCAGAATGGGAATGGGATGTGGAATTAAAGTGTGTGGCCACTGGGAGATCCTGCTTTCTCTGGCGGACAGAGCGTAGGTGTTCAATGAAGTGATCTCCCAGTCTGCGTTGGGTCTCGCCAATATATAGAAGACCACAGCGGGAGCACTGGACGCAGTATATCACCCCAGCTGACTCACAGGTGAAGTGTTACCTCACCTGGAAGGACTGTCTGGGTCCCTGAATGGTAGTGAGGGAGGAAGTGTAAGGGCATGTGCAGCACTTGTTCCACTTACAAGGATAAGTGCCAGGAGGGAGATTGGTGGGCAGGGATGGGTGGGACAAATGGACAAGGGAGTCACGTAGGGAACGATCCCTGCCAAAAGCAGAGGGTGGGGAGGGAAAGATGTGTTTAGTGGTGGGATCCCGTTGGAGGTGGTGGAAGTTGCAGAGAAATATATGTTGGACCCAGAGGCTGGTGGGGTGGTAGATGAGGACAAGGGGAACCCTATTCCTAGTGGGGTGGTGGGAGGATGTAGTGAGAGCAGATGTGCATGAAATGGGGGAGATGCGTTTGAGAGCAGAGTTGATGGTGGAGGAAGGGAAGCCCCTTTCTTTAAAAAAGGACATCTCCCTCGTCCTGGAATGAAAAGCCTCATCCTGAGAGCAGATGGGGCAAAGACGGAGGAATTGCGAGAAGGGGATGGCAATTTTGCAAGAGACAGGGTGAGAAGAGGAATAGTCCAGATAGCTGTGAGAATCAGTAGGCTATAGTTGATATCAGTAGATAAGCTGTCTCCAGAGATAGAGACAGAAAGATCTAGAAAGGGGAGGGAGGTGTCGGAAATGGACCAGGTAAACTTGAGGGCAGAGTGAAAGTTGGAGGCAAAGTTAATAAAGTCAATGGGCTCAGCATGTGTGCAGGAAGCAGCACCAATGCAGTCATTGATGTAGCGAAGGAAAAGTGGGGGACAGACTCACTTTTATTTAAATTAAGTTTATATCCTGAAAATTTAACAAAATCATTTAATAAATCCAAAAGATTAGGAATAGATTCTTCAGGATTCGAAATATAAACCAAAAGATTATCTGCATAAGGAGAGATCTTATGTATGGTCCCATTTATAGAGATACCATGAATGTTTTTTGCTTCACAAATTATTATAGCCAAAGGCTCCAGTACGAGATTAAATAATAAAGGACTTAATGGACCCACTTGTCAAGTACCTTGTGAGAGTGAAAAAAAGGGAGACCTGAGATTATTAGTAATGACGGTAGTGATGGGGTTCTTATAGACCATTTGAATCCACTTATTAAAATTATTACTAAATCCAAATTTCTGTAATACATTAAACAAATAAGTCCATTTAATTCTATCAAATGCCTTTTCTGCATCCAGAGAAATAACACATTGGGGTGTTTTGGATAATGGTGAATATATAATGTCCGAACATTAGAAAAAGAATAACGGCCTCTAATAAAGCCTGTTTGATCCATAGAGATAATTTTAGATAGAATGTGTTCCAAATGATTAGCCATTATCTTAGAAAGAAGTTTAGCATCCACATTTAATAACGAAATAGGTCTATAAGCTGAGCATTCAGTAGGATCTTTATCTTTCTTAAGGATTAAAGAAATAGAAGCTTCATAAAAAGAAGGTAAATTACCTTTCTCAAAAGATTCATGAAATATTTCCAAAAGGTATGGAGAAAGTAATTTTTCAAATTTGTTGTAAAATCCTACCGAATAACTATCGAGTCTAGGAGCTTTACCTGATTGCATAGACCATATAACTTTCTGAATTTCATGCTCAACAATTGGAGCATCAAGGGTCTGTTGATCTTCAACAGTAATTTGAGGAAATTTAATCTTAAATAAAAAAAAAGCCTTCATTTTGGAGGGATCTGCAGGAAACTGAGATTTATAAAGATCAGAATAAAAATCCTGAAAAATATTATTGATGTCTTCATAATTACTTACTATATCTCTATTATCTTTACGAATCTTTAAAATTTGTCTTTTAGCTCTAGCAGCCCTTAATTAGGAAGCTAAGAGCCTATTATTTTTATCCCCAAAAATATAAAACTGACTTTTTAATTTATCCTTCAATAGGATAAGTTAATAATAAATTATATTGTGATTGTAATTCCACTCTTCTTTTAAACAATTCAACATTTGGAAAGATTGCATTGATATTATCTAAATCTTTAATTTGTTTAGCAATTTTATCTAATTCCATTCTTGTCTGTTTTTTCAATTTAGCTAAATAAGAAATAATCTGACCACGTAAATAAGCTTTTAACGTATCCCAAATTACTAACTTTGAGATGTTTCCTGTATTATTAAAGAGTAAAAATTCTTTTTATCTGAGTTTCAATAAACTCAACAAGATCTGAACTTTGTAACAAATGTTCTGGAAAATGCCAAGGTGGTCTTGTAGAAACAACATCTTTCAAATCAAATATTAGTTTTAAGGGAGCATGATCAGAAATAACAATTACATCATATTCACAATTCTGAACATTAAATAAAAGTCGAGGGTCGGCTATAAAATAGTTGATTCTCGAATATTTATTATGAACATGTGAAAAAGAATATTCTCTATTGCTAGGATGCATATGTCTCCAGACTTCAATTAAACCATAATCAATTAAAAAGGAATTAATAAGTGATGTAGAGGGATTAGGGAGTTGATGTCTAGATGATGATTTATCTAATAAAGGATTTAAGCAAGTGTTAAAATCTCCACCCATTAATAATATATATTCATTTAAATCCAGGTAATAGAGCGAAAACATCTTTAAAAAATGAAGAATCATCAGCATTTGGTTCATATATATTAACCAAAACCATTTTTTATTGTAAATTGTTCCTTTAACAATCAAAAATCTACCATTAATATCAGATATAATATCCTCCTCATTAAAGGGAATATTAGAATCAGTAAAAATGAAACACCCCTAATTTTACTTTGAGAGTTTGCGTGAATCTGAGGATTCTTCCAAAATTTAAAAAATCGATTTTTATCACATAACCTGACATGCGTCTCTTGTACAAAAATTATATAAGGTTGGAATAGGTTAATAATTTTAAATGTTTTCTTATGCTTAATAGGATGATTCCAACCACGGACATTCCAACTTAAAACATTTAACTGTTTAAATAACATCATGAAACTTTATATCTAAAGAAAACAATTAGATGCATGTCAGGATAAGGTAGTCATGAATGGGGGAAATAAGCAACAATAGCATACGCCCTGGAATTCCATAGTGGGAATAAAAAATAGAAATAGAAAAAAGAAAAAAACCTACCCAACCTACAAAGCCCAGAAATAAGTCGATATCTATCGACGCAAGCCCCAAAGAATGCATAAAAAGCAGTTCTGAACTCCACCTGCCTAAATAAAAGGTACAGATTAAAAAAAGGTAATCTGTCTCCTTCTCCCGAGTATACAACTCATTACAGTTGACATACAACCCATTACAATTAAATTAGAAAAATCAGTTAACAGAAACGACCTTCAATTTAGAAAGTAAGCTTCATAACATTAGAAAAGAAAAAACAATCGCCATTTTTAACTTATTATTACATCTATCTATAAAACGTGAAAAAAAACCCGAATAGTAAGTTAAGAGTTCTTAAAAAAAACATACAAAGCAAAAAAAAACAATTAGTTCATAAATGTAGCAAACAGAAAGAAATTCTAAATGATTTAAAGTTTCTACAGTCTTTCAACAGATCCCATACGATATCTTCTAAAATTAAAACCGTCCAAACCAGTATATTTCAAAGATAAAGGTACATTTTAATACCAAGACTTTCTCAATTCTTCCGATCTCATCATTCCTTATATCACAAAACGATCAAACAAGTGTAAATCCTTTAAACTTCAGGCTTCAGACTCATCAGGGAGAGAATTAATAAAACGCAATGCATCGGCTGGGTCCTCAAAAGTACGAACCCCAGAGTCTTTAGCGAAAAGCCTTAATTTAGCTGGGTATTGAAGAAAAGGATACATCCGTCTTTGAAAAGCCATACGCATTACGGCAGCGAATCCAGAACGTTTCTGAACAATTTCACGTGGAAAATCTTGAAAGAAACGAATCTCAGAGCCTTGAAATTTAAACAGTCTTTGTTTTCTTGCCAGCTTAATAATGCGGTCTTTGTCTCGAAAACAAAGAAAATGCAAAATAACATGTCTGTTTTTACCTTGTCCCGAAGTTCCAACTCTATGAGCTATTTCAATGTCGGGCAATTGTGGAAAAGCCTCGAGAAATAGAGATTAGAACATTTTAGCAAAATAGTCCAGTGTGTCGGCTGATTCTGATTTCTCTATCAATCCAACAATTCGAATATTGTTCCAATAAGAGCAAGCTTCCAAATCAACAATTTGTTGTTGAGCCTTTTCCAGACGAGAAGAAATATCAGCCGCATTGCGAGTTACCTCTTTAAGATTCAAGCTCAAAGAATCAATTTTTTCCTCCAAAGGGAGAAGACTTCCTTTTAGTTGAGTTAATTCAGCGACGATAGAGCTCATTTGAGTCTCTAATCTATGAACCCAGGCTGGCTCCTCTGCAGCTTCGTCAGTCTTTTTAGGCTTACCATTACCTATATCGGGATTTCTTTTAGTGCTTCTCAAGGTAGCCATATCTATGATTATCACTCTGCAAGGTCCGACTGAATAAAGTTAAAATTTCAAAGTTTAAGTCGGGAAAGGGAGAAATTAAAGGCAGACAGAAAGACACAGTGTCTGATATGTCCACAGGTGGAAGGCGGAGTCTTGAGGTAGTCTATTGTGGATTTTGAGGTGTGTTTAGGATCATTATCCTGTTGTAGAAGCCATCCTCCTTTCACCTTCAGCTTTTTTACAGAGGGGTTGATGTTTGCTTCCAGAATTTGCTGGTATTTAATTGAATTCATTCTTCCCTCTGCCAGTAAAATGTTCCCCATGCCACTGGCTGCAACACAAGCCCAAAGCATGATCGATCCACCCCCGTGCTTAACAGTTGGAGAGGTGTTCTTTTCATGAAATTCTGCACCCTTTTTTCTCCAAACATAGCTTTGCTCATTGCAGCCAAAAATTTCTATTTTAACTTCATCAGTCTACAGGACTTGTTTCCAAAATACATCAGGCTTGTTTAGATGTTCCTTTGCAAACTTCTGATGCTGAATTTTGTGGTGAAGAAGCAGGAAAGGTTCTGATGACTCTTCCATGAAGGTCATATTTGTGCAGGTGTCACTGCACAGTAGAACAGTGCACCACCACTTTAGAGTCTGCTAAATCTTCCTGAAGGTCTTTTGCAGTCAAACGGGAGTTTTGATTTGCCTTTCTAGCAATCCTACGAGCAGTTCTCTCGGAAAGTTTCCTTGGTCTTCCAGACCTTAACTTGACCTCCACCGTTCCTGTTAACTGCCATTTCTTAATTACATTACGAACTGAGGAAATGGCTACCTGAAAACGCTTTGCTATCTTCTTATAGCCTTCTCCTGCTTTGTGGGCATCATTTATTTTAATTTTCAGAGTGCTGGGCAGCTGCTTAGAGGAGCCCATGGCTGCTGATTATTGGGACAAGGTTTGAGGAGTCGATATTTATAAAGCTTTGAAATTTGCATCACCTGGCCTTTCCTAATGATGACTGTGACCAAGCCATAGCCCTAACAAGCTAATTAAGGTCTGAGACCTTGGTAAAGGTTATCTGAGAGCTCAGATCTCTTGGAGTGGCCAAACTTTTGCATGGTTCTCCTTTCCTTCTTTTCACTCTAAAATTGTACAAAGCAAAAATAATACACTAATATTGCTTAACATTTTGAAAAGAATGTTCTATCTTTAACTTCATGACTTTCGGAGGTCAGTTCATCTTCTACTCATTTAACAATTCACAGTAATAGAAATTTTGACCAGGGGTGCCCAAACTTTTGCATACCACTGTATCTGTTACATTACCTCTCAGCTCTTAAACTCAATCCCATGATTGATGAAGGCCAATACACTGTATGCTTTCTTAACCACAGAGTCAACCAACGCAGCAGCTTTGAGTGTCCTATGGACTTGGACCCCAAGATCCCTCTGATCCTCCACACTGCCAAGAGTCTTACCATTAATACTATATTCTGCCATCATATTTGACCTACCAAAATGAACCACTTTACACTTATCTGGGTTGAATTCCATCTGTCACTTCTCAGCCCAGTTTTGCATCCTATCAATGTCCTGTTGTAACCTCTGACAGCCTCCACACTATCCACAACACCCCCAACCTTTGTGTTATCAGCAAATTTACTAACCCATCCCTCCACTTCCTCATCTAGGTCATTTATAAAAGTCACAAAGAGAAGGGGTCCCAGAACTGATCCCAGAGGCACACCACTGGTCACTGACCTCCATGCAGAATATGACCCATCTACAACCACTCTTTGCCTTCAGTGGACAAGCCAGTTCTGGATCCACAAAGCAATGTCCCCTTCGATCCCATGCCACCTCATTTTCTCAATAAGCCTTGCATGAAGTACCTTATCGAATGCCTTGCTGAAATCCATATACACTACATCTACTGCTCTACCTTCATCAATGTGTTTAGTCACATCCTCAAAAAATTCAATCAGGCTCGTAAGGCATGACCTGCCTTTGACAAAGCCATGCTGACTATTCCTAATCATATTATGCCTCTCCAAATGTTCATAAATCCTGCCTCTCAGGATCTTCTTCATCAGCTTACCAACCACTGAAGTAAGATTCACTGGTCTATAATTTCCTGGGCTATCTCTACTCCCTTTGTTGAATAAGGGAACAACATCTGCAACCCTCCAGTCCTCCAGAACCTCTCCCGTCCCCATCGATGATGCAAAGATCATGGCCAGGGGCTCAACAATCTCCTCCCTCGCCTCCCACAGTAGCCTGGGGTACATCTCGTCCGGTCTCAGTGACTTATCCAACTTGGCCTGTTTCCGTGCTGTACTTGTTATATGGTTATATGGTTGATGCTTCGAAAAGCTTTAGCACATCCCCTTCCTTCAGATCTACATGCTCAAGCTTTTCAGTCCGCAGTAAGTCATCCCTGCAATCACCAAGATCCTTTTCCATAGTGAATACTGAAGCAAAGTATTCATAAAGTATCTCTGCTGTCTCCTCCGGTTCCTTACACATTTTTCCACTGTCAGACTTGATTGGTCCTATTCTCTCCTGTCTTATCCTCTTGCCCTTCACATGCTTGTAGGATGCCTTGAGGTTTTCCTTAATCCTGCCCACCAAGGCCTTCTCATGGCCCCTTCTGGCTCTCCTAGTTTCATTCTTAAACTCCTTGCTAGCCTTATAATCTTCTAGGTCTCTATCATTACCTTGTTTTTTGAACCTTTTATAAACTCTTCTTTTCTTGACTAGATTTACAACAGCCTTTATACACCACAGTTCCTGTACCCAACCATCCTTTCCCTGTCTCATTGGAACGTACCTATGCAGAACCCCACGCAAATATCCCCTGAGCATTTGCCACATTTCTTCGGTATGTTTCCCTGAGAACATCTGTTTCCAATTTAAGCTTCCATGTTCCTGCCTGATAGCCTCCTATTTCCCCTTACTCCAATTAAACGCTTTCCTAACTTGTCTGTTCCTATCCCTCTCTAATCCTATGGTAAAGGAGATAGAATTGTGATCAGTATCTCCAAAATGCTCTCCCACTGAGAGACCTGACACCTGACCAGGTTCATTTCCCAACACCAAATCAAATACAGCCTCTCCTCTTGCGGGCGTATCTACATACTGTGTCAAGAAAACTTCCTGAACACATCTAACAAACCCAACCCCATCTAAAGCCCTCGCTCGAGGGAGATGCCAATCGATATTTGGGAAATTAAAATCTCTGAGCACAACAACCCTGTTATTATCATAGCTTTCCAAAATCTGTCTCACTATCTGCTCCTCAATATCCCTGTTACTGTTGGCTGGTCTATTTAAAAAAAAAACACCCAGTAGAGTAATTGACCCTTTCTTGTTCCTAACGCCCATCCACAGAGACTCTGTAGACAATCTCTCCATGACTTCCTCCTTTTCTGCAGCCATGACAGTATCCCTGATCAACAGTGACATGCCCCCACCTCTTTTGCCTCCTTCCCTGTCCTTTCTGAAACATCTAAAGCCTGGCACTCTATGTAGCCATTCCTGTCTCTGAGCCATCCAAGTCTCTGCAATGGCCGCAACATCATAGCTCCAAGTACCAATCCACACTCTAAGCTCATCCACTTTGTTCATAATACTCCTTGCATTAAAATAGACACAACTCAAACCATCAGTATGAGTGCGTCCCTTCTCTATCATCTGCCTATCCTCCCTCTCACACTGTCTCCAAGCGTTCTCTATTTGTGAGCCAACTGTTTCTTTACTTCGGTTCCCACCCCCCAGCAATTCTAGTTGGAATTCTCCCCAATAGGCTTTGCAAATATCCCCGCCAGGATATTAGTCCCCCTGGGATTCAAGTGCATCCCATCCGTTTTGTACAGGTCACGCCTGCCCCAAAAGAGGCCCTAATGATCCAGAAAACTGAATCCCTGCCCTCTGCCCCAATCCCTCAGCCATGCATTTATCCTCCATCTCACTCTATTCTTATACTCTATCCCAAGATTACTACTTTTGAGGTCCTGCTTCTCAACTTCCTTCCTAACTCCCTGTAGTCTGTTTTCAGGATATCTTTCCCTTTCTTACTTAAGACATTAGTACCAACATGTACCACAACCTCTGGCTGTTCTCCTTCCCACTTCAGGATATCGTGGACGTGATCAGAAACATCCTCTGGCACCTGGGAGGTAAACTATCATCCCTGTTGCTTTCCTGTGTCCACAGAATCACCTGTCTGACCACCTAACAATAGAGTCCCCCTATCACTGCTGCCATCCTCTTCCTTTGCCTACCCTTCTGAGCCACAGGGCCAGACTCTGTGCCTAAGCTGCTTCCCCTAGATAGCCCCCCCCCCAAAACAGTATTCAAACAGAAGTACTTATTGTTAAGTGGGACAGCCACAGGGGGGTACTCTGGCATCTGACTCTTGCCCTTCCTCTCCTGACCACTTATCTGTCTCCTGAGGCCCCAGTGTGACTATCTGCCTATAGCTCCTCTCTATCACCTCCTCACTCTCCCTGACCAGATGAAGGTCATTGAGCTGCACCTCCAGTTCCCTAAGGAGTTGCAGCTGGACGCACCTGGTGCAGATGTGGTCGTCTGGGAGGCCGGGAGTCTCCAGGACTTCCCACATCTGACACCGAGCACAGAAAACCGGCCTCACACACATTCTTCCTGTCTGTAGGATAACCTACTGTCACAGATAACCTACTTCATCTCAAGCCGTTATCGCCAAAGCCCTGTTGAGCCAAAGCCTTCCTACTGTCTCCCTCTACACTGGTGCCTGGTATACCTATTGGTATCAATGGCATGGATAGAAAAAGGGAGGAGATCCAGAAAAAAGAATATGGGGAGTTAGGAAGGAAGCTGAGAGGCAGGACCTCAAGGGTAGTAATCTCAGGGTTGCTGCCTCTGCCATGCAACAGTGAGTATAAGAATAGAGTGAGATAGAGGATAAATGCATGGCTGAGGGATTGGAGCAGGGGTCAGGGATTCAGATTTCTGGATCATTGGGACCTCTTCAGGGGCAGGTGTGACAAAAGGATGGGTTATACTTGAATCCGAGGGGGAAATTGTGGGAAGGTTTGCTAGAGCTGTTGGGAGTGGTTTAAACTAATATGGTCGGGGAATGGGAACCAGTGTGATAGAGCTGAGCAACACATACAAAAAGAGCTGGTGAATGCAGCAGGCCAGGCAGCATCTATAGGAAGAGGTACAGTCGATGTTTTGGTCCGAAGGGTCTTGGCCCGAAACGTCGATTTTACCTCTTCCTATAGATGCTGCCTGGCCTGCTGCGTTCACCAGCAATTTTTGTGTGTGTGTTGCTTGAATTTCCAGCATCTGCAGATCTCCTTGTGTTTGCGTGATAGAGCTGAATTGTGGTGAAAGAAGGCCATAGTTGGGAGTTTAACATCAAAGGATATACTTTGTATCAAAAGGACAGGCAGGAAGGCATAGACGATGGTGTGGCTCTGCTGATAAGAGATGGAATTAAATTTTTAGAAAGAGGTGACATGCGGTCAGAGAATGTTGAATCTTTGTGAGTGGGGTTAAGAAACTGCAAGAAAAAAAACCATTATGGGAACCATGTATAGGCCTCCAAATAGTCGCCAAGGTGTGGGGTTGAGATTGCAAAGGGAGCTGGAACGGGCAGGTAATAAGGATAATGTCACAATTGTAATGTAGGCTTCAATATGAAGGGGATTGGGAAAATCAGGTTGGTGTCAGATTACAATAGGGGGAATTTGTTGAATGCCTACGAGATGGCTTTTTAGAGCAGCTTGTGCTCAAGCCTACTAGGGGAAAGGCTATCTTAGACTGGGTGTTGTGTAATAACCCAGATTTTATTAGTCACCTTAATGTAAAGGAGCCTTTAAGAGGCAGTGATCATAATATGGTTGAATTCATACTACAATTTGAAAGGGAGAAGCACAAGTCAGTATCGCAATGGAATAAAGGGAAATACAGAGGTATGAGAGAGGAGCTTGCCTGAGTGGATTGGAAGAGGATACTGGTGGGGATGACGGCAGAACAGAGGTGGCTGAAGTTTCTGGGAATAGTTCACAAGGCGCAGGATAGATATGTCTCACAAATGAAGTTCTCAAATGGGAGGGGTAGGCAACTGTGGCTGAGAAGGGAAGTTCAGGACTGCATAAAAAACAAGGAAAGGGCACATAAGGTAGCAAAAGTGAGTGGGAAGTTAGATGATTGAGAAGCTTTTAAAATTCAACAAAAGGCAACTAAAAAAAAACTATAAGAAGGGAAAAGATGAAATATGAGAGAAAACTAGCCAAAGAAGGATGCTCAAAGATTTTTCCATTATAGAAAAAATAAAGAGAAGTGAGAGTTGATATTGGACCACTGTAAAATGATGCTGGTGAGGTAGTAATGAGGGGACAAAGAAATGACAGATGAACTTAATGGGTACTTTGCATCAGTCTTGACTGTGAAAGTCATGAGCAGTGTGCCAGGCGTCAGTGAGTGTCAGAGAGTAAGAGTGAGTACCATTGCTATTACAAGGGAAACATTGCTAGGCAAACTGAAAGGTCTTAAGGTGGATAAATCACCTGGACCAGGTGGACTGCATCCCGGAGTCCTGACAGAGTTTGTTGAAGTATTAGCGGCAAACCAATCAATTCAAAGAAAGAATTAGCTTCGCACAGGTCAGAGAGAAGTGCACAGACACAGTAGGTTGTCATCGTGCAAGGACGCTGAGAAATCTCCGAAGTAAAAGAGAAACACTGTCCAGTGGAGCAGTCATCAGAGTAGTGTAAGTCAGAGTATTAGGGCTTTGGCTCGTCGGAGCTTTGGCGAGGATGGGCCTAGGTGAGGTAAGTTACTTTTCTCCCCCTCTAACTAGAATAGTGAGTATAGCTGTAAGCCCAGTTTTCTGTTCTGGGTGTCAAATGTGGGATGTCTGGGAGACTTCCAACCTTCCTGATGGCCACATCTGTGGCAAGTTCATCGAGCTTGTTAGGGAGAGCGAGGAGGTGATAGGCAGGAGCTCTAGGCAGGTAGTCACCCTGTGGCCACAGGAGACAGATAAGTGGGTGACAGTCAGAAGAGGGACAGTCAGGTAGTGGAGAGCACCCCTGTCCTTGTCCCTCTTAACAATAAATTTTGAGTGCTGTTGGGTGGACGACCTACCTGGGGAAAGCAACAATGGCCATACCTCTGGCAGTGAGTCTGGCCCTGTTACTCATAAGGGCAGGGAAAGGAAGAAGATGACAGTAGTAAAAGGGGACTGTATAGTCAGGGGGACAAATGGGCGATTCTGTGGGTGCGAAAAAGAAACAAGGATCGTAATTTGCCTCCCAGGTGCCAGGGTTCGTAATGTTTCTGAACGTGTCCACAATATCCTGAAATGGGAGGGTGAGCAGCCGGAGGTCATGGTACATATTGATACCAACGACATAGGTAGGGAAAGGGAGGAGGTCCTGAAAGCAGACTACAGGAAGTTAGGAAGGGAGTTGGGAAGCAGGACCACAAAGGTGGTCATCTCAGGATTACTGCCTGTGCCACGTGACAGTGAGTATAGGAATAGAATGAGGTGGAGGATAAATGCGTTGCTGAGGGATTGGAGCAGGGGGCAGGGATTCAGATTTTTGATTTCAGATTTCAGATCACTGAGACCTCTTCTGGGGCAAGTGTGACCTGTACAAAAAGAACAGCTTCTACTTGAATCCGAGGGGGGCCAATATCCTGGTGGGGAGGTTTGCTAACGCTGTTGGGAGGGTTTAAACTAGATTTGCAGGAGGCTGGAAACCAAAGTGAAGCAGAGGATGGGAGGTTGGAGCACAAGTAGAGACAGCTTGCAGGGAGTTTGTGAGGAAGGATAGGCTGATGTTAGAGCAAAGATGCACTCAGCCTCATGGTTTGAGTTGTGTCTATTTTAATGCAAGGAGTATCATTAACTTGGAGCGTGGATCAGTACTTGGAGCTATGACGTTGTGGCCATTACAGAGACTTGTATGTCTCGGGCAGAAATGGCTGCTGAGAATGCCAGACTTTAGATGTTTCAAAAAGGACAGAGAGGGAGGCAAAAGAGGTGGGGGCGCGGCATTGCTAACTAGGGATGGTGTCACAGCTGCAGAAAAGGAGGAAGTCATGGAGGGATGGTGTACTGAGTCAGTGTGGGTGGAAGTCAGAAACAGGAAAGGGCCAATAACCCTATTGGGTGTTTTTTATAGTCTCCCCCTCCCCCCCAGTAGTAATAGGGATATTAAGGAGTAGGTAGGGAGGCAGATTCTGAACCGGAGCAATAATAATACGGTGTTGTGATGGGAGATTTTAACTTTCCTAATATTGATTGGCATCTCCTTAGCGCAAGGAGTTTAGATGGGGTGGAATTTGTTAGGTGTGCTCAGGAAGGTTTCCTGACACAATATGTAGATAAGCCAAACTGGAGGAGAGGCTGTACTTGATCTGGTATTGAGAAATGAACCTGGTCGAGTGACAGATCTCTTGGTGGGAGAGCATTTTGGAGGTAGTGACCACAACTTATCTCCTTCACCATAGTGCTGGAGAGGGATAGGAGCAGGCCATTTGGGAAAACATTTAATTGGGAGAGGGGGAAATGTACTATTAGGCTGAAACTTAAATTGGGTACAGATGTTCTTAGGGAAATGCATGGCAGAGATGTGGCAAATGTTCCAGGGACATTTGCATGGAGTTCTGCATAGGTATTTTCCATTGAGGCAGGGAAAGGATGGTAGGATGAAAGAACCATGGTATACAAAGGATGTAGAAAATCTAGTTGAAAAGAAAAGCTTACAAAAGGTTCAAGAAACTAGTTTAGAGCTTTAGAAAATTGAAGGTTGAGAGGAAGGAGCTTAAGAATGGAATTAGGAGATCCAGAAGGGACTATGAGAAGGCCTTAGTGAGCAGGATTAAGGAAAACCCCAAGACATTCATTCTGCAAGTATGTGAAGAGCAAGAGAATGAGCCATGTGAGAATAGTGTTATGTACCCCGTAACTGGGTTGCCAAACCAGCAGAAATGGACCACTCAGTTGGAGTCTGGATTACTGGAACTAAGAAGGTTTAATTAAAGAAATAAGCAACACAGTACTCTAATAGTAAGGATATAAATGCAACAGGTTAGCAATGAATAAACACACATGTACACAGAACTAGGATAATAGGATCAATCAGCTCTATCGCAGTCTCGGGGTAAGATGATCAATCACAAGTGACAGAGTTCAGTTTAGTTCAGTTCACAGTAATCGCCATCGTGCCGTTGGGAGAGAGAGAGAGAACGAATGAATATGCAAATTGGATTCCAAACAGACTTTCGATATTCCTCGCTGTTAGCTTTCGGGGGAGCCCTTTGTAATGTCTTCTGAGGTCACCGACTGTGACCCCTCCGTTCCAGATACGATCGTTCTTCAGCGGTGAACCCGGCACCCAGGCAAGGGCGGACATACACCAGGTTCCCGCCGACCGTATCTTTCCACCCTGTGCGTCTATGGCTGGTCCCGCGACCAGACCTCCAAAACTCGCACCGACTTGTGGGGGCGCACCGCTTCCAGGGTCTCGTTACCTCGTGGTGTCATGTGTGGTGTCTTAGCGAACCTGCCCCTTTTTATCCCCCTGCTGGGGTATCGCCTGTCCATCACACTTCAAACAGTTCAGGGTTCAAAAGGAGCCGGTCTTGACAATACTCAGACCGGTGTCTCCTTCCGTTAAACACTCTCGTCTCTTCATTAACATTTCCAAATGCTGCTCCATTGTCTTACTTATCTCTCTCTCCTGAAGACAGGTGGCAGATCAACTGTTGATCCCACTGGTGCTAGCACAGGACAGTTAACGTCTTAGTCTATGTGTACTTTTGTATCCCTCTTTCATCACAATAGGACCAATCAGGTGTGACAGTGGAAACGTGTGCATGGAATCAGAGGAAGTAGCTGAGGTACTTAATGAATACTTTGCTTCAGTATTCACCAGGGAAAAAGACCTTGGCAATTGTGGGATGACTTACAGTGGACTGAAATGCTTTAGCGTATAGCCATTAAGGAAGGGGATGTGCTGGAGATTTTGGAAAGCATCAAGTTGGATAAATCACCAGGACCAGATGAGATATACCCCAGGCTACTGTGGGAAGTGAAGGAGGAGATTGCTGAGCCTCTGGCAATGATCTTTGCATCATCAGTGGGGACGAGAGAAGTACCGGAGGATTGGAGGGTTGCAAATGTTGTTCCCTGTTCAAGAAAGGGAGTAGAGATAACCTAGGGAATTATAGACCAGTGAGTCTAACTTCAGTGTTGGGCATGTTGTTGGAGAAGATCCTGAGAGGCAGGATTTATGAGCATTTGGAGAGACATAATCTCATTAGGGATAGTCAGCATGACTTTGTAAAGAGCAGGTCGTGCCGTACAAGCATGATTAAATTTTTTGAGGATGTGACAAAACACATTGATGATGAAGGTAGAGCAGTGGATGTAGTGTATATGGATTTCAGTAAGGCATTTGATAAGGTTCCTCATGCAAGACTTATTGAGAAAGTAAGGAGGCATGGGATCCAAGGAGACCTTGCTTTGTGGATCCAGAACTGGCTTGCTCACGGAAGGCAAGGGGTGGTTATAGATGGTTCATATTTTGCACGGAGGTCGGTGACCAGTGGTGTTCTGCAGGGATCTGTTCTGGGACTCTTCTTTATGATTTTTATAAATAACCTGGATGAAGAAGTAGAAAGGTAGGTTCGTAAGTTTGATGACAGAAAGGTTTGGGGTGTTGTAGATAATGTGGAGGGCTGACAGAGGTTACAGCGGGACACCGATAGGTTGCAGAACTGGGTTGAGAAGTGGCAGATGGACTTCAACCCAGATAAATGTGAAATGGTTCATTTTGGTAGGTCCAATTTGAAGACATAATATAATATTAATGGCAAGACTCTTGGCAGTGTTGAAGATTTGAGAGATCTTGGGGTCCGTGTCCATTAGACTCTCAAAGCTGCTGTGCAGATTGACGGTGTTGTTAACAAGACGTGTTGGCATTCGTCAGCCGTGGGATTGAGTTCAGGAGCTGTGAGGTAATGTTACAGCTATATAGGATCTTGGTCAGACCCCACTTGGAGTACTGTGTTCATTTCTGGTCACCTCACTACATTAAGGATGTGGATATTATAGAGAGAATGCAGAAGAGATTTACAAGGATGTTGCCTGGATTGGAGAGCATGCTTTATGACGGGTCCCCAACCTTTTTTGCACTGCAGACCAGTTTAATATTGACAATATTCTTGCGGACCGGCCAACCAGTGGGGGAGGGGTGGGTGTTAGTCACAAGCGGAATATAGGTGATAAGTCACTTATAAGTGGCTAATACTCAATTTCGTTTCTAAAAGGGTTTATCTAACGAATTTAATATTAAACACACAGCGCATATTTTCCTCGCATGAGTATAGTGATAAGTCAATTATAACAGTGGTCCCCAACCTCCTGGCTGCGAAGAACGCAGCGGTACAGCGGTGGCCGGAACAAAGTTTATTTCGGCTTTTTTCTTAAAGATGTGCTGGATGCGTTCCGGCCACCACTGTACCGCTGCATTCTTCGCAGCCGAGAGGTTGGGGACCACAGAATTATAAGTCACTTATAAGTCAATAGCATCATAACTTTTTGCCTAAATGTGGCAAAAGACTCCACGTCAAACTGAAGACCTTTTATGATTTTATTGTTTCCTTATTTGTCCTTTCTTGAAGTTTAATCTAGAACTATTTGTCGCTGTGCCTCCTTAATTTGTTTTCAATTCCCTGGTATTTGGAGTGCGGGGAACAATCTACTTTGGCAGAATTAGATGCACTTGCTGCTCTAGTTCTGTGATAATAGCCCTACAAGATTTGCAAATCTCAAGCCAACTGTTTTATTAAAACAGTCCCAACCACAATGTGTCTTCTTTTCAGTGATCCAAAATAAAAGCAGGCCTATCTCCAAGATAATCAGCCATCAACATCTCATTGAGATCCCACCAACTATATTGAAGACTATGCCAGCAGTTGTGATCTAACTCACAAGGAGAGAGTCCAGACAGCTGCCAAAATGTCAACTTTCTATATATGCACACTTACAACCATCTCTCATTGTAGAAGATCAACAAATTGAGTCAAGGGTTATCTGTATCCTTGGGGTCTGTCATCATCTATTGATAGCTAACCTTTAAAATGGTATCATGAGTTGCATAGAGCAGGGGTCCCCAACCTTTTTTGCACTGCGGACCGGTTTAATATTGACAATATTCTTGCGGACAGGCTGACCTGGGGGGGGGGGGGGTGGGGGCGCGGGTAGGGTTGCCAACAGACAAGAGTAGCAGTCAAATACGTTGTGTTTACCCCGAGAAAGACTACAATGACCATGAAGCCTTGCGCGGGCACCAGTGCGCATGCGTGTACATGCTGATTTTTCCCTACAAATCGCTTTTGCTGATTCTGTTCGGGGGGGGGGGGGTGTTAATCATGACCTGAATATAGGTGATAAGTGGCTGATACACTCAATTTCGTTTCTAAAAGGGTTTATCTAACAAATTTAATATTAAACACACAGCGCATATTTTCCTCGCATGAATGTAGTGATAAGTCAATTATCAGGGGAGTTTGAAGTAAGTGTTAAACAAACTTCCAGTAGAAGTGGTAGAGGCAGGTTTGATATTATCATTTAAAGAAAAGTTGGATAGGTATATGGACAGGAAAGGAATGGAGGGTTATGGGCTGAGTGCAGGTCGGTGGGACTAGGTGAGAGTAGCGTTCGGCATGGACTAGAAGGGCAGAGATGACCTGTTTCCATGCTGTAATTGTTATATGGTTATATAAGTCACTTATAAGTCAATAGCATCATAACATTTTAAGTAACGTTTGGATATTAAACACACAGCACATATTTTCCCCATATGAACATATAAAGTCATTGCAACACACCAATATTGGTGCATCAGTGAGAGCCCTGGGCTTGTTTCCCTGCAACAAGACGGTCCTATCGAGGGGTGATGGGAGACAGCGGTACTCAAAGAGAGTTCCTTATGTCCAGTGTATTCAGCAATTTAGTTTTCATTGCATTCATCGCAGAAAACTCCGCAGTGATATGATGTTGGAAATGGAAGCAACGTTTTCAGTGCTTTCGTGGCTATCTCAGGATATTCAGCCTTAACTTTGATCCAGAATGCCGGCAGAGATGTTATGTCAAACGTGCTTTTCAGCCCACCATCATTTGCAAGCTCAAGGAGTTGATCTTTTTCCCGCACTGACATGGAAGATTCACCAGAAACATTCACAAATGGGTCACGGACTCATTCCTTTGCACGTCTTGGGTCATTTGCATCTTGGGTCACTGATGACCTCGCATGCGTTGAAGTTCAACAGTGGGCGCGACAGAGAATGAGGAATGGTGCAGTTGACTCATATCATTTCATATCGCCAAATCACATCCTTTCCTCGCGGCTCGGTAGCACATGCTTTGCGGCCCGGTAGTGGTCCACGGCCCGGTGGTTGGGGACTGCTGCTTATGAGAATGCGTTGAGTGAACTTGGCCTTTTCTCCTTGGAGCAACGGAGGATGAGAAGTGATCTGATAGAGGTGTACAAGATTAGAGGCATTGATCGTGTGGGTAGCCAGAGGCTTTTTCCCAGAGCTAAAATGGCTACACGAGGGGTCATAGTTTTAAGGTGTTTGATAGTAGTTAGAAGGGGGTTTGTCAGAGGTAAATTTTTCACACATAGAGTGGTGGGTGTGTGGAATGCACTGCCAGCAACAGTGGTAGAGGTGGATATAATAGTCTGTTAAGAGCCTCTTAGGTACGTGGAGCTCAGAAAAATAGAGGGCTATGCGCTAGGGCAATTCTAGGCAGATTCTTGAGTAGGTTACATGGTTGGCACAACTTTGTGGGCTGAAAGATCTGTAATGTGTTGTAGAGTTCGATGTTTTAAGAGATAACAGATGCATTGGTCATGATCTTCCAAGAATCACTTGATTCTGGCGTGGTCCTGGAGGACTGGAAGATTGCAAATGTTGCTCCACTCTTTGAGAAGGTAGGAAGGCAAAAGAAAGGAAATTATAGGCCAGTCAGCCTTACCTCAGTGGTTGGAAAAGTGTTGGAGTCCATTATTAAGGACATGGTTTTGGGATACTTGGAGAGTAACGATAAAAGGAGTCAAAGTCAGCATGGTTTCTGTCAAGGGAAAACTTGCCTGACAAATCTGTTAGAGTTCTTCAAGGAAGTAACAAGGAGGGTGGAAAAAGAAGAGGCGGTGGATGTGATATACTTGGACTTTCAGAAGGCATTTGATAAAGTGCCACACATGAGGTGTCATAAGGGTGTGGCTGGGAACGGACCCAAGTGCAAGACACAGACACTGAAGTATTAGGGACAGGACTAGGATACAGGGCGATGGCAAGGACATAGACAGGAAAACCAGGAACCTGGAATAGGACTGAACAAGAGAACTAGGAGCCCGGGCTTGGACTCCGAGCCAGAGACTGGACAAAGACCTTGCCTCTGGCTCGGACCCCAGAACTAGGCAGGCAGGACGAGGCTGGAGTCTTCAGGCTGAGGCTAGAGATGAGAGGCAAGGCTTGGCAGGAGGCAAGAGGCTGGAGACTTGGCTTGGCTTAGCAAGAGGCTAGAGGCTAGAGACTTGGCTTGGCAAGAGGCTAGAGGCTTGGCTTGGCTAGGGGCTAGAGGCTAGAGACTTGGCTTGGCTTGGCAAGAGGCTAGAGGCTTGGCTTGGCTGGAGGCTGGGGTTTTCAGGCTCAAGGCTAGGCAGGAGGCTGGGGTCTTCAGGCTCGAGGCTAGGCAGGAGGCTGGAGTCTTCAGGCTCGAGGCTAGGCAGGAGGCTGGAGTCTTCAGGCTCGAGGCTAGGCAAGAGGCGAGGCTTGGCAGGAGGCTTGAGGCGAGGCTGGAGGCAGGAGACTTGAGGCGAGGCGAGGCTGGAGACAGAAGACGCGAGGCGAGGAAAATCTGCAGGCAGGAGACGCGAGGCGAGGCTTAGCAGGAGGCAGGAGACTTGAGGCAAGGCTTGGCTCCTCCTGGGCAGGGCGCGGATCACCACCCGACAGAGGCAAGGGACAGGAAGGGACAGAACCAACCGCAGGTAACGGCAAGACGGCCTGGCTTACCTGATCGGAGGCAAGGGTTAGGAAGGGAGTTAGGTACAGGGTGGCTCCAGGACAAGACAGCAAGACAAGGCAGGGCTTCAGGCGTGGAAACAGAAGGCAGGGGAAGGGATACAAAGAGGAAGGACAGGAACAATCCAGCACCCACGCCCTGGTCTCTGAAGATATTTATGCAGCCAGCCCCAACGAGCATCAGCTGCCTCAATTAGCTCAACAAGCCAGAAACAGGGTAGATAGGAAAACCTGGATCAAGGGTCGATGGACCAGACCATGAACCGGAATACGGACTTCACGGACCGGACCATGACAGTACTCCTCCCGGTACGGGAGTCTCCTGGCAACCAAACAGGGTATCCAGACTATAGACGACCCGGGCGGGTGGGAGGGTATTTAACAGAAAGGAACCCCAGGTGGCAAGAGGAAGGCGACAGTGTCTGTGCCGCTGGGTCCATGGTTGGCTGGATCGTTCTGTCATACGGGAGTGGCTGGGAATGGACCTAAGTGCAAGACACAGACACTGAAGTACTAGGGACAGGACTAGGATACAGGGCGATGGCAAGGACATAGACAGGGAAACCAGGAACCTGGAACAGGACTGAACAAGAGAGCGAGGAGCCCGGGCTTGGACTCCGAGCCAGAGACTCGACAAGGACCCAGTAACTGGGTCTTGCCTCTGGCTCGGACCCCAGGACTAGGCAAGGATGAGGCTTGGCAGGCAGGCAGAACGAAGCTGGAGTCCTCCGGATTGAGGCTAGAGCCTAGAGACTTGGCTTGGCTTGGCAAGAGGCTGGAGGCTAGGGAATGCTTTGGGGTTTTCCTTATCCGGTCCGCTAAGGCCTTCTCATGGCCCCTTCTGTCTCTCCTAATTTCATTCTTAAGCTCCTTCCTGCTAGCCTTATAATCTTCTAGATCTCTATCATTGCCTGGTTTTTTGTCATTTCATTTCTAAAATCTTTTTATTGATATATAATCTACAGCCATAAAATACAGAAGTTCAACAAATTAGTATATATATAATTAATAAAGCTGAAGAAAAAAACATATATGTTAATGGAAAAAAAATTTATAGAAGAAAAAGAAGGAAAAAGGAGAACCCCAACTAACTAAAAAAAACCTACTAACTACAAAACAAAAAAAAAAGAGGAAAAAAACCATTAGGAACCAACTCCCGGAGCAATACATCTTACAATCATTTATATATATATAAAAGAAGAAAAAGAAAACAACAACTGCCAAATCACATTTATATAACATAAAATTGGAAGGAAACCATGTAAATTAATTCAAATTAAATGATAATATTTAGCAAAAGAGCCCCACCTTCTCTCAAAATCAAATCAGGGATCAAAAGTTCTGCTTCTAATTTTTTCCAAACTAAGACATAACATTACTTGGGAAAACCATTGAATTAGTGTAGGAGCAGAGGTATCTTTCCACTTCAGTAAAATAGCCCTTCTTGCCAACAACGTAACAAATGTAATTATATGTTGGTTTGAAAATGAAATACCCTGAATATGACGCGGAGCTATTCCGAATAGAACAGTCAGTGTATTAGGTTGTAAATTAATTTTCAGAGCTTTAGAAATTGTAGAAAATAAAGATTTCCAAAAAGATTTCAATGAGTGACTTGACCAGAACATATGTGACAAAGCTTGTGAAATATGTGACATTTTTGCACCTATCACAATAATTATCTATATTAGGAAATATTTTGGATAGCCTCTCCTTTGTTAAATAATAACGGTGAACAATTTTAAATTGAATTAAACAATGATTGGCACATCTCGAAGAAGAATTAACCATTTTCAGAACCCGCAACCAATCTTCATTAACAAAAGTCATATTAAGTTTTCTCTCCCAATCTTGTTTAATCTTTAGTGACAGGTTATCTTTTTGCCGTAAAAATAAATTATAAATTCTACCAATGGAACCTCTCACTAAAGTATTCATGTTCAAAATAGTATCCAATAAATCAGATTCTTGCATATATGGAAACGTAGAAACATATTTTTGTAAGAAATGTCTAACCTGAAAATATTGCAAGAAATGTGTATGAGAGAGAGAATATTTGCTAATTAACTCTTCAAAAGTCATCAGTCGACCATCACTAAATAAATCTGCAAAAGAACAAATATTTCTCCGTAAAAGACAAATGGGATCAGTAATTGAAGGTTTAAATAGCAAATTTCGAAATACAGGACTAGACAGTTTAAAATTAAAAGAATTGCAAAACTGAAACCAAATCCGTAAGGACTGTTTAATAACAGGGTAGAGATTTAAATTAGAATTTTTAGCAAGTTGTAAAGGTAATGGAGCTCCTCATAGTGAAGTTAAATAAAATTCATTAATAGCTTTAAATTCCAAATCAATCCAAGCTGGTTTTTGGTTCTTATCGAGCCAATATAGCCAAAAACATAATTGTCAAATATTACAATCTTAAATTAGGTAACACGAGTCCACCATCATTTTTTAGATTTTTGTAAATGAAACATATTAACTCTTGGTGTTTTATTATCCCAAATAGTAGAATCAATTTGATCAAAAAATTTTTAGTTAGAAAGATAGGTATATTTTGAAAAATATATAAAAATCTAGGTAAAATCATCATTTTTACGGCATGAGTACGACTTATTAAGGAAAGTGTAAGAGGATTCCATCTAGAAAATAATTGTTTCATGGAGTCCAATAAAGTACCTACATTAGCTTTATAACGATCCTTATTTTTTTGTAATGATAATACCCAAATATTTTAAAGAATTCACAATTCTAAATGCAATATCCTGATATATAAAAACAGGAACATTTAAAGGGAACAATTCACTTTTATTTAAATTAAGTTTATATCCTAAAAAGTTTCCAAAATCATTTAATAATTCCAAAAGATGTCATAAGGAGATAGCTAGGAATGAACCCAAGTGCAAGACACAGACACTGAAGTACTAGGGACAGGACTAGGGTACAGGCTGAGGGCAAGGACATGGACACGAAAACCGGGAACCTGGAACAGGACTGGACAAGAGAGCTAGGAGCCCGGGCTTGGACTCTGAGCCAGAGACTGGACAAGGACCCAGTACCTGGGTCTTGCCTCTGGCTCAGACCCCAGAACTAGGCAAGGACGAGGCCTGGCAGGAGGCTGGGGTCTTCAGGCTAGAGGCTAGGGGCTTGAGGCGAGGCTTGGCAGGAGGCAGGAGGCTGGAGTCTTCAGGCTTGAGGCTAGAAGCTAGAGACATGAGGCAAGGCTTGGCAGGAGGCAGGAGGCTGGAAACTTCAGGCTTGAGGCTAGAGGCCAGAGGCTTGGCAGGAGGCAGGAGGCTGCAGTCTTCAGGTTTGAGGCTAGAGGCTAGAGACCTGAGGCGAGGCTTGGCAGGGGGCTGGAGTCTTCAGGCTTGAGGCTAGAGACTTGAGGCGATGCTTGGCAGGGGGCTGGAGTCTTCAGACTTGAGGCTAGAAGCTAGAGACTTGAGGCGAGGCTTGGCAGGAGGCAGGAGGCTGGAATCTTCAGGCTTGAGGCTAGAGGCCAGAGGCTGGAATCTTCAGGCTTGAGGCTAGAGGCCAGAGGCTTGTCAGGAGGCAGGAGGTTGGAGTCTTCAGGCTTGAGGCTAGAGACCTGAGGCGAGGCTTGGCAGGAGGCTGGAGTCTTCAGGCTTGAGGCTAGGTAGGAGGCTGGAGATCTTGAGGCGAGTCTTGGGGCTGGAGGCTGGAGGCTGCTCCTGGGCAGAGCGCGGTTCCCCTGGGCAGGGTGCGGTTCTCCTGGGCAGGGCGCGGTTCTACACCCGATGGAGGCAAAGGACAGAACCAACTGCAGGTAACGGCAAGATGGCCTGGCTTACCCGACGGAGGCAAGAGACAGGAAGGGACAGAACCAATCGTAGGTAACGGCAAGACGGCCTGGCTTACCCGACGGAGGCAAGGGACAGGAAAGGAGCTAGGTACACAGTGGCTCCAGGACAAGACAGAAAGACAAGGCAAGGCTTCAAGCAATGCAAGGCAAGACAGAACCTCAGGTGAGGCGAGAGTTACCGGCAAGACAAGGCAGGGCTTCAGGCCAGGAAACAGAAGGCAGGGGAAGGGATACAAGGAGTAAGGGCAAGAACAATCCAGCACCCACGCCCTGGTCTCTGAAGGTATTTATGCAGCCAGCCCCAACGAGCATCAGCTGCCTCGATTAGAGCTCAGCAAGAACAGAAACAGGGTAGACAGGAAAGCTTGGAGCAAGGGTCGATGGACCGGACCGTGAACCGGAATATGGACTTCACGGACCGGATCATGACAAAAGATTAGAAATAGATTCTTCAGGATTCGAGATATAAACCAAAAGATCATCTGCATAAAGAGAGATGTTATGTATGGTCCCATTTATAGAAATACCATGAATGTTTTTGCTTCACAAATTGTTATAGCCAAAGGCTCCAGTGCGAGATTAAATAATAAAGGACACCCTCGTCGAGTACCTCGTGAAAGTGAAAGTAAGATTATTAGTAATAATGGTAGCGATGGGGTTCTTATAGATCATTTGAATCCACTTATTAAAATTATTACCAAAGCCAAATTTCTCTAATACATTAAACAGATAAGTCCATTCATCTCTATCAAATGGCTATTCTGCATCCAGAGAAATAACACATTGGGGTGTTTTGGATAATGGTGAATATATAATGTTTATCAATCTCCGAACATTAGAAGAAGAGTAACCGCCTCTAATAAAGCCTGTTTGATCCATAGAGATAATTTTAGATAAAATGTTTTCCAAATGGTTAGCCATTATCTTGGAAAGAATTTTAGCATCCACATTTAGTAGTGAAATAGGTCTATAAGGTGAGCATTCAGTAGGATCTTTATCTTACTTAAGGATTAAAGAAACAGAAGCTTCATAAAAAGAAGAGGGTACATTACCTTTCTCAAAAGATTCATGAAATATTTCCAAAAGGTATAGAGAAAGTAATTTTTCAAATTTTTTGTAAAATCCTACCGAATAACCATTAAGTCCAGGAGCTTTACCTGATTGCATTTACCATACAGCTTTCTGAATTTCATGCTCAACAATTGGAGCATCAAGGGTCTGTTGATCTTCAGCAGTAGCTTGAGGAAATTTAATCTCATTTAAAAAGCCTTCATTTTAGAGGGATCTGCAGGAAACTGAGATTTATAAAGATCAGAATAAAAATCTTGAAAAATATTAATAATCTTCATAATTACTTACTATATCTCCAATATCTTTGCGAATCTTTAAAATTTGTCTATCAGCTTTAGCAACCCTTAATTGGGAAGCTAATAGGTTATTATTTTTATCCCCAAAAATATAAAATTGACTTTTTAATTTAAGCAAATATCCTTCAATAGGATAAGTTAATAATAAATTATATTGTGATTGTAATTCCACTCTTCTTTTAAACAAATCAACATTTGGAAAGATTGCATTGATATTACCTTAATTCTTTAATTTGTTTAGCAATTTTATCTAATTCTATTCATGTCTGTTTCTTCAACTTAGCTAAATAAGAAATAATCTGACCATGTAAATAAGCTTTTAATGTATCCCAAATTACTAACTTTGAGATGTTTCCTGTATTATTAAAGAGAAAAAACTCTTTTATCTTAGTTTCAATAAACTCAACAAAATCTAACCTTCGTGACAAATGTTCTGGAAAATGCCAAGGTGGTCTTCTAGAAACAACATCTTTCAAATCAAATATTAAATTTAAAGGAGCATGATCAGAAATAACAATTGCATCATATTCACATTTCTGAAAATTAAGGAAAAGTCGAGGGTCGACTATAAAATAGTTGATTCTCGAATATTTATTATGAACATGTGAAAAAAAGGAACGATTAGGGAGTTGATGTCTAGATGATGATTTATCTAATAAAGGATTTAAGCAAGTATTAAAATCTCCACCCATATATTCATTTAAATCAAGTAATAGAGCGAAAATATCTTTAAAAAATGAAGGATCATCAGCATTTGGTCCATATATATTAATTAAAACCATTTTCTTATTGTAAATTGTTCCTTTAACAATCAAAAGTCTACCATTAATATCAGATATAATATCCTCCTGATCAAAGGGGAACATTAGAATCAATAAAAATGAAAACACCTCAAATTTTACTTTGAGAGTTTGCGTAAATCTGAGGTTCCTTCCAAAATTTAAAAAGTCAATTGTGATCACATAACCTGACATGTGTCTCTTGTGCAAAGTTTATATCAGTTTGGAATCGATTAATAAATTTAATTGTTTTCTTGCGCTTAATAGGATGATTCCAACCACGGACATTCCAACTTAAAACATTTAACTGTTTAACGAACATCGTGAAACTTTATATCTAAAGAAAACAATTAAACACATGTCAGGATAAGATAATTTTGAATGGCAGTAATAAGCAACAATGATAATTTGCCTACGCTCCGGAATTCCATAATGGGAATAAAAAATAGAAATTAAAAAAAAAGAAAAAAACCCACCCAACCTACAAAACCCAGAAATAAGTTGATATTAATCGACGCAAGCCCCAAGAAATGCCTAAGAAGCAGTTCTGAACTCCACCTGCCTAAATAAAAGGTACAGATTAAAAAAAGGTAATCTGTCTCCTTCTCCCGAGTATACAACTTATTATCGTCGACATACAACCCATTACAATTAAATTAGAAAAATCAGTTAACAGAAACGACCTTCAATTTAGAAAGTAACCTTCATAACATTAGATAAGAAAAAAACACTTCCAAAATAATTTCTTGAAATATTTGCACAGAAGTGAAAACATCACCATCTTTAAATTATTACATGTATCTATACAACGTAAAAAAACCTGAATAGTGAGTTAAAAGTTCTTAACAAAAACATACAAAGCAAAAAACAAATTATTCATATATTTAGCAAACAGAAAGAAATTCTAAATGGTTTAAAATTTCTACAGTCTTCCAACAGATTCCATAAAATATCTTCTAAAATTAAAACCATCCAAACCAGTCTATTTCAAAGGTAAAGGTACTTTTTAATTCCAAGACTTTCTGTGCTTCTCAATTCTTCCGATCTCATCATTCCTTATATCGCAAAACGATCAAATAATTGTAAGTCTCTTAAACTTCAGGCTTCAGACTCATCCGGGAAAGATTTAATAAAACGCAATGCATCGGCTGGATCCTCAAAGCTACGAACCCTAGAGTCTTTAGCAAAAAGCCTTAATTTAGCCGGGTAGAGAAGAAAGGGATACATCTGTTTTTGAAAGGCCATGCGCATTACGGTCACGAATCCAGAACGTTTCTGAACAACTTCACATGAAAAATCTTGAAAGAAACTAATCTCAGAGCCTTGAAATTTAAACAGTCTTTGTTTTCTTGCCAGATTAATAATACGGTCTTTGTCTCGAATATGAAGGAAACGAACATGTCTGTTTTTACCTTGACTCGGTGTTCCAACTATATGGGCTATTTTGATGTCGGGCAATTGTGAAATAGAGATTGAAATATTTTAGCGAAATAGTCCAGTATGTCGGCAGATTCTGATTTCTCTTTCAATCCAACAATTCGAATATTATTCCGACGAGAACGAGCTTACAAATCAACAATTCGATGTTGTGCTTTTTCCAAATGAGAAGAAGTATCATCCGCATTACGAGATACTTCTTTAAGATCCAAGCTCAAAGAATTGATTTTTTCCTCCAAAGGAAGAAGACTTTCTTTTTGTTGAGTTAATTCAGCGATGACAGAGCTCATTTGAGTCTCTGATCTATTAACCCGGGCTGGCTCTTAAGAAGCTTTGTCAGTTTTTTCAGATTTACCATTACCTGTATTGAGATTCCTTTTAGTGCTTCTCAAGGTAGCAATTATCACCTTGAAAGATCCGACTGGATAAAGTTAAAATTTCAAAGTTTAAGTCGGGAAAGGGAGAAATTAAAGGCAGGCAGAAAGACACTGTGTCTTACATGTCCACAGATGGAAGGCGGAGTCCTAGTTTTTTGAACCTTTCATAAGCTTTTCTTTTCTTCTTGACCAGATTTACAACAGCCTTTGTGCACCATGGTTCCTGTACCCTACCATCCTTTCCCTGTCTCGTTGGAACGTACCTATACAGAACCCCACGCAAATATCCCCTGAACATCTGCCACATTTCTGCCGTACCTTTCCATGACAACATCTGTTTCCAATTTATGCTCCCATGTTCCTGCCTGATAGCCTCATATTTCCCCTGACTCCAATTAAACACTTTCCTAACGTCTGTTCCTATCCCTCTCCAATGCAATGTTAAAGGAAATAGAATTGTGATCACTCTCTCCAGAATGCTCTCCCACTGAGAGATGTGACACCTGACCAGGTTCATTTCCCAATACCAGGTCAAGTACAGCCTCTCTTCTTATAGGCTTATCTACATAGTGTGTCAAGAAACCTTGCTGAACACATCTAACAAACTCCACCCCATATAAACCTCTTGCTCTAGGGACATGCCGATCGATATTTGGGAAATTAAAATCTCCCATCACGCAACTCTGTTATTATTACGCCTTTCCAGAATCTGTCTTCCAATCTGCTCCTCGATGTCCCTGTTACTATTCGGTGGATTATAAAAAAACACCCAGTGGAGTTATTGACCCCTTTCTGTTCTTAACTTCCACCCACAGAGACTCCGTAGACAATCACCCAATGACTTCCTCCTTTTCTGCGGCTATCTCTGATCAAAAGTACCACGCTCCCGCCTCTTTTCCCTCCCTCACTGGTGCCACTTGCATGTCTGTGGTCCTTCAGGAAGAAAAGTCACTTTCTCAATGTGCACACAACAAAAACAATGCAATCAGAATCAAAGAATATACTTTTCAATTTTACTCAAAAGTACTGAGTGCTAAGTTGATGTAAACGTCCTAACTTTACTTAGCACACGATTCTGAGTTGTCTACTACCCATTTCATGTCTGTGCTCCTTCAGGAAAAAAAGTCACTTTCTCAATGTGCACACAACAAAAGCAATACAAGCACTTTCAAAGAATATAAATCTCAATTTTAGTCAAAAATACTGAGAGCTAATTTGATGTAAACGTCATAAATTTACTTAGAACATGATTCTGAGTTGTCTGCTACCCGTTTCATGTCTGTGCTCCTTCAGGAAAAAAAGTCACTTTCTCAATGTGGACACAACAAAAGCAATGCATTCAGGATAGATAGATAGATAGATATACTTTACTGATCCCGAGGGAAATTGGGTTTCGTTACAGCCGCACCAACCAAGAATAGAGCATAAATATAGCAATACAAAAACCACAAACAATCAAACAACAAAATGCGAACTATGCCAGATGGAAAAAGGTCCAGGACCAGTCTATTGGCTCAGGGTGTCTGACCCTCCACAGGAGGAACTGCAAGTTCGATGCCCACAGGCAGGAACGACCTCCCGTGCCGCCCAGTGTTGAATCTCGGTGGAATGTGGCCGAAGTCCGACAGTAAAAAGTTCAATATTTGGTCTACAAACACGTTTCTCGATCGTAATATGACCTGCACTGCACCATCTGTGGTTAACCAGAACAGTTAGCACCCAACTCCATCACGCTTACCGCTCTCAGTGCACTTCCGGTCAGCCAGAACGGTCTGGAAGCCATCCATGGAGAAGTTTTGATTGGGTATGTCCTCGTGCAGCCCCGTTCCAGTGAAACACATAACACTGCACTCCCGAAATGTTCTCTGACGCCTGGCTAGCGCCGTGAACTCGTCCATTTTATTACCCACCAAACACCTCATCTCCATAAGTCTCTGTTGTCTCGACCCGGTCCTCCTTCCTCGAATTTGTGATCCCCCTCTGCATCCTCTGTGTGTTTCCTCCAGATTTCAGCAGGGGTGTCCGCCGCTCTGCTCGCTAAACCAGCCGGCATTAGCGCAAGCAGCTGGTCCATGGAATGAACAATGCGACCATGCTTCTGTCCCGCGTGTCGGGATATAAATATTTCCAGCACTAAAAATCCAAATAAAACTCTCTCTACCAGCATGTTAGAGAGAGTGCAGCTTCGATGTGTTACCGTGAAAAAAAATACAAAAATAATGTAATTTAAAAAGTAAGAAGGAAAAAAATCAATGCAGTCAGCTTCAAAGAATATACTTATCAATTTACTCAAAACTACTGAGTGTTAAGTTGATGTAAATGTCCTACCTTTACTTAGCACATGATTCTGAGTTGTCTGCTACCGGTTTCATGTCTGTGCTCCCTCAGGGAAAAAAGTCACTTTCTCAATGTTCACACAATAAAAGCAATGCAATCAGATTCAAAGAATATAGTTTCCAATTTTACTCAAAAATACTGAGTGCTAAGTTCATGTAATCGTCATAAGTACTATGCGCATGATTCTGAGTTGTCTGCTACCCGTTATATGTCTGTGCTCCTTCAGGAAAAGAAGTCACTTTCTCAATTTGCACACAACAAAAGCAATGCAATCAGAATCTAACTATATATACTTATAAATTTTACTCAAAATTACTGACTGCTAAGTTGATGTAAACATCCTAGCTTTACTTAGCACATGATTCTGAGTTGTATGCTACCCGTTACATGTCTGTGCTCCTTCAGGAAAAATGTCACTGTCTCAATCTGCATAGAACAATAACAATGCAATCAGAATCAAAGAATATACTTTTCAATTTTACTAAAAACTACTGAGTGCTAGTTCATCTAAACGTCCTAACTATACATGATTCTAAGTTAACTCGTACCCGTTGCATGACTGCGCTCCTTCAGGAAAAAGAGTCACTTTCTTAATGTGCATGCATCAATAGCAATGCAATCAGAATCAAAGAAGATACGTTTCAATTTAACTGAATTGTACAGAGTGCTAAGTAGATGTAAACGTCCTAACTTTACTTAGCACATGATTCTAAGTTGTCTGGTGCCACTTGCATGTCTCTGCCCCTTCAGGAAAATAAGTCACTTTCTCAAATTGAATAGAACAATAGCAATGCAATAGGAATCAAAGTAGATACTTTGCAATTTTACTCATAGGTACAGAGTGCTAAGTAGATGTAAACGTCCTACCTTTACTCAGCACATTATTCTAAGTTATCTGGTACCCTTTGCATGTCTGTGCTCCTTCAGGAATAAAAGTCACTTTACCAATGTGCACAGAACAATAGCAATGCAATAGGAATCAGGAAAGATACTTTTCAATTTTACTCAAAGGAATAGAGGGCTAAGTTGATGTAAATGTCCGAACATTACTCAACACATGATTCTAAGTTGTCTGGTACCCTTTGCATGTCTGTGGTCCTTCAGGAAGAAAAGTCACTTCCTCAAAGTGCTTCCAACAATAGCAATGCAATCAGAATCAAAGAAGATACTTTTCAATTATACTCAAAGGTACAGAGGGTAAGCAGATGCAAACGTCCTAAATTTACTTAGCACATGATTCTAAGTTCTCTGGTACCCTTTGCATATCTGTGCTCCTTCAGGAAAAAAAGTCACTTTCACAAAGTGCATACAACAAAAGCAAAACCTTCAAAATCAATGAAGATACGTTTCAATTTTACTCAAAGGCACTGAGTGCTAAGTAGATGTAAACGTGCTACCTTTACTTAGCATATTATTCTAAGTTGTCTGGTACCACTTGCATGTCTGTGCTCCTTCAGGAAAAAAAGTCACTTTCTTAATGTGCATACATCAATAGCAATGCAATAAGAATCAAAGAAGATACGTTTCAATTTTACTCAAGGGTACAGATTGCTAAATAGATGTAAACGTCCTACCTTTACTCAGTACATGATTCTAAGTTGTCCGGTACCCCTTGCATGTCTGTGCTCCTTCAGGAAAAAAAGTTGCTTTCTTAATGTGCATACATCAATAGCAATGGAATCAGAGTCAAAGAAGATACGTTTCAATTTTACTCAAAGCTACAGAGTGCTAAGTAGATGTAAACGTACTAACTTTACTTAGCACATGATTCTAAGTTGTCTGGTACCACTTACATGTCTCTGATCCTTCAGGAAAAGAAGTCACTTTCTCAATGTGCACAGAACAATAGCAATGCAATAGGAATCAAAGAAGATACTTTTCAAATTTACTCAAAGGAACAGAGTGCTAAGTAGATGTAAACATCCTAACTTTACTTATCACATGATTCTAAGTTGTCCGGTACCACTTGTATGTCTGTGCACGTTCAGGAAAAAAAGTCACTTTCTAAAAGTGCATACACCAAAAGCAAAGCATTCAGCATCAATGAAGATACCTTTCAATTTTACTCAAAGTAAATGTCCTACCTGCACTTAGCACATGATTCTAAGCTGTCTGGTACCACTTACATGTCTGTGCTCCTTCAGGAAAAAAAGTCACTTTCTTAAAGTGCATACAACAAAATCAATACCTTCAGAATCAATGAAGATACCTTTCAATTTTACTAAAAGGTACAGAGTGCTAAGTAGATGTAAACGTCTTACCTTTACTGAGCACTTGATTCTAAGTTGTCCGGTACCCTTTGCATGTCTGTGCTCCTTCAGGAAAAAAAGTCGCTTTCTTAATGTGCACACATCAATAGCAATGCAATTAGAATCAAAGAAGATACGTTTCAATTTTACTCAAAGGTACATAGTGCGAAGTAGATGTAAACGTCCTACCTGTACTTAGCACATGATTCTTGGTTGTCTGGTACCACTTGCATGTTTGTGCTGCTTCAGGAAAAAAAGTCACTTTCTCAATGTGCAAAGAACAATAGCAATGCAATAGGAATAAAAGAAGATACTTTTCCATTTTACTCAAAGGTACAGAGTGCTAAGTTGATATAAATGTCCTAACTTTACTCAGCACATGATTCGAAGTTGCCTGCTACCCTTTGCATGTCTGTGCTCCTTCACGAAAAAAAGTCACTTTCTCAATGTGCAGAAATCGATAGCAATGCAATCGGAATCAAAGAAGATACGTTTCAATTTTACTCAAAGGTACAGAGTGCTAAGTAGATGTAAACGTCCTACCTTTACTTAGCGCATTATTCTAAGTTGACTGGTACCACTTGCATGTCTGTGCTCCTTCACGGAAAAAAGTTACTTTCTCAGTGTACATAGAACAATAGCAATGCAATAGGATTCAAGGAAGATACTTTTCCATTTTACTCAAAGTTACTGAGTACGAAGTTGTTGTAAACATCCTAACTTTACTCAGTACATGATTATAAGTTGTCCGGTACCCCTTGGATTTCTGTGCTCCTTCAGGAAAAAGAGTCACTTTCTCAAAGTGCATACCACAAAATCAATACCTTCAGAATCAATGAAGATACCTTTCAATTTTACTCAGAGGTACAGACTGCTAAGTAGATGTAAACGTCTTACCTTTACTGAGCACATGATTCTAAGTTGTCTGGTATCACTTGCATGTCTGTGCTCCTTCAGGAAAAAAAGTCGCTTTCTTAATGTGCATGAGTCAATCGCAATGCAATCAGAATCAAAGAAGATACGTTTCAATTTTATCAAAGGTACAGAGTCCTAAGTAGATGTAAACGTTCTACCTTTACGTAGCACATGATTGTAAGTTGTCTTGTACCACTTGTATGTCTGTGCTCCTTCAGGGAAAAAAGTCACTTTCTTAGTGTGCATAGAGCAATAGCAATGCAATAGGAATCAAAGAAGATACTTTTCCATTTTACTCAAAGGTGCTGAGTGCTAAGTTGATGTCAATGTCCTAACTTTACTCAGTACATGATTCTAAGTTGTCCGGTACCCCTTGCATTGTCTGTGCTCCTTCAGGAAAAAAAGTCACTTTCTCAGTGTGCATAGAACAATAGCAATGCAATAGGATTCAAAGAAGATACTTTTCCATTTTACTCAAAGGCACTGAGTGCTAAGTTGATGTAAACATCCTAACTTTACTCAGCACATGATTCTAAGTTTTCCGAAACCCTTTGCATGTCTGTGCTCCTTCAGGAAGAAAAGTCACTTTTTTAATGTGCATACATCAATAGCAATGCAATCAGAATCAAAGAAGATCCGTTTCAATTTTACTCAAAGGTACAGAGTGCTAAGTAGATGTAAACGTCCTACCTTTACTTAGCGCATTATTCTAAGTTGACTGGTACCACTTGCATGTCTGTGCTCCTTCATGGAAAAAAGTTACTTTCTCAGTGTACATAGAACAATAGCAATGCAATAGGATTCAAAGAAGATACTTTTCCATTTTACTCAAAGTTACTGAGTACGAAGTTGTTGTAAACGTCCTAACTTTACTCAGTACATGATTATAATTTGTCCGGTACCCCTTGCATTTCTGTGCTCCTTCAGGAAAAAGAGTCACTTTCTCAAAGTGCATACCACAAAATCAATACCTTCAGAATCAATGAAGATACCTTTCAATTTTACTCAGAGGTACAGACTGCTAAGTAGATGTAAACGTCTTACCTTTACTGAGCACATGATTCTAAGTTGTCTGGTATCACTTGCATGTCTGTGATCCTTCAGGAAAAAAAGTCGCTTTCTTAATGTGCATAAATCAATAGCAATGCAATCAGAATCAAAGGAGAGATGTTTCAATTTTACTCAAAGGTACAGAGTGCTAACTAGATGTAATCGTCCTACCTTCACTTAGCGCATGATTCTAAGTTGACTGGTACCACTTGCATGTCTGTGCTCCTTCAGGGAAAAAAGTCACTTTCTCAGTGTACATAGAGCAATAGCAATGCAATATGAATCAAAGAAGATACTTTTCCATTTTACTCAAAGCTACTGAGTACTAAGTTGTTGTAAACGTCCTAACTTTACTCAGTACATGATTATAAGTTGTCCGGTACCCCTTGCATTTCTGTGCTCCTTCAGGAAAAAAAGTCACTTTCTCAAAGTGCATACAACAAAAGCAAAACCTTCAGAATCAATGAAGATACCTTTCAAATTTACTCAAAGGTACAGAGTGCTATGTAGATGTAAACGTCTTACGTTTACTTAGCACAAGATTCGAAGTTGTCTGGTACCACTTGCATGTTTGTGCTCTTTCAGGAAATAAACTCACTTTCTCAATCTGCATAGAACAATAGCAATGCAAGACGAATCAAAGAAGATACTTTTCCATTTTATTCAAAGGCACTGAGTACTAAGTTGATGTAAACATCCTAACTTTACTCAGTACATGATTCCAAGTTGTCTGGCACCCTTTGCATGTCTGTGCTCCTTCACGAAAAAAGGTCACTTTCTCAATGTGCATACATCAATAGCAATGCAATCAGAATCAAAGAAGATACTTTTCCATTTTACTCAAAAGCACTGAGTGCAAAGTTGATGTAAACGTCCTAACTTTACTCAGCACGAGATTCTAAGTTGTCTGGTTCACTTTGCATGTCTGTGCTCCTTCAGGGAAAAGGTCACTTTCTCAATGTGCATAGAAGAATAGCAATGCCATGGGAATCAAAGAAGATACTTTTCCATTTTACTCAAAAGTACTGAGTACTAAGTTGATGTAAATGTCCTAACTTTACTCATTACATGATTCTAAGTTGTCCGGTACCCCTTGCATATCTGTGCTCCTTCAGAAAAAAAGTCACTTTCTCAAAGTGCATGCAAGAAAAGCAATACCTTCAGAATCAATGAAGATACTTCTCAATTTTACTCAAAGGTACAGAGTGCTAAGTAGATGTAAATGTCCTAACTTTACTTAGCACATGATTTTAAGTTGTCTCGTACCACTTGCATGTCTCCGCTCCTTCAGGGAAAAAAGTCACTTTCTCAGTGTGCATAGAACAATGGCAATGCAATAGGTATCAAAGAAGATACTTTTCCATTTTACTCAAAGGCACTGAGTGCTAAGTTGATGTAAACGTCCTAACTTTACTCAGCACATGATTATAAGTTGTCTGGTACCCTTTGCATGTCTGTGCTCCTTTAGGAAAAAAAGTGACTTTATTAATGTGCATACATCAATAGCAATGCAATTAGAATCAAAGAAGATACGTTTCAATTTTACTCAAAGGTACAGAGTGCTAAGTAGATGTAAACGTCCTACCTGTACTTAGCACATGATTCTAAGTTGTCTGGTACCACTTGCATGTTTGTGCTCCTTCAGGAAAAAAAGTCACTTACTGAATGTGCATAGAACAATAGCAATGCAAGACGAATCAAAGAAGATACTTTTCCATTTTATTCAAAGGTACTGAATACTAAGTTGATGTAAACATCCTAACTTTACTTAGTACATGATTCCAAGTTGTCTGGTACCCTTTGCATGTGTGTGTTCCTTCAGGAAAAAAAGTCACTTTTTTAATGTGCATACATCAATAGCAATGCAATCAGAATCAAAGAAGATCCGTTTCAATTTTACTCAAAGGTACAGAGTGCTAAGTAGATGTAAACGTCCTACCTTTACTTAGCGCATTATTCTAAGTTGACTGGTACCACTTGCATGTCTGTGCTCCTTCATGGAAAAAAGTTACTTTCTCAGTGTACATAGAACAATAGCAATGCAATAGGATTCAAAGAAGATACTTTTCCATTTTACTCAAAGTTACTGAGTACGAAGTTGTTGTAAACGTCCTAACTTTACTCAGTACATGATTATAATTTGTCCGGTACCCCTTGCATTTCTGTGCTCCTTCAGGAAAAAGAGTCACTTTCTCAAAGTGCATACCACAAAATCAATACCTTCAGAATCAATGAAGATACCTTTCAATTTTACTCAGAGGTACAGACTGCTAAGTAGATGTAAACGTCTTACCTTTACTGAGCACATGATTCTAAGTTGTCTGGTATCACTTGCATGTCTGTGATCCTTCAGGAAAAAAAGTCGCTTTCTTAATGTGCATAAATCAATAGCAATGCAATCAGAATCAAAGGAGAGATGTTTCAATTTTACTCAAAGGTACAGAGTGCTAACTAGATGTAATCGTCCTACCTTCACTTAGCGCATGATTCTAAGTTGACTGGTACCACTTGCATGTCTGTGCTCCTTCAGGGAAAAAAGTCACTTTCTCAGTGTACATAGAGCAATAGCAATGCAATATGAATCAAAGAAGATACTTTTCCATTTTACTCAAAGCTACTGAGTACTAAGTTGTTGTAAACGTCCTAACTTTACTCAGTACATGATTATAAGTTGTCCGGTACCCCTTGCATTGTCTGTGCTCCTTCAGGAAAAAAAGTCACTTTCTCAGTGTGCATAGAACAATAGCAATGCAATAGGATTCAAAGAAGATACTTTTCCATTTTACTCAAAGGCACTGAGTGCTAAGTTGATGTAAACATCCTAACTTTACTCAGCACATGATTCTAAGTTTTCCGAAACCCTTTGCATGTCTGTGCTCCTTCAGGAAGAAAAGTCACTTTTTTAATGTGCATACATCAATAGCAATGCAATCAGAATCAAAGAAGATCCGTTTCAATTTTACTCAAAGGTACAGAGTGCTAAGTAGATGTAAACGTCCTACCTGTACTTAGCACATGATTCTAAGTTGTCTGGTACCACTTGCATGTTTGTGCTCCTTCAGGAAAAAAAGTCACTTACTGAATGTGCATAGAACAATAGCAATGCAAGACGAATCAAAGAAGATACTTTTCCATTTTATTCAAAGGTACTGAATACTAAGTTGATGTAAACATCCTAACTTTACTTAGTACATGATTCCAAGTTGTCTGGTACCCTTTGCATGTGTGTGTTCCTTCAGGAAAAAAAGTCACTTTCTTAATGTGCATACATCAATAGCAATGCAATCAGAATCAAAGAAGATACGTTTCAATTTTCCTCAAAGGTACAGAGTGCTAAGGAGATGTAAACGTTCTAACTTTACTTAGCACATGATTCTAAGTTGTCTGGTACCACTTGCATGTCTCTGATCCTTCAGGAAAAAAAGTCACTTTCTCAATGTGCATAGCACAATAGCATTGCAATAGGAATCAAAGAAGATACGTTTCAATTTTGCTCAGAGGTACAGAGTGCTAAGTAGATGTAAATGTCCTAACTTTACTCAGCACATGATTCTAAATTGTCCAGTACCCCTTGCATGTCTGTGCTCCTTCAGGCAAAAAAGTCACTTTCTCAAAGTGTATACAACAAAAGCAAAACCTTCAGGGTCAATGAAGATACCTTTCAATTTTACTCAAATGTACAGAGTGCTAAGTAGATGTAAACGTCTTACCTTTACTTAACACATGATTCTAAGTTGTCTGGTACCCTTTGCATGTCTGTGGTCCTTCAGGAAAAAAAATAACTTCCTCAATTTGCATACAACAATAGCAATGCAATCAGAATGAAAGACGATACTTTTCAATTATACTCAAAGGTACAGAGGGTAAGTAGATGCAAAGGTCTTAAATTTACTTCGCACATGATTCTAAGTTGTCTGATACCCTTTGCATGTCTGTGCTGCTTCAGGAAAAGTAGTCACTTTCTTAATGTGCATGGCACAATGGCAATGCAATAGAAATGAAAGAAGATTCTTCTCAATTTTACTCAAAAGAACAGAGTGCTGAGTTGATGTGAAGATGCTAACTTTACTCAGCATATGATTCTCAGTTGTCTGGTACCCTTTGCATGTCTGTCGTTATGCAGGAAAAAAAGTCACTTTCTCAATGTGCATAGAAGAATAGCAATGAAATAGGAATCAAAGAAGATACTTTTCAATTTTACTCAAAGGCACTGAGTGCTAAGTTGATGTAAACGTCCTAAATTACTCAGCACATGATTGTAAGTTATCTGGTACCATTTGCATCTTTGTGGTCCTTCAGGAAAAAAAGTCATTTCCTCAATGTGCACACAACAAATGCAATGGAATCAGAATCAAAGAAGATACTTTTCAATTATACTCAAAGGTACAGAGCGTAACTAGATGTAAACATCATAAATTTACTTAGCACATGATTCTAAGTTGTCTGGTACCCTTTGTATGTCTGTGCTCCTTCAGGAAAAAAAGTCACTTTCTTAATGTGCAGACATCAATAGCAATGCAATACGAATCAAAGAAGATATTTTTCAATTTTACTCAAAGGTACTGAGTGCTAAGTAGATGTAAACGTCCTAACTTTACTGAGCACATGATTCTCAGTTCCCTGGTACCACTTGCATGTCTCTGCTCCTTCAGGAAAAAAGGTCACTTTCTCAATGTGCATAGAACAATAGCAATACCATAGGAATCAAAGAGGATACTTTTCCACATTTTACTCAAAGATACTGAGTGATAAGTTGATGTAAACGTCCTAACTTTACTCAGTACATGGTTATAAGTTGTCCGGTAGCCCTTGCACGTCCGTGGTCCCTCAGGAAAAAAAGTCACTTCCTCAATGTGCACACAACAAAAGCAATGCAATCGTAATTAAAGAAGATACTTTTCAATTATACTCAAAGGTACAGAGGGTAAGTAGATGCAAACGTCCTAAATTTACTTAGCATATAATTCTAAGTTGTCTGGTACCAGTTGCATGTCTGTGCTCCTTCAGGAAAAAAGAGTCGCTTTTTTAATGTGCATACATCAATAGCAATGGAATCAGAATCAAAGAAGATACTTTTCAATTATACTCAAATGTACAGAGGGTAAGGAGATGTAAACATCCTTAATTTACTTAGCACATGATTCTAAGTTGTCTGGTACCCTTTGTATGTCTGTGGTCCTTCAGGAAAAAATAACTTCCTCAATTTGCATACAACAATAGCAATGCAATCAGAATCAAAGATGATACTTTTCAATTATACTCAAATGTACAGAGGGTAAGGAGATGTAAACGTCCTTAATTTACTTAGCACATGATTCTGAGTTGTCTGGTACCCTTTGCATATCTGTGCTCCTTAGGAAAAAAAAAGGCACTTTCTTAATGTGCATACATCAATAGCAATGCAATCAGAATCGAAGAAGATACTTTTCCATTTTACTCAAAGATACTGAGTGCTAAGTTGATCTAAACGTCCTATCTTTACTCAGTACATGATTATAAGTTGTCCGGTACCCCTTGCATGTTTGTACTCCTTGAGGAAAAAAAGTCACTTTCTCAAAGTGCATGCAACAGAAGCAATACCTTCAAAATCAATGAAGATATTTCTCAATTTTACTCAAAGGTACAGAGTGCTAAGTAGATGTAAACGTCCTAACTTTACTCAGTACATGATTATAAGTTGTCTGGTACCCTTTGCATATCTGTGCTCCTCAGGAAAAAAAAGGCACTTTCTTAATGTGCATACATCAATAGCAATGCAATCAGAATCAAAGAAGATACTTTTCCATTTTACTCAAAGATACTGAGTGCTAAGTTGATCTAAAGGTCCTATCTTTACTCAGTACATGATTATAAGTTGTCCGGTACCCCTTGCATGTTTGTACTCCTTGAGGAAAAAAAGTCACTTTCTCAAAGTGCATGCAACAGAAGCAATACCTTCAAAATCAATGAAGATATTTCTCAATTTTACTCAAGGGTACAGAGTGCTAAGTAGATGTAAACGTCCTAACTTTACTCAGTACATGATTATAAGTTGTCTGGTACCCTTTGCATATCTGTGCTCCTCAGGAAAAAAAAGGCACTTTCTTAATGTGCATACATCAATAGCAATGCAATCAGAATCGAAGAAGATACTTTTCCATTTTACTCAAAGATACTGAGTGCTAAGTTGATCTAAACGTCCTATCTTTACTCAGTACATGATTATAAGTTGTCCGGTACCCCTTGCATGTTTGTACTCCTTGAGGAAAAAAAGTCACTTTCTCAAAGTGCATGCAACAGAAGCAATACCTTCAAAATCAATGAAGATATTTCTCAATTTTACTCAAAGGTACAGAGTGCTAAGTAGATGTAAACGTCCTAACTTTACTCAGTACATGATTATAAGTTGTCCGGTACCCCTTGCATTTCTGTGCTCCTTCAGGAAAAAAAGTCACTTTCTCAAAGTGCATACAGCAAAAGCAAAACCTTCAGAATCAATGAAGCTACCTTTCAATTTTACTAAAAGGTACAGAGTGCTAAGTAAATGTAAAAGTGCTACCTTTACTTAGCATATGATTCTAAGTTGTCTGGTACCACTTGCATGTCTGTGCTCCTTCAGGAAAAAAGAGTCGCTTCCTATATGTGCATACAACAATAGCAATGCAATCAGCATCAAAGACAATACTTTTCAATTATACGCAAAGGTACAGAGGGTAAGTAGATGCAAACGTCCTAAATTTTCTTAGCACATGATTGTAAGTTGTCTGGTACCCTTTGCATGTCTGTGCTCCTTCAGGAAAAATAGTCACTTTCTTATTGTGCATACATCAATAGCAATGCAATCGGATTCAAAGAAGCTACGTTTCAATTGTACTCAAAGGCACTGAGTGCTAAGTTCATGTAAACGTCCTAACTTTACTCAGCACATGATTCTAAGTTGTCTGGTACCTTTGTACGCCTGTGCTCCTTCAGAAAAAAGAATCGCTTTTTTAATGTGCATACATCAATAGCAATGGAATCAGAATCAAAGAAAATACTTTTCAATTTTACTCACAGGTACAGACTGCTAAGTAGATGTAAATGTCCTACCTTTACTTAGCACATGATTCTAAGTTGTCTGGTACGACTTGCATGTCTCTGCTCCTTCAGGGAAAAAAGTCACTTTCTCAATGTGCATAGAACAATAGCAATGTAATACGATTCAAAGAAGATACTTTTCCATTTTACTCAAAGGTACTGAGTGCTAAGTTGATGTAAATGTCCTAACTTTACTCAGTACATGATTCTATGTTGTCTGGTACCCCTTGTATGTCTGTGCTCCTTCAGGAAAAAAAGTCACTTTCTCAAAGTGCATACAGCAAAAGCAAAACCTTCAGAATCAATGAAGATACCTTTCAATTTTACTCAAAGGTACAGAGTGCTAAGTAGATGTAAACGTCCTAACTTTACTCAGTACATGATTATAAGTTGTCTGGTACCCTTTGCATATCTGTGCTCCTCAGGAAAAAAAAGGCACTTTCTTAATGTGCATACATCAATAGCAATGCAATCAGAATCGAAGAAGATACTTTTCCATTTTACTCAAAGATACTGAGTGCTAAGTTGATCTAAACGTCCTATCTTTACTCAGTACATGATTATAAGTTGTCCGGTACCCCTTGCATGTTTGTACTCCTTGAGGAAAAAAAGTCACTTTCTCAAAGTGCATGCAACAGAAGCAATACCTTCAAAATCAATGAAGATATTTCTCAATTTTACTCAAAGGTACAGAGTGCTGAGTAGATGTAAACGTCCTAACTTTACTCAGTACATGATTATAAGTTGTCTGGTACCCTTTGCATATCTGTGCTCCTCAGGAAAAAAAAGGCACTTTCTTAATGTGCATACATCAATAGCAATGCAATCAGAATCGAAGAAGATACTTTTCCATTTTACTCAAAGATACTGAGTGCTAAGTTGATCTAAAGGTCCTAACTTTACTCAGCACATGATTCTAAGTTGTCCAGTACCCCTTGCATGTCTGTGCTCCTTCAGGCAAAAAAGTCACTTTCTCAAAGTGTATACAACAAAAGCAAAACCTTCAGGGTCAATGAAGATACCTTTCAATTTTACTCAAATGTACAGAGTGCTAAGTAGATGTAAACGTCTTACCTTTACTTAACACATGATTCTAAGTTGTCTGGTACCCTTTGCATGTCTGTGGTCCTTCAGGAAAAAAAATAACTTCCTCAATTTGCATACAACAATAGCAATGCAATCAGAATGAAAGACGATACTTTTCAATTATACTCAAAGGTACAGAGGGTAAGTAGATGCAAAGGTCTTAAATTTACTTCGCACATGATTCTAAGTTGTCTGATACCCTTTGCATGTCTGTGCTGCTTCAGGAAAAGTAGTCACTTTCTTAATGTGCATGGCACAATGGCAATGCAATAGAAATGAAAGAAGATTCTTCTCAATTTTACTCAAAAGAACAGAGTGCTGAGTTGATGTGAAGATGCTAACTTTACTCAGCATATGATTCTCAGTTGTCTGGTACCCTTTGCATGTCTGTCGTTATGCAGGAAAAAAAGTCACTTTCTCAATGTGCATAGAAGAATAGCAATGAAATAGGAATCAAAGAAGATACTTTTCAATTTTACTCAAAGGCACTGAGTGCTAAGTTGATGTAAGCGTCCTAAATTACTCAGCACATGATTGTAAGTTATCTGGTACCATTTGCATCTTTGTGGTCCTTCAGGAAAAAAAGTCATTTCCTCAATGTGCACACAACAAATGCAATGGAATCAGAATCAAAGAAGATACTTTTCAATTATACTCAAAGGTACAGAGCGTAACTAGATGTAAACATCATAAATTTACTTAGCACATGATTCTAAGTTGTCTGGTACCCTTTGTATGTCTGTGCTCCTTCAGGAAAAAAAGTCACTTTCTTAATGTGCAGACATCAATAGCAATGCAATACGAATCAAAGAAGATATTTTTCAATTTTACTCAAAGGTACTGAGTGCTAAGTAGATGTAAACGTCCTAACTTTACTGAGCACATGATTCTCAGTTCCCTGGTACCACTTGCATGTCTCTGCTCCTTCAGGAAAAAAGGTCACTTTCTCAATGTGCATAGAACAATAGCAATACCATAGGAATCAAAGAGGATACTTTTCCACATTTTACTCAAAGATACTGAGTGATAAGTTGATGTAAACGTCCTAACTTTACTCAGTACATGGTTATAAGTTGTCCGGTAGCCCTTGCACGTCCGTGGTCCCTCAGGAAAAAAAGTCACTTCCTCAATGTGCACACAACAAAAGCAATGCAATCGTAATTAAAGAAGATACTTTTCAATTATACTCAAAGGTACAGAGGGTAAGTAGATGCAAACGTCCTAAATTTACTTAGCATATAATTCTAAGTTGTCTGGTACCAGTTGCATGTCTGTGCTCCTTCAGGAAAAAAGAGTCGCTTTTTTAATGTGCATACATCAATAGCAATGGAATCAGAATCAAAGAAGATACTTTTCAATTATACTCAAATGTACAGAGGGTAAGGAGATGTAAACATCCTTAATTTACTTAGCACATGATTCTAAGTTGTCTGGTACCCTTTGTATGTCTGTGGTCCTTCAGGAAAAAATAACTTCCTCAATTTGCATACAACAATAGCAATGCAATCAGAATCAAAGATGATACTTTTCAATTATACTCAAATGTACAGAGGGTAAGGAGATGTAAACGTCCTTAATTTACTTAGCACATGATTCTGAGTTGTCTGGTACCCTTTGCATATCTGTGCTCCTTAGGAAAAAAAAAGGCACTTTCTTAATGTGCATACATCAATAGCAATGCAATCAGAATCGAAGAAGATACTTTTCCATTTTACTCAAAGATACTGAGTGCTAAGTTGATCTAAACGTCCTATCTTTACTCAGTACATGATTATAAGTTGTCCGGTACCCCTTGCATGTTTGTACTCCTTGAGGAAAAAAAGTCACTTTCTCAAAGTGCATGCAACAGAAGCAATACCTTCAAAATCAATGAAGATATTTCTCAATTTTACTCAAAGGTACAGAGTGCTAAGTAGATGTAAACGTCCTAACTTTACTCAGTACATGATTATAAGTTGTCTGGTACCCTTTGCATATCTGTGCTCCTCAGGAAAAAAAAGGCACTTTCTTAATGTGCATACATCAATAGCAATGCAATCAGAATCAAAGAAGATACTTTTCCATTTTACTCAAAGATACTGAGTGCTAAGTTGATCTAAAGGTCCTATCTTTACTCAGTACATGATTATAAGTTGTCCGGTACCCCTTGCATGTTTGTACTCCTTGAGGAAAAAAAGTCACTTTCTCAAAGTGCATGCAACAGAAGCAATACCTTCAAAATCAATGAAGATATTTCTCAATTTTACTCAAGGGTACAGAGTGCTAAGTAGATGTAAACGTCCTAACTTTACTCAGTACATGATTATAAGTTGTCTGGTACCCTTTGCATATCTGTGCTCCTCAGGAAAAAAAAGGCACTTTCTTAATGTGCATACATCAATAGCAATGCAATCAGAATCGAAGAAGATACTTTTCCATTTTACTCAAAGATACTGAGTGCTAAGTTGATCTAAACGTCCTATCTTTACTCAGTACATGATTATAAGTTGTCCGGTACCCCTTGCATGTTTGTACTCCTTGAGGAAAAAAAGTCACTTTCTCAAAGTGCATGCAACAGAAGCAATACCTTCAAAATCAATGAAGATATTTCTCAATTTTACTCAAAGGTACAGAGTGCTAAGTAGATGTAAACGTCCTAACTTTACTCAGTACATGATTATAAGTTGTCCGGTACCCCTTGCATTTCTGTGCTCCTTCAGGAAAAAAAGTCACTTTCTCAAAGTGCATACAGCAAAAGCAAAACCTTCAGAATCAATGAAGCTACCTTTCAATTTTACTAAAAGGTACAGAGTGCTAAGTAAATGTAAAAGTGCTACCTTTACTTAGCATATGATTCTAAGTTGTCTGGTACCACTTGCATGTCTGTGCTCCTTCAGGAAAAAAGAGTCGCTTCCTATATGTGCATACAACAATAGCAATGCAATCAGCATCAAAGACAATACTTTTCAATTATACGCAAAGGTACAGAGGGTAAGTAGATGCAAACGTCCTAAATTTTCTTAGCACATGATTGTAAGTTGTCTGGTACCCTTTGCATGTCTGTGCTCCTTCAGGAAAAATAGTCACTTTCTTATTGTGCATACATCAATAGCAATGCAATCGGATTCAAAGAAGCTACGTTTCAATTGTACTCAAAGGCACTGAGTGCTAAGTTCATGTAAACGTCCTAACTTTACTCAGCACATGATTCTAAGTTGTCTGGTACCTTTGTACGCCTGTGCTCCTTCAGAAAAAAGAATCGCTTTTTTAATGTGCATACATCAATAGCAATGGAATCAGAATCAAAGAAAATACTTTTCAATTTTACTCACAGGTACAGACTGCTAAGTAGATGTAAATGTCCTACCTTTACTTAGCACATGATTCTAAGTTGTCTGGTACGACTTGCATGTCTCTGCTCCTTCAGGGAAAAAAGTCACTTTCTCAATGTGCATAGAACAATAGCAATGTAATACGATTCAAAGAAGATACTTTTCCATTTTACTCAAAGGTACTGAGTGCTAAGTTGATGTAAATGTCCTAACTTTACTCAGTACATGATTCTATGTTGTCTGGTACCCCTTGTATGTCTGTGCTCCTTCAGGAAAAAAAGTCACTTTCTCAAAGTGCATACAGCAAAAGCAAAACCTTCAGAATCAATGAAGATACCTTTCAATTTTACTCAAAGGTACAGAGTGCTAAGTAGATGTAAACGTCCTAACTTTACTCAGTACATGATTATAAGTTGTCTGGTACCCTTTGCATATCTGTGCTCCTCAGGAAAAAAAAGGCACTTTCTTAATGTGCATACATCAATAGCAATGCAATCAGAATCGAAGAAGATACTTTTCCATTTTACTCAAAGATACTGAGTGCTAAGTTGATCTAAACGTCCTATCTTTACTCAGTACATGATTATAAGTTGTCCGGTACCCCTTGCATGTTTGTACTCCTTGAGGAAAAAAAGTCACTTTCTCAAAGTGCATGCAACAGAAGCAATACCTTCAAAATCAATGAAGATATTTCTCAATTTTACTCAAAGGTACAGAGTGCTAAGTAGATGTAAACGTCCTAACTTTACTCAGTACATGATTATAAGTTGTCTGGTACCCTTTGCATATCTGTGCTCCTCAGGAAAAAAAAGGCACTTTCTTAATGTGCATACATCAATAGCAATGCAATCAGAATCAAAGAAGATACTTTTCCATTTTACTCAAAGATACTGAGTGCTAAGTTGATCTAAAGGTCCTATCTTTACTCAGTACATGATTATAAGTTGTCCGGTACCCCTTGCATGTTTGTACTCCTTGAGGAAAAAAAGTCACTTTCTCAAAGTGCATGCAACAGAAGCAATACCTTCAAAATCAATGAAGATATTTCTCAATTTTACTCAAGGGTACAGAGTGCTAAGTAGATGTAAACGTCCTAACTTTACTCAGTACATGATTATAAGTTGTCTGGTACCCTTTGCATATCTGTGCTCCTCAGGAAAAAAAAGGCACTTTCTTAATGTGCATACATCAATAGCAATGCAATCAGAATCGAAGAAGATACTTTTCCATTTTACTCAAAGATACTGAGTGCTAAGTTGATCTAAACGTCCTATCTTTACTCAGTACATGATTATAAGTTGTCCGGTACCCCTTGCATGTTTGTACTCCTTGAGGAAAAAAAGTCACTTTCTCAAAGTGCATGCAACAGAAGCAATACCTTCAAAATCAATGAAGATATTTCTCAATTTTACTCAAAGGTACAGAGTGCTAAGTAGATGTAAACGTCCTAACTTTACTCAGTACATGATTATAAGTTGTCCGGTACCCCTTGCATTTCTGTGCTCCTTCAGGAAAAAAAGTCACTTTCTCAAAGTGCATACAGCAAAAGCAAAACCTTCAGAATCAATGAAGCTACCTTTCAATTTTACTAAAAGGTACAGAGTGCTAAGTAAATGTAAAAGTGCTACCTTTACTTAGCATATGATTCTAAGTTGTCTGGTACCACTTGCATGTCTGTGCTCCTTCAGGAAAAAAGAGTCGCTTCCTATATGTGCATACAACAATAGCAATGCAATCAGCATCAAAGACAATACTTTTCAATTATACGCAAAGGTACAGAGGGTAAGTAGATGCAAACGTCCTAAATTTTCTTAGCACATGATTGTAAGTTGTCTGGTACCCTTTGCATGTCTGTGCTCCTTCAGGAAAAATAGTCACTTTCTTATTGTGCATACATCAATAGCAATGCAATCGGATTCAAAGAAGCTACGTTTCAATTGTACTCAAAGGCACTGAGTGCTAAGTTCATGTAAACGTCCTAACTTTACTCAGCACATGATTCTAAGTTGTCTGGTACCTTTGTACGCCTGTGCTCCTTCAGAAAAAAGAATCGCTTTTTTAATGTGCATACATCAATAGCAATGGAATCAGAATCAAAGAAAATACTTTTCAATTTTACTCACAGGTACAGACTGCTAAGTAGATGTAAATGTCCTACCTTTACTTAGCACATGATTCTAAGTTGTCTGGTACGACTTGCATGTCTCTGCTCCTTCAGGGAAAAAAGTCACTTTCTCAATGTGCATAGAACAATAGCAATGTAATACGATTCAAAGAAGATACTTTTCCATTTTACTCAAAGGTACTGAGTGCTAAGTTGATGTAAATGTCCTAACTTTACTCAGTACATGATTCTATGTTGTCTGGTACCCCTTGTATGTCTGTGCTCCTTCAGGAAAAAAAGTCACTTTCTCAAAGTGCATACAGCAAAAGCAAAACCTTCAGAATCAATGAAGATACCTTTCAATTTTACTCAAAGGTACAGAGTGCTAAGTAGATGTAAACGTCCTAACTTTACTCAGTACATGATTATAAGTTGTCTGGTACCCTTTGCATATCTGTGCTCCTCAGGAAAAAAAAGGCACTTTCTTAATGTGCATACATCAATAGCAATGCAATCAGAATCGAAGAAGATACTTTTCCATTTTACTCAAAGATACTGAGTGCTAAGTTGATCTAAAGGTCCTAACTTTACTCAGCACATGATTCTAAGTTGTCCAGTACCCCTTGCATGTCTGTGCTCCTTCAGGCAAAAAAGTCACTTTCTCAAAGTGTATACAACAAAAGCAAAACCTTCAGGGTCAATGAAGATACCTTTCAATTTTACTCAAATGTACAGAGTGCTAAGTAGATGTAAACGTCTTACCTTTACTTAACACATGATTCTAAGTTGTCTGGTACCCTTTGCATGTCTGTGGTCCTTCAGGAAAAAAAATAACTTCCTCAATTTGCATACAACAATAGCAATGCAATCAGAATGAAAGACGATACTTTTCAATTATACTCAAAGGTACAGAGGGTAAGTAGATGCAAAGGTCTTAAATTTACTTCGCACATGATTCTAAGTTGTCTGATACCCTTTGCATGTCTGTGCTGCTTCAGGAAAAGTAGTCACTTTCTTAATGTGCATGGCACAATGGCAATGCAATAGAAATGAAAGAAGATTCTTCTCAATTTTACTCAAAAGAACAGAGTGCTGAGTTGATGTGAAGATGCTAACTTTACTCAGCATATGATTCTCAGTTGTCTGGTACCCTTTGCATGTCTGTCGTTATGCAGGAAAAAAAGTCACTTTCTCAATGTGCATAGAAGAATAGCAATGAAATAGGAATCAAAGAAGATACTTTTCAATTTTACTCAAAGGCACTGAGTGCTAAGTTGATGTAAGCGTCCTAAATTACTCAGCACATGATTGTAAGTTATCTGGTACCATTTGCATCTTTGTGGTCCTTCAGGAAAAAAAGTCATTTCCTCAATGTGCACACAACAAATGCAATGGAATCAGAATCAAAGAAGATACTTTTCAATTATACTCAAAGGTACAGAGCGTAACTAGATGTAAACATCATAAATTTACTTAGCACATGATTCTAAGTTGTCTGGTACCCTTTGTATGTCTGTGCTCCTTCAGGAAAAAAAGTCACTTTCTTAATGTGCAGACATCAATAGCAATGCAATACGAATCAAAGAAGATATTTTTCAATTTTACTCAAAGGTACTGAGTGCTAAGTAGATGTAAACGTCCTAACTTTACTGAGCACATGATTCTCAGTTCCCTGGTACCACTTGCATGTCTCTGCTCCTTCAGGAAAAAAGGTCACTTTCTCAATGTGCATAGAACAATAGCAATACCATAGGAATCAAAGAGGATACTTTTCCACATTTTACTCAAAGATACTGAGTGATAAGTTGATGTAAACGTCCTAACTTTACTCAGTACATGGTTATAAGTTGTCCGGTAGCCCTTGCACGTCCGTGGTCCCTCAGGAAAAAAAGTCACTTCCTCAATGTGCACACAACAAAAGCAATGCAATCGTAATTAAAGAAGATACTTTTCAATTATACTCAAAGGTACAGAGGGTAAGTAGATGCAAACGTCCTAAATTTACTTAGCATATAATTCTAAGTTGTCTGGTACCAGTTGCATGTCTGTGCTCCTTCAGGAAAAAAGAGTCGCTTTTTTAATGTGCATACATCAATAGCAATGGAATCAGAATCAAAGAAGATACTTTTCAATTATACTCAAATGTACAGAGGGTAAGGAGATGTAAACATCCTTAATTTACTTAGCACATGATTCTAAGTTGTCTGGTACCCTTTGTATGTCTGTGGTCCTTCAGGAAAAAATAACTTCCTCAATTTGCATACAACAATAGCAATGCAATCAGAATCAAAGATGATACTTTTCAATTATACTCAAATGTACAGAGGGTAAGGAGATGTAAACGTCCTTAATTTACTTAGCACATGATTCTAAGTTGTCTGGTACCCTTTGCATATCTGTGCTCCTTAGGAAAAAAAAAGGCACTTTCTTAATGTGCATACATCAACAGCAATGCAATCAGAATCGAAGAAGATACTTTTCCATTTTACTCAAAGATACTGAGTGCTAAGTTGATCTAAACGTCCTATCTTTACTCAGTACATGATTATAAGTTGTCCGGTACCCCTTGCATGTTTGTACTCCTTGAGGAAAAAAAGTCACTTTCTCAAAGTGCATGCAACAGAAGCAATACCTTCAAAATCAATGAAGATATTTCTCAATTTTACTCAAAGGTACAGAGTGCTAAGTAGATGTAAACGTCCTAACTTTACTCAGTACATGATTCTAAGTTGTCTGGTACCCTTTGCATATCTGTGCTCCTCAGGAAAAAAAAGGCACTTTCTTAATGTGCATACATCAATAGCAATGCAATCAGAATCGAAGAAGATACTTTTCCATTTTACTCAAAGATACTGAGTGCTAAGTTGATCTAAAGGTCCTATCTTTACTCAGTACATGATTATAAGTTGTCCGGTACCCCTTGCATGTTTGTACTCCTTGAGGAAAAAAAGTCACTTTCTCAAAGTGCACGCAACAGAAGCAATACCTTCAAAATCAATGAAGATATTTCTCAATTTTACTCAAAGGTACAGAGTGCTAAGTAGATGTAAACGTCCTAACTTTACTCAGTACATGATTATAAGTTGTCCGGTACCCCTTGCATTTCTGTGCTCCTTCAGGAAAAAAAGTCACTTTCTCAAAGTGCATACAGCAAAAGCAAAACCTTCAGAATCAATGAAGCTACCTTTCAATTTTACTAAAAGGTACAGAGTGCTAAGTAAATGTAAAAGTGCTACCTTTACTTAGCATATGATTCTAAGTTGTCTGGTACCACTTGCATGTCTGTGCTCCTTCAGGAAAAAAGAGTCGCTTCCTATATGTGCATACAACAATAGCAATGCAATCAGCATCAAAGACAATACTTTTCAATTATACGCAAAGGTACAGAGGGTAAGTAGATGCAAACGTCCTAAATTTTCTTAGCACATGATTGTAAGTTGTCTGGTACCCTTTGCATGTCTGTGCTCCTTCAGGAAAAATAGTCACTTTCTTATTGTGCATACATCAATAGCAATGCAATCGGATTCAAAGAAGCTACGTTTCAATTGTACTCAAAGGCACTGAGTGCTAAGTTCATGTAAACGTCCTAACTTTACTCAGCACATGATTCTAAGTTGTCTGGTACCTTTGTACGCCTGTGCTCCTTCAGAAAAAAGAATCGCTTTTTTAATGTGCATACATCAATAGCAATGGAATCAGAATCAAAGAAAATACTTTTCAATTTTACTCACAGGTACAGACTGCTAAGTAGATGTAAATGTCCTACCTTTACTTAGCACATGATTCTAAGTTGTCTGGTACGACTTGCATGTCTCTGCTCCTTCAGGGAAAAAAGTCACTTTCTCAATGTGCATAGAACAATAGCAATGTAATACGATTCAAAGAAGATACTTTTCCATTTTACTCAAAGGTACTGAGTGCTAAGTTGATGTAAATGTCCTAACTTTACTCAGTACATGATTCTATGTTGTCTGGTACCCCTTGTATGTCTGTGCTCCTTCAGGAAAAAAAGTCACTTTCTCAAAGTGCATACAGCAAAAGCAAAACCTTCAGAATCAATGAAGATACCTTTCAATTTTACTCAAAGGTACAGAGTGCTAAATAGATGTAAACGTCCTAACTTTAGTTAGCACATGATTCTAAGTTGTCTGCTACCACTTGCATGTTTGTGCTCCTTCAGGAAAAAAAGTCACTTTCTCAATGTGAATCGAATAATAGCAATGCAAGACGAATCAAAGAAGATACTGTTCCATTTTACTCAAAGGTGCTGAGTGGTAAGTTGATGTAAATGTCCTAACTTTACTCAGCACATGATTCTAAGTAGTGTGGTACCCTTTGCATATCTGTGCGCCTCAGGAAAAAAAAAGGCACTTTCTTAATGTGCATACATCAATAGCAATGCAATCAGAATCGAAGAAGATACTTTTCCATTTTACTCAAAGGTACTGAGTGCTAAGTTGATCTAAACGTCCTAACTTTACTCAGTACATGATTATGAGTTGTCCATTACCCCTTGCATGTTTGTACTCCTTGAGGAAAAAAAGTCACTTTCTCAAAGTGCATGCAACAGAAGCAATACCTTCAAAATCAATGAAGATATTTCTCAATTGTACTCAAAGGTACAGAGTGCGAAGTCGATGTAAACATCCTAACTTTACTCAGTACATGATTATAAGTTGTCCGGTACCCCTTGCATTTCTGTGCTCCTTCAGGAAAAAAAGTCACTTTCTCAAAGTGCATACAGCAAAAGCAAAACCTTCAGAATCAATGAAGCTACCTTTCAATTTTACTAAAAGGTACAGAGTGCTAAGTAAATGTAAAAGTGCTACCTTTACTTAGCATATGATTCTAAGTTGTCTGGTACCACTTGCATGTCTGTGCTCCTTCAGGAAAAAAGAGTCGCTTCCTATATGTGCATACAACAATAGCAATGCAATCAGCATCAAAGACAATACTTTTCAATTATACGCACAGGTACAGAGGGTAAGTAGATGCAAACGTCCTAAATTTTCTTAGCACATGATTGCAAGTTGTCTGGTACCCTTTGCATGTCTGTGCTCCTTCAGGAAAAATAGTCACTTTCTTATTGTGCATACATCAATAGCAATGCAATCGGATTCAAAGAAGCTACGTTTCAATTGTACTCAAAGGCACTGAGTGCTAAGTTCATGTAAACGTCCTAACTTTACTCAGCACATGATTCTAAGTTGTCTGGTACCTTTGTACGCCTGTGCTCCTTCAGAAAAAAGAATCGCTTTTTTAATGTGCATACATCAATAGCAATGGAATCAGAATCAAAGAAAATACTTTTCAATTTTACTCACAGGTACAGACTGCTAAGTAGATGTAAATGTCCTACCTTTACTTAGCACATGATTCTAAGTTGTCTGGTACGACTTGCATGTCTCTGCTCCTTCAGGGAAAAAAGTCACTTTCTCAATGTGCATAGAACAATAGCAATGTAATACGATTCAAAGAAGATACTTTTCCATTTTACTCAAAGGTACTGAGTGCTAAGTTGATGTAAATGTCCTAACTTTACTCAGTACATGATTCTATGTTGTCTGGTACCCCTTGTATGTCTGTGCTCCTTCAGGAAAAAAAGTCACTTTCTCAAAGTGCATACAGCAAAAGCAAAACCTTCAGAATCAATGAAGATACCTTTCAATTTTACTCAAAGGTACAGAGTGCTAAGTAGATGTAAACGTCCTAACTTTACTCAGTACATGATTATAAGTTGTCTGGTACCCTTTGCATATCTGTGCTCCTCAGGAAAAAAAAGGCACTTTCTTAATGTGCATACATCAATAGCAATGCAATCAGAATCGAAGAAGATACTTTTCCATTTTACTCAAAGATACTGAGTGCTAAGTTGATCTAAAGGTCCTAACTTTACTCAGCACATGATTCTAAGTTGTCCAGTACCCCTTGCATGTCTGTGCTCCTTCAGGCAAAAAAGTCACTTTCTCAAAGTGTATACAACAAAAGCAAAACCTTCAGGGTCAATGAAGATACCTTTCAATTTTACTCAAATGTACAGAGTGCTAAGTAGATGTAAACGTCTTACCTTTACTTAACACATGATTCTAAGTTGTCTGGTACCCTTTGCATGTCTGTGGTCCTTCAGGAAAAAAAATAACTTCCTCAATTTGCATACAACAATAGCAATGCAATCAGAATGAAAGACGATACTTTTCAATTATACTCAAAGGTACAGAGGGTAAGTAGATGCAAAGGTCTTAAATTTACTTCGCACATGATTCTAAGTTGTCTGATACCCTTTGCATGTCTGTGCTGCTTCAGGAAAAGTAGTCACTTTCTTAATGTGCATGGCACAATGGCAATGCAATAGAAATGAAAGAAGATTCTTCTCAATTTTACTCAAAAGAACAGAGTGCTGAGTTGATGTGAAGATGCTAACTTTACTCAGCATATGATTCTCAGTTGTCTGGTACCCTTTGCATGTCTGTCGTTATGCAGGAAAAAAAGTCACTTTCTCAATGTGCATAGAAGAATAGCAATGAAATAGGAATCAAAGAAGATACTTTTCAATTTTACTCAAAGGCACTGAGTGCTAAGTTGATGTAAGCGTCCTAAATTACTCAGCACATGATTGTAAGTTATCTGGTACCATTTGCATCTTTGTGGTCCTTCAGGAAAAAAAGTCATTTCCTCAATGTGCACACAACAAATGCAATGGAATCAGAATCAAAGAAGATACTTTTCAATTATACTCAAAGGTACAGAGCGTAACTAGATGTAAACATCATAAATTTACTTAGCACATGATTCTAAGTTGTCTGGTACCCTTTGTATGTCTGTGCTCCTTCAGGAAAAAAAGTCACTTTCTTAATGTGCAGACATCAATAGCAATGCAATACGAATCAAAGAAGATATTTTTCAATTTTACTCAAAGGTACTGAGTGCTAAGTAGATGTAAACGTCCTAACTTTACTGAGCACATGATTCTCAGTTCCCTGGTACCACTTGCATGTCTCTGCTCCTTCAGGAAAAAAGGTCACTTTCTCAATGTGCATAGAACAATAGCAATACCATAGGAATCAAAGAGGATACTTTTCCACATTTTACTCAAAGATACTGAGTGATAAGTTGATGTAAACGTCCTAACTTTACTCAGTACATGGTTATAAGTTGTCCGGTAGCCCTTGCACGTCCGTGGTCCCTCAGGAAAAAAAGTCACTTCCTCAATGTGCACACAACAAAAGCAATGCAATCGTAATTAAAGAAGATACTTTTCAATTATACTCAAAGGTACAGAGGGTAAGTAGATGCAAACGTCCTAAATTTACTTAGCATATAATTCTAAGTTGTCTGGTACCAGTTGCATGTCTGTGCTCCTTCAGGAAAAAAGAGTCGCTTTTTTAATGTGCATACATCAATAGCAATGGAATCAGAATCAAAGAAGATACTTTTCAATTATACTCAAATGTACAGAGGGTAAGGAGATGTAAACATCCTTAATTTACTTAGCACATGATTCTAAGTTGTCTGGTACCCTTTGTATGTCTGTGGTCCTTCAGGAAAATATAACTTCCTCAATTTGCATACAACAATAGCAATGCAATCAGAATCAAAGATGATACTTTTCAATTATACTCAAATGTACAGAGGGTAAGGAGATGTAAACGTCCTTAATTTACTTAGCACATGATTCTAAGTTGTCTGGTACCCTTTGCATATCTGTGCTCCTTAGGAAAAAAAAAGGCACTTTCTTAATGTGCATACATCAACAGCAATGCAATCAGAATCGAAGAAGATACTTTTCCATTTTACTCAAAGATACTGAGTGCTAAGTTGATCTAAACGTCCTATCTTTACTCAGTACATGATTATAAGTTGTCCGGTACCCCTTGCATGTTTGTACTCCTTGAGGAAAAAAAGTCACTTTCTCAAAGTGCATGCAACAGAAGCAATACCTTCAAAATCAATGAAGATATTTCTCAATTTTACTCAAAGGTACAGAGTGCTAAGTAGATGTAAACGTCCTAACTTTACTCAGTACATGATTCTAAGTTGTCTGGTACCCTTTGCATATCTGTGCTCCTCAGGAAAAAAAAGGCACTTTCTTAATGTGCATACATCAATAGCAATGCAATCAGAATCGAAGAAGATACTTTTCCATTTTACTCAAAGATACTGAGTGCTAAGTTGATCTAAAGGTCCTATCTTTACTCAGTACATGATTATAAGTTGTCCGGTACCCCTTGCATGTTTGTACTCCTTGAGGAAAAAAAGTCACTTTCTCAAAGTGCACGCAACAGAAGCAATACCTTCAAAATCAATGAAGATATTTCTCAATTTTACTCAAAGGTACAGAGTGCTAAGTAGATGTAAACGTCCTAACTTTACTCAGTACATGATTATAAGTTGTCCGGTACCCCTTGCATTTCTGTGCTCCTTCAGGAAAAAAAGTCACTTTCTCAAAGTGCATACAGCAAAAGCAAAACCTTCAGAATCAATGAAGCTACCTTTCAATTTTACTAAAAGGTACAGAGTGCTAAGTAAATGTAAAAGTGCTACCTTTACTTAGCATATGATTCTAAGTTGTCTGGTACCACTTGCATGTCTGTGCTCCTTCAGGAAAAAAGAGTCGCTTCCTATATGTGCATACAACAATAGCAATGCAATCAGCATCAAAGACAATACTTTTCAATTATACGCAAAGGTACAGAGGGTAAGTAGATGCAAACGTCCTAAATTTTCTTAGCACATGATTGTAAGTTGTCTGGTACCCTTTGCATGTCTGTGCTCCTTCAGGAAAAATAGTCACTTTCTTATTGTGCATACATCAATAGCAATGCAATCGGATTCAAAGAAGCTACGTTTCAATTGTACTCAAAGGCACTGAGTGCTAAGTTCATGTAAACGTCCTAACTTTACTCAGCACATGATTCTAAGTTGTCTGGTACCTTTGTACGCCTGTGCTCCTTCAGAAAAAAGAATCGCTTTTTTAATGTGCATACATCAATAGCAATGGAATCAGAATCAAAGAAAATACTTTTCAATTTTACTCACAGGTACAGACTGCTAAGTAGATGTAAATGTCCTACCTTTACTTAGCACATGATTCTAAGTTGTCTGGTACGACTTGCATGTCTCTGCTCCTTCAGGGAAAAAAGTCACTTTCTCAATGTGCATAGAACAATAGCAATGTAATACGATTCAAAGAAGATACTTTTCCATTTTACTCAAAGGTACTGAGTGCTAAGTTGATGTAAATGTCCTAACTTTACTCAGTACATGATTCTATGTTGTCTGGTACCCCTTGTATGTCTGTGCTCCTTCAGGAAAAAAAGTCACTTTCTCAAAGTGCATACAGCAAAAGCAAAACCTTCAGAATCAATGAAGATACCTTTCAATTTTACTCAAAGGTACAGAGTGCTAAATAGATGTAAACGTCCTAACTTTAGTTAGCACATGATTCTAAGTTGTCTGCTACCACTTGCATGTTTGTGCTCCTTCAGGAAAAAAAGTCACTTTCTCAATGTGAATCGAATAATAGCAATGCAAGACGAATCAAAGAAGATACTGTTCCATTTTACTCAAAGGTGCTGAGTGGTAAGTTGATGTAAATGTCCTAACTTTACTCAGCACATGATTCTAAGTAGTGTGGTACCCTTTGCATATCTGTGCGCCTCAGGAAAAAAAAAGGCACTTTCTTAATGTGCATACATCAATAGCAATGCAATCAGAATCGAAGAAGATACTTTTCCATTTTACTCAAAGGTACTGAGTGCTAAGTTGATCTAAACGTCCTAACTTTACTCAGTACATGATTATGAGTTGTCCATTACCCCTTGCATGTTTGTACTCCTTGAGGAAAAAAAGTCACTTTCTCAAAGTGCATGCAACAGAAGCAATACCTTCAAAATCAATGAAGATATTTCTCAATTGTACTCAAAGGTACAGAGTGCGAAGTCGATGTAAACATCCTAACTTTACTCAGTACATGATTATAAGTTGTCCGGTACCCCTTGCATTTCTGTGCTCCTTCAGGAAAAAAAGTCACTTTCTCAAAGTGCATACAGCAAAAGCAAAACCTTCAGAATCAATGAAGCTACCTTTCAATTTTACTAAAAGGTACAGAGTGCTAAGTAAATGTAAAAGTGCTACCTTTACTTAGCATATGATTCTAAGTTGTCTGGTACCACTTGCATGTCTGTGCTCCTTCAGGAAAAAAGAGTCGCTTCCTATATGTGCATACAACAATAGCAATGCAATCAGCATCAAAGACAATACTTTTCAATTATACGCAAAGGTACAGAGGATAAGTAGATGCAAACGTCCTAAATTTTCTTAGCACATGATTGTAAGTTGTCTGGTACCCTTTGCATGTCTGTGCTCCTTCAGGAAAAAAAGTCACTTTCTCAAAGTGCATACAGCAAAAGCAAAACCTTCAGAATCAATGAAGATATCTTTCAATTTTACTCAAAGGTACAGAGTGCTAAATAGATGTAAACGTCCTAACTTTAGTTAGCACATGATTCTAAGTTGTCTGCTACCACTTGCATGTCTGTGCTCCTTCAGGAAAAAAAGAGTCGCTTTTTTAATGTGCATACATCAATAGCAATGGAATCAGAATCAAAGAAGATACTTTTCAATTATACTCAAATGTACAGAAGGTAAGGAGATGTAAACGTCCTTAATTTACTTAGCACATGATTCTAAGTTGTCTGGTACCCTTTGTATGTCTGTGGTCCTTCAGGAAAAAAAATAACTTCCTCAATTTGCATACAACAATAGCATTGCAATCAGAATCAAAGATGATACTTTTCAATTATACTCAAATGTACAGAGGGTAAGGAGATGTAAACGTCCTTAATTTACTTAGCACATGATTCTAAGTTGTCTGGTACCCTTTGTATGTCTGTGGTCCTTCAGGAAAAAAAATAACTTCCTCAATTTGCATACAACAATAGCAATGCAATCAGAATCAAAGATGATACTTTTCAATTATACTCAAAGGTAAAGAGGGTAAGTAGATGCAAACGTCCTAAATTTACTTAGCACATGATTCTAAGTTGTCTGGTACCACTTGCATGTCTCTGCTCCTTCAGGAAAAAAGGTCACTTTCTCAAAGTGCATAGAACAATAGCTATGCCAAGGGAATCAAAGAAGATACTTTTCAATTTTACTCAAAGGTACAGAGTGCTAAATACATGTAAACGTCCTAACTTTAGTTAGCACATGATTCTAAGTTGTCTGGTGCCACTTGCAGGTCTGTGCTCGTTCAGCAAACAACGTCACTTTCTCAATGTGCGTAGAACAATAGCAGTGCAATAGGAATCAAAGAAGATACTTTTCCATTTTACTGAAAGGTGCTGAGTGCTAAGTTGATGCAAATGTCCTAACTTTACTCAGCACATGATTCTAAGTTGTCTGGTACCCTTTGCATGTCTGTGGTCCTTCAGGAAAAAAAGTCGCTTCCTCATTGTGCAGACAACAAAAGCAATGCAATCAGAATCAAAGAAGATACTTTTCAATTATACTCAAAGGTACAGAGGTAAGTAGATGTAAACATCATAAATTTACTTAGCACAAGATTCTAAGTTCTCTGGTACCCTTTGCATGTCTGTGCTCCTTCAGGAAAAAAAGTCACTTTCTCAATCTGCACAGAACAATAGCAATGCCATGGGAATCAAAGAAGATACTTTTCCATTTTACTCAAAGGTGCTGAGTGCGAAGTTGATGTAAATGTCCTAACTTTACTCAGCACATGATTCTAAGTAGTGTGGTACCCTTTGCATATCTGTGTTCCTCAGGAAAAAAAAGGCACTTTCTTAATGTGCATACATCAATAGCAATGCAATCAGAATTGAAGAAGATACTTTTCCATTTTACTCAAAGGTACTGAGTGCTAAGTTGATCTAAACGTCCTAACTTTACTCAGTACATGATTATAAGTTGTCCGGTACCCCTTGCATGTTTGTACTCCTTGAGGAAAAAAAGTCACTTTCTCAAAGTGCATGCAACAGAAGCAATACCTTCAAAATCAATGAAGATATTTCTCAATTTTACTCAAAGGTACAGAGTGCGAAGTAGATGTAAACGTCCTAACTTTACTCAGTACATGATTATAAGTTGTCCGGTACCCCTTGCATTTCTGTGCTCCTTCAGGAAAAAAAGTCACTTTCTCAAAGTGCATACAGCAAAAGCAAAACCTTCAGAATCAATGAAGCTACCTTTCAATTTTACTAAAAGGTACAGAGTGCTAAGTAAATGTAAAAATGCTACCTTTACTTAGCATATGATTCTAAGTTGTCTGGTACCACTTGCATGTCTGTGCTCCTTCAGGAAAAAAGAGTCGCTTCCTATATGTGCATACAACAATAGCAATGCAATCAGCATCAAAGACAATACTTTTCAATTATACGCAAAGGTACAGAGGATAAGTAGATGCAAACGTCCTAAATTTTCTTAGCACATGATTGTAAGTTGTCTGGTACCCTTTGCATGTCTGTGCTCCTTCAGGAAAAAAAGTCACTTTCTCAAAGTGCATACAGCAAAAGCAAAACCTTCAGAATCAATGAAGATATCTTTCAATTTTACTCAAAGGTACAGAGTGCTAAATAGATGTAAACGTCCTAACTTTAGTTAGCACATGATTCTAAGTTGTCTGCTACCACTTGCATGTCTGTGCTCCTTCAGGAAAAAAAGAGTCGCTTTTTTAATGTGCATACATCAATAGCAATGGAATCAGAATCAAAGAAGATACTTTTCAATTATACTCAAATGTACAGAAGGTAAGGAGATGTAAACGTCCTTAATTTACTTAGCACATGATTCTAAGTTGTCTGGTACCCTTTGTATGTCTGTGGTCCTTCAGGAAAAAAAATAACTTCCTCAATTTGCATACAACAATAGCATTGCAATCAGAATCAAAGATGATACTTTTCAATTATACTCAAATGTACAGAGGGTAAGGAGATGTAAACGTCCTTAATTTACTTAGCACATGATTCTAAGTTGTCTGGTACCCTTTGTATGTCTGTGGTCCTTCAGGAAAAAAAATAACTTCCTCAATTTGCATACAACAATAGCAATGCAATCAGAATCAAAGATGATACTTTTCAATTATACTCAAAGGTAAAGAGGGTAAGTAGATGCAAACGTCCTAAATTTACTTAGCACATGATTCTAAGTTGTCTGGTACCACTTGCATGTCTCTGCTCCTTCAGGAAAAAAGGTCACTTTCTCAAAGTGCATAGAACAATAGCTATGCCAAGGGAATCAAAGAAGATACTTTTCAATTTTACTCAAAGGTACAGAGTGCTAAATACATGTAAACGTCCTAACTTTAGTTAGCACATGATTCTAAGTTGTCTGGTGCCACTTGCAGGTCTGTGCTCGTTCAGCAAACAACGTCACTTTCTCAATGTGCGTAGAACAATAGCAGTGCAATAGGAATCAAAGAAGATACTTTTCCATTTTACTGAAAGGTGCTGAGTGCTAAGTTGATGCAAATGTCCTAACTTTACTCAGCACATGATTCTAAGTTGTCTGGTACCCTTTGCATGTCTGTGGTCCTTCAGGAAAAAAAGTCGCTTCCTCATTGTGCAGACAACAAAAGCAATGCAATCAGAATCAAAGAAGATACTTTTCAATTATACTCAAAGGTACAGAGGTAAGTAGATGTAAACATCATAAATTTACTTAGCACAAGATTCTAAGTTCTCTGGTACCCTTTGCATGTCTGTGCTCCTTCAGGAAAAAAAGTCACTTTCTCAATCTGCACAGAACAATAGCAATGCCATGGGAATCAAAGAAGATACTTTTCCATTTTACTCAAAGGTGCTGAGTGCGAAGTTGATGTAAATGTCCTAACTTTACTCAGCACATGATTCTAAGTAGTGTGGTACCCTTTGCATATCTGTGTTCCTCAGGAAAAAAAAGGCACTTTCTTAATGTGCATACATCAATAGCAATGCAATCAGAATTGAAGAAGATACTTTTCCATTTTACTCAAAGATACTGAGTGCTAAGTTGATCTAAACGTCCTAACTTTACTCAGTACATGATTATAAGTTGTCCGGTACCCCTTGCATGTTTGTACTCCTTGAGGAAAAAAAGTCACTTTCTCAAAGTGCATGCAACAGAAGCAATACCTTCAAAATCAATGAAGATATTTCTCAATTTTACTCAAAGGTACAGAGTGCGAAGTAGATGTAAACGTCCTAACTTTACTCAGTACATGATTATAAGTTGTCCGGTACCCCTTGCATTTCTGTGCTCCTTCAGGAAAAAAAGTCACTTTCTCAAAGTGCATACAGCAAAAGCAAAACCTTCAGAATCAATGAAGCTACCTTTCAATTTTACTAAAAGGTACAGAGTGCTAAGTAAATGTAAAAGTGCTACCTTTACTTAGCATATGATTCTAAGTTGTCTGGTACCACTTGCATGTCTGTGCTCCTTCAGGAAAAAAGAGTCGCTTCCTATATGTGCATACAACAATAGCAATGCAATCAGCATCAAAGACAATACTTTTCAATTATACGCAAAGGTACAGAGGGTAAGTAGATGCAAACGTCCTAAATTTTCTTAGCACATGATTGTAAGTTGTCTGGTACCCTTTGCATGTCTGTGCTCCTTCAGGAAAAATAGTCACTTTCTTATTGTGCATACATCAATAGCAATGCAATCGGATTCAAAGAAGCTACGTTTCAATTGTACTCAAAGGCACTGAGTGCTAAGTCGATGTAAACGTCCTAACTTTACTCAGCACATGATTCTAAGTTGTCTGGTACCTTTGTACGCCTGTGCTCCTTCAGAAAAAAGAATCGCTTTTTTAATGTGCATACATCAATCGCAATGGAATCAGAATCAAAGAAGATACTATTCCATTTTACTCAAAGGTACTGAGTGCTAAGTTCATGTAAATGTCCTAACTTTACTCAGTACATGATTCTATGTTGTCCGGTACCCCTTGCATGTCTGTGCTCCTTCAGGAAAAAAAGTCACTTTCTCAAAGTGCATACAGCAAAAGCAAAACCTTCAGAATCAATGAAGATACCTTTCAATTTTACTCAAAAATACAGAGTGCTAAATAGATGTAAACGTCCTAACTTTAGTTAGCACATGATTCTAAGTTTTCTGGTACGACTTGCATGTCTCTGCTCCTTCAGGGAAAAAAGTCACTTTCTCAATGTGCATAGAACAATAGCAATACCATAGGAATCAAAGAGGATACTTTTCCACATTTTACTCAAAGATACTGAGTGATAAGTTGATGTAAACGTCCTAACTTTACTCAGTACATGGTTATAAGTGGTCCGGTAGCCCTTGCATGTCCGTGGTCCCTCAGGAAAAAAAGTCACTTCCTCAATGTGCACACCACAAAAGCAATGCAATCGTAATTAAAGAAGATACTTTTCAATTATACTCAAAGGTACAGAGGGTAAGTAGATGCAAACGTCCTAAATTTACTTAGCATATGATTCTAAGTTGTCTGGTACCACTTGCATGTCTGTGCTCCTTCAGGAAAAAAAGAGTCGCTTTTTTAATGTGCATACATCAATAGCAATGGAATCAGAATCAAAGAGGATACTTTTCAATTATACTCAAATGTACAGAAGGTAAGGAGATGTAAACGTCCTTAATTTACTTAGCACATGATTCTAAGTTGTCTGGTACCCTTTGTATGTCTGTGGTCCTTCAGGAAAAAAAATAACTTCCTCAATTTGCATACAACAATAGCAATGCAATCAGAATCAAAGATGATACTTTTCAATTATACTCAAATGTACAGAGGGTAAGGAGATGTAAACGTCCTTAATTTACTTAGCACATGATTCTAAGTTGTCTGGTACCCTTTGTATGTCTGTGGTCCTTCAGGAAAAAAAATAACTTCCTCAATTTGCATACAACAATAGCAATGCAATCAGAATCAAAGATGATACTTTTCAATTATACTCAAAGGTAAAGAGGGTAAGTAGATGCAAACGTCCTAAATTTACTTAGCACATGATTCTAAGTTGTCTGGTACCACTTGCATGTCTCTGCTCCTTCAGGAAAAAAGGTCACTTTCTCAAAGTGCATAGAACAATAGCTATGCCAAGGGAATCAAAGAAGATACTTTTCAATTTTACTCAAAGGTACAGAGTGCTAAATACATGTAAACGTCCTAACTTTAGTTAGCACATGATTCTACGTTGTCTGGTACCACTTGCAGGTCTGTGCTCGTTCAGCAAACAACGTCACTTTCTCAATGTGCGTAGAACAATAGCAGTGCAATAGGAATCAAAGCAGATACTTTTCCATTTTACTGAAAGGTGCTGAGTGCTAAGTTGATGCAAATGTCCTAACTTTACTCAGCACATGATTCTAAGTTGTCTGGTACCCTTTGCATGTCTGTGCTCCTTCAGGAAAAAAAGTCACTTTCTCAATCTGCACAGAACAATAGCAATGCCATGGGAATCAAAGAAGATACTTTTCAATTTTACTCAAAGGTACAGAGTGCTAAAGACATGTAAACGTCCTAACTTTAGTTAGCACATGTTTCTAAGTTGTCTGGTACCACTTGCAGGTCTGTGCTCGTTCAGCAAACAACGTCACTTTCTCAATGTGCGTAGAACAATAGCAGTGCAATAGGAATCAAAGAAGATACTTTTCCATTTTACTGAAAGGTGCTGAGTGCTAAGTTGATGCAAATGTCCTAACTTTACTCAGCACATGATTCTAAGTTGTCTGGTACCCTTTGCATGTCTGTGGTCCTTCAGGAAAAAAAGTCGCTTCCTCATTGTGCAGACAACAAAAGCAATGCAATCAGAATCAAAGAAGATACTTTTCAATTATACTCAAAGGTACAGAGGTAAGTAGATGTAAACATCATAAATTTACTTAGCACAAGATTCTAAGTTCTCTGGTACCCTTTGCATGTCTGTGCTCCTTCAGGAAAAAAAGTCACTTTCTCAATCTGCACAGAACAATAGCAATGCCATGGGAATCAAAGAAGATACTTTTCCATTTTACTCAAAGGTGCTGAGTGCGAAGTTGATGTAAATGTCCTAACTTTACTCAGCACATGATTCTAAGTAGTGTGGTACCCTTTGCATATCTGTGTTCCTCAGGAAAAAAAAGGCACTTTCTTAATGTGCATACATCAATAGCAATGCAATCAGAATCGAAGAAGATACTTTTCCATTTTACTCAAAGGTACTGAGTGCTAAGTTGATCTAAACGTCCTAACTTTACTCAGTACATGATTATAAGTTGTCCGGTACCCCTTGCATGTTTGTACTCCTTGAGGAAAAAAAGTCACTTTCTCAAAGTGCATGCAACAGAAGCAATACCTTCAAAATCAATGAAGATATTTCTCAATGTTACTCAAAGGTACAGAGTGCTAAGTAGATGTAAACGTCCTAACTTTACTCAGTACATGATTATAAGTTGTCCGGTACCCCTTGCATTTCTGTGCTCCTTCAGGAAAAAAAGTCACTTTCTCAAAGTGCATACAGCAAAAGCAAAACCTTCAGAATCAATGAAGCTACCTTTCAATTTTACTAAAAGGTACAGAGTGCTAAGTAAATGTAAAAGTGCTACCTTTACTTAGCATATGATTCTAAGTTGTCTGGTACCACTTGCATGTCTGTGCTCCTTCAGGAAAAAAGAGTCGCTTCCTATATGTGCATACAACAATAGCAATGCAATCAGCATCAAAGACAATACTTTTCAATTATACGCACAGGTACAGAGGGTAAGTAGATGCAAACGTCCTAAATTTTCTTAGCACATGATTGCAAGTTGTCTGGTACCCTTTGCATGTCTGTGCTCCTTCAGGAAAAATAGTCACTTTCTTATTGTGCATACATCAATAGCAATGCAATCGGATTCAAAGAAGCTACGTTTCAATTGTACTCAAAGGCACTGAGTGCTAAGTTCATGTAAACGTCCTAACTTTACTCAGCACATGATTCTAAGTTGTCTGGTACCTTTGTACGCCTGTGCTCCTTCAGAAAAAAGAATCGCTTTTTTAATGTGCATACATCAATAGCAATGGAATCAGAATCAAAGAAAATACTTTTCAATTTTACTCACAGGTACAGACTGCTAAGTAGATGTAAATGTCCTACCTTTACTTAGCACATGATTCTAAGTTGTCTGGTACGACTTGCATGTCTCTGCTCCTTCAGGGAAAAAAGTCACTTTCTCAATGTGCATAGAACAATAGCAATGTAATACGATTCAAAGAAGATACTTTTCCATTTTACTCAAAGGTACTGAGTGCTAAGTTGATGTAAATGTCCTAACTTTACTCAGTACATGATTCTATGTTGTCTGGTACCCCTTGTATGTCTGTGCTCCTTCAGGAAAAAAAGTCACTTTCTCAAAGTGCATACAGCAAAAGCAAAACCTTCAGAATCAATGAAGATACCTTTCAATTTTACTCAAAAATACAGAGTGCTAAATAGATGTAAACGTCCTAACTTTAGTTAGCACATGATTCTAAGTTGTCTGCTACCACTTGCATGTTTGTGCTCCTTCAGGAAAAAAAGTCACTTTCTCAATGTGAATCGAATAATAGCAATGCAAGACGAATCAAAGAAGATACTGTTCCATTTTACTCAAAGGTGCTGAGTGGTAAGTTGATGTAAATGTCCTAACTTTACTCAGCACATGATTCTAAGTAGTGTGGTACCCTTTGCATATCTGTGCGCCTCAGGAAAAAAAAAGGCACTTTCTTAATGTGCATACATCAATAGCAATGCAATCAGAATCGAAGAAGATACTTTTCCATTTTACTCAAAGGTACTGAGTGCTAAGTTGATCTAAACGTCCTAACTTTACTCAGTACATGATTATGAGTTGTCCATTACCCCTTGCATGTTTGTACTCCTTGAGGAAAAAAAGTCACTTTCTCAAAGTGCATGCAACAGAAGCAATACCTTCAAAATCAATGAAGATATTTCTCAATTGTACTCAAAGGTACAGAGTGCGAAGTCGATGTAAACGTCCTAACTTTACTCAGTACATGATTATAAGTTGTCCGGTACCCCTTGCATTTCTGTGCTCCTTCAGGAAAAAAAGTCACTTTCTCAAAGTGCATACAGCAAAAGCAAAACCTTCAGAATCAATGAAGCTACCTTTCAATTTTACTAAAAGGTACAGAGTGCTAAGTAAATGTAAAAATGCTACCTTTACTTAGCATATGATTCTAAGTTGTCTGGTACCACTTGCATGTCTGTGCTCCTTCAGGAAAAAAGAGTCGCTTCCTATATGTGCATACAACAATAGCAATGCAATCAGCATCAAAGACAATACTTTTCAATTATACGCAAAGGTACAGAGGATAAGTAGATGCAAACGTCCTAAATTTTCTTAGCACATGATTGTAAGTTGTCTGGTACCCTTTGCATGTCTGTGCTCCTTCAGGAAAAAAAGTCACTTTCTCAAAGTGCATACAGCAAAAGCAAAACCTTCAGAATCAATGAAGATATCTTTCAATTTTACTCAAAGGTACAGAGTGCTAAATAGATGTAAACGTCCTAACTTTAGTTAGCACATGATTCTAAGTTGTCTGCTACCACTTGCATGTCTGTGCTCCTTCAGGAAAAAAAGAGTCGCTTTTTTAATGTGCATACATCAATAGCAATGGAATCAGAATCAAAGAAGATACTTTTCAATTATACTCAAATGTACAGAAGGTAAGGAGATGTAAACGTCCTTAATTTACTTAGCACATGATTCTAAGTTGTCTGGTACCCTTTGTATGTCTGTGGTCCTTCAGGAAAAAAAATAACTTCCTCAATTTGCATACAACAATAGCAATGCAATCAGAATCAAAGATGATACTTTTCAATTATACTCAAAGGTAAAGAGGGTAAGTAGATGCAAACGTCCTAAATTTACTTAGCACATGATTCTAAGTTGTCTGGTACCACTTGCATGTCTCTGCTCCTTCAGGAAAAAAGGTCACTTTCTCAAAGTGCATAGAACAATAGCTATGCCAAGGGAATCAAAGAAGATACTTTTCCATTTTACTCAAAGATACTGAGTGATAAGTTGATATAAACGTCCTAACTTTACTCAGTACATGGTTATCAGTTGTCCGGAACCCCTTGCATGTCTGTGCTCCTTAGGAAAAAAAGTCACTTTCTCAAAGTGCATACAACAAAAGGAATACCTTTAGAATCAATGAATATACTTTTCAATTTTACTCAAAGGTACAGAGTGCTAAATACATGTAAACGTCCTAACTTTAGTTAGCACATGATTCTAAGTTGTCTGGTACCACTTGCAGGTCTGTGCTCGTTCAGCAAACAACGTCACTTTCTCAATGTGCGTAGAACAATAGCAGTGCAATAGGAATCAAAGAAGATACTTTTCCATTTTACTGAAAGGTGCTGAGTGCTAAGTTGATGCAAATGTCCTAACTTTACTCAGCACATGATTCTAAGTTGTCTGGTACCCTTTGCATGTCTGTGGTCCTTCAGGAAAAAAAGTCGCTTCCTCATTGTGCAGACAACAAAAGCAATGCAATCAGAATCAAAGAAGATACTTTTCAATTATACTCAAAGGTACAGAGGTAAGTAGATGTAAACATCATAAATTTACTTAGCACAAGATTCTAAGTTCTCTGGTACCCTTTGCATGTCTGTGCTCCTTCAGGAAAAAAAGTCACTTTCTCAATCTGCACAGAACAATAGCAATGCCATGGGAATCAAAGAAGATACTTTTCCATTTTACTCAAAGGTGCTGAGTGCGAAGTTGATGTAAATGTCCTAACTTTACTCAGCACATGATTCTAAGTAGTGTGGTACCCTTTGCATATCTGTGTTCCTCAGGAAAAAAAAGGCACTTTCTTAATGTGCATACATCAATAGCAATGCAATCAGAATTGAAGAAGATACTTTTCCATTTTACTCAAAGGTACTGAGTGCTAAGTTGATCTAAACGTCCTAACTTTACTCAGTACATGATTATAAGTTGTCCGGTACCCCTTGCATGTTTGTACTCCTTGAGGAAAAAAAGTCACTTTCTCAAAGTGCATGCAACAGAAGCAATACCTTCAAAATCAATGAAGATATTTCTCAATTTTACTCAAAGGTACAGAGTGCTAAGCAGATGTAAACGTCCTAACTTTACTCAGTACATGATTATAAGTTGTCCGGTGCCCCTTGCATTTCTGTGCTCCTTCAGGAAAAAAAGTCACTTTCTCAAAGTGCATACAGCAAAAGCAAAACCTTCAGAATCAATGAAGCTACCTTTCAATTTTACTAAAAGGTACAGAGTGCTAAGTAAATGTAAAAGTGCTACCTTTACTTAGCATATGATTCTAAGTTGTCTGGTACCACTTGCATGTCTGTGCTCCTTCAGGAAAAAAGAGTCGCTTCCTATATGTGCATACAACAATAGCAATGCAATCAGCATCAAAGACAATACTTTTCAATTATACGCAAAGGTACAGAGGGTAAGTAGATGCAAATGTCCTAAATTTTCTTAGCACATGATTGTAAGTTGTCTGGTACCCTTTGCATGTCTGTGCTCCTTCAGGAAAAATAGTCACTTTCTTATTGTGCATACATCAATAGCAATGCAATCGGATTCGAAGAAGCTACGTTTCAATTGTACTCAAAGGCACTGAGTGCTAAGTCGATGTAAACGTCCTAACTTTACTCAGCACATGATTCTAAGTTGTCTGGTACCTTTGTACGCCTGTGCTCCTTCAGAAAAAAGAATCGCTTTTTTATTGTGCATACATCAATAGCAATGGAATCAGAATCAAAGAAAATACTTTTCAATTTTACTCACAGGTACAGACTGCTAAGTAGATGTAAATGTCCTACCTTTACTTAGCACATGATTCTAAGTTGTCTGGTACGACTTGCATGTCTCTGCTCCTTCAGGGAAAAAAGTCACTTTCTCAATGTGCATAGAACAATAGCAATGTAATACGATTCAAAGAAGATACTTTTCCATTTTACTCAAAGGTACTGAGTGCTAAGTTGATGTAAATGTCCTAACTTTACTCAGTACATGATTCTATGTTGTCCGGTACCCCTTGCATGTCTGTGCTCCTTCAGGAAAAAAAGGCACTTTCTCAAAGTGCATACAGCAAAAGCAAAACCTTCAGAATCAATGAAGATATCTTTCAATTTTACTCAAAGGTACAGAGTGCTAAGTAGATGTAAACGTCCTAACTTTAGTTAGCACATGATTCTAAGTTGTCTGCTACCAGTTGCATGTTTGTGCTCTTTCAGGAAAAATAGTCACTTTCTTATTGTGCATACATCAATAGCAATGCAATCGGATTCAAAGAAGCTACGTTTCAATTGTACTCAAAGGCACTGAGTGCTAAGTTGATGTAAACGTCCTAACTTTACTTAGCACATGATTCTAAGTTGTCTGGTACCTTTGTACGCCTGTGCTCCTTCAGAAAAAAGAATCGCTTTTTTAATGTGCATACATCAATAGCAATGGAATCAGAATCAAAGAAAATACTTTTCAATTTTACTCACAGGTACAGACTGCTAAGTAGATGTAAATGTCCTACCTTTACTTAGCACATGATTCTAAGTTGTCTGGTACGACTTGCATGTCTCTGCTCCTTCAGGGAAAAAAGTCACTTTCTCAATGTGCATAGAACAATAGCAATGTAATACGATTCAAAGAAGATACTTTTCCATTTTACTCAAAGGTACTGAGTGCTAAGTTGATGTAAATGTCCTAACTTTACTCAGTACATGATTCTATGTTGTCTGGTACCCCTTGTATGTCTGTGCTCCTTCAGGAAAAAAAGTCACTTTCTCAAAGTGCATACAGCAAAAGCAAAACCTTCAGAATCAATGAAGATACCTTTCAATTTTACTCAAAGGTACAGAGTGCTAAATAGATGTAAACGTCCTAACTTTAGTTAGCACATGATTCTAAGTTGTCTGCTACCACTTGCATGTTTGTGCTCCTTCAGGAAAAAAAGTCACTTTCTCAATGTGAATCGAATAATAGCAATGCAAGACGAATCAAAGAAGATACTGTTCCATTTTACTCAAAGGTGCTGAGTGGTAAGTTGATGTAAATGTCCTAACTTTACTCAGCACATGATTCTAAGTAGTGTGGTACCCTTTGCATATCTGTGCGCCTCAGGAAAAAAAAAGGCACTTTCTTAATGTGCATACATCAATAGCAATGCAATCAGAATCGAAGAAGATACTTTTCCATTTTACTCAAAGGTACTGAGTGCTAAGTTGATCTAAACGTCCTAACTTTACTCAGTACATGATTATGAGTTGTCCATTACCCCTTGCATGTTTGTACTCCTTGAGGAAAAAAAGTCACTTTCTCAAAGTGCATGCAACAGAAGCAATACCTTCAAAATCAATGAAGATATTTCTCAATTGTACTCAAAGGTACAGAGTGCGAAGTCGATGTAAACGTCCTAACTTTACTCAGTACATGATTATAAGTTGTCCGGTACCCCTTGCATTTCTGTGCTCCTTCAGGAAAAAAAGTCACTTTCTCAAAGTGCATACAGCAAAAGCAAAACCTTCAGAATCAATGAAGCTACCTTTCAATTTTACTAAAAGGTACAGAGTGCTAAGTAAATGTAAAAGTGCTACCTTTACTTAGCATATGATTCTAAGTTGTCTGGTACCACTTGCATGTCTGTGCTCCTTCAGGAAAAAAGAGTCGCTTCCTATATGTGCATACAACAATAGCAATGCAATCAGCATCAAAGACAATACTTTTCAATTATACGCAAAGGTACAGAGGATAAGTAGATGCAAACGTCCTAAATTTTCTTAGCACATGATTGTAAGTTGTCTGGTACCCTTTGCATGTCTGTGCTCCTTCAGGAAAAAAAGTCACTTTCTCAAAGTGCATACAGCAAAAGCAAAACCTTCAGAATCAATGAAGATATCTTTCAATTTTACTCAAAGGTACAGAGTGCTAAATAGATGTAAACGTCCTAACTTTAGTTAGCACATGATTCTAAGTTGTCTGCTACCACTTGCATGTCTGTGCTCCTTCAGGAAAAAAAGAGTCGCTTTTTTAATGTGCATACATCAATAGCAATGGAATCAGAATCAAAGAAGATACTTTTCAATTATACTCAAATGTACAGAAGGTAAGGAGATGTAAACGTCCTTAATTTACTTAGCACATGATTCTAAGTTGTCTGGTACCCTTTGTATGTCTGTGGTCCTTCAGGAAAAAAAATAACTTCCTCAATTTGCATACAACAATAGCAATGCAATCAGAATCAAAGATGATACTTTTCAATTATACTCAAAGGTAAAGAGGGTAAGTAGATGCAAACGTCCTAAATTTACTTAGCACATGATTCTAAGTTGTCTGGTACCACTTGCATGTCTCTGCTCCTTCAGGAAAAAAGGTCACTTTCTCAAAGTGCATAGAACAATAGCTATGCCAAGGGAATCAAAGAAGATACTTTTCCATTTTACTCAAAGATACTGAGTGATAAGTTGATATAAACGTCCTAACTTTACTCAGTACATGGTTATCAGTTGTCCGGAACCCCTTGCATGTCTGTGCTCCTTAGGAAAAAAAGTCACTTTCTCAAAGTGCATACAACAAAAGGAATACCTTTAGAATCAATGAATATACTTTTCAATTTTACTCAAAGGTACAGAGTGCTAAATACATGTAAACGTCCTAACTTTAGTTAGCACATGATTCTAAGTTGTCTGGTACCACTTGCAGGTCTGTGCTCGTTCAGCAAACAACGTCACTTTCTCAATGTGCGTAGAACAATAGCAGTGCAATAGGAATCAAAGAAGATACTTTTCCATTTTACTGAAAGGTGCTGAGTGCTAAGTTGATGCAAATGTCCTAACTTTACTCAGCACATGATTCTAAGTTGTCTGGTACCCTTTGCATGTCTGTGGTCCTTCAGGAAAAAAAGTCGCTTCCTCATTGTGCAGACAACAAAAGCAATGCAATCAGAATCAAAGAAGATACTTTTCAATTATACTCAAAGGTACAGAGGTAAGTAGATGTAAACATCATAAATTTACTTAGCACAAGATTCTAAGTTCTCTGGTACCCTTTGCATGTCTGTGCTCCTTCAGGAAAAAAAGTCACTTTCTCAATCTGCACAGAACAATAGCAATGCCATGGGAATCAAAGAAGATACTTTTCCATTTTACTCAAAGGTGCTGAGTGCGAAGTTGATGTAAATGTCCTAACTTTACTCAGCACATGATTCTAAGTAGTGTGGTACCCTTTGCATATCTGTGTTCCTCAGGAAAAAAAAGGCACTTTCTTAATGTGCATACATCAATAGCAATGCAATCAGAATTGAAGAAGATACTTTTCCATTTTACTCAAAGGTACTGAGTGCTAAGTTGATCTAAACGTCCTAACTTTACTCAGTACATGATTATAAGTTGTCCGGTACCCCTTGCATGTTTGTACTCCTTGAGGAAAAAAAGTCACTTTCTCAAAGTGCATGCAACAGAAGCAATACCTTCAAAATCAATGAAGATATTTCTCAATTTTACTCAAAGGTACAGAGTGCTAAGCAGATGTAAACGTCCTAACTTTACTCAGTACATGATTATAAGTTGTCCGGTGCCCCTTGCATTTCTGTGCTCCTTCAGGAAAAAAAGTCACTTTCTCAAAGTGCATACAGCAAAAGCAAAACCTTCAGAATCAATGAAGCTACCTTTCAATTTTACTAAAAGGTACAGAGTGCTAAGTAAATGTAAAAGTGCTACCTTTACTTAGCATATGATTCTAAGTTGTCTGGTACCACTTGCATGTCTGTGCTCCTTCAGGAAAAAAGAGTCGCTTCCTATATGTGCATACAACAATAGCAATGCAATCAGCATCAAAGACAATACTTTTCAATTATACGCAAAGGTACAGAGGGTAAGTAGATGCAAATGTCCTAAATTTTCTTAGCACATGATTGTAAGTTGTCTGGTACCCTTTGCATGTCTGTGCTCCTTCAGGAAAAATAGTCACTTTCTTATTGTGCATACATCAATAGCAATGCAATCGGATTCAAAGAAGCTACGTTTCAATTGTACTCAAAGGCACTGAGTGCTAAGTCGATGTAAACGTCCTAACTTTACTCAGCACATGATTCTAAGTTGTCTGGTACCTTTGTACGCCTGTGCTCCTTCAGAAAAAAGAATCGCTTTTTTATTGTGCATACATCAATAGCAATGGAATCAGAATCAAAGAAAATACTTTTCAATTTTACTCACAGGTACAGACTGCTAAGTAGATGTAAATGTCCTACCTTTACTTAGCACATGATTCTAAGTTGTCTGGTACGACTTGCATGTCTCTGCTCCTTCAGGGAAAAAAGTCACTTTCTCAATGTGCATAGAACAATAGCAATGTAATACGATTCAAAGAAGATACTTTTCCATTTTACTCAAAGGTACTGAGTGCTAAGTTGATGTAAATGTCCTAACTTTACTCAGTACATGATTCTATGTTGTCCGGTACCCCTTGCATGTCTGTGCTCCTTCAGGAAAAAAAGGCACTTTCTCAAAGTGCATACAGCAAAAGCAAAACCTTCAGAATCAATGAAGATATCTTTCAATTTTACTCAAAGGTACAGAGTGCTAAATAGATGTAAACGTCCTAACTTTAGTTAGCACATGATTCTAAGTTGTCTGCTACCAGTTGCATGTTTGTGCTCTTTCAGGAAAAATAGTCACTTTCTTATTGTGCATACATCAATAGCAATGCAATCGGATTCAAAGAAGCTACGTTTCAATTGTACTCAAAGGCACTGAGTGCTAAGTTGATGTAAACGTCCTAACTTTACTTAGCACATGATTCTAAGTTGTCTGGTACCTTTGTACGCCTGTGCTCCTTCAGAAAAAAGAATCGCTTTTTTAATGTGCATACATCAATAGCAATGGAATCAGAATCAAAGAAAATACTTTTCAATTTTACTCACAGGTACAGACTGCTAAGTAGATGTAAATGTCCTACCTTTACTTAGCACATGATTCTAAGTTGTCTGGTACGACTTGCATGTCTCTGCTCCTTCAGGGAAAAAAGTCACTTTCTCAATGTGCATAGAACAATAGCAATGTAATACGATTCAAAGAAGATACTTTTCCATTTTACTCAAAGGTACTGAGTGCTAAGTTGATGTAAATGTCCTAACTTTACTCAGTACATGATTCTATGTTGTCCGGTACCCCTTGCATGTCTGTGCTCCTTCAGGAAAAAAAGTCACTTTCTCAAAGTGCATACAGCAAAAGCAAAACCTTCAGAATCAATGAAGATACCTTTCAATTTTACTCAAAAATACAGAGTGCTAAATAGATGTAAACGTCCTAACTTTAGTTAGCACATGATTCTAAGTTTTCTGGTACGACTTGCATGTCTCTGCTCCTTCAGGGAAAAAAGTCACTTTCTCAATGTGCATAGAACAATAGCAATACCATAGGAATCAAAGAGGATACTTTTCCACATTTTACTCAAAGATACTGAGTGATAAGTTGATGTAAACGTCCTAACTTTACTCAGTACATGGTTATAAGTTGTCCGGTAGCCCTTGCATGTCCGTGGTCCCTCAGGAAAAAAAGTCACTTCCTCAATGTGCACACCACAAAAGCAATGCAATCGTAATTAAAGAAGATACTTTTCAATTATACTCAAAGGTACAGAGGGTAAGTAGATGCAAACGTCCTAAATTTACTTAGCATATGATTCTAAGTTGTCTGGTACCACTTGCATGTCTGTGCTCCTTCAGGAAAAAAAGAGTCGCTTTTTTAATGTGCATACATCAATAGCAATGGAATCAGAATCAAAGAGGATACTTTTCAATTATACTCAAATGTACAGAAGGTAAGGAGATGTAAACGTCCTTAATTTACTTAGCACATGATTCTAAGTTGTCTGGTACCCTTTGTATGTCTGTGGTCCTTCAGGAAAAAAAATAACTTCCTCAATTTGCATACAACAATAGCAATGCAATCAGAATCAAAGATGATACTTTTCAATTATACTCAAATGTACAGAGGGTAAGGAGATGTAAACGTCCTTAATTTACTTAGCACATGATTCTAAGTTGTCTGGTACCCTTTGTATGTCTGTGGTCCTTCAGGAAAAAAAATAACTTCCTCAATTTGCATACAACAATAGCAATGCAATCAGAATCAAAGATGATACTTTTCAATTATACTCAAAGGTAAAGAGGGTAAGTAGATGCAAACGTCCTAAATTTACTTAGCACATGATTCTAAGTTGTCTGGTACCACTTGCATGTCTCTGCTCCTTCAGGAAAAAAGGTCACTTTCTCAAAGTGCATAGAACAATAGCTATGCCAAGGGAATCAAAGAAGATACTTTTCAATTTTACTCAAAGGTACAGAGTGCTAAATACATGTAAACGTCCTAACTTTAGTTAGCACATGATTCTAAGTTGTCTGGTACCACTTGCAGGTCTGTGCTCGTTCAGCAAACAACGTCACTTTCTCAATGTGCGTAGAACAATAGCAGTGCAATAGGAATCAAAGAAGATACTTTTCCATTTTACTGAAAGGTGCTGAGTGCTAAGTTGATGCAAATGTCCTAACTTTACTCAGCACATGATTCTAAGTTGTCTGGTACCCTTTGCATGTCTGTGGTCCTGCAGGAAAAAAAGTCGCTTCCTCATTGTGCAGACAACAAAAGCAATGCAATCAGAATCAAAGAAGATACTTTTCAATTATACTCAAAGGTACAGAGGTAAGTAGATGTAAACATCATAAATTTACTTAGCACAAGATTCTAAGTTCTCTGGTACCCTTTGCATGTCTGTGCTCCTTCAGGAAAAAAAGTCACTTTCTCAATCTGCACAGAACAATAGCAATGCCATGGGAATCAAAGAAGATACTTTTCCATTTTACTCAAAGGTGCTGAGTGCGAAGTTGATGTAAATGTCCTAACTTTACTCAGCACATGATTCCAAGTAGTGTGGTACCCTTTGCATATCTGTGTTCCTCAGGAAAAAAAAGGCACTTTCTTAATGTGCATACATCAATAGCAATGCAATCAGAATCGAAGAAGATACTTTTCCATTTTACTCAAAGGTACTGAGTGCTAAGTTGATCTAAACGTCCTAACTTTACTCAGTACATGATTATAAGTTGTCCGGTACCCCTTGCATGTTTGTACTCCTTGAGGAAAAAAAGTCACTTTCTCAAAGTGCATGCAACAGAAGCAATACCTTCAAAATCAATGAAGATATTTCTCAATTTTACTCAAAGGTACAGAGTGCTAAGTAGATGTAAACGTCCTAACTTTACTCAGTACATGATTATAAGTTGTCCGGTACCCCTTGCATTTCTGTGCTCCTTCAGGAAAAAAAGTCACTTTCTCAAAGTGCATACAGCAAAAGCAAAACCTTCAGAATCAATGAAGCTACCTTTCAATTTTACTAAAAGGTACAGAGTGCTAAGTAAATGTAAAAGTGCTACCTTTACTTAGCATATGATTCTAAGTTGTCTGGTACCACTTGCATGTCTGTGCTCCTTCAGGAAAAAAGAGTCGCTTCCTATATGTGCATACAACAATAGCAATGCAATCAGCATCAAAGACAATACTTTTCAATTATACGCAAAGGTACAGAGGGTAAGTAGATGCAAACGTCCTAAATTTTCTTAGCACATGATTGTAAGTTGTCTGGTACCCTTTGCATGTCTGTGCTCCTTCAGGAAAAATAGTCACTTTCTTATTGTGCATACATCAATAGCAATGCAATCGGATTCAAAGAAGCTACGTTTCAATTGTACTCAAAGGCACTGAGTGCTAAGTTGATGTAAACGTCCAAACTTTACTCAGCACATGATTCTAAGTTGTCTGGTACCCTTTGCATGTCTGTGGTCCTTCAGGAAAAATAGTCACTTTCTCAATGTGCATGCAACAACAGCAATGCAATCAGAATCAAAGGAGATACGTTTCAATTTTACTCACAGGTACAAACTGCTAAGTAGATGTAAACGTCCTACCTTTACTTAGCATATGTTTCTAAGTTGACTGGTACCACTTGCATGTCTGTGCTCCTTCAGGGAAAAAAGTCACTTTCTCAGTGTACATAGAACATTAGCAATGCAATAGGAATCAAAGAATATATTTTTCCGTTTTACTCAAAGCTACTGAGTACTAAGTTGTTGTAAACGTCCTAACTTTACTCAGTACATGATTATAAGTTTTCCGGTACCCCTTGCATTTCTGTGCTCCTTCAGGAAAAAAAGTCACTTTCTCAAAGTGCATACAACAAAAGCAAAACCTTCAGAATCAATGAAGATACCTTTCAATTTTACTGAAAGGTACAGAGTGTTATGTAGATGTAAATGTCTTACGTTTACTTAGCACAAGATTCTAAGTTGTCTGGTACCACTTGCATGTTTGTTCTCCTTCAGGAAAAAAAGTCACTTTCTCGATGTGCAAAGAACAATAGCAATGCAATAGGAATCAAAGAAGATACTTTTCCATTTTACTCAAAGGTACATAGTGCTAACTAGATGTAAGCGTTCTAATTTTAACTAGGACATGTTTCTAAGTTGTCTGGTACCACTTGCATGTCTGTGCTCCTTCAGGAAAACAAAGTCACTTTCTCAATGTGAATAGAAAAATAGCAATGCAATAGGAATCAAGGAAGATACTTTACCATTTTACTCAAAGGCACTGAGCGCTAAGTTGATGTAAGATTCCCAACTTTACTCAGTACATGATTCTAAGTTGTCTGGTGCCCTTTGCAGGCCTGTGCTCCTTCAGGAAAAAACATCGCTTTCTTCATCTGGATACATCAATAGCAATGGAATCAGAATCAAAAAAGATACGTTTCAATTTTACTCCAAGGTACAGAGTGCTAAGCAGATTTAAACGTCCTAACTTTACTTAGCATATGATTCTAAGTTATCTGGTACCACTTGCATATCAGTGCTCCTTCAGGGAAAAACGTCATATTCTCAATGTGCATAGAACAATAGCAATGCAATCGGAATCAAAGAAGATACTTTTCGATTTTACTGAAAGGTGCTGAGTGATAAATTGATGTAAACTTCCTAACTTTACACAGCACAAGATTCTAAGTTGTCTGGTACCCTTTGCATGTCTGTGCTCTTTCAGGAAAAAATGTCACTTTCTTAATGTGCATACATCAATAGCAATGTAATCAGAATCACAGAAGATACGTTTCAATTTTACTCAAAGGTACAGATTGCTAAGTAGATGTAAACGTCCTACCTTTACTGAGCACATGATTCTAAGTTGTCTGGTACCACTTGCATGTCTCTGTTCCGTATGGAAAAAAAGTGTCTTTCTCAATGTGCACAGAACAATAGCAACGCAATCAGAATCAAAGAAGATACTTTTCCCTTTTACTCAAAGGTGCTGAGTTATAAGTTGATGTAAAAGTCCTAACTTTGCTCAGCACAAGATTCTAAGTTGTCTGGTACCACTGTGCTCCTTCAGGGAAAACGTCACTTTCTCAGTGTGCCTAGTACAATAGCAATGCCATGGGAATCAAAGAAGATACTTTTCCATTTTACTCAAAGGTACTGAGTACTAAGTTGATGTAAACGTTGTAACTTTACTCAGTACATGATTATAAGTTGTCCGGTACCCCTTGCATGTCTGTGCTCCTTCAGGAAAAAAAGTCACTTTTTCAAAGTGCATACAACAAAAGCAATAGCTTCAGAATCAATGAAGATACCTTTCAATTTTACTCAAAGGTACAGAAGCTAAGTAGATGTAACCGTCCTACCTTTACTTAGCACATGATTCTAAGTTGTCTGGTACCACTTGCTTGTTTCTGCTCCTTCAGGAAAAAAAGTGACTTTCTCAATGTGCATACAAAATAGCAATGCAATAGGAATCAAGGAAGATACTTTTCCATTTTACTCAAAGGCACTGAGTGCTAAGTTGATGGAAACGTCCTAACTTTACTCAGCACATGATTCTAAGTTGTACGGAACCCTTTGCATGTCTGTGCTCCTTCAGGAAAAAAAGTTGCTTTCTCACAGTACATATAACATAAGCAAAACCTTCAGAATCAATGAAGATACGTTTCAATTTTACTCAAAGCTACAGAGCGCTAAGTAGATGTAAATGTCCTACGTTTATTTAGCACATGATTCTAAGTTGTCTGGTACAACTTGCATGTCTGTGCTCCTTTAGGGAATAAAGTCACTTTCTCAGTGTGCATAGAACAATGGCAATGTAATAGGAATCAAAGAAGATACTTATCCATTTTCCTCAAAGGCACTGAGTGCGAAGTTGATGTAAATGTGCTAACTTTACTCAATACCTGATTCTAAGTTGTGTGGAACCCTTTGCATGTCTGTGCTCCTTCTGGAAAAAAAGTCGCTTTCTTAATGTGCATACATCAATAGCAATGCAATTAGAATCAAAGAAGATACGTTTCAATTTTACTCAAAGGTACAGAGTGCTAAGTAGATGTAAACATCCTACCTGTACTTAGCACACGATTCTAAGTTGTCTGGTACCCTTTGCATGTCTGTGTTCATTCAGGAAAAAAAATTACTTTCTTTATGTGCATACATCAATAGCAATGCAATCGGAATCAAAGAAGATACGTTTCAATTTTACTCAAAGGTACAGAGTGCTAAGTAGATGTAAACGTCCTACCTTTACTTAGCATATGTTTCTAAGTTGACTGGTACCACTTGCATGTCTGTGCTCCTTGAGGGAAAAAAGTCACTTTCTCAGTGTACATAGAACATTAGCAATGCAATAGGAATCAAAGAATATATTTTTCCGTTTTACTCAAAGCTACTGAGTACTAAGTTGTTGTAAACGTCCTAACTTTACTCAGTACATGATTATAAGTTTTCCGGTACCCCTTGCATTTCTGTGCTCCTTCAGGAAAAAAAGTCACTTTCTCAAAGTGCATACAACAAAAGCAAAACCTTCAGAATCAATGAAGATACCTTTCAATTTTACTCAAAGGTACAGAGTGTTATGTAGATGTAAATGTCTTACGTTTACTTAGCACAAGATTCTAAGTTGTCTGGTACCACTTGCATGTTCCTTCAGGAAAAAAAGTCACTTTCTCGATGTGCAAAGAACAATAGCAATGCAATAGGAATCAAAGAAGATACTTTTCCATTTTACTCAAAGGTACAAAGTGCTACGTTGATGTAAACGTCCTAACTTTACTCAGCACATGATTCTAAGTTGCCTGCTACTCATTGCATGTCTGTGCTCCTTCACGAAAAAAAGTCACTTTCTCAATGTGCATACATCAATAGCAATACAATCAGAATCAAACAAGATACTTTTCCATTTTACTCAAAGCTACTGAGTACTAAGTTGATGTAAATGTTCTAACTTTACTGATTACATGATTATATGTTGTGCGGTACCCCTTGCATGTCTGTGCTCCTTCAGGAATAAAAGTTACTTTCTGAAAGTGCATACAACAAAAGCAAAACCCTCAGAATCAATAAAGATACCTTTGTCAATATTACTCAAAGGTACAGAGTGCTAAGCAGATGTAAATGTCTTGCTTTACTCAGCACAAGATTCTAAGTTGTCTGGTTCCCTATGCATGTCTGTGCTCCTTCAGGTAAAAAAGTCAATTTCTCAATGTGGACAGAACAGTAGCAATGCAATAACAATCAAAGAAGATACTTTTCAATTTTACTCAAAGGTACTCAGTGCTCAGTGGATGTAAACGTCCTACCTTTACTTATCACATGATTCTAAGTTGACTGGTACCCCTTGCATGTCTGTGCTCCTTCAGGAATAAAAGTTACTTTCTGGAAGTGCATACAACAAAAGCAAAACCCTCAGAATCAATGAAGATACCTTTGTCAATATTACTCAAAGGTAGAGAGTGCTAAGCAGATGTAAACGTCTTACTTTACTCAGTACATAATTCTAAGTTGTCCGGTACCCCTTGCATGTCTGTGCTCCTTCAGGGAAAAAGTCACTTTCTCAGTGTGCATAGTACAATAGCAATGCTATTGGAATCAAAGATACTTTTCCATTTTACTCAAATGTTCTGAGTGCTAAGTTGATGTAAACATCCTAACTTTAGTCAGTACATGATTATAAGTTGTCTGGTACCCCTTGCATGTCGGTGCTCCTTCAGGGAAAAAGTCACTTTCTCAGTGTGCATAGTACAATAGCAATGCCATGGGAATCAAAGAAGATACCTTTCAATTTTACTCACAGGTACAGAGGGCTAAGTAGATGTAAACGTCCCAACTTTACTTAGCACATGATTCTAAGTTGTCTGATACCACTTGCATGTTTGTGCTCCTTCAGGAAAAAAAGTCACTTTCTCAGTGTGCCTAGTACAATAGCAATGCCATGGGAATCAAAGAAGGTACTTTTCCATTTTACTCAAAGGTACTGAGTACTAAGTAGATGTAAACGTCGAAACTTTACTCAGCACATGATTCGAATTTGCCTGCTGCCCTTTGCATGTCTGAGCTCCTTCAGGAAAAAAAGTCACTTTCTCAATATGAATGGAACAATAGCACGGCAGTTGGAATCAAAGAAGATACTTTTCAATTTTACTCAAAGGTACTGAGTGCTCAGTTGATGTAAACGTCCTAACTTTGCACATTACATGTTGTGCGGTACCCCTTTGATTGTCTGTGCTCCTTCAGGAAAAAAAGTCGCTTTCTTAATGTGCATAAAGCAATCACAATGCATCGGAATCAAAGAAGATACGTTTCAATTTTACTCAAAGATGCAGAATGCTAAGTAGATGTAGACGTCCTACCTTTACTTAGCGCATGATTCTAAGTTGACTGGTACCACTTGCATGTCTGTGCTCCTTCAGGGAAAAAAGTCACTTTCTCAGTGTACATAGAACAATAGCAATGCAATAGGATTCAAGAAAGATAATTTTCCAATTTACTCAAAGCTACTGAGTACTAAGTTGTTGTAAACATCCTAACTTTACTCAGTACATGATTATAAGTTGTCCGGTACCCCTTGCATTTCTGTGCTCCTTCAGGAATAAAAGTCACTTTCTCAAAGTGCATACAACAAAATCAAGACCTTCAGAATCAATGAAGATACCTTTCAAATTTACTCAAAGGTACAGAGTGCTAAGTAGATGTAAACGTATTACCTTTACTGAGCACATCATTCTAAGTTGTCTGGTACCACTTGCATGTCTGTGCTCCTTCAGGAAAAAAAGTCGCTTTCTTAATCTGCATAAGTCAATAGCAATGCAATCAGAATCAAATAAGATACGTTTCAATTTTACTCAAAGGTAGAGAGTGCTAAGTAGATGTAAACGTCCTACCTATACTTAGCACATGTTTGTAAGTTATCTGGTACCGCTTGCATGTCTGTGCTCCTTCAGGGAAAAAAGTCACTTTCTCAGTGTGCATAGAACAATAGCAATGCAATAGGAATCAAAGAAGATGCTTTTCCATTTTACTCAAAGGTGCTGAGTGCTAAGTTGATGTCAATGTCCTAACTTTACTCAGTACATGATTCTAAGTTGTCCGGCACCCCGTGCATTGTCTGTGCTCCTTCAGGAAAAAAAGTCACTTTCTCAGTGTGCATAGAACAATAGCAATGCAATAGGAATCAAAGAAGATACTTTTCAATTTTACTGAAAGGCACTGAGTGCTATGTTGATGTAAACATCCTAACTTTACTCAGTACATGATTCCAAGTTGTCTGATACCCTTTGCATGTCTGTGCTCCTTCAGGAAAAAAAGTCACTTTCTTAATGTGCATACATCAATAGCAATGCAATTAGAATCAAAGAATATACTTATCAATTTTACTCAAAGGTACAGAGTGCTAAGTAGATGTAAACATCCTACCTGTACTTAGCACACGATTCTAAGTTGTCTGGTACCCTTTGCATGTCTGTGTTCATTCAGGAAAAAAAGTTACTTTCTTTATGTGCATACATCAATAGCAATGCAATCGGAATCAAAGAAGATACGTTTCAATTTTACTCAAAGGTACAGAGTGCTAAGTAGATGTAAACGTCCTACCTTTACTTAGCACATGTTTCTAAGTTGACTGGTACCACTTGCATGTCTGTGCTCCTTCAGGGAAAAAAGTCACTTTCTCAGTGTACATAGAACATTAGCAATGCAATAGGAATCAAAGAAGATATTTTTCCGTTTTACTCAAAGCTACTGAGTACTAAGTTGTTGTAAACGTCCTAACTTTACTCAGTACATGATTATAAGTTTTCCGGTACCCCTTGCATTTCTGTGCTCCTTCAGGAAAAAAAGTCACTTTCTCAAAGTGCATACAACAAAAGCAAAACCTTCAGAATCAATGAAGATACCTTTCAATTTTACTCAAAGGTACAGAGTGCTATGTAGATGTAAATGTCTTACGTTTACTTAGCACAAGATTCTAAGTTGTCTGGTACCACTTGCATGTTTGTTCTCCTTCAGGAAAAAAAGTCACTTTCTCGATGTGCAAAGAACAATAGCAATGCAATAGGAATCAAAGAAGATACTTTTCCATTTTACTCAAAGGTACAAAGTGCTACGTTGATGTAAACGTCCTAACTTTACTCAGCACATGATTCTAAGTTGCCTGCTGCTCATTGCATGTCTGTGCTCCTTCACGAAAAAAAGTCACTTTCTCAATGTGCATACATCAATAGCAATACAATCAGAATCAAACAAGATACTTTTCCATTTTACTCAAAGCTACTGAGTACTAAGTTGATGTAAACGTCCTAACTTTACTGATTACATGATTATATGTTGTGCGGTACCGCTTGCATGTCTGTGCTCCTTCAGGAATAAAAGTTACTTTCTGAAAGTGCATAAAACAAAAGCAAAACCCTCAGAATCAATAAAGATACCTTTGTCAATATTACTCAAAGGTACAGAGTGCTAAGCAGATGTAAACGTCCTAACTTTACTCAGCACATGATTCTAAGTTGCCTGCTGCTCATTGCATGTCTGTGCTCCTTCAGGTAAAAAAGTCAATTTCTCAATGTGGACAGAACAGTAGCAATGCAATAACAATCAAAGAAGATACTTTTCAATTTTACTCAAAGGTGCTCAGTGCTCAGTGGATGTAAGCGTCCTAACTTTACTCAGTACATAATTCTAAGTTGTCCGGTACCCCTTGCATGTCTGTGCTCCTTCAGGAAAAAAAGTCGCTTTCTTAATGTGCATACATCAATAGCAATGCAATAGGAATCAAGGAAGATACTTTTCCATTTTACTCAAAGGCACTGAGTGCTAAGTTGATGGAAACGTCCTAACTTTACTCAGCACATGATTCTAAGTTGTACGGAACCCTTTGCATGTCTGTGCTCCTTCAGGAAAAAAAGTCGCTTTCTCACAGTACATATAACATAAGCAAAATCTTCAGAATCAATGAAGATACGTTTCAATTTTACTCAAAGCTACAGAGCGCTAAGTAGATGTAAACGTCCTACGTTTATTTAGCACATGATTCTAAGTTGTCTGGTACAACTTGCATGTCTGTGCTCCTTTAGGGAATAAAGTCACTTTCTCAGTGTGCATAGAACAATGGCAATGTAATAGGAATCAAAGAAGATACTTATCCATTTTACTCAAAGGCACTGAGTGCTAAGTTGATTTAAATGTCCTAACTTTACTCAATACCTGATTCTAAGTTGTGTGGAACCCTTTGCATGTCTGTGCTCCTTCAGGAAAAAAAGTCGCTTTCTTAATGTGCATAAGTCAATAGCAATGCAATCAGAATCAAATAAGATACGTTTCAATTTTACTCAAAGGTACAGAGTGCTAAGTAGATGTAAACGTCCTACCTATACTTAGCACATGTTTGTAAGTTGTCTGGTACCGCTTGCATGTCTGTGCTCCTTCAGGGAAAAAAGTCACTTTCTCAGTGTGCATAGAGCAATAGCAATACAATGGGAATCAAAGAAGATGCTTTTCTATTTTACTCAAAGGTGCTGAGTGCTAAGTTGATGTCAATGTCCTAACTTTACTCAGTACTTGATTCTAAGTTGTCCGGCACCCCTTGCATTGTCTGTGCTCCTTCAGGAAAAAAAGTCACTTTCTCAGTGTGCATAGAATAATAGCAATGCAATAGGATTCAAAGAAGATACTTTTCAATTTTACTCAAAGGCACTGAGTGCTAAGTTGATGTAAACTTCCTAACTTTACTCATTACATGATTATAAGTTGTCCGGTACCCCTTGCACGTCTGTGCTCCTTCAGGAAAAAAAGTCACTTTCTTAATGTGCATACTTCAATAGCAATGCAATCAGAATCAAAGTAGACATGTTTCAATTTTACTCAAAGGTATAGAGCGCTAAGTAGATGTAAACGTTCGACCTTTACTTAGCACATGATTCTAAGTTGTCTGGTACCACTTCCATGTCTGTGCTCCTTCAGGGAAAAAGTCACTTTCTCAGTGTGCATACATCAATCGCAATACCTTCAGAATGAATGAAGATACCTTTCAATTTTACTTGAAGGTACCGAGTGCGAAGTAAAGGTAAACGTCCTATGTTTACGTAGCACATGATTCTAAGTTGTCTGGTACCACTTCCATGTCTGTGCTCCTTTAGGGAATAAAGCCACTTTCTCAGTGTGCATAGAACAATGGCAATGTAATAGGAATCAAAGAAGATACGTTTCAATTTTACTCAAAGGTACAGAATGCTAAGTAGATGTAGACGTCCTACCTTTACTTAGCGCATGATTCTAAGTTGTCTGGTACCACTTGCATGTCTGTGCTCCTTTAGGGAAAAAAGTCACTTTCTCAGTGTACATAGAACAATAGCAATGCAATAGGATTCAAGAAAGATACTTTTCCAATTTACTCAAAGCTACTGAGTACTAAGTTGTTGTAAACGTCCTAACTTTACTCAGTACATGATTATAAGTTGTCCGGTACCCCTTGCATTTCTGTGCTCCTTCAGGAAAACAAATCACTTTCTCAAAGTGCATACAACAAAAGCAAAACCTTCAGAATCAATGAAGACACCTTTCAATTTTACTCAAAGCTACAGAGCGCTAAGTAGATGTAAACGTCCTACGTTTATTTAGCACATGATTCTAAGTTGTCTGGTACAACTTGCATGTCTGTGCTCCTTTAGGGAATAAAGTCACTTTCTCAGTGTGCATAGAACAATGGCAATGTAATAGGAATCAAAGAAGATACTTATCCATTTTACTCAAAGGCACTGAGTGCTAAGTTGATTTAAATGTCCTAACTTTACTCAATACCTGATTCTAAGTTGTGTGGAACCCTTTGCATGTCTGTGCTCCTTCAGGAAAAAAAGTCGCTTTCTTAATGTGCATACATCAATAGCAATGCAATTTGAATCAAAGAAGATACGTTTCAATTTTACTCAAAGCTACTGAGTACTAAGTTGATGTAAACGTCCTAACTTTACTGATTACATGATTATATGTTGTGCGGTACCCCTTGCATGTCTGTGCTCCTTCAGGAATAAAAGTTACTTTCTGAAAGTGCATACAACAAAAGCAAAACCCTCAGAATCAATGAAGATACCTTTGTCAATATTACTCAAAGGTACAGAGTGCTAAGCAGATGTAAACGTCTTACTTTACTCAGCACAAGATTCTAAGTTGTCTGGTTCCCTACGCATGTCTGTGCTCCTTCAGGATAAAAAGTCAATTTCTCAATGTGTGCAGAACAGTAGCAATGCAATAGCAATCAAAGAAGATACTTCTCAATTTTACTCAAAGGTACTCAGTGCTCAGTTGATGTAAACGTCCTAACTTTACTCAGTACATAATTCTAAGTTGTCCGGTACCCCTTGCATGTCTGTGCTCCTTACGGAAAAAAAGTCACTTTCTCAATGTGCATAGAACAGTAGCAATGCAATAGGAATCAAACAAGATACTTTTCCATTTTGCTCAAAGGTGCTGAGTGTTAAGTTGATGTAAAGTCCTAAGTTTACTCAGCACAAGATTCTAAGTTGTCTGGTACCACTTGCATGTCTGTGCTCCTTCAGGGAATAAGTCACTTTCTCAGTGTGCATAGTACAATAGCAATACTATTGGAATCAAAGATACTTTTCAATTTTACTCAAATGTTCTGAGTGCTAAGTTGATGTAAAATTCCTAACTTTAGTCAGTACATGATTATAAGTTCTCTGGTACCCCTTGCATGTCGGTGCTCCTTCAGGGAAAAAGTCACTTTCTCAGTGTGCATAGTACAATAGCAATGCCATGGGAATCAAAGAAGATACTTTTCCATATTACACAAAGATACTGAGTACTAAGTTGATGCAAACATCCTAACTTTACTCAGTACATGATTGTAAGTTGTCTGGTACCCCTTGCATGTCTGTGCTCCTTCAGGAAAAAAACCCACTTTCTCAAAGTGCATACAACAAAAGCAATACCTTCAGAATCAATGAAGATACCTTTCAATTTTACTCACAGGTACAGAGGGCTAAGTAGATGTAAACGTCCCAACTTTACTTAGCACATGATTCTAACTTGTCTGGTACCACTTGCATGTCTGTGCTCCTTCAGGAAAAAAAGTCACTTGCTCAATGTGCAAAGAAAAATAGCAATGCTATGGGAATCAAAGAAGATACTCTTCCATTTTACTCAAAGGTACTGAGTACTAAGTTGATGTAAGCGTCCCAACTTTACTCAGTACATGATTCTAAGTTGTCTGGGGCCCTTTGCAGGCCTGTGCTCCTTCAGGAAAAAAAGTCGCTTTCTTCATGTGGATACATCAATAGCAATGGAATCAGAATCAAAGAAGATACTTTTCCCTTTTACTCAAAGGTGCTGAGTGCTAAGTTGATATAAAAGTCCTAACTTTGCTCAGCACAAGATTCTAAGTTGTCTGGTACCACTTGCATGTCTGTGCTCCTTCAGGGAAAACGTCACTTTCTCAGTGTGCCCAGTACAATAGCAATTCCATGGGAATCAAAGAAGGTACTTTTCCATTTTACTCAAAGGTACTGAGTACTAAGTAGATGTAAACATTGTAACTTTACTCAGCACATGATTCGAATTTGCCTGCTGCCCTTTGCATGTCTGAGCTCCTTCAGGAAAAAAAGTCACTTTCTCAATGTGCATACATCAATAGCAATGCAATCAGAATCAAAGAAGATACGTTTCAATTTTACTCAAAGGTACAGAGTGCTAAGTAGATGTAAACGTCCTAACTTTGCTTAGCACATGGTTCTGAGTTGTCTGGTACCACTTGCATGTCTGTGCTCCTTCAGGAAAAATAGTCACTTTCTCAATGTGAATGGAACTATTGCAAAGCAATTGGAATCAAAGAAGATACTTTTCAATTTTACTCAAAGGAAAAGTGGCTAAGTAGATGTAAACGACCTGAATGTACTTAGCACATGATTCTAACTTGTCTGGTACCACTTGCATGTCTGTGCTCCTTCAGGAAAAAAAGTCACTTTCTCAATGTGAATGGAACAATAGCACAGCAGTTGGAATCAAAGAAGATACTTTTCAATTTTACTCAAAGGTACTGAGTGCTCACTTGATGTAAGCGTCCTAACTTTACTCAGTACCTGATTCTAAGTTGTCTGGCACCCTTTGATTGTCTGTGCTTCTTCAGGAAAAAAAGTCATTTTCTCACTGTGCTCACAACAAAAGAAATGTTTTCAGAATCGAAGAATATACTATTCAATTTTACTCAGAGGTACTTAGTGCTAAGTATATGTAAACGTCCTACCTTTACTGAGCACATGATTCTAAGTTGTCTGGTACCACTTGCATGTCTTTTTCCTTATGGAAAAAAAAGCACTTTCTCAATGTGCATACAACAAAATCAAGACCTTCAGAATCAATGAAGATACCTTTCAATTTTACTCAAAGGTACAGAGTGCTAAGTGGATGTAAGCGTATTACCTTTACTGAGCACATCATTCTAAGTTGTCTGGTACCACTTGCATGTCTGTGCTCCTTCAGGAAAAAAAGTCGCTTTCTTAATGTGCATAAGTCAATAGCAATGCAATCAGAATCAAATAAGATACGTTTCAATTTTACTCAAAGGTACAGAGTGCTAAGTAGATGTAAACGTCCTACCTATACTTAGCACATGTTTGTAAGTTGTCTGGTACCTTTTGCATGTCTGTGCTCCTTCAGGAAAAGAAGTCGCTTGCTCAATGTGCAAAGAACAATGGCAATGCAATACGAATCAAAGACGATACTTTTCCATTTTACTCAAAGGTTCTGAGTGCTATATTGATGTAAACATCCTAACTTTACTCAGTACATGATTCCAAGTTGTCTGGTACCCTTTGCATGTCTGTGCTCCTTCAGGAAGAAAAGTCACTTTCTTAATGTGCATACATCAATAGCAATGTAATAAGAATCAAAGAAGATACGTTTCAATTTTACTCAAAGGTACAGATTGCTAAGTAGATGTACACGTCCTACCTTTACTGAGCACATGATTCTAAGTTGTCTGGTACCACTTGCATGTCTTTTTCCTTATGGAAAAAAAAGCACTTTCTCAATGTGCATATAACAATAGCAATGGAATAGGAATCAAAGAAGATACTTTTCCATTTTACTCAAAGGTGCTGAGTGCTAAGTTGATGTAAAAGTCCTAACTTTACTCAGCACAAAATTCCAAGTTGTGTGGTACCCTTTGCATGTCTGTGCTCCTTCAGGAAAAAAAGTCACTTTCTTAACGTGCATACTTCAATAGCAATGCAATCAGAATCAAAGAAGACATGTTTCAATTTTACTCAAAGGTACAGAGTGCTCAGTAGGTGAAAACGTCCTACCTTTACTTAGCACATGATTCTAAGTTGTCTGGTACCTTTTGCATGTCTGTGCTCCTTCTGGATAAAAAGTAGCTTTCTTAATGTGCATGAATCAATAGCAATGCAATTGGAATCAAAGAAGATACGTTTCAATATTACTCAAAGGTACAGAATGCTAAGTAGATGTAAACGTCCTACCTTTACTTAGCGCATGATTCTAAGTTGACTGGTGCCACTAGCATGTCTGTGCTCCTTCAGGGAAAAAAGTCATTTTCTCTGTGTGCATAGAACAATAGCAATGGAATAGGATTCAAAGAAGATCCTTTTCCATTTTACTCAAAGCTACTGAGTACTAAGTTGTTGTAAACGTCCTATCTTTACTCAGTACATGATTATAAGTTGTCTGGTATAACTTGCATTTCTGTGCTCCTTCAGGAAAAAGAGTCACTTTCTCAAAGTGCATACAACAAAATCAATTCCTTCAGAATCAATAAAGATACCTTTCAATTTTACTCAAAGGTACAGAGTGCTATGTTGATGTAAACATCCTAACTTTACTCAGTACATGATTCCAAGTTGTCTGGTACCCTTTGCATGTCTGTGCTCCTTCAGGAAAAAAAGTCAATTTCTCAATGTGTACAGAACAGTAGGAATGCAATAGCAATCAAAGAAGATACTTTTCAATTTTACTCAAAGGTACTGAGTGCTCAGTTGATGTAAACATCCTAACTTTACTCAGTACATGATTATAAGTTGTCCGGTACCCCTTGCATGTCTGTGCTCCTTCAGGAAAAAAAAAGTCGCTTTTTTAATGTGTATACATCAATAGCAATGCAATTAGAATCAAAGAAGATACTTTTCCCTTTTACTCAAAGGTGCTGAATGCTAAGTTGATGTAAAAGTCCTAACTTTGCTCAGCACAAGATTCTAATTTGTCTGGTACCACTTGCATGTCTGTGCTCCTTCAGGAAATAAAGTCATTTTCTCAAAGTGCATACAATAAAATAAATACCTTCAGAATCAATGAAGATACCTTTCAATTTTACTCAAAGGTACAGAGTGCTGAGTAGATGTAAACGTTCTACCTTTACTTAGCACATGATTCTAAGTTGTCTGGTACCACTTGCATGGCTGTGCTCCTTCAGGGAAAAAGTGACTTTCTCAATGTGCATAGAACAATAGCATTGCCATGGGAATCAAAGAAGATACTTTTCCATTTTACTCAAAAGTACTGAGTACTAAGTTGATGTAAATGTCCTAACTTTACTCATTACATGATTATATGTTGTGCGGTACCCCTTGCATGTCTGTGCTCCTTCAAAATAAAAGTTACTTTCTGAAAGTGCATACAACAAAAGCAAAACTTTCAGAATCAATGAAGATGCCTTTCAATTTTACTCAAAGGTACAGAGTGCTAAGCAGATGTAAGCATCTTACTTTACTCAGCACAAGATTCTTAGTTGTCTGGTACCCCCTGCGCATGTCTGTGCTCCTTCAGGAAAAAAAAGTCAATTTCTCAATGTGTACAGAACAGTAGCAATGCAATAACAATCAAAGAAGATACTTTTCAATTTTACTCAAAGGTACTCAATACTCAGTTGGTGTAAACGTCCTAAATTTACTCAGTACGTGATTCTAAGTTGTCCGGTACCCCTTGCATGTCTGTGCTCCTTCAGGAAAAAAAGTCGCTTTCTTAATATGCATACATCAATAGCAATACAATCAGAATCAAAGAAGATACGTTTCAATTTTACTCAAAGGTACAGACTGCTAAGTAGATGTAAACGTCCTACCTGTACTCAGCACACGATTCTAAGTTGACTGGTACCACTTGCATGTTTGTGCTCCTTCAGGAAAAAAAGTCACTTTCTCAATGTGCAAAGAACAATAGCAATGCAATACAAATCAAAGAGGATACTTTTCCATTTTACTCAAAGGTACAGAGTGCTAAGTTGATGTAAACGTTCTAACTTTACTCAGCACATGATTCGAATTTGCCTGCTACCCTTTGCATGTCTGTGCTCCTTCGGGAAAAAAAGTCACTTTCTCAATGTGCATACATCAATAGCAAAGCAATCAGAATCAAAGAAGATACGTTTCAATTTTACTCAAAGGTATAGAGTGCTAAGTAGATGTAAACGTCTTACTTTACTCAGCACAAGATTCTAAGTTGTCAGGTACCACTTGCATGTCTGTGCTCCTTCAGGAAAAAAAGTCAATTTCTCAATGTGTACAGAACAGTAGCAATGCAATAGCAATCAAAGAAGATACTTTTCAATTTTACTCAAAGGTACTCAGTACTCAGTTGATGTAAACGTCCTAACTTTACTCAGTACATGATTCTAAGTTATCTGGTACCCCTTGCATGTCTGTGCTCCTTCAGGAAAAAAATGTCGCTTTCTTAATATACATACATCAATAGCAATGCAATAGGATTCAAGGAAGATACTTTTCCATTTTACTCAAAGGTACTGAGTGCTATGTTGATGTAAACATCCTAACTTTACTCAGTACATGATTCCAAGTTGTCTGATACCCTTTGCATGTCTGTGCTCCTTCAGGGAGAAAAGTCACTTTCTTAATGTGCATACATCAATAGCAATGCAATCAGAATCAAAGAAGATACGTTTCAATTTTACTCAAAGGTACAGATTGCTAAGTAGATGTAAACGTCCTACCTTTACAAAGCACATGATTCTAAGTTGTCTGGTACCACTTGCATGTCTGTGCTCTTTCAGGAAAAAAAGTCGCTTTCTTCATGGGGATACATGAATAGCAATGGAATCAGAATCAAAGAAGATACGTTTCAATTTTCCTCAAAGGTACGGACTGCTAAGTTGATGTAAACGTCCTAACTTTACTCAGGAAAAGATTCCAATTTGTGTGGTACCCCTTGCATGTCTGTGCTCCTTCAGGAATAAAAGTCACTTTCTGAAAGTGCATAATGTGCATACTTCAATAGCAATGCACTCAGAATCAAAGAAGACATGTTTCAATTTTACTCAAAGGTACAGAGTGCTAAGCAGATGTAAACGTCTTACTTTACTCAGCACAAGATTCTAAGTTGTCTGTTCCCCTTTGCATGTCTGTGCTCCTTCAGGAAAAAAAGTCAATTTCTCAAAGTGTACAGAACAGTAGCAATGCTTCTGTTCAAACAAAGAAGATACTTTTCAATTTTACTCAAAGGTACTCAGTACTCAGTTGATGTAAACATCCTACCTTTACTCAGTATATGATTCTAAGTTGTCCGGTACCCCTTGCATGTCTGTGATCCTTCAGAAAAAAAAGTCGCTTTCTTAATGTGCATGCATCAATAGCAATGCAATTAGAATCAAAGAACATCCGTTTCAATTTTACTCAAAGGTACAGACTGCTAAGTAGATGTAAACATCCTACCTGTACTTAGCACACGATTCTAAGTTGTCTGGTACCACTTGCATGTTTGTGCTCCTTCAGGAAAAAATGTCATTATCTCAATGTGCAAAGATCAATAGCAATGCAATACGAATCAAAGAAGATACTTTTCCATTTTAATCAAAGGTACAGAGTGCTAAGTTGATGTAAACGTCCTAACTTTACTCAGCACATGATTCGAATTTCCCTGCAACCCTTTGCATGTCTGTGCTCCTTCAGGAAAAAAAGTCACTTTCTCAATGTGCAATGTGCATACATCAATAGCAATGCAATCAGAATCAAAGAAGATACGTTTCAATTTTACTCAAAGGTAAAGAGGGTAAGCAGAAGTAAACGTCCTGAATGTACTTAGCACATGATTCTAACTTGTCTGCTACCACTTGCATGTATGTGCTCCTTTAGGGAAAAAATTCACTTTCTCAAACTGCATAGGACAATAGCAATGCGATAGGAATCAAAGAAGATACTTTTCGATTTTACTCAAAGGTACCTAATGCTAAGTTGATGAAAATGTCTAAACCTTATTCAGTAGATGATTCTAAGTTGTCTGGTACCCTTTGCATGTCTGTGCTCCTTCAGGAAAAAAAGTCATTTTCTCACTCTGCTCACAGCAAAAGCAATGCATTCAGAATCGAAGAATATACTTATCAATTTTACTCAATAGTACAGAGTGCTAAGTAGATATAAACATCCTAACTTTACTTAGCACATGTTTGTGAGTTGTCTGGTACCACTTGCTTGTCTGTGCTCCTTCAGGAAAAATAGTTACTTTCTCAATGTGAATGGAACAATCGCAAAGCAATTGGAATCAAAGAAGTTACTTTTCAATTTTACTCAAAGATAAAGAGGGTTAGTAGATGTAAACGTCGTAAATGTACTTAGCAGTTGAAAAAAAGAAGATACTTTTCAATTTTACTCAAAGGTACTGAGTGCTCAGTTGATGTAAACGTCCTAACTTTACTCAGTACCTGATTCTAAGTTGTCTGGCACCCTTTGATTGTCTGTGCTCCTTCAGGAAAAAAGTCATTTTCTCACTGTTCTCACAACAAAAGCAGTGAATTCAGAATCGAAGAATATAGTATTCAATTTTACTCAGAGGTACCGAGTGCTGAGTAGATGTAAACGTCCTAACATTACTCAGTACAGGAGTCTAAGCTCTCTGCTGCCACTTGCATGTCTGTGCTCCTTCAGGAAAAAAAGTCACTTTCTCAACATGAATGGAACAATAGCAATTCAATAGCAATCACAGAAGATACTTTTCAATTTTACTCAAAGGTAAAGAGGGTAAGTAGATGTAAACGACCTGAATGTACTTAGCACATGATTCTAACTTGTCTGGTACCACTTGCATGTCTCTGCTCCTTCAGGAAAAAAAAGTCACTTTCTCAATGTGAATGGAACAATAGCACAGCTGTTGGAATCAAAGCAGATAGCTTTCAATTTTACTCAAAGGAACTGAGTGCTCAGTTGATGTAAATGTGCTAACTTTACTCAGTACCTGATTCTAAGTTGTCTGGCACCCTTTGATTGTCTGTGCTCCTTCAGGAAAAAAAGCCATTTTCTTACTGTGCTCACAACAAAAGCAATGCATTAAGAATCGAAGAATATACTATTCAATTTTACTCAGAGGTACAGAGCGCTAAGTAGTTGTAAACATCCTAACTTTACTTAGCACATGTTTCTGAGTTGTCTGGTACCACTTGCTTGTCTGTGCTCCTTCAGGAAAAATAGTCACTTTCTCAATGTGAATGGAACAGTAGCAAAGCAACTGGAATCAAAGAAGATACTTTTCAATTTTACTCAAAGATAAAGAGGGTAAGCAGAAGTAACCGTCCTGAATGTACTTAGCACATGATTCTAACTTCTCTGCTACCACTTGCATGTATGTGTCCCTTCAGGAAAAAAAGTCACTTTCTCAATGTGAATGGAACAATAGCAAAGCAATAGCAATCACAGAAGATACTTTTCAATTTTACTCAAAGGTACTGAGTGCTCAGCTGATGTAAGCGTACTAACTGTACTCAGTACCTCATTCTAAGTTGTCTGGCACCCTTTGATTGCCTGTGCTCCTTCAGGAAAAAAAGTCATTTTCTCACTGTGCTCACAACAAAAGCAATCCTTTCAGAATCGAAGAATATAATATTCGATTTTACTCAGAGGTACAGAGTGCTCAGTTGATGTAAACATGCTAACTTTACTCAGTACATGATTCTAAGTTGTCTGGTACCAGTTGCATGTCTGTGCTCCTTCAGGAAAAAAAGTCACTTTCTCAATGTGAATGGAACAATAGCAAATCAATTGGAATCAAAGAAGATACTTTTCAATATTACTCAAAGGGAAAGAGGGTAAGTAGCTGTAAACGACCTGAATGTACTTAGCACATGATTCTAACTTGTCTGGTACCACTTGCTTGTCTGTGCTCCTTCAGGAAATAAACTCACTTTCTCAATGTGAATGGAACAATAGCACAGCAGCTGGAATCAAAGAAGATACTTTTCAATTTTACTCAAAGGTACTAAGTGCTCATTTGATGTAAACGTCATAACTTTACTCAGTACATGATTCTAAGTTGTCTGGCACCCTTTGATTGTCTGTGCTCCTTCAGGAAAAAAAGTCATTTTCCTACTGTGCTCACAACAAAAGCAATGCATTAAGAATCGAAGAATGTACTTTTCAATTTTACTCAGAGGTACAGACTGCCAAGTAGATGTAAACATCCTAACTTTACTTAGTACATGTTTCTGAGTTGTCTGGTACCACTTGCATGTCTGTGCTCCTTCAGGAAAAAAGTCACTTTCTCAATGTTAATGGAACAATAGCACAGCAGTTGGAATCAAAGAAGATACTTTCCAATTTTACTCAAAGGTACTGAGTGCTCAGTTGATGTAAACGTCCCAACTTTACTCAGGACTTGATTCTAAGTTGTCTGGCACCCTTTGATTGTCTGTGCTCCTTCAGGAAAAAAAGTCATTTCTTACTGTGCTCCCAACAAAAGCAATGCTTTCAGACTCGAAGAATATACTATTCAATTTTACTCAGAGGTACAGACTGCTAAGTAGATGTAAACGTCCTAACTTTGTTTAGCACATGGTTCTGAGTTGTCTGGTACCACTTGCATGTCTGTGCTCCTTCAGGATAAAAAGTCACTTTCTCAACGTGAATGGAACAATAGCAAAGCAATAGCAATCACAGAAGATACTTTTCAATTTTACTCAAAGGTACTGAGTGCTCAGCTGATGTAAGCGTACTAACTGTACTCAGTACCTCATTCTAAGTTGTCTGGCACCCTTTGATTGCCTGTGCTCCTTCAGGAAAAAAAGTCATTTTCTCACTGTGCTCACAACAGAAGCAATCCTTTCAGAATCGAAGAATATACGATTCAATTTTACTCAGACGTACAGAGTGCTAAGTATATGTAAACGTCCTATCATTGCTTAGCACATGGTTCTGAGTTGTCTGGTACCACTTGCATGTCTGTGTTCCTTCAGGAAAAATAGTCACTTTCTCAATGTGAATGGAACAATTGCAAAGCAATTGGAATCAAAGAAGATACTTTTCAATTTTACTCAAAGGTAAAGAGGCTAAGTAGATCTAAACGACCTGAATGTGCTTAGCACATGATTCTAACTTGTCTGGTAACACTTGCATGTCTGTGCTCCTTCAGGAAAAAAAATCAATTTCTCAATGTGAATGGAACAATAGCAAAGCAATAGCAATCCCAGAAGATAGTTTTCCATTTTACTCAAAGGTGCTGAGTGCTCAGTTGATGTAAATGTCCTAACTTTACTCAGTACCTGATTCTAAGTTTTCTGGCACACTTTGATTGTCTGTGCTCTTTCAGGAAAAAAGTCATTTTCTCACTGTGCTCACAACAAAAGCAATGAATTCAGAATCGAAGAATATAATATTCAATTTTACTCAGAGGTACAGAGTGCTCAGTTGATGTAAACATGCTAACTTTACTCAGTACATGATTCTAAGTTGTCTGGTACCAGTTGCATGTCTGTGCTCCTTCAGGAAAAAAAGTCACTTTCTCAATGTGAATGGAACAATAGCAAATCAATTGGAATCAAAGAAGATACTTTTCAATATTACTCAAAGGTAAAGAGGATAAGTAGCTGTAAACGACCTGAATGTACTTAGCACATGATTCTAACTTGTCTGGTACCACTTGCTTGTCTGTGCTCCTTCAGGAAATAAAGTCACTTTCTAAATGTGAATGGAACAATAGCACAGCAGCTGGAATCAAAGAAGATACTTTTCAATTTTACTCAAAGGTACTAAGTGCTCATTTGATGTAAACATCCTAACTTTACTCAGTACATGATTCTAAGTTATCTGGTACCCCTTGCATGTCTGTGCTCCTTCAGGAAAAAAATGTCGCTTTCTTAATATACATACATCAATAGCAATGCAATAGGATTCAAGGAAGATACTTTTCCATTTTACTCAAAGGTACTGAGTGCTATGTTGATGTAAACATCCTAACTTTACTCAGTACATGATTCCAAGTTGTCTGATACCCTTTGCATGTCTGTGCTCCTTCAGGGAGAAAAGTCACTTTCTTAATGTGCATACATCAATAGCAATGCAATCAGAATCAAAGAAGATACGTTTCAATTTTACTCAAAGGTACAGATTGCTAAGTAGATGTAAACGTCCTACCTTTACAAAGCACATGATTCTAAGTTGTCTGGTACCACTTGCATGTCTGTGCTCTTTCAGGAAAAAAAGTCGCTTTCTTCATGGGGATACATGAATAGCAATGGAATCAGAATCAAAGAAGATACGTTTCAATTTTCCTCAAAGGTACGGACTGCTAAGTTGATGTAAACGTCCTAACTTTACTCAGGAAAAGATTCCAATTTGTGTGGTACCCCTTGCATGTCTGTGCTCCTTCAGGAATAAAAGTCACTTTCTGAAAGTGCATAATGTGCATACTTCAATAGCAATGCACTCAGAATCAAAGAAGACATGTTTCAATTTTACTCAAAGGTACAGAGTGCTAAGCAGATGTAAACGTCTTACTTTACTCAGCACAAGATTCTAAGTTGTCTGTTCCCCTTTGCATGTCTGTGCTCCTTCAGGAAAAAAAGTCAATTTCTCAAAGTGTACAGAACAGTAGCAATGCTTCTGTTCAAACAAAGAAGATACTTTTCAATTTTACTCAAAGGTACTCAGTACTCAGTTGATGTAAACATCCTACCTTTACTCAGTATATGATTCTAAGTTGTCCGGTACCCCTTGCATGTCTGTGATCCTTCAGAAAAAAAAGTCGCTTTCTTAATGTGCATGCATCAATAGCAATGCAATTAGAATCAAAGAACATCCGTTTCAATTTTACTCAAAGGTACAGACTGCTAAGTAGATGTAAACATCCTACCTGTACTTAGCACACGATTCTAAGTTGTCTGGTACCACTTGCATGTTTGTGCTCCTTCAGGAAAAAATGTCATTATCTCAATGTGCAAAGATCAATAGCAATGCAATACGAATCAAAGAAGATACTTTTCCATTTTAATCAAAGGTACAGAGTGCTAAGTTGATGTAAACGTCCTAACTTTACTCAGCACATGATTCGAATTTCCCTGCAACCCTTTGCATGTCTGTGCTCCTTCAGGAAAAAAAGTCACTTTCTCAATGTGCAATGTGCATACATCAATAGCAATGCAATCAGAATCAAAGAAGATACGTTTCAATTTTACTCAAAGGTAAAGAGGGTAAGCAGAAGTAAACGTCCTGAATGTACTTAGCACATGATTCTAACTTGTCTGCTACCACTTGCATGTATGTGCTCCTTTAGGGAAAAAATTCACTTTCTCAAACTGCATAGGACAATAGCAATGCGATAGGAATCAAAGAAGATACTTTTCGATTTTACTCAAAGGTACCTAATGCTAAGTTGATGAAAATGTCTAAACCTTATTCAGTAGATGATTCTAAGTTGTCTGGTACCCTTTGCATGTCTGTGCTCCTTCAGGAAAAAAAGTCATTTTCTCACTCTGCTCACAGCAAAAGCAATGCATTCAGAATCGAAGAATATACTTATCAATTTTACTCAATAGTACAGAGTGCTAAGTAGATATAAACATCCTAACTTTACTTAGCACATGTTTGTGAGTTGTCTGGTACCACTTGCTTGTCTGTGCTCCTTCAGGAAAAATAGTTACTTTCTCAATGTGAATGGAACAATCGCAAAGCAATTGGAATCAAAGAAGTTACTTTTCAATTTTACTCAAAGATAAAGAGGGTTAGTAGATGTAAACGTCGTAAATGTACTTAGCAGTTGAAAAAAAGAAGATACTTTTCAATTTTACTCAAAGGTACTGAGTGCTCAGTTGATGTAAACGTCCTAACTTTACTCAGTACCTGATTCTAAGTTGTCTGGCACCCTTTGATTGTCTGTGCTCCTTCAGGAAAAAAGTCATTTTCTCACTGTTCTCACAACAAAAGCAGTGAATTCAGAATCGAAGAATATAGTATTCAATTTTACTCAGAGGTACCGAGTGCTGAGTAGATGTAAACGTCCTAACATTACTCAGTACAGGAGTCTAAGCTCTCTGCTGCCACTTGCATGTCTGTGCTCCTTCAGGAAAAAAAGTCACTTTCTCAACATGAATGGAACAATAGCAATTCAATAGCAATCACAGAAGATACTTTTCAATTTTACTCAAAGGTAAAGAGGGTAAGTAGATGTAAACGACCTGAATGTACTTAGCACATGATTCTAACTTGTCTGGTACCACTTGCATGTCTCTGCTCCTTCAGGAAAAAAAAGTCACTTTCTCAATGTGAATGGAACAATAGCACAGCTGTTGGAATCAAAGCAGATAGCTTTCAATTTTACTCAAAGGAACTGAGTGCTCAGTTGATGTAAATGTGCTAACTTTACTCAGTACCTGATTCTAAGTTGTCTGGCACCCTTTGATTGTCTGTGCTCCTTCAGGAAAAAAAGCCATTTTCTTACTGTGCTCACAACAAAAGCAATGCATTAAGAATCGAAGAATATACTATTCAATTTTACTCAGAGGTACAGAGCGCTAAGTAGTTGTAAACATCCTAACTTTACTTAGCACATGTTTCTGAGTTGTCTGGTACCACTTGCTTGTCTGTGCTCCTTCAGGAAAAATAGTCACTTTCTCAATGTGAATGGAACAGTAGCAAAGCAACTGGAATCAAAGAAGATACTTTTCAATTTTACTCAAAGATAAAGAGGGTAAGCAGAAGTAACCGTCCTGAATGTACTTAGCACATGATTCTAACTTCTCTGCTACCACTTGCATGTATGTGTCCCTTCAGGAAAAAAAGTCACTTTCTCAATGTGAATGGAACAATAGCAAAGCAATAGCAATCACAGAAGATACTTTTCAATTTTACTCAAAGGTACTGAGTGCTCAGCTGATGTAAGCGTACTAACTGTACTCAGTACCTCATTCTAAGTTGTCTGGCACCCTTTGATTGCCTGTGCTCCTTCAGGAAAAAAAGTCATTTTCTCACTGTGCTCACAACAAAAGCAATCCTTTCAGAATCGAAGAATATAATATTCGATTTTACTCAGAGGTACAGAGTGCTCAGTTGATGTAAACATGCTAACTTTACTCAGTACATGATTCTAAGTTGTCTGGTACCAGTTGCATGTCTGTGCTCCTTCAGGAAAAAAAGTCACTTTCTCAATGTGAATGGAACAATAGCAAATCAATTGGAATCAAAGAAGATACTTTTCAATATTACTCAAAGGGAAAGAGGGTAAGTAGCTGTAAACGACCTGAATGTACTTAGCACATGATTCTAACTTGTCTGGTACCACTTGCTTGTCTGTGCTCCTTCAGGAAATAAACTCACTTTCTCAATGTGAATGGAACAATAGCACAGCAGCTGGAATCAAAGAAGATACTTTTCAATTTTACTCAAAGGTACTAAGTGCTCATTTGATGTAAACGTCATAACTTTACTCAGTACATGATTCTAAGTTGTCTGGCACCCTTTGATTGTCTGTGCTCCTTCAGGAAAAAAAGTCATTTTCCTACTGTGCTCACAACAAAAGCAATGCATTAAGAATCGAAGAATGTACTTTTCAATTTTACTCAGAGGTACAGACTGCCAAGTAGATGTAAACATCCTAACTTTACTTAGTACATGTTTCTGAGTTGTCTGGTACCACTTGCATGTCTGTGCTCCTTCAGGAAAAAAGTCACTTTCTCAATGTTAATGGAACAATAGCACAGCAGTTGGAATCAAAGAAGATACTTTCCAATTTTACTCAAAGGTACTGAGTGCTCAGTTGATGTAAACGTCCCAACTTTACTCAGGACTTGATTCTAAGTTGTCTGGCACCCTTTGATTGTCTGTGCTCCTTCAGGAAAAAAAGTCATTTCTTACTGTGCTCCCAACAAAAGCAATGCTTTCAGACTCGAAGAATATACTATTCAATTTTACTCAGAGGTACAGACTGCTAAGTAGATGTAAACGTCCTAACTTTGTTTAGCACATGGTTCTGAGTTGTCTGGTACCACTTGCATGTCTGTGCTCCTTCAGGATAAAAAGTCACTTTCTCAACGTGAATGGAACAATAGCAAAGCAATAGCAATCACAGAAGATACTTTTCAATTTTACTCAAAGGTACTGAGTGCTCAGCTGATGTAAGCGTACTAACTGTACTCAGTACCTCATTCTAAGTTGTCTGGCACCCTTTGATTGCCTGTGCTCCTTCAGGAAAAAAAGTCATTTTCTCACTGTGCTCACAACAGAAGCAATCCTTTCAGAATCGAAGAATATACGATTCAATTTTACTCAGACGTACAGAGTGCTAAGTATATGTAAACGTCCTATCATTGCTTAGCACATGGTTCTGAGTTGTCTGGTACCACTTGCATGTCTGTGTTCCTTCAGGAAAAATAGTCACTTTCTCAATGTGAATGGAACAATTGCAAAGCAATTGGAATCAAAGAAGATACTTTTCAATTTTACTCAAAGGTAAAGAGGCTAAGTAGATCTAAACGACCTGAATGTGCTTAGCACATGATTCTAACTTGTCTGGTAACACTTGCATGTCTGTGCTCCTTCAGGAAAAAAAATCAATTTCTCAATGTGAATGGAACAATAGCAAAGCAATAGCAATCCCAGAAGATAGTTTTCCATTTTACTCAAAGGTGCTGAGTGCTCAGTTGATGTAAATGTCCTAACTTTACTCAGTACCTGATTCTAAGTTTTCTGGCACACTTTGATTGTCTGTGCTCTTTCAGGAAAAAAGTCATTTTCTCACTGTGCTCACAACAAAAGCAATGAATTCAGAATCGAAGAATATAATATTCAATTTTACTCAGAGGTACAGAGTGCTCAGTTGATGTAAACATGCTAACTTTACTCAGTACATGATTCTAAGTTGTCTGGTACCAGTTGCATGTCTGTGCTCCTTCAGGAAAAAAAGTCACTTTCTCAATGTGAATGGAACAATAGCAAATCAATTGGAATCAAAGAAGATACTTTTCAATATTACTCAAAGGTAAAGAGGATAAGTAGCTGTAAACGACCTGAATGTACTTAGCACATGATTCTAACTTGTCTGGTACCACTTGCTTGTCTGTGCTCCTTCAGGAAATAAAGTCACTTTCTAAATGTGAATGGAACAATAGCACAGCAGCTGGAATCAAAGAAGATACTTTTCAATTTTACTCAAAGGTACTAAGTGCTCATTTGATGTAAACATCCTAACTTTACTCAGTACCTGATTCTAAGTTGTCTGGCAACCTTTGATTGTCTGTGCTCCTTCAGGAAAAAAAGTCATTTTCTCACTGTGCTCACAACAAAAGCAATGTTTTCAGAATCGAAGAATATACTATTCAAATTTACTCAGAGTTACAGAGTGCTAAGTATATGTAAACGTCCTAACTTTGCTTAGCACATGGTTCTGAGTTGTCTGGTACCACTTGCATGTCTGTGCTCCTTCAGGAAAGAAAGTCACTTTCTCAATGTGAATGGAACAATAGCAAAGCAACTGGAATCAAAGAAGATGCTTTTCAATTTTACTCAAAGGTAAAGAGGCTAAGTAAATGTAAACGACCTGAATGTGCTTAGCACATGATTCTGAGTTGTCTGGTACCACTTGCATGTCTGTGCTCCTTCAGGAAAAAAAGTCACTTTCTCAATGTTAATGGAACAATAGCACAGCAGTTGGAATCAAAGAAGATACTTTTCAATTTTACTCAAAGGTACTGAGTGCTCAGTTGATGTAAACGTCCCAACTTTACTCAGTACATGATTCTAAGTTGTCTGGTACGACTTGCATGTCTGTGCTCCTTCAGGAAGAAAAGTCACTTTCTCAACGTGAATGGAACAGTAGCAAAGCAATAGCAATCACAGAAGATACTTTTCAATTTTACTCAAAGGTACTGAGTGCTCAGTTGATGAAGACGTCCTAACTTTACTCAGGACATGATTCTAAGTTGTCTAGCACCCTTTCATTGTCTGTGCTCCTTCAGGAAAAATAGTCATTTTCTTACTGTGCTCCCAACAAAAGAAAAGCATTAAGAATCGAAGAATATACTTTTCAATTTTACTCAAAGGTACTGAGTGCTCAGTTGATGCAAACGTCCTAACTTTATTCAGTACCTGATTCTAAGTTGTCTGGCACCCTTTGATTGTCTGCGCTCCTTCAGGACAAAAAGTCATTTTCTCACTGTGCTCACAACAAAAGCAATGCTTTCAGAATTGAAGAATATGCTATTCAATTTTACTCAGAGGTACAGAGTGCTAAGTAGATGTAAACGTCCTAACTTTGCTTAGCACATGGTTCTGAGTTGTCTGGTACCACTTGCATGTCTGTGCTCCTTCAGGAAAAATAGTCACTTTCTCAATGTGAATGGAACAATTGCAAAGCAATTGGAATCAAAGAAGATACTTTTCAATTTTACTTAAAGGTAAAGAGGGTAAGCAGAAGTAAACGTCCCGAATGTACTTAGCACATGATTCTAACTTCTCTGCTGCCACTTGCATGTATGTGCTCCTTCAGGATAAAAAGTCACTTTCTCAATGTGAATGGAACATTAGCAAAGCAATAGCAATCACAGAAGATACTTTTCAATTTTACTCAAAGGTACTGAGTGCTCAATTGATGTAAACGTCCTAACTTTACTCAGTACCTGATTCTAAGTTGTCTGGCAACCTTTGATTGTCTGTGCTCCTTCAGGAAAAAAAGTTATTTTCTCACTGTGCTCACAACAAAAGCAATGCTTTCAGAATCGAAGAATATTCTATTCAAATTTACTCAGAGTTACAGAGTGCTAAGTATATGTAAACGTCCTAACATTGCTTAGCACATGATTCTAAGTTGTCTGGTACGACTTGCATGTCTGTGCTCCTTCAGGAAAAAAAGTCACTTTCTCAACGTGAATGGAACAATAGCAAAGCAATAGCAATCACAGAAGATACTTTTCAATTTTACTGAAAGGTACTGAGTGCTCAGTTGATGTAAACATCCTAACTTTACTCAGTACATGATTCTAAGTTGTCTGGCACCATTTGATTGTCTGTGCTCCTTCAGGAAAAAAAGTCATTTTCTTACTGTGCTCACAACAAAAGCAATGCATTAAGAATCGAAGAATATAATTTTCAATTTTACTCAAAGGTACTGAGTGCCAAGTAGATGTAAACATCCTAACCTTACTTAGTAGATGTTTCTGAGTTGTCTGGTACCACTTGCTTGTCTGTGCTCCTTCAGGAAAAATAGTCACTTTCTCAATGTGAATGTAACAATTGCAAAGCCATTGGTATCAAAAAAGATACTTTTCAATTCTACTCAAAGGTAAAGAGGGTAAGTAGATGTAAGCGACCTGAATGTACTTAGCACATGATTTTATCTTGTCTGGTACCACTTGCATGTCGGTGTTCCTTCAGGAAAAAAATTCACTTTCTCACTTTGAATGGAACAACAGCACAGCAGTTGGAATCAAAGAAGATACTTTTCAATTTCACTCAAAGGTAAAGAGGCTAAGTAGATGTAAACGACCTGAATGTGCTTAGCACATGATTCTAACTTGTCTGGCACCATTTGCATGTCTGTGCTCCTTCAGGAAAAAAAGTCACTTTCTCAATGTTAATGGAACAATAGCACAGCATTTGGAATCAAAGAAGATACTTTTCAATTTTACTCAAAGGTACTGAGTGCTCAGTTGATGTAAACGTCCCAACTTTACTCAGTACATGATTCTAAGTTGTCTGGTACGACTTGCATGTCTGTGCTCCTTCAGGAAAAAAAGTCACTTTCTCAACGTGAATGGAACAATAGCAAAGCAATAGCAATCACAGAAGATACTTTTCAATTTTACTCAAAGGTACTGAGTGCTCAGTTGATGAACACGTCCTAACTTTACTCAGGACATGATTCTAAGTTGTCTGGCACCCTTTGATTGTCTGTGCTCCTTCAGGAAAAATAGTCATTTTCTTACTGTGCTCCCAACAAAAGAAAAGCATTAAGAATCGAAGAATATACTTTTCAATTTTACTCAGAGGTACAGAGTGCTAAGTAGATGTAAACGTCCTAAGATTACTCAGTACATGATTCTAAGCTGTCTGGTACCACTTGCATGTCTGTGCTCCTTCAGGAAAAAAAGTCACTTTCTCAACGTGAATGGAACAATAGCAAAGCAATAGCAATCACAGAAGATACTTGTCAATTTTACTCAAAGGTACTGAGTGCTCAGTTGATGTAAACGTCCTAACTTTACTCAGTACCTGATTCTAAGTTGTCTGGCACCCTTTGATTGTCTGTGCTCCTTCAGGAAAAAAAGTCATTTTCTTACTGTGCTCACAACAAAAGCAATGCATTAAGAATCGAAGAATATAATTTTCAATTTTACTCAAAGGTACTGAGTGCGAAGTAGATGTAAACATCCTAACCTTACTTAGTAGATGTTTCTGAGTTGTCTGGTACCACTTGCTTGTCTGTGCTCCTTCAGGAAAAATAGTCACTTTCTCAATGTGAATGTAACAATTGTAAAGCAATTGGTATCAAAAAAGATACTTTTCAATTCTACTCAAAGGTAAAGAGGGTAAGTAGATGTAAACGACCTGAATGTACTTAGCACATGATTTTATCTTGTCTGGTACCACTTGCATGTCTGTGTTCCTTCAGGAAAAAAATTCACTTTCTCAATTTGAATGGAACAACAGCACAGCTGTTGGAATCAAAGAAGATACTTTTCAATTTTACTGAAAGGTACTGAGTGCTCAGTTGATGTAAACATCCTAACTTTACTCAGTACATGATTCTAAGTTGTCTGGCACCATTTGATTGTCTGTGCTCCTTCAGGAAAAAAAGTCATTTTCTTACTGTGCTCACAACAAAAGCAATGCATTAAGAATCGAAGAATATAATTTTCAATTTTACTCAAAGGTACTGAGTGCCAAGTAGATGTAAACATCCTAACCTTACTTAGTAGATGTTTCTGAGTTGTCTGGTACCACTTGCTTGTCTGTGCTCCTTCAGGAAAAATAGTCACTTTCTCAATGTGAATGTAACAATTGCAAAGCCATTGGTATCAAAAAAGATACTTTTCAATTCTACTCAAAGGTAAAGAGGGTAAGTAGATGTAAGCGACCTGAATGTACTTAGCACATGATTTTATCTTGTCTGGTACCACTTGCATGTCGGTGTTCCTTCAGGAAAAAAATTCACTTTCTCACTTTGAATGGAACAACAGCACAGCAGTTGGAATCAAAGAAGATACTTTTCAATTTCACTCAAAGGTAAAGAGGCTAAGTAGATGTAAACGACCTGAATGTGCTTAGCACATGATTCTAACTTGTCTGGCACCATTTGCATGTCTGTGCTCCTTCAGGAAAAAAAGTCACTTTCTCAATGTTAATGGAACAATAGCACAGCATTTGGAATCAAAGAAGATACTTTTCAATTTTACTCAAAGGTACTGAGTGCTCAGTTGATGTAAACGTCCCAACTTTACTCAGTACATGATTCTAAGTTGTCTGGTACGACTTGCATGTCTGTGCTCCTTCAGGAAAAAAAGTCACTTTCTCAACGTGAATGGAACAATAGCAAAGCAATAGCAATCACAGAAGATACTTTTCAATTTTACTCAAAGGTACTGAGTGCTCAGTTGATGAACACGTCCTAACTTTACTCAGGACATGATTCTAAGTTGTCTGGCACCCTTTGATTGTCTGTGCTCCTTCAGGAAAAATAGTCATTTTCTTACTGTGCTCCCAACAAAAGAAAAGCATTAAGAATCGAAGAATATACTTTTCAATTTTACTCAGAGGTACAGAGTGCTAAGTAGATGTAAACGTCCTAAGATTACTCAGTACATGATTCTAAGCTGTCTGGTACCACTTGCATGTCTGTGCTCCTTCAGGAAAAAAAGTCACTTTCTCAACGTGAATGGAACAATAGCAAAGCAATAGCAATCACAGAAGATACTTGTCAATTTTACTCAAAGGTACTGAGTGCTCAGTTGATGTAAACGTCCTAACTTTACTCAGTACCTGATTCTAAGTTGTCTGGCACCCTTTGATTGTCTGTGCTCCTTCAGGAAAAAAAGTCATTTTCTTACTGTGCTCACAACAAAAGCAATGCATTAAGAATCGAAGAATATAATTTTCAATTTTACTCAAAGGTACTGAGTGCGAAGTAGATGTAAACATCCTAACCTTACTTAGTAGATGTTTCTGAGTTGTCTGGTACCACTTGCTTGTCTGTGCTCCTTCAGGAAAAATAGTCACTTTCTCAATGTGAATGTAACAATTGTAAAGCAATTGGTATCAAAAAAGATACTTTTCAATTCTACTCAAAGGTAAAGAGGGTAAGTAGATGTAAACGACCTGAATGTACTTAGCACATGATTTTATCTTGTCTGGTACCACTTGCATGTCTGTGTTCCTTCAGGAAAAAAATTCACTTTCTCAATTTGAATGGAACAACAGCACAGCTGTTGGAATCAAAGAAGATACTTTTCAATTTTACTCAAAGGTACTGAGTGCTCAGTTGATGTAAACGTCCTAACTTTACTCAGTACATGATTCTAAGTTGTCTGGTACCCTTTGATTGTCTGTGCTCCTTCAGGAAAAAAAGTCATTTTCTTACTGTGCTCCCAACAAAAGCAATGCATTAAGAATCGAAGAATATACTTTTCAATTTTACTCAGAGGTACAGAGTGCTAAGTAGATGTAAACGTCCTAAGATTACTCAGTACATGATTCTAAGCTGTCTGGTACCACTTGCATGTCTGTGCTCCTTCAGGATAAAAAGTGACTTTCTGAATGTGAATGGAACAATAGCACAGCAGTTGGAATCAAAGCAGATACTTTTCAATTTTACTCAAAGGTAAAGAGGGTAAGCAGAAGTAACCGTCCTGAATGTACTTAGCACATGATTCTAACTTGTCTGCTACCACTTGCATGTATGTGCTCCTTCAGGAAAAAAAGTCACTTTCTCAATGTGAATGGAACAGTAGCAAAGCAATAGCAATCACAGAAGATACTTTTCAATTTTACTCAAAGGTACTGAGTGCTGAGTTGATGTAAACGTCCTAACTTTATTCAGTCCCTGATTCTACGTTGTCTGGCTCCCTTTGATTGTCTGTGCTCCTTCAGGAAAAAAAATCATTTTCTCACTGTGCTCACAACAAAAGCAATGCTTTCAGACTCGAAGAATATACTATTCAATTTTACTCAGAGGTACAGACTGCTAAGTAGATGTAAACATCCTAACTGTGCTTAGCAGATGGTTCTGAGTTGTCTGGTACCACTTGCGTGTCTGTGCTCCTTCAGGATAAAAAGTCACTTTCTCAATGTTAATGGAACGATAGCACAGCAGTTGGAATCAAAGAAGATACTTTTCAATTTTACTCAAAGGTACTGAGTGCTCAGTTGATGTAAACGTCCCAACTTTACTCAGTACATGATTCTAAGTTGTCTGGCACCCTTTGATTGTGTGTGCTCCTTCAGGAAAAAAAGTCATTTCTTACTGTGCTCCCAACAAAAGCAATGCTTTCAGACTCGAAGAATATACTATTCAATTTTACTCAGAGGTACAGACTGCTAAGTAGATGTAAACGTCCTAACTTTGCTTAGCACATGGTTCTGAGTTGTCTGGTACCACTTGCATGTCTGTGCTCCTTCAGGATAAAAAGTCACTTTCTCAACGTGAATGGAACAATAGCAAAGCAATAGCAATCACAGAAGATACTTTTCAATTTTACTCAAAGGTACTGAGTGCTCAGCTGATGTAAGCGTACTAACTGTACTCAGTACCTCATTCTAAGTTGTCTGGCACCCTTTGATTGTCTGCGCTCCTTCAGGACAAAAAGTCATTTTCTCACTGTGCTCACAACAAAAGCAATGCTTTCAGAATTGAAGAATATGCTATTCAATTTTACTCAGAGGTACAGAGTGCTAAGTAGATGTAAACGTCCTAACTTTGCTTAGCACATGGTTCTGAGTTGTCTGGTACCACTTGCATGTCTGTGCTCCTTCAGGAAAAATAGTCACTTTCTCAATGTGAATGGAACAATTGCAAAGCAATTGGAATCAAAGAAGATACTTTTCAATTTTACTTAAAGGTAAAGAGGGTAAGCAGAAGTAAACGTCCCGAATGTACCTAGCACATGATTCTAACTTCTCTGCTGCCACTTGCATGTATGTGCTCCTTCAGGATAAAAAGTCACTTTCTCAATGTGAATGGAACATTAGCAAAGCAATAGCAATCACAGAAGATACTTTTCAATTTTACTCAAAGGTACTGAGTGCTCAATTGATGTAAACGTCCTAACTTTACTCAGTACCTGATTCTAAGTTGTCTGGCAACCTTTGATTGTCTGTGCTCCTTCAGGAAAAAAAGTTATTTTCTCACTGTGCTCACAAAAAAAGCAATGCTTTCAGAATCGAAGAATATTCTATTCAAATTTACTCAGAGTTACAGAGTGCTAAGTATATGTAAACGTCCTAACATTGCTTAGCACATGATTCTAAGTTGTCTGGTACGACTTGCATGTCTGTGCTCCTTCAGGAAAACAAGTCACTTTCTCAACGTGAATGGAACAATAGCAAAGCAATAGCAATCACAGAAGATACTTTTCAATTTTACTCAAAGGTACTGAGTGCTCAGTTGATGTAAACATCCTAACTTGACTCAGTACATGATTCTAAGTTGTCTGGCACCATTTGATTGTCTGTGCTCCTTCAGGAAAAAAAGTCATTTTCTTACTGTGCTCACAACAAAAGCAATGCATTAAGAATCGAAGAATATAATTTTCAATTTTACTCAAAGGTACTGAGTGCCAAGTAGATGTAAACATCCTAACCTTACTTAGTAGATGTTTCTGAGTTGTCTGGTACCACTTGCTTGTCTGTGCTCCTTCAGGAAAAATAGTCACTTTCTCAATGTGAATGTAACAATTGCAAAGCCATTGGTATCAAAAAAGATACTTTTCAATTCTACTCAAAGGTAAAGAGGGTAAGTAGATGTAAGCGACCTGAATGTACTTAGCACATGATTTTATCTTGTCTGGTACCACTTGCATGTCGGTGTTCCTTCAGGAAAAAAATTCACTTTCTCAATTTGAATGGAACAACAGCACAGCAGTTGGAATCAAAGAAGATACTTTTCAATTTCACTCAAAGGTAAAGAGGCTAAGTAGATGTAAATGACCTGAATGTGCTTAGCACATGATTCTAACTTGTCTGGCACCATTTGCATGTCTGTGCTCCTTCAGGAAAAAAAGTCACTTTCTCAATGTTAATGGAACAATAGCACAGCATTTGGAATCAAAGAAGATACTTTTCAATTTTACTCAAAGGTACTGAGTGCTCAGTTGATGTAAACGTCCCAACTTTACTCAGTACATGATTCTAAGTTGTCTGGTATGACTTGCATGTCTGTGCTCCTTCAGGAAAAAAAGTCACTTTCTCAACGTGAATGGAACAATAGCAAAGCAATAGCAATCACAGAAGATACTTTTCAATTTTACTCAAAGGTACTGAGTGCTCAGTTGATGAACACGTCCTAACTTTACTCAGGACATGATTCTAAGTTGTCTGGCACCCTTTGATTGTCTGTGCTCCTTCAGGAAAAATAGTCATTTTCTTACTGTGCTCCCAACAAAAGAAAAGCATTAAGAATCGAAGAATATACTTTTCAATTTTACTCAGAGGTACAGAGTGCTAAGTAGATGTAAAGTTCCTAAGATTACTCAGTACATGATTCTAAGCTGTCTGGTACCACTTGCATGTCTGTGCTCCTTCAGGAAAAAAAGTCACTTTCTCAACGTGAATGGAACAATAGCAAAGCAATAGCAATCACAGAAGATACTTGTCAATTTTACTCAAAGGTACTGAGTGCTCAGTTGATGTAAACGTCCTAACTTTACTCAGTACCTGATTCTAAGTTGTCTGGCACCCTTTGATTGTCTGTGCTCCTTCAGGAAAAAAAGTCATTTTCTTACTGTGCTCACAACAAAAGCAATGCATTAAGAATCGAAGAATATAATTTTCAATTTTACTCAAAGGTTCTGAGTGCCAAGTAGATGTAAACATCCTAACCTTACTTAGTAGATGTTTCTGAGTTGTCTGGTACCACTTGCTTGTCTGTGCTCCTTCAGGAAAAATAGTCACTTTCTCAATGTGAATGTAACAATTGCAAAGCCATTGGTATCAAAAAAGATACTTTTCAATTCTACTCAAAGGTAAAGAGGGTAAGTAGATGTAAGCGACCTGAATGTACTTAGCACATGATTTTATCTTGTCTGGTACCACTTGCATGTCGGTGTTCCTTCAGGAAAAAAATTCACTTTCTCAATTTGAATGGAACAACAGCACAGCAGTTGGAATCAAAGAAGATACTTTTCAATTTCACTCAAAGGTAAAGAGGCTAAGTAGATGTAAACGACCTGAATGTGCTTAGCACATGATTCTAACTTGTCTGGCACCATTTGCATGTCTGTGCTCCTTCAGGAAAAAAAGTCACTTTCTCAATGTTAATGGAACAATAGCACAGCATTTGGAATCAAAGAAGATACTTTTCAATTTTACTCAAAGGTACTGAGTGCTCAGTTGATGTAAACGTCCCAACTTTACTCAGTACATGATTCTAAGTTGTCTGGTATGACTTGCATGTCTGTGCTCCTTCAGGAAAAAAAGTCACTTTCTCAACGTGAATGGAACAATAGCAAAGCAATAGCAATCACAGAAGATACTTTTCAATTTTACTCAAAGGTACTGAGTGCTCAGTTGATGAACACGTCCTAACTTTACTCAGGACATGATTCTAAGTTGTCTGGCACCCTTTGATTGTCTGTGCTCCTTCAGGAAAAATAGTCATTTTCTTACTGTGCTCCCAACAAAAGAAAAGCATTAAGAATCGAAGAATATACTTTTCAATTTTACTCAGAGGTACAGAGTGCTAAGTAGATGTAAACGTCCTAAGATTACTCAGTACATGATTCTAAGCTGTCTGGTACCACTTGCATGTCTGTGCTCCTTCAGGAAAAAAAGTCACTTTCTCAACGTGAATGGAACAATAGCAAAGCAATAGCAATCACAGAAGATACTTGTCAATTTTACTCAAAGGTACTGAGTGCTCAGTTGATGTAAACGTCCTAACTTTACTCAGTACCTGATTCTAAGTTGTCTGGCACCCTTTGATTGTCTGTGCTCCTTCAGGAAAAAAAGTCATTTTCTTACTGTGCTCACAACAAAAGCAATGCATTAAGAATCGAAGAATATAATTTTCAATTTTACTCAAAGGTTCTGAGTGCCAAGTAGATGTAAACATCCTAACCTTACTTAGTAGATGTTTCTGAGTTGTCTGGTACCACTTGCTTGTCTGTGCTCCTTCAGGAAAAATAGTCACTTTCTCAATGTGAATGTAACAATTGCAAAGCCATTGGTATCAAAAAAGATACTTTTCAATTCTACTCAAAGGTAAAGAGGGTAAGTAGATGTAAGCGACCTGAATGTACTTAGCAGATGATTTTATCTTGTCTGGTACCACTTGCATATCGGTGTTCCTTCAGGAAAAAAATTCACTTTCTCAATTTGAATGGAACAACAGCACAGCAGTTGGAATCAAAGAAGATACTTTTCAATTTCACTCAAAGGTAAAGAGGCTAAGTAGATGTAAACGACCTGAATGTGCTTAGCACATGATTCTAACTTGTCTGGCACCATTTGCATGTCTGTGCTCCTTCAGGAAAAAAAGTCACTTTCTCAATGTTAATGGAACAATAGCACAGCATTTGGAATCAAAGAAGATACTTTTCAATTTTACTCAAAGGTACTGAGTGCTCAGTTGATGTAAACGTCCCAACTTTACTCAGTACATGATTCTAAGTTGTCTGGTACCCTTTGATTGTCTGTGCTCCTTCAGGAAAAAAAGTCATTTTCTTACTGTGCTCCCAACAAAAGCAATGCATTAAGAATCGAAGAATATACTTTTCAATTTTACTCAGAGGTACAGAGTGCTAAGTAGATGTAAACGTCCTAAGATTACTCAGTACATGATTCTAAGCTGTCTGGTACCACTTGCATGTCTGTGCTCCTTCAGGATAAAAAGTGACTTTCTCAATGTGAATGGAACAATAGCACAGCAGTTGGAATCAAAGCAGATACTTTTCAATTTTACTCAAAGGTAAAGAGGGTAAGCAGAAGTAACCGTCCTGAATGTACTTAGCACATGATTCTAACTTGTCTGCTACCACTTGCATGTATGTGCTCCTTCAGGAAAAAAAGTCACTTTCTCAATGTGAATGGAACAGTAGCAAAGCAATAGCAATCACAGAAGATACTTTTCAATTTTACTCAAAGGTACTGAGTGCTGAGTTGATGTAAACGTCCTAACTTTATTCAGTCCCTGATTCTACGTTGTCTGGCTCCCTTTGATTGTCTGTGCTCCTTCAGGAAAAAAAATCATTTTCTCACTGTGCTCACAACAAAAGCAATGCTTTCAGACTCGAAGAATATACTATTCAATTTTACTCAGAGGTACAGACTGCTAAGTAGATGTAAACATCCTAACTGTGCTTAGCAGATGGTTCTGAGTTGTCTGGTACCACTTGCGTGTCTGTGCTCCTTCAGGATAAAAAGTCACTTTCTCAATGTTAATGGAACGATAGCACAGCAGTTGGAATCAAAGAAGATACTTTTCAATTTTACTCAAAGGTACTGAGTGCTCAGTTGATGTAAACGTCCCAACTTTACTCAGTACATGATTCTAAGTTGCCTGGCACCCTTTGATTGTGTGTGCTCCTTCAGGAAAAAAAGTCATTTTCTTACTGTGCTCACAACAAAATCAATGCATTAAGAATCGAAGAATATTCTTTTCAATTTTACTCAGAGGTACAGAGTGCTAAGTAGATGTAAACGTCCGAACATTACTCAGTACATGATTCGAAGCTGTCTGGTACCAGTTGCATGTCTGTGCTCCTTCAGGAAAAAAAGTCACTTTCTCAACGTGAATGGAACAATAGCAAAGCAATAGCAATCACAGAAGATACTTCTCAATTTTGCTCAAAGGTACTGAGTGCTCAGTTGATGTAAACATCCTAACTTTACTCAGTACCTGATTCTAAGTTGTCTGGCACCTTTGCACGCCTGTGCTCCTTCAGAAAAAAGAATCGCTTTTTTAATGTGCATACATCAATAGCAATGGAATCAGAATCAAAGAAAATACTTTTCAATTTTACTCACAGGTACAGACTGCTAAGTAGATGTAAACGTCCTACCTTTACTTAGCACATGATTCTAAGTTGTCTGGTACGACTTGCATGTCTCTGCTCCTTCAGGGAAAAAAGTCACTTTCTCAATGTGCATAGAACAATAGCAATGTAATACGATTCAAAGAAGATACTTTTCCATTTTACTCAAAGGTACTGAGTGCTAAGTTGATGTAAATGTCCTAACGTTACTCAGTACATGATTCTATGTTGTCCGGTACCCCTTGCATGTCTGTGCTCCTTCAGGAAAAAAAGTCACTTTCTCAAAGTGCATACAGCAAAAGCAAAATCTTCAGAATCAATGAAGATACCTTTCAATTTTACTCAAAGGTACAGAGTGCTAAATAGATGTAAACGTCCGAACTCTAGTTAGCACATGATTCTAAGTTGTCTGCTACCACTTGCATGTTTGTGCTCCTTCAGGAAAAAAAGTCACTTTCTCAATGTGCATCGAATAACAGCAATGCAAGACGAATCAAAGAAGATACTGTTCCATTTTACTCAAAGGTGCTGAGTGCTAAGTTGATGCAAATGTCCTAACTTTACTCAGCACATGATCCTAAGTTGTCTGGTACCCTTTGCATGTCTGTGGTCCTTCAGGAAAAAAAGTCGCTTCCTCATTGTGCAGACAACAAAAGCAATGCAATCAGAATCAAAGAAGATACTTTTCAATTATACTCAAAGGTACACAGGTAAGTAGATGTAAACATCATAAATTTACTTAGCACAAGATTCTAAGTTGTCTGGTACCCTTTGCATGTCTGTGCTCCTTCAGGAAAAAAAGTCACTTTCTTAATGTGCATACATCAATAGCAATGCATTCAGAATCAAAGAAGATACGTTTCAATTTTACTCAAAGGTACTGAGTGCTAAGTTGATGTAAATGTCCTAACCTTTCTCAGTACATGATTATCAGTTGTCCGGTACCACTTGTATGTCTGTGTATGTTCAGGAAAAAAAGTCACTTTCTCAAAGTGCACACAACATAAGCATAACATTCAGAATTAATGAAGATACCTTTCAATTTTACTGAAAGGTACAGAGTGCTAAGTAGATGTAAACGTCCTAACTTTACTTAGCACATGATTCTAAGTTGTCTGGTACCCTTTGCATGTCTGTGGTCCTTCAGGAAAAATAGTCACTTTCTCAATGTGCATGCAACAACAGCAATGCAATCAGAATCAAAGGAGATACGTTTCAATTTTACTCACAGGTACAAACTGCTAAGTAGATGTAAACGTCCTACCTTTACTTAGCACATGATTCTAAGTTGCCTGGTACGACTTGCATGTCTCTGCTCCTTCAGGGCAAAAAGTCACTTTCTCAATGTGCATAGAACAATAGCAATGTAATACGATTCAAAGAAGATACTTTTCCATTTTACTCAAAGGTACTGAGTGCTAAGTTGATGTAAATGTCCTAACTTTACTCAGTACATGATTCTAAGTTGTCTGGTACCCTTTGCATGTCTGTGGTCCTTCAGGAAAAATAGTCACTTTCTCAATGTGCATGCAACAACAGCAATGCAATCAGAATCAAAGGAGATACGTTTCAATTTTACTCACAGGTACAAACTGCTAAGTAGATGTAAACGTCCTACCTTTACTTAGCACATGATTCTAAGTTGCCTGGTACGACTTGCATGTCTCTGCTCCTTCAGGGAAAAAAGTCACTTTGTGCTAAGTAAATTAAGGACGTTTACATCTCCTTACCTTCTGTACATTTGAGTATAATTGAAAAGTATCTTCTTTGATTCTGATTCCATTGCTATTGATGTATGCACATTAAAAAAGCGACTCTTTTTTTCCTGAAGGAGCACAGACATGCAAGTGGTACCAGACAACTTAGAATCATATGCTAAGTAAATTTAGGACGTTTGCATCTACTTACCCTCTGTACCTTTGAGTATAATTGAAAGGTATCTTCTTTAATTACGATTGCATTGCTTTTGTGGTGTGCACATTGAGGAAGTGACTTTTTTTCCTGAGGGACCACGGACATGCAAGGGCTACCGGACAACTTATAACCATGTACTGAGTAAAGTTAGGACGTTTACATCAACTTATCACTCAGTATCTTTGAGTAAAATGTGGAAAAGTATCCTCTTTGATTCCTATGGTATTGCTATTGTTCTATGCACATTGAGAAAGTGTCTTTCTCAATGTGCACAGAACAATAGCAACGCAATCAGAATCAAAGAAGATACTTTTCCCTTTTACTCAAAGGTGCTGAGTTATAAGTTGATGTAAAAGTCCTAACTTTGCTCAGCACAAGATTCTAAGTTGTCTGGTACCACTGTGCTCCTTCAGGGAAAACGTCACTTTCTCAGTGTGCCTAGTACAATAGCAATGCCATGGGAATCAAAGAAGATACTTTTCCATTTTACTCAAAGGTACTGAGTACTAAGTTGATGTAAACGTTGTAACTTTACTCAGTACATGATTATAAGTTGTCCGGTACCCATTGCATGTCTGTGCTCCTTCAGGAAAAAAAGTCACTTTTTCAAAGTGCATACAACAAAAGCAATAGCTTCAGAATCAATGAAGATACCTTTCAATTTTACTCAAAGGTACAGAAGCTAAGTAGATGTAACCGTCCTACCTTTACTTAGCACATGATTCTAAGTTGTCTGGTACCACTTGCTTGTTTCTGCTCCTTCAGGAAAAAAAGTGACTTTCACAATGTGCATACAAAATAGCAATGCAATAGGAATCAAGGAAGATACTTTTCCATTTTACTCAAAGGCACTGAGTGCTAAGTTGATTGAAACGTCCTAACTTTACTCAGCACATGATTCTAAGTTGTACGGAACCCTTTGCATGTCTGTGCTCCTTCAGGAAAAAAAGTTGCTTTCTCACAGTACATATAACATAAGCAAAACCTTCAGAATCAATGAAGATACGTTTCAATTTTACTCAAAGCTACAGAGCGCTAAGTAGATGTAAACGTCCTACGTTTATTTAGCACATGATTCTAAGTTGTCTGGTACAACTTGCATGTCTGTGCTCCTTTAGGGAATAAAGTCAGTTTCTCAGTGTGCATAGAACAATGGCAATGTAATAGGAATCAAAGAAGATACTTATCCATTTTCCTCAAAGGCACTGAGTGCTAAGTTGATGTAAATGTGCTAACTTTACTCAATACCTGATTCTAAGTTGTGTGGAACCCTTTGCATGTCTGTGCTCCTTCTGGAAAAAATGTCGCTTTCTTAATGTGCATACATCAATAGCAATGCAATTAGAATCAAAGAAGATACATTTCAATTTTACTCAAAGGTACAGAGTGCTAAGTAGATGTAAACATCCGACCTGTACTTAGCACACGATTCTAAGTTGTCTGGTACCCTTTGCATGTCTGTGTTCATTCTGGAAAAAAAATTACTTTCTTTATGTGCATACATCAATAGCAATGCAATCGGAATCAAAGAAGATACGTTTCAATTTTACTCAAAGGTACAGAGTGCTAAGTAGATGTAAACGTCCTACCTTTACTTAGCATATGTTTCTAAGTTGACTGGTACCACTTGCATGTCTGTGCTCCTTCAGGGAAAAAAGTCACTTTCTCAGTGTACATAGAACATTAGCAATGCAATAGGAATCAAAGAAGATATTTTTCCGTTTTACTCAAAGCTACTGAGTACTAAGTTGTTGTAAACGTCCTAACTTTACTCAGTACATGATTATAAGTTTTCCGGTACCCCTTGCATTTCTGTGCTCCTTCAGGAAAAAAAGTCACTTTCTCAAAGTGCATACAACAAAAGCAAAACCTTCAGAATCAATGAAGATACCTTTCAATTTTACTCAAAGGTACAGAGTGTTATGTAGATGTAAATGTCTTACGTTTACTTAGCACAAGATTCTAAGTTGTCTGGTACCACTTGCATGTTTGTTCTCCTTCAGGAAAAAAAGTCACTTTCTCGATGTGCAAAGAACAATAGCAATGCAATAGGAATCAAAGAAGATACTTTTCCATTTTACTCAAAGGTACAAAGTGCTAAGTTGATGTAAACGTCCTAACTTTACTCAGCACATGATTCTAAGTTGCCTGCTACTCATTGCATGTCTGTGCTCCTTCACGAAAAAAGTCACTTTCTCAATGTGCATACATCAATAGCAATACAATCAGAATCAAACAAGATACTTTTCCATTTTACTCAAAGCTACTGAGTACTAAGTTGATGTAAGCGTCCTAACTTTACTGATTACATGAGTATATGTTGTGCGGTACCCCTTGCATGTCTGTGCTCCTTCAGGAATAAAAGTTACTTTCTGAAAGTGCATACAACAAAAGCAAAACCCTCAGAATCAATAAAGATACCTTTGTCAATATTACTCAAAGGTACAGAGTGCTAAGCAGATGTAAATGTCTTACTTTACTCAGCACAAGATTCTAAGTTGTCTGGTTCCCTATGCATGTCTGTGTTCCTTCAGGTAAAAAAGTCAATTTCTCAATGTGGACAGAACAGTAGCAATGCAATAACAATCAAAGAAGATACTTTTCAATTTTACTCAAAGGTACTCAGTGCTCAGTGGATGTAAACGTCCTACCTTTACTTAGCACATGATTCTAAGTTGACTGGTACCCCTTGCATGTCTGTGCTCCTTCAGGAATAAAAGTTACTTTCTGAAAGTGCATACAACAAAAGCAAAACCCTCAGAATCAATGAAGATACCTTTGTCAATATTACTCAAAGGTAGAGAGTGCTAAGCAGATGTAAACGTCTTACTTTACTCAGTACATAATTCTAAGTTGTCCGGTACCCCTTGCATGTCTGTGCTCCTTCAGGGAAAAAGTCACTTTCTCAGTGTGCATAGTACAATAGCAATGCTATTGGAATCAAAGATACTTTTCCATTTTACTCAAATGTTCTGAGTGCTAAGTTGATGTAAACATCCTAACTTTAGTCAGTACATGATTATAAGTTGTCTGGTACCCCTTGCATGTCGGTGCTCCTTCAGGGAAAAAGTCACTTTCTCAGTGTGCATAGTACAATAGCAATGCCATGGGAATCAAAGAAGATACCTTTCAATTTTACTCACAGGTACAGAGGGCTAAGTAGATGTAAACGTCCCAACTTTACTTAGCACATGATTCTAAGTTGTCTGATACCACTTGCATGTCTGTGCTCCTTCAGGGAAAAAAGTCACTTTCTCAGTGTACATAGAATAATAGCAATGCAATAGGATTCAAGAAAGATACTTTTCCAATTTACTCAAAGCTACTGAGTACTAAGTTGTTGTAAACATCCTAACTTTACTCAGTACATGATTATAAGTTGTCCGGTACCCCTTGCATTTCTGTGCTCCTTCAGGAATAAAAGTCAGTTTCTCAAAGTGCATACAACAAAATCAAGACCTTCAGAATCAATGAAGATACCTTTCAAATTTACTCAAAGGTAGAGAGTGCTAAGTAGATGTAAACGTATTACCTTTACTGAGCACATCATTCTAAGTTGTCTGGTACCACTTGCATGTCTGTGCTCCTTCAGGAAAAAAAGTCGCTTTCTTAATCTGCATAAGTCAATAGCAATGCAATCAGAATCAAATAAGATACGTTTCAATTTTACTCAAAGGTAGAGAGTGCTAAGTAGATGTAAACGTCCTACCTATACTTAGCACATGTTTGTAAGTTATCTGGTACCGCTTGCATGTCTGTGCTCCTTCAGGGAAAAAAGTCACTTTCTCAGTGTGCATAGAACAATAGCAATGCAATAGGAATCAAAGAAGATGCTTTTCCATTTTACTCAAAGGTGCTGAGTGCTAAGTTGATGTCAATGTCCTAACTTTACTCAGTACATGATTCTAAGTTGTCCGGCACCCCTTGCATTGTCTGTGCTCCTTCAGGAAAAAAAGTCACTTTCTCAGTGTGCATAGAACAATAGCAATGCAATAGGAATCAAAGAAGATACTTTTCAATTTTACTGAAAGGCACTGAGTGCTATGTTGATGTAAACATCCTAACTTTACTCAGTACATGATTCCAAGTTGTCTGATACCCTTTGCATGTCTGTGCTCCTTCAGGAAAAAAAGTCGCTTTCTTAATGTGCATACATCAATAGCAATGCAATTAGAATCAAAGAATATACTTATCAATTTTACTCAAAGGTACAGAGTGCTAAGTAGATGTAAACATCCTACCTGTACTTAGCACACGATTCTAAGTTGTCTGGTACCCTTTGCATGTCTGTGTTCATTCAGGAAAAAAAGTTACTTTCTTTATGTGCATACATCAATAGCAATGCAATCGGAATCAAAGAAGGTACGTTTCAATTTTACTCAAAGGTACAGAGTGCTAAGTAGATGTAAACGTCCTACCTTTACTTAGCACATGTTTCTAAGTTGACTGGTACCACTTGCATGTCTGTGCTCCTTCAGGGAAAAAAGTCACTTTCTCAGTGTACATAGAACATTAGCAATGCAATAGGAATCAAAGAAGATATTTTTCCGTTTTACTCAAAGCTACTGAGTACTAAGTTGTTGTAAACGTCCTAACTTTACTCAGTACATGATTATAAGTTTTCCGGTACCCCTTGCATTTCTGTGCTCCTTCAGGAAAAAAAGTCACTTTCTCAAAGTGCATACAACAAAAGCAAAACCTTCAGAATCAATGAAGATACCTTTCAATTTTACTCAAAGGTACAGAGTGCTATGTAGATGTAAATGTCTTACGTTTACTTAGCACAAGATTCTAAGTTGTCTGGTACCACTTGCATGTTTGTTCTCCTTCAGGAAAAAAAGTCACTTTCTCGATGTGCAAAGAACAATAGCAATGCAATAGGAATCAAAGAAGATACTTTTCCATTTTACTCAAAGGTACAAAGTGCTACGTTGATGTAAACGTCCTAACTTTACTGATTACATGATTATATGTTGTGCGGTACCGCTTGCATGTCTGTGCTCCTTCAGGAATAAAAGTTACTTTCTGAAAGTGCATACAACAAAAGCAAAACCCTCAGAATCAATAAAGATACCTTTGTCAATATTACTCAAAGGTACAGAGTGCTAAGCAGATGTAAACGTCCTAACTTTACTCAGCACATGATTCTAAGTTGCCTGCTGCTCATTGCATGTCTGTGCTCCTTCAGGTAAAAAAGTCAATTTCTCAATGTGGACAGAACAGTAGCAATGCAATAACAATCAAAGAAGATACTTTTCAATTTTACTCAAAGGTACTCAGTAATCAGTGGATGTAAGCGTCCTAACTTTACTCAATACATAATTCTAAGTTGTCCGGTACCCCTTGCATGTCTGTGCTCCTTCAGGAAAAAAAGTCGCTTTCTTAATGTGCATACATCAATAGCAATGCAATTAGAATCAAAGAAGATACGTTTCAATTTTACTCAAAGGTACAGACTGCTAAGTAGATGTAAACGTCCTACCTTTACTTAGCGCATGATTCTAAGTTGACTGGTACCCCTTGCATGTCTGTGCTCCTTCAGGAATAAAAGTTACTTTCTGAAAGTGCATACAACAAAAGCAAAACCCTCAGAATCAATGAAGATACCTTTGTCAATATTACTCAAAGGTAGAGAGTGCTAAGCAGATGTAAACGTCTTACTTTACTCAGCACAAGATTCTAAGTTGTCTGGTTCCCTATGCATGTCTGTGCTCCTTCAGGATAAAAAGTCAATTTCTCAATGTGTACAGAACAGTAGCAATGCAATAGCAATCAAAGAAGATACTTTTCAATTTTACTCAAAGGTACTCAGTGCTCAGTTGATGTAAACGTCCTAACTTTACTCCGTACATAATTCTAAGTTGTCCGGTACCCCTTGCATGTCTGTGCTCCTTATGGAAAAAAAGTCACTTTCTCAATGTGCATAGAACAGTAGCAATGCAATAGGAATCAAAGAAGATACTTTTCCATTTTGCTCAAAGGTGCTGAGTGTTAAGTTGATGTAAAGTCCTAAGTTTACTCAGCACAAGATTCTAAGTTGTCTGGTACCACTTGCATGTCTGTGCTCCTTCAGGGAAAAAGTCACTTTCTCAGTGTGCATAGTACAATAGCAATGCTATTGGAATCAAAGATACTTTTCAATTTTACTCAAATGTTCTGAGTGCTAAGTTGATGTAAACATCCTAACTTTAGTCAGTACATGATTATAAGTTGTCTGGTACCCCTTGCATGTCGGTGCTCCTTCAGGGAAAAAGTCACTTTCTCAGTGTGCATAGTACAATAGCAATGCCATGGGAATCAAAGAAGATACCTTTCAATTTTACTCACAGGTACAGAGGGCTAAGTAGATGTAAACGTCCCAACTTTACTTAGCACATGATTCTAAGTTGTCTGATACCACTTGCATTTTGTGCTCCTTCAGGAAAAAAAGTCACTTTCTCAGTGTGCCTAGTACAATAGCAATGCCATGGGAATCAAAGAAGATACCTTTCAATTTTACTCACAGGTACAGAGGGCTAAGTAGATGTAAACGTCCCAACTTTACTTAGCACATGATTCTAAGTTGTCTGATACCACTTGCATTTTGTGCTCCTTCAGGAAAAAAAGTCACTTTCTCAGTGTGCCTAGTACAATAGCAATGCCATGGGAATCAAAGAAGGTACTTTTCCATTTTACTCAAAGGTACTGAGTACTAAGTAGCTGTAAACGTCGAAACTTTACTCAGCACATGATTCGAATTTGCCTGCTGCCCTTTGCATGTCTGAGCTCCTTCAGGAAAAAAAGTCACTTTCTCAATATGAATGGAACAATAGCACAGCAGTTGGAATCAAAGAAGATACCTTTCAATTTTACTCAAAGGTACTGTGTGCTCAGTTGATGTAAACGTCCTAACTTTGCTCATTACATGTTGTGCGGTACCCCTTTGATTGTCTGTGCTCCTTCAGGAAAAAAAGTCGCTTTCTTAATGTGCATAAATCAATAACAATGCATCGGAATCAAAGAAGATACGTTTCAATTTTACTCAAAGGTACAGAATGCTAAGTAGATGTAGACGTCCTACCTTTACTTAGCGCATGATTCTAAGTTGACTGGTACCACTTGCATGTCTGTGCTCCTTCAGGGAAAAAAGTCACTTTCTCAGTGTACATAGAGCAATAGCAATGCAATAGGATTCAAGAAAGATACTTTTCCAATTTACTCAAAGCTACTGAGTACTATGTTGTTGTAAACGTCCTAACTTTACTCAGTACATGATTATAAGTTGTCCGGTACCCCTTGCATTTCTGTGCTCCTTCAGGAAAAAAAGTCACTTTCTCAAAGTGCATACAACAAAATCAAGACCTTCAGAATCAATGAAGATACCTTTCAAATTTACTCAAAGGTACTGAGTGCTAAGTAGATGTAAACGTATTACCTTTACTGAGAACATCATTCTAAGTTGTTTGGTACCACTTGCATGTCTGTGCTCCTTCAGGAAAAAAAGTCGCTTTCTTAATGTGCATAAGTCAATAGCAATGCAATCAGAATCAAATAAGATACGTTTCAATTTTACTCAAAGGTACAGAGTGCTAAGTAGATGTAAACGTCCTACCTATACTTAGCACATGTTTGTAAGTTGTCTGGTACCGCTTGCATGTCTGTGCTCCTTCAGGGAAAAAAGTCACTTTCTCAGTGTGCATAGAGCAATAGCAATGCAATAGGAATCAAAGAAGATGCTTTTCTATTTTACTCAAAGGTGCTGAGTGCTAAGTTGATGTCAATGTCCTAACGTTACTCAGTACATGATTCTAAGTTGTCCGGCACCCCTTGCATTGTCTGTGCTCCTTCAGGAAAAAAAGTCACTTTCTCAGTGTGCATAGAATAATAGCAATGCAATAGGATTCAAAGAAGATACTTTTCAATTTTACTCAAAGGCACTGAGTGCTAAGTTGATGTAAACTTCCTAACTTTACTCATTACATGATTATAAGTTGTCCGGTACCCCTTGCACGTCTGTGCTCCTTCAGGAAAAAAAGTCACTTTCTTAATGTGCATACTTCAATAGCAATGCAATCAGAATCAAAGTAGACATGTTTCAATTTTACTCAAAGGTATAGAGTGCTAAGTAGATGTAAACGTTCGACCTTTACTTAGCACATGATTCTAAGTTGTCTGGTACCACTTCCATGTCTGTGCTCCTTCAGGGAAAAAGTCACTTTCTCAGTGTGCATACATCAATCGCAATACCTTCAGAATGAATGAAGATACCTTTCAATTTTACTTGAAGGTACCGAGTGCGAAGTAAAGGTAAACGTCCTATGTTTACGTAGCACATGATTCTAAGTTGTCTGGTACCACTTCCATGTCTGTGCTCTTATGGGGAAAAAAGTCACTTTCTCAGTGTGCATAGAACAATCGCAATGTAATAGGCATCAAAGAAGATACTTTTCTATTTTACTCAAAGGGACTGAGTGCTAAGTTCATGTAAGCGTCCTAACTTTGCTCAGCACATGATTCTAAGTTGTCTGGTACCTTTTCCATGTCTGTGCTCCTTCAGGAAACAAAGTCGCTTTCTTAATGTGCAGAAATCAATAGCAATGCAATCGGAATAAAAGAAGATACGTTTCAATTTTACTCAAAGGTACAGAGTGCTAAATAGATGAAAACGTCCTACCTTTACTTCGCACATGATTCTAAGTTGTCTGGTACCTTCTGCATGTCTGTGCTCCTTCAGGAAAAGAAGTCGCTTGCTCAATGTGCATAGAACAATGGCAATGCAATACGAATCAAAGACGATACTTTTCCATTTTACTCAAAGGTACTGAGTGCTATATTGATGTAAACATCCTAACTTTACTCAGTACATGATTCCAAGTTGTCTGGTACTGTTTGAATGTCTGTGCTCCTTCAGGAAAAAAAGTCACTTTCTTAATGTGCATACATCAATAGCAATGCAATAAGAATCAAAGAAGATACGTTTCAATTTTACTCAAGGGTACAGATTGCTAAATAGATGTAAACGTCCTAACTTTACTCAGTACATGATTCTAAGTTGTCCGGTACCCCTTGCATGTCTGTGCTCCTTCAGGAAAAAAAGTCGCTTTCTTAATGTGCATACATCAATAGCAATGCAATTAGAATCAAAGAAGATACGTTTCAATTTTACTCAAGGGTACAGATTGCTAAGTAGATGTAAACGTCCTACCTTTACTGAGCACATGATTCTAAGTTGTCTGGTACCACTTGCATGTCTCTGTTCCGTATGGAAAAAAAGTCTCTTTCTCAATGTGCACAGAACAATAGCAACGCAATCAGAATCAAAGAAGATACTTTTCCCTTTTACTCAAAAGTGCTGAGTGCTAAGTTGATGTAAAAGTCCTAACTTTGCTCAGCACAAGATTCTAAGTTGTCTGGTACCACTGTGCTCCTTCAGGGAAAACGTCACTTTCTCAGTGTGCCTCGTACAACAGCAATGCCATGGGAATCAAAGAAGATTCTTTTCCATTTTACTCAAAGGTACTGAGTATTAAGTTGATGTAAACGTTGTAACTTTACTCCGTACATGATTATAAGTTGTCCGGTACCCCTTGCATGTCTGTGCTCCTTCAGGAAAAAAAGTCACTTTTTCAAAGTGCATACAACAAAAGCAATAGCTTCAGAATCAATGAAGATACCTTTCAATTTTACTCAAAGGTACAGAAGCTAAGTAGATGTAACCGTCCTACCTTTACTTAGCACATGATTCTAAGTTGTCTGGTACCACTTGCTTGTTTCTGCTCCTTCAGGAAAAAAAGTGACTTTCTCAATGTGCATACAAAATAGCAATGCAATTAGAATCAAAGAAGATACGTTTCAATTTTACTCAAAGGTACAGACTGCTAAGTAGATGTAAACGTCCTACCTTTACTTAGCGCATGATTCTAAGTTGACTGGTACCCCTTGCATGTCTGTGCTCCTTCAGGAATAAAAGTTACTTTCTGAAAGTGCATACAACAAAAGCAAAACCCTCAGAATCAATGAAGATACCTTTGTCAATATTACTCAAAGGTAGAGAGTGCTAAGCAGATGTAAACGTCTTACTTTACTCAGCACAAGATTCTAAGTTGTCTGGTTCCCTATGCATGTCTGTGCTCCTTCAGGATAAAAAGTCAATTTCTCAATGTGTACAGAACAGTAGCAATGCAATAGCAATCAAAGAAGATACTTTTCAATTTTACTCAAAGGTACTCAGTGCTCAGTTGATGTAAACGTCCTAACTTTACTCCGTACATAATTCTAAGTTGTCCGGTACCCCTTGCATGTCTGTGCTCCTTATGGAAAAAAAGTCACTTTCTCAATGTGCATAGAACAGTAGCAATGCAATAGGAATCAAAGAAGATACTTTTCCATTTTGCTCAAAGGTGCTGAGTGTTAAGTTGATGTAAAGTCCTAAGTTTACTCAGCACAAGATTCTAAGTTGTCTGGTACCACTTGCATGTCTGTGCTCCTTCAGGGAAAAAGTCACTTTCTCAGTGTGCATAGTACAATAGCAATGCTATTGGAATCAAAGATACTTTTCAATTTTACTCAAATGTTCTGAGTGCTAAGTTGATGTAAACATCCTAACTTTAGTCAGTGCATGATTATAAGTTGTCTGGTACCCCTTGCATGTCGGTGCTCCTTCAGGGAAAAAGTCACTTTCTCAGTGTGCATAGTACAATAGCAATGCCATGGGAATCAAAGAAGATACCTTTCAATTTTACTCACAGGTACAGAGGGCTAAGTAGATGTAAACGTCCCAACTTTACTTAGCACATGATTCTAAGTTGTCTGATACCACTTGCATTTTGTGCTCCTTCAGGAAAAGAAGTCACTTTCTCAGTGTGCCTAGTACAATAGCAATGCCATGGGAATCAAAGAAGGTACTTTTCCATTTTACTCAAAGGTACTGAGTACTAAGTAGCTGTAAACGTCGAAACTTTACTCAGCACATGATTCGAATTTGCCTGCTGCCCTTTGCATGTCTGAGCTCCTTCAGGAAAAAAAGTCACTTTCTCAATATGAATGGAACAATAGCACAGCAGTTGGAATCAAAGAAGATACCTTTCAATTTTACTCAAAGGTACTGTGTGCTCAGTTGATGTAAACGTCCTAAGTTTGCTCATTACATGTTGTGCGGTACCCCTTTGATTGTCTGTGCTCCTTCAGGAAAAAAAGTCGCTTTCTTAATGTGCATAAATCAATAACAAAGCATCGGAATCAAAGAAGATACGTTTCAATTTTACTCAAAGGTACAGAATGCTAAGTAGATGTAGACGTCCTACCTTTACTTAGCGCATGATTCTAAGTTGACTGGTACCACTTGCATGTCTGTGCTCCTTCAGGGAAAAAAGTCACTTTCTCAGTGTACATAGAGCAATAGCAATGCAATAGGATTCAAGAAAGATACTTTTCCAATTTACTCAAAGCTACTGAGTACTATGTTGTTGTAAACGTCCTAACTTTACTCAGTACATGATTATAAGTTGTCCAGTACCCCTTGCATTTCTGTGCTCCTTCAGGAAAAAAAGTCACTTTCTCAAAGTGCATACAACAAAATCAAGACCTTCAGAATCAATGAAGATACCTTTCAAATTTACTCAAAGGTACTGAGTGCTAAGTAGATGTAAACGTATTACCTTTACTGAGAACATCATTCTAAGTTGTTTGTTACCACTTGCTCCTTCAGGAAAAAAAGTCGCTTTCTTAATGTGCATAAGTCAATAGCAATGCAATCAGAATCAAATAAGATACGTTTCAATTTTACTCAAAGGTACAGAGTGCTAAGTAGATGTAAACGTCCTACCTATACTTAGCACATGTTTGTAAGTTGTCTGGTACCGCTTGCATGTCTGTGCTCCTTCAGGGAAAAAAGTCACTTTCTCAGTGTGCATAGAGCAATAGCAATGCAATAGGAATCAAAGAAGATGCTTTTCTATTTTACTCAAAGGTGCTGAGTGCTAAGTTGATGTCAATGTCCTAACGTTACTCAGTACATGATTCTAAGTTGTCCGGCACCCCTTGCATTGTCTGTGCTCCTTCAGGAAAAAAAGTCACTTTCTCAGTGTGCATAGAATAATAGCAATGCAATAGGATTCAAAGAAGATACTTTTCAATTTTACTCAAAGGCACTGAGTGCTAGGTTGATGTAAACTTCCTAACTTTACTCATTACATGATTATAAGTTGTCCAGTACCCCTTGCACGTCTGTGCTCCTTCAGGAAAAAAAGTCACTTTCTTAATGTGCATACTTCAATAGCAATGCAATCAGAATCAAAGTAGACATGTTTCAATTTTACTCAAAGGTATAGAGCGCTAAGTAGATGTAAACGTTCGACCTTTACTTAGCACATGATTCTAAGTTGTCTGGTACCACTTCCATGTCTGTGCTCCTTCAGGGAAAAAGTCACTTTCTCAGTGTGCATACATCAATCGCAATACCTTCAGAATGAATGAAGATACCTTTCAATTTTACTTGAAGGTACCGAGTGCGAAGTAAAGGTAAACGTCCTATGTTTACGTAGCACATGATTCTAAGTTGTCTGGTACCACTTCCATGTCTGTGCTCTTATGGGGAAAAAAGTCACTTTCTCAGTGTGCATAGAACAATCGCAATGTAATAGGCATCAAAGAAGATACTTTTCTATTTTACTCAAAGGGACTGAGTGCTAAGTTCATGTAAGCGTCCTAACTTTGCTCAGCACATGATTCTAAGTTGTCTGGTACCTTTTCCATGTCTGTGCTCCTTCAGGAAACAAAGTCGCTTTCTTAATGTGCAGAAATCAATAGCAATGCAATCGGAATAAAAGAAGATACGTTTCAATTTTACTCAAAGGTACAGAGTGCTAAATAGATGAAAACGTCCTACCTTTACTTCGCACATGATTCTAAGTTGTCTGGTACCTTCTGCATGTCTGTGCTCCTTCAGGAAAAGAAGTCGCTTGCTCAATGTGCATAGAACAATGGCAATGCAATACGAATCAAAGACGATACTTTTCCATTTTACTCAAAGGTACTGAGTGCTATATTGATGTAAACATCCTAACTTTACTCAGTACATGATTCCAAGTTGTCTGGTACTGTTTGAATGTCTGTGCTCCTTCAGGAAAAAAAGTCACTTTCTTAATGTGCATACATCAATAGCAATGCAATAAGAATCAAAGAAGATACGTTTCAATTTTACTCAAGGGTACAGATTGCTAAATAGATGTAAACGTCCTAACCTTACTCAGTACATGATTCTAAGTTGTCCGGTACCCCTTGCATGTCTGTGCTCCTTCAGGAAAAAAAGTCGCTTTCTTAATGTGCATACATCAATAGCAATGCAATTAGAATCAAAGAAGATACGTTTCAATTTTACTCAAGGGTACAGATTGCTAAGTAGATGTAAACGTCCTACCTTTACTCAGTACATGATTCTAAGTTGTCCGGTACCCCTTGCATGTCTGTGCTCCTTCAGGAAAAAAAGTCGCTTTCTTAATGTGCAGAAATCAATAGCAATGCAATCGGAATAAAAGAAGATACGTTTCAATTTTACTCAAAGGTACAGAGTGCTAAATAGATGAAAACGTCCTACCTTTACTTCGCACATGATTCTAAGTTGTCTGGTACCTTCTGCATGTCTGTGCTCCTTCAGGAAAAGAAGTCGCTTGCTCAATGTGCATAGAACAATGGCAATGCAATACGAATCAAAGACGATACTTTTCCATTTTACTCAAAGGTACTGAGTGCTATATTGATGTAAACATCCTAACTTTACTCAGTACATGATTCCAAGTTGTCTGGTACTGTTTGAATGTCTGTGCTCCTTCAGGAAAAAAAGTCACTTTCTTAATGTGCATACATCAATAGCAATGCAATAAGAATCAAAGAAGATACGTTTCAATTTTACTCAAGGGTACAGATTGCTAAATAGATGTAAACGTCCTAACTTTACTCAGTACATGATTCTAAGTTGTCCGGTACCCCTTGCATGTCTGTGCTCCTTCAGGAAAAAAAGTCGCTTTCTTAATGTGCATACATCAATAGCAATGCAATTAGAATCAAAGAAGATACGTTTCAATTTTACTCAAGGGTACAGATTGCTAAGTAGATGTAAACGTCCTACCTTTACTGAGCACATGATTCTAAGTTGTCTGGTACCACTTGCATGTCTCTGTTCCGTATGGAAAAAAAGTCTCTTTCTCAATGTGCACAGAACAATAGCAACGCAATCAGAATCAAAGAAGATACTTTTCCCTTTTACTCAAAGGTGCTGAGTGCTAAGTTGATGTAAAAGTCCTAACTTTGCTCAGCACAAGATTCTAAGTTGTCTGGTACCACTGTGCTCCTTCAGGGAAAACGTCACTTTCTCAGTGTGCCTAGTACAACAGCAATGCCATGGGAATCAAAGAAGATTCTTTTCCATTTTACTCAAAGGTACTGAGTATTAAGTTGATGTAAACGTTGTAACTTTACTCCGTACATGATTATAAGTTGTCCGGTACCCCTTGCATGTCTGTGCTCCTTCAGGAAAAAAAGTCACTTTTTCAAAGTGCATACAACAAAAGCAATAGCTTCAGAATCAATGAAGATACCTTTCAATTTTACTCAAAGGTACAGAAGCTAAGTAGATGTAACCGTCCTACCTTTACTTAGCACATGATTCTAAGTTGTCTGGTACCACTTGCTTGTTTCTGCTCCTTCAGGAAAAAAAGTGACTTTCTCAATGTGCATACAAAATAGCAATGCAATAGGAATCAAGGAAGATACTTTTCCATTTTACTCAAAGGCACTGAGTGCTAAGTTGATGGAAACGTCCTAACTTTACTCAGCACATGATTCTAAGTTGTCTGGTACAACTTGCATGTCTGTGCTCCTTTAGGGAATAAAGCCACTTTCTCAGTGTGCATAGAACAATGGCAATGTAATAGGAATCAAAGAAGATACTTATCCATTTTACTCAAAGGCACTGAGTGCTAAGTTGATGTAAATGTCCTAACTTTACTCAATACCTGATTCTAAGTTGTGTGGAACCCTTTGCATGTCTGTGCTCCTTCAGGAAAAAAAGTCGCTTTCTTAATGTGCATACATCAATAGCAATGCAATTTGAATCAAAGAAGATACGTTTCAATTTTACTCAAAGGTACAGAGTGCTAAGTAGATGTAAACATCCTACCTGTACTTAGCACACGATTCTAAGTTGTCTGGTAGCCTTTGCATGTCTGTGTTCATTCAGGAAAAAAAGTTACTTTCTTTATGTGCATACATCAATAGCAATGCAATCGGAATCAAAGAAGATACGTTTCAATTTTACTCAAAGCTACTGAGTACTAAGTTGATGTAAACGTCCTAACTTTACTGATTACATGATTATATGTTGTGCGGTACCCCTTGCATGTCTGTGCTCCTTCAGGAATAAAAGTTACTTTCTGAAAGTGCATACAACAAAAGCAAAACCCTCAGAATCAATGAAGATACCTTTGTCAATATTACTCAAAGGTACAGAGTGCTAAGCAGATGCAAACGTCTTACTTTACTCAGCACAAGATTCTAAGTTGTCTGGTTCCCTATGCATGTCTGTGCTCCTTCAGGTAAAAAAGTCAATTTCTCAATGTGGACAGAACAGTAGCAATGCAATAACAATCAAAGAAGATACTTTTCAATTTTACTCAAAGGTACTCAGTGCTCAGTGGATGTAAACGTCCTAGCTTTACTCAGTACATAATTCTAAGTTGTCCAGTACCCCTTGCATGTCTGTGCTCCTTCAGGAAAAAAAGTCGCTTTCTTAATGTGCATACATCAATAGCAATGCAATTAGAATCAAAGAAGATACGTTTCAATTTTACTCAAAGGTACAAACTGCTAAGTAGATGTAAACGTCCTACCTTTACTTAGCACATGATTCTAAGTTGACTGGTACCACTTGCATGTTTGTTCTCCTTCAGGAAAAAAAGTCACTTTCTGAATGTGCATACAAAATAGCAATGCAATAGGAATCAAGGAAGATACTTTTCCATTTTACTCAAAGGCACTGAGTGCTAAGTTGATTTAAATGTCCTAACTTTACTCAATACCTGATTCTGAGTTGTGTGGAACCCTTTGCATGTCTGTGCTCCTTCAGGAAAAAAAGTCGCTTTCTTAATGTGCATACATCAATAGCAATGCAATTTGAATCAAAGAAGATACGTTTCAATTTTACTCAAAGGTACAGAGTGCTAAGTAGATGTAAACATCCTACCTGTACTTAGCACACGATTCTAAGTTGTCTGGTACCACTTGCATGTTTGTTCTCCTTCAGGAAAAAAAGTCACTTTCTCAATGTGCAAAGAACAATAGCAATGCAATAGGAATCAAAGAAGAGACTTTTCCATTTTACTCAAAGCTACTGAGTACTAAGTTGATGTAAACGTCCTAACTTTGCTCATTACATGATTATATGTTGTGCGGTACCCCTTGCATGTCTGTGCTCCTTCAGGAATAAAAGTTACTTTCTGAAAGTGCATACAACAAAAGCAAAACCCTCAGAATCAATGAAGATACCTTTGTCAATATTAGTCAAAGGTAGAGAGTGCTAAGCAGATGTAAATGTCTTACTTTACTCAGCACAAGATTCTAAGTTGTCTGGTTCCCTATGCATGTCTGTGCTCCTTCAGGATAAAAAGTCAATTTCTCAATGTGTACAGAACAGTAGCAATGCAATAGCAATCAAAGAAGATACTTTTCAATTTTACTCAAAGGTACTCAGTGCTCAGTTGATGTAAACGTCCTAACTTTACTCAGTACATAATTCTAAGTTGTCCGGTACCCCTTGCATGTCTGTGCTCCTTACGGAAAAAAAGTCACTTTCTCAATGTGCATAGAACAGTAGCAATGCAACAGGAATCAAAGAAGATACTTTTCCATTTTGCTCAAAGGTGCTGAGTGCTAAGTTGATGTAAACATCCTAACTTTAGTCAGTACATGATTCTACATTGTCTGGTACCCCTTGCATGTCGGTGCTCCTTCAGGGAAAAAGTCACTTTCTCAGTGTGCATAGTACAATAGCAATGCCATGGGAATCAAAGAAGATACCTTTCAATTTTACTCACAGGTACAGAGGGCTAAGTAGATGTAAACGTCGAAACTTTACTCAGCACATGATTCGAATTTGCCTGCTGCCCTTTGCATGTCTGAGCTCCTTCAGGAAAAAAAGTCACTTTCTCAATATGAATGGAACAATAGCACAGCAGTTGGAATCAAAGAAGATACTTTTCAATTTTACTCAAAGGTACTGAGTGCTCAGTTGATGTAAACGTCCTAACTTTGCTCATTACATGTTGTGCGGTACCCCTTTGATTGTCTGTGCTCCTTCAGGAAAAAAAGTCGCTTTCTTAATGTGCATAAATCAATAACAAAGCATCGGAATCAAAGAAGATACGTTTCAATTTTACTCAAAGGTACAGAATGCTAAGTAGATGTAGACGTCCTACCTTTACTTAGCGCATGATTCTAAGTTGTCTGGTACCACTTGCATGTCTGTGCTCCTTTAGGAAAAAAAGTCACTTTCTCAGTGTACATAGAACAATAGCAATGCAATAGGATTCAAGAAAGATACTTTTCCAATTTACTCAAAGCTACTGAGTACTAAGTTGTTGTAAACGTCCTAACTTTACTCAGTACATGATTATAAGTTGTCCGGTACCCCTTGCATTTCTGTGCTCCTTCAGGAAAACAAATCACTTTCTCAAAGTGCATACAACAAAAGCAAAACCTTCAGAATCAATGAAGACACCTTTCAATTTTAATCAAAGGTACAGAGTGCTATGTAGATGTAAGTGTCTTACGTTTATTTAGCACAAGATTCTAAGTTCTCTGGTACCACTTGCATGTTTGTTCTCCTTCAGGAAAAAAAGTCACTTTCTCAATGTGCATACAAAATAGCAATGCAATAGGAATCAAGGAAGATACTTTTCCATTTTACTCAAAGGCACTGAGTGCTAAGTTGATGTCAATGTCCTAACGTTACTCAGTACATGATTCTAAGTTGTCCGGCACCCCTTGCATTGTCTGTGCTCCTTCAGGAAAAAAAGTCACTTTCTCAGTGTGCATAGAATAATAGCAATGCAATAGCAATCAAAGAAGATACTTTTCAATTTTACTCAAAGGTACTCAGTGCTCAGTTGATGTAAACGTCCTAACTTTACTCAGTACATAATTCTAAGTTGTCCGGTACCCCTTGCATGTCTGTGCTCCTTACGGAAAAAAAGTCACTTTCTCAATGTGCATAGAACAGTAGCAATGCAATAGGAATCAAACAAGATACTTTTCCATTTTGCTCAAAGGTGCTGAGTGTTAAGTTGATGTATAGTCCTAAGTTTACTCAGCACAAGATTCTAAGTTGTCTGGTACCACTTGCATGTCTGTGCTCCTTCAGGGAAAAAAGTCACTTTCTCAGTGTGCATAGAATAATAGCAATGAAATAGGATTCAAAGAAGATACTTTTCAATTTTACTCCAAGGCACTGAGTGCTAAGTTGATGTAAACTTCCTAACTTTACTCATTACATGATTATAAGTTGTCCGGTACCCCTTGCACGTCTGTGCTCCTTCAGGAAAAAAAGTCACTTTCTTAATGTGCATACTTCAATAGCAATGCAATCAGAATCAAAGTAGACATGTTTCAATTTTACTCAAAGGTATAGAGCGCTAAGTAGATGTAAACGTTCGACCTTTACTTAGCACATGATTCTAAGTTGTCTGGTACCACTTCCATGTCTGTGCTCCTTCAGGGAAAAAGTCACTTTCTCAGTGTGCATACATCAATCGCAATACCTTCAGAATGAATGAAGATACCTTTCAATTTTACTTGAAGGTACCGAGTGCGAAGTAAAGGTAAACGTCCTATGTTTACGTAGCACATGATTCTAAGTTGTCTGGTACCACTTCCATGTCTGTGCTCTTATGGGGAAAAAAGTCACTTTCTCAGTGTGCATAGAACAATCGCAATGTAATAGGCATCAAAGAAGATACTTTTCTATTTTACTCAAAGGGACTGAGTGCTAAGTTCATGTAAGCGTCCTAACTTTGCTCAGCACATGATTCTAAGTTGTCTGGTACCTTTTCCATGTCTGTGCTCCTTCAGGAAACAAAGTCGCTTTCTTAATGTGCAGAAATCAATAGCAATGCAATCGGAATAAAAGAAGATACGTTTCAATTTTACTCAAAGGTACAGAGTGCTAAATAGATGAAAACGTCCTACCTTTACTTCGCACATGATTCTAAGTTGTCTGGTACCTTCTGCATGTCTGTGCTCCTTCAGGAAAAGAAGTCGCTTGCTCAATGTGCATAGAACAATGGCAATGCAATACGAATCAAAGACGATACTTTTCCATTTTACTCAAAGGTACTGAGTGCTATATTGATGTAAACATCCTAACTTTACTCAGTACATGATTCCAAGTTGTCTGGTACTGTTTGAATGTCTGTGCTCCTTCAGGAAAAAAAGTCACTTTCTTAATGTGCATACATCAATAGCAATGCAATAAGAATCAAAGAAGATACGTTTCAATTTTACTCAAGGGTACAGATTGCTAAATAGATGTAAACGTCCTAACTTTACTCAGTACATGATTCTAAGTTGTCCGGTACCCCTTGCATGTCTGTGCTCCTTCAGGAAAAAAAGTCGCTTTCTTAATGTGCATACATCAATAGCAATGCAATTAGAATCAAAGAAGATACGTTTCAATTTTACTCAAGGGTACAGATTGCTAAGTAGATGTAAACATCCTACCTTTACTGAGCACATGATTCTAAGTTGTCTGGTACCACTTGCATGTCTCTGTTCCGTATGGAAAAAAAGTCTCTTTCTCAATGTGCACAGAACAATAGCAACGCAATCAGAATCAAAGAAGATACTTTTCCCTTTTACTCAAAGGTGCTGAGTGCTAAGTTGATGTAAAAGTCCTAACTTTGCTCAGCACAAGATTCTAAGTTGTCTGGTACCACTGTGCTCCTTCAGGGAAAACGTCACTTTCTCAGTGTGCCTAGTACAACAGCAATGCCATGGGAATCAAAGAGGATTCTTTTCCATTTTACTCAAAGGTACTGAGTATTAAGTTGATGTAAACGTTGTAACTTTACTCCGTACATGATTATAAGTTGTCTGGTACCCCTTGCATGTCTGTGCTCCTTCAGGAAAAAAAGTCACTTTTTCAAAGTGCATACAACAAAAGCAATAGCTTCAGAATCAATGAAGATACCTTTCAATTTTACTCAAAGGTACAGAAGCTAAGTAGATGTAACCGTCCTACCTTTACTTAGCACATGATTCTAAGTTGTCTGGTACCACTTGCTTGTTTCTGCTCCTTCAGGAAAAAAAGTGACTTTCTCAATGTGCATACAAAATAGCAATGCAATAGGAATCAAGGAAGATACTTTTCCATTTTACTCAAAGGCACTGAGTGCTAAGTTGATGGAAACGTCCTAACTTTACTCAGCACATGATTCTAAGTTGTCTGGTACAACTTGCATGTCTGTGCTCCTTTAGGGAATAAAGCCACTTTCTCAGTGTGCATAGAACAATGGCAATGTAATAGGAATCAAAGAAGATACTTATCCATTTTACTCAAAGGCACTGAGTGCTAAGTTGATGTAAATGTCCTAACTTTACTCAATACCTGATTCTAAGTTGTGTGGAACCCTTTGCATGTCTGTGCTCCTTCAGGAAAAAAAGTCGCTTTCTTAATGTGCATACATCAATAGCAATGCAATTTGAATCAAAGAAGATACATTTCAATTTTACTCAAAGGTACAGAGTGCTAAGTAGATGTAAACATCCTACCTGTACTTAGCACACGATTCTAAGTTGTCTGGTAGCCTTTGCATGTCTGTGTTCATTCAGGAAAAAAAGTTACTTTCTTTATGTGCATACATCAATAGCAATGCAATCGGAATCAAAGAAGATACGTTTCAATTTTACTCAAAGCTACTGAGTACTAAGTTGATGTAAACGTCCTAACTTTACTGATTACATGATTATATGTTGTGCGGTACCCCTTGCATGTCTGTGCTCCTTCAGGAATAAAAGTTACTTTCTGAAAGTGCATACAACAAAAGCAAAACCCTCAGAATCAATGAAGATACCTTTGTCAATATTACTCAAAGGTACAGAGTGCTAAGCAGATGCAAACGTCTTACTTTACTCAGCACAAGATTCTAAGTTGTCTGGTTCCCTATGCATGTCTGTGCTCCTTCAGGTAAAAAAGTCAATTTCTCAATGTGGACAGAACAGTAGCAATGCAATAACAATCAAAGAAGATACTTTTCAATTTTACTCAAAGGTACTCAGTGCTCAGTGGATGTAAACGTCCTAGCTTTACTCAGTACATAATTCTAAGTTGTCCAGTACCCCTTGCATGTCTGTGCTCCTTCAGGAAAAAAAGTCGCTTTCTTAATGTGCATACATCAATAGCAATGCAATTAGAATCAAAGAAGATACGTTTCAATTTTACTCAAAGGTACAAACTGCTAAGTAGATGTAAACGTCCTACCTTTACTTAGCACATGATTCTAAGTTGACTGGTACCACTTGCATGTTTGTTCTCCTTCAGGAAAAAAAGTCACTTTCTGAATGTGCATACAAAATAGCAATGCAATAGGAATCAAGGAAGATACTTTTCCATTTTACTCAAAGGCACTGAGTGCTAAGTTGATGGAAACGTCCTAACTTTACTCAGCACATGATTCTAAGTTGTACGGAACCCTTTGCATGTCTGTGCTCCTTCAGGAAAAAAAGTGGCTTTCTCACAGTACATATAACATAGCAAAATCTTCAGAATCAATGAAGATACGTTTCAATTTTACTCAAAGCTACAGAGCGCTAAGTAGATGTAAACGTCCTACGTTTATTTAGCACATGATTCTAAGTTGTCTGGTACAACTTGCATGTCTGTGCTCCTTTAGGGAATAAAGACACTTTCTCAGTGTGCATAGAACAATGGCAATGTAATAGGAATCAAAGAAGATACTTATCCATTTTACTCAAAGGCACTGAGTGCTAAGTTGATTTAAATGTCCTAACTTTACTCAATACCTGATTCTAAGTTGTGTGGAACCCTTTGCATGTCTGTGCTCCTTCAGGAAAAAAAGTCGCTTTCTTAATGTGCATACATCAATAGCAATGCAATTTGAATCAAAGAAGATACGTTTCAATTTTACTCAAAGGTACAGAGTGCTAAGTAGATGTAAACATCCTACCTGTACTTAGCACACGATTCTAAGTTGTCTGGTACCACTTGCATGTTTGTTCTCCTTCAGGAAAAAAAGTCACTTTCTCAATGTGCAAAGAACAATAGCAATGCAATAGGAATCAAAGAAGAGACTTTTCCATTTTACTCAAAGCTACTGAGTACTAAGTTGATGTAAACGTCCTAACTTTGCTCATTACATGATTATATGTTGTGCGGTACCCCTTGCATGTCTGTGCTCCTTCAGGAATAAAAGTTACTTTCTGAAAGTGCATACAACAAAAGCAAAACCCTCAGAATCAATGAAGATACCTTTGTCAATATTAGTCAAAGGTAGAGAGTGCTAAGCAGATGTAAATGTCTTACTTTACTCAGCACAAGATTCTAAGTTGTCTGGTTCCCTATGCATGTCTGTGCTCCTTCAGGATAAAAAGTCAATTTCTCAATGTGTACAGAACAGTAGCAATGCAATAGCAATCAAAGAAGATACTTTTCAATTTTACTCAAAGGTACTCAGTGCTCAGTTGATGTAAACGTCCTAACTTTACTCAGTACATAATTCTAAGTTGTCCGGTACCCCTTGCATGTCTGTGCTCCTTACGGAAAAAAAGTCACTTTCTCAATGTGCATAGAACAGTAGCAATGCAACAGGAATCAAAGAAGATACTTTTCCATTTTGCTCAAAGGTGCTGAGTGCTAAGTTGATGTAAACATCCTAACTTTAGTCAGTACATGATTCTACATTGTCTGGTACCCCTTGCATGTCGGTGCTCCTTCAGGGAAAAAGTCACTTTCTCAGTGTGCATAGTACAATAGCAATGCCATGGGAATCAAAGAAGATACCTTTCAATTTTACTCACAGGTACAGAGGGCCAGGTAGATGTAAACGTCGAAACTTTACTCAGCACATGATTCGAATTTGCCTGCTGCCCTTTGCATGTCTGAGCTCCTTCAGGAAAAAAAGTCACTTTCTCAATATGAATGGAACAATAGCACAGCAGTTGGAATCAAAGAAGATACTTTTCAATTTTACTCAAAGGTACTGAGTGCTCAGTTGATGTAAACGTCCTAACTTTGCTCATTAAATGTTGTGCGGTACCCCTTTGATTGTCTGTGCTCCTTCAGGAAAAAAAGTCGCTTTCTTAATGTGCATAAATCAATAACAAAGCATCGGAATCAAAGAAGATACGTTTCAATTTTACTCAAAGGTACAGAATGCTAAGTAGATGTAGACGTCCTACCTTTACTTAGCGCATGATTCTAAGTTGTCTGGTACCACTTGCATGTCTGTGCTCCTTTAGGAAAAAAAGTCACTTTCTCAGTGTACATAGAACAATAGCAATGCAATAGGATTCAAGAAAGATACTTTTCCAATTTACTCAAAGCTACTGAGTACTAAGTTGTTGTAAACGTCCTAACTTTACTCAGTACATGATTATAAGTTGTCCGGTACCCCTTGCATTTCTGTGCTCCTTCAGGAAAACAAATCACTTTCTCAAAGTGCATACAACAAAAGCAAAACCTTCAGAATCAATGAAGACACCTTTCAATTTTAATCAAAGGTACAGAGTGCTATGTAGATGTAAATGTCTTACGTTTACTTAGCACAAGATTCTAAGTTGTCTGGTACCACTTGCATGTTTGTTCTCCTTCAGGAAAAAAAGTCACTTTCTCAATGTGCATACAAAATAGCAATGCAATAGGAATCAAGGAAGATACTTTTCCATTTTACTCAAAGGCACTGAGTGCTAAGTTGATGGAAACGTCCTAACTTTACTCAGCAGATGATTCTAAGTTGTACGGAACCCTTTGCATGTCTGTGCTCCTTCAGGAAAAAAAGTCGCTTTCTCACAGTACATATAACATAAGCAAAATCTTCAGAATCAATGAAGATACGTTTCAATTTTACTCAAAGCTACAGAGCGCTAAGTAGATGTAAACGTCCTACGTTTATTTAGCACATGATTCTAAGTTGTCTGGTACAACTTGCATGTCTGTGCTCCTTTAGGGAATAAAGTCACTTTCTCAGTGTGCATAGAACAATGGCAATGTAATAGGAATCAAAGAAGATACTTATCCATTTTACTCAAAGGCACTGAGTGCTAAGTTGATTTAAATGTCCTAACTTTACTCAATGCCTGATTCTAAGTTGTGTGGAACCCTTTGCATGTCTGTGCTCCTTCAGGAAAAAAAGTCGCTTTCTTAATGTGCATACATCAATAGCAATGCAATTTGAATCAAAGAAGATACGTTTCAATTTTACTCAAAGCTACTCAGTACTAAGTTGATGTAAACGTCCTAACTTTACTGATTACATGATTATATGTTGTGCGGTACCCCTTGCATGTCTGTGCTCCTTCAGGAATAAAAGTTACTTTCTGAAAGTGCATACAACAAAAGCAAAACCCTCAGAATCAATGAAGATACCTTTGTCAATATTACTCAAAGGTACAGAGTGCTAAGCAGATGTAAACGTCTTACTTTACTCAGCACAAGATTCTAAGTTGTCTGGTTCCCTATGCATGTCTGTGCTCCTTCAGGTAAAAAAGTCAATTTCTCAATGTGGACAGAACAGTAGCAATGCAATAACAATCAAAGAAGATACTTTTCAATTTTACTCAAAGGTACTCAGTGCTCAGTGGATGTAAGCGTCCTAACTTTACTCAGTACATAATTCTAAGTTGTCCGGTACCCCTTGCATGTCTGTGCTCCTTACGGAAATAAAGTCACTTTCTCAATGTGAATGGTACAATAGGAAAGCAACTGAAATCAAAGAAGATACTTTTCAATTTTACTCAAAGGTAAAGAGGGTAAGCAGAAGTAGACGTCCTCAATGTATTTAGCACATGATTCTAACTTGTCTGCTACCGCTTGCATATATGTTCTCCTTCAGGAAAAAAAGTTGCTTTCTCAATGTGAATGGAAAAGTACCAAAGTCATAGCAATCACAGAAGATACTTTTCAATTTTTCTCAAAGGTACTGAGTGCTCAGCTGATGTTAATGTCCTAACTTTACTCAGTACCTGATTCTAAGTTGTCTGGCACCCTTTGATTGTCTGTGCTCCTTCAGGAAAAAAATGTCATTTTCTAACTGTGCTCACAACATAAGCAATGCATTAAGAATCGAAGAATATACTTATCAATTTTACTCAGAGGTACAGAGTGCTAAGTAGATATAAACATCCTAACTTTACTTAGCACATGGTTCTGAGTTGTCTGGTACCACTTGCATGTCTGTGCTCCTTCAGGAAAAAAAGTCACTTTCTCAATGTAAATGGAAGAATGCCAAATCAATTGGAATCAAAGAAGATACTTTTCAATTTTACTCAAAGGTAAAGAGGGTAAGTAGATGTAAACGACCTGAATGTACTTAGCACATGATTCTAACTTGTCTGGTACCACTTGCATGTCTGTGCTCCTTCAGGAAAAAAAGTCACTTTCTCAATCTGAATGGAACAATAGTACAGCAGTTGGAATCAAAGAAGATACGTTTCAATTTTACTCAAAGGTACAGAGTGCTCAGTTGATGTAAGCATCCTAACTTTCCTCAGTACCTGATTATAACTTGTCTGCCACCCTTTGATTGTCTGTGCTTCTTCAGGAAAAAAAGTCATTTTCTCACTGTGCTCACAACAAAAGCAATGTTTTCAGAATCGTAGAATATACTGTTCAATTTTACTCAGAGGTACAGAGTGCTAAGTAGATGTAAACGTCCTAACTTTGCTTAGCACATGGTTCTGTGTTGTCTGGTACCACTTGCATGTCTGTGCTCCTTCAGGAAAAAAAGTCACTTTCTCAATGTGAATGGAACAATAGCAAAGCAATTGGAATCAAAGAAGATACTTTTCAATTTTACTCAAAGGTAAAGAGGGTAAGCAGAAGTAAACATCCTCAATGTATTTAGCACATGATTCTAACTTGTCTGCTACCGCTTGCATATATGTTCTCCTTCAGGAAAAAAAGTTGCTTTCTCAATGTGAATGGAACAGTAGCAAAGTGATAGCAATCACATGAGATACTTTTCAATTTTACTCAAAGGTACTGAGTGCTCAGTTGATGTAAACATCCTAACTTTACTCAGTACCTGATTCTAAGTTGTCCGGCACCCTTTGATTGTTTGTGCTTCTTCAGGAAAAAAAGTCATTTTCTCACTGTGCTCACAACAAAAGCAATGCTTTCAGGTTCGAAGAATATACTATTCAATTTTACTCAGAGGTACAGAGTGCTAAGTAGATGTACACTTCCTAACATTACTCAGTACATCATTTTAAGCTGTCTGGCATCACTTGCATGTCTGTGCTCCTTCAGGAAAAAAAGTCACTTTCTCAATGTGAAGGGAACAATAGCAAAGCAACTGAAATCAAAGAAGATACTTTTCAATTTTACTCAAATGTAAAGAGGGTAAGCAGAAGTAGACGTCCTCAATGTATTTAGCACATGATTCTAACTTGTCTGCTACCGCTTGCATATATGTTCTCCTTCAGGAAAAAAAGTTGCTTTCTCAGTGTGAATGGAAAAGTACCAAAGTCATAGCAATCACAGAAGATACTTTTCAATTTTACTCAAAGGTACTGAGTGCTCAGTTGATGTAAACGTCCTAACTTTACTCAGTACCTGATTCTAAGTTGTCTGGCACCCTTTGATTGTCTGTGCTTCTTCAGGAAAAAAAGTCATTTTCTCACTGTGCTCACAACAAAAGCAATGCTTTCAGATTCGAAGAATATACTATTCAATTTTACTCAGAGGTACAGAGTGCTAAGTAGATGTACACTTCCTAACATTACTCAGTACATCATTCTAAGCTGTCTGGTATCACTTGCATGTCTGTGCTCCTTCAGGAAAAAAATTCACTTTCTCAACGTGAATGAAACAATAGCAAAGCATTTGGAATCAAAGAAGATACTTTTCAATTTTTCTCAAAGGTAAAGAGGGTACGTAGAAGTAAATGTCCTAAATGTACTTAGCACATGATTCTAACTTGTCTGCTACCACTTGCATCTCTGTGCTCCTTGAGGAAAAAAAATCACTTTCTCAACGTGAATAGAAGAATAGCAAAGAAATGGCAATCACAGAAGATACTTTTCAATTTTACTCAAAGGTACTGAGTGCTCAGCTGATGTTAATGTCCTAACTTTACTCAGTACCTGATTCTAAGTTGTCTGGCACCCTTTGATTGTCTGTGCTCCTTCAGGAAAAAAAGTCATTTTCTAACTGTGCTCACAACATAAGCAATGCATTAAGAATCGAAGAATATACTTATCAATTTTACTCAGAGGTACAGAGTGCTAAGTAGATATAAACATCCTAACTTTACTTAGCACATGGTTCTGAGTTGTCTGGTACCACTTGCATGTCTGTGCTCCATCAGGAAAAAAAGTCACTTTCTCAATGTAAATGGAAGAATGCCAAATCAATTGGAATCAAAGAAGATACTTTTCAATTTTACTCAAAGGTAAAGAGGGTAAATAGATGTAAACGACCTGAATGTACTTAGCACATGATTCTAACTTGTCTGGTACCACTTGCATGTCTGTGCTCCTTCAGGAAAAAAAGTCACTTTCTCAATGTGAATGGAACAATAGTACAGCAGTTGGAATCAAAGAAGATACTTTTTAATTTTACTCAAAGGTACAGAGTGCTCAGCTGATGTTAATGTCCTAACTTTACTCAGTACCTGATTATAACTTGTCTGGCACCCTTTGATTGTCTGTGCTTTTTCAGGAAAAAAAGTCATTTTCTCACTGTGCTCACAACAAAAGCAATGTTTTCAGAATCGTAGAATATACTATTCAATTTTACTCAGAGGTACAGAGTGCTAAGTAGATGTAAACGTCCCAACTTTGCTTAGCACATGGTTCTGTGTTGTCTGGTACCACTTGCATGTCTGTGCTCCTTCAGGAAAAAAAGTCACTTTCTCAATGTGAATGGAACAATAGCAAAGCAATTGGAATCAAAGAAGATACTTTTCAATTTTACTCAAAGGTAAAGAGGGTAAGCAGAAGTAAACGTCCTCAATGTATTTAGCACATGATTCTAACTTGTCTGCTACCGCTTGCATATATGTTCTCCTTCAGGAAAAAAAGTTGCTTTCTCAATGTGAATGGAACAGTAGCAAAGTGATAGCAATCACAGAAGATACTTTTCAATTTTACTCAAAGGTACTGAGTGCTCAGTTGATGTAAACGTCCTAACTTTACTCAGTACCTGATTCTAAGTTGTCTGGCACCCTTTGATTGTCTGTGCTTCTTCAGGAAAAAAAGTCATTTTCTCACTGTGCTCACAACAAAAGCAATGCTTTCAGATTCGAAGAATATACTATTCAATTTTACTCAGAGGTACAGAGAGCTACGTAGATGTACACTTCCTAACATTACTCAGTACATCATTTTAAGCTGTCTGGTATCACTTGCATGTCTGTGCTCCTTCAGGAAAAAAAGTCACTTTCTCAATGTGAATGGAACAATAGCAAAGCAACTGAAATCAAAGAAGATACTTTTCAATTTTACTCAAAGGTAAAGAGGGTAAGCAGAAGTAGACGTCCTCAATGTATTTAGCACATGATTCTAACTTGTCTGCTACCGCTTGCATATATGTTCTCCTTCAGGAAAAAAAGTTGCTTTCTCAATGTGAATGGAAAAGTACCAAAGTCATAGCAATCACAGAAGATACTTTTCAATTTTACTCAAAGGTACTGAGTGCTCAGTTGATGTAAACGTCCTAACTTTACTCAGTACCTGATTCTAAGTTGTCTGGCACCCTTTGATTGTCTGTGCTTCTTCAGGAAAAAAAGTCATTTTCTCACTGTGCTCACAACAAAAGCAATGCTTTCAGATTCGAAGAATATACTATTCAATTTTACTCAGAGGTACAGAGTGCTAAGTAGATGTACACTTCCTAACATTACTCAGTACATCATTCTAAGCTGTCTGGTATCACTTGCATGTCTGTGCTCCTTCAGGAAAAAAAGTCACTTTCTCAACGTGAATGAAACAATAGCAAAGCATTTGGAATCAAAGAAGATACTTTTCAATTTTACTCAAAGGTAAAGAGGGTAAATAGATGTAAACGACCTGAATGTACTTAGCACATGATTCTAACTTGTCTGGTACCACTTGCATGTCTGTGCTCCTTCAGGAAAAAAAGTCACTTTCTCAATGTGAATGGAACAATAGTACAGCAGTTGGAATCAAAGAAGATACTTTTCAATTTTACTCAAAGGTACAGAGTGCTCAGTTGATGTAAGCATCCTAACTTTACTCAGTACCTGATTATAACTTGTCTGGCACCCTTTGATTGTCTGTGCTTCTTCAGGAAAAAAAGTCATTTTCTCACTGTGCTCACAACAAAAGCAATGTTTTCAGAATCGTAGAATATACTATTCAATTTTACTCAGAGGTACAGAGTGCTAAGTAGATGTAAACGTCCCAACTTTGCTTAGCAGATGGTTCTGTGTTGTCTGGTACCACTTGCATGTCTGTGCTCCTTCAGGAAAAAAAGTCACTTTCTCAATGTGAATGGAACAATAGCAAAGCAATTGGAATCAAAGAAGATACTTTTCAATTTTACTCAAAGGTAAAGAGGGTAAGCAGAAGTAAACGTCCTCAATGTATTTAGCACATGATTCTAACTTGTCTGCTACCGCTTGCATATATGTTCTCCTTCAGGAAAAAAAGTTGCTTTCTCAATGTGAATGGAACAGTAGCAAAGTGATAGCAATCACAGAAGATACTTTTCAATTTTACTCAAAGGTACTGAGTGCTCAGTTGATGTAAACGTCCTAACTTTACTCAGTACCTGATTCTAAGTTGTCTGGCACCCTTTGATTGTCTGTGCTTCTTCAGGAAAAAAAGTCATTTTCTCACTGTGCTCACAACAAAAGCAATGCTTTCAGATTCGAAGAATATACTATTCAATTTTACTCAGAGGTACAGAGAGCTACGTAGATGTACACTTCCTAACATTACTCAGTACATCATTTTAAGCTCTGTGGTATCACTTGCATGTCTGTGCTCCTTCAGGAAAAAAAGTCACTTTCTCAATGTGAATGGAACAATAGCAAAGCAACTGAAATCAAAGAAGATACTTTTCAATTTTACTCAAAGGTAAAGAGGGTAAGCAGAAGTAGACGTCCTCAATGTATTTAGCACATGATTCTAACTTGTCTGCTACCGCTTGCATATATGTTCTCCTTCAGGAAAAAAAGTTGCTTTCTCAATGTGAATGGAAAAGTACCAAAGTCATAGCAATCACAGAAGATACTTTTCAATTTTACTCAAAGGTACTGAGTGCTCAGTTGATGTAAACGTCCTAACTATACTCAGTACCTGATTCTAAGTTGTCTGGCACCCTTTGATTGTCTGTGCTTCTTCAGGAAAAAAAGTCATTTTCTCACTGTGCTCACAACAAAAGCAATGCTTTCAGATTCGAAGAATATACTATTCAATTTTACTGAGAGGTACAGAGTGCTAAGTAGATGTACACTTCCTAACATTAGTCAGTACATCATTCTAAGCTGTCTGGTATCACTTGCATGTCTGTGCTCCTTCAGGAAAAAAAGTCACTTTCTCAACGTGAATGAAACAATACCAAAGCATTTGGAATCAAAGAAGATACTTTTCAATTTTTCTCAAAGGTAAAGAGGGTACGTAGAAGTAAATGTCCTAAATGTACTTAGCACATGATTCTAACTTGTCTGCTACCACTTGCATCTCTGTGTTCCTTGAGGAAAAAAAATCACTTTCTCAACGTGAATGGAACAATAGCAAAGCAACAGCAATCACAGAAGATACTTTTCAATTTTACTCAAAGGTACTGAGTGCTCAGCTGATGTTAATTTCCTAACTTTACTCAGTACCTGATTCTAAGTTGTCTGGCACCCTTTGATTGTCTGTGCTCCTTCAGGAAAAAAAGTCATTTTCTAACTGTGCTCACAACATAAGCAATGCATTACGAATCGAAGAATATACTTATCAATTTTACTCAGAGGTACAGAGTGCTAAGTAGATATAAACATCCTAACTTTACTTAGCACATGGTTCTGAGTTGTCTGGTACCACTTGCATGTCTGTGCTCCTTCAGGAAAATAAGTCACTTTCTCAATGTAAATGGAAGAATACCAAATCAATTGGAATCAAAGAAGATACTTTTCAATTTTACTCAAAGGTAAAGAGGGTAAGTAGATGTAAACGACCTGAATATACTTAGCACATGATTCTAACTTGTCTGGTACCACTTGCATGTCTGTGCTCCTTCAGGAAAAAAAGTCACTTTCTCAATGTGAATGGAACAATAGTACAGCTGTTGGAATCAAAGAAGATACTTTTAAATTTTACTCAAAGGTACAGAGTGCTCAGTTGATGTATGCATCCTAACTTTACTCAGTACCTGATTATAACTTGTCTGGCACCCTTTGATTGTCTGTGCTTCTTCAGGAAAAAAAGTCATTTTCTCACTGTGCTCACAACAAAAGCAATGTTTTCAGAATCGTAGAATATACTATTCAATTTTACTCAGAGGTACAGAGTGCTAAGTAGATGTACACTTCCTAACATTACTCAGTACATCATTCTAAGCTGTCTGGTATCACTTGCATGTCTGTGGTCCTTCAGGAAAAAAAGTCACTTTCTCAACGTGAATGAAACAATAGCAAAGCATTTGGAATCAAAGAAGACACTTTTCAATTTTACTCAAAGGTAAAGAGGGTACGTAGAAGTAAATGTCCTAAATGTACTTAGCACATGATTCTAACTTGTCTGCTACCACTTGCATCTCTGTGCTCCTTGAGGAAAAAAAATCACTTTCTCAACGTGAATGGAACAATAGCAAAGCAATAGCAATCACAGAAGATACTTTTCAATTTTACTCAAAGGTACTGAGTGCTCAGCTGATGTTAATGTCCTAACTTTACTCAGTACCTGATTCTAAGTTGTCTGGCACCCTTTGATTGTCTGTGCTCCTTCAGGAAAAAAAGTCATTTTCTAACTGTGCTCACAACATAAGCAATGCATTAAGAATCGAAGAATATACTTATCAATTTTACTCAGAGGTACAGAGTGCTAAGCAGATATAAACATCCTAACTTTACTTAGCACATGGTTCTGAGTTGTCTGGTACCACTTGCATGTCTGTGCTCCTTCAGGAAAAAAAGTCATTTTCTCAATGTAAATGGAAGAATGCCAAATCAATTGGAATCAAAGAATATACTTTTCAATTTTACTCAAAGGTAAAGAGGGTAAGTAGATGTAAACGACCTGAATGTACTTAGCACATGATTCTAACTTGTCTGGTACCACTTGCATGTCTGTGCTCCTTCAGGAAAAAAAGTCACTTTCTCAATGTGAATGGAACAATAGTACAGCAGTTGGAATCAAAGAAGATACTTTTCAATTTTACTCAAAGGTACAGAGTGCTCAGTTGATGTAAGCATCCTAACTTTACTCAGTACCTGATTCTAAGTTGTCTGGCACCCTTTGATTGTCTGTGCTCCTTCAGGAAAAAAAGTCATTTTCTCACTGTGCTCACAACAAAAGCAAAGCTTTCAGATTCGAAGAATATACTATTCAATTTTACTCAGAGGTACAGAGTGCTAAGTAGATGTACACTTCTTAACATTACTCAGTGCATCATTCTAAGCTGTCTGGTATCACTTGCATGTCTGTGCTCCTTCAGGAAAAAAAGTCACTTTCTCAATGTGAATGAAACAATAGCAAAGCATTTGGAATCAAAGAAGATACTTTTCAATTTTACTCAAAGGTAAAGAGGGTAAGCAGAAGTAGACGTCCTCAATGTATTTAGCACATGATTCTAACTTGTCTGCTACCGCTTGCATATATGTTGTCCTTCAGGAAAAAAAGTTGCTTTCTCAATGTGAATGGAAAAGTACCAAAGTCATAGCAATCACAGAAGATATTTTTCAATTTTACTCAAAGGTACTGAGTGCTCAGTTGATGTAAACGTCCTAACTTTACTCAGTACCTGATTCTAAGTTGTCTGGCACCCTTTGATTGTCTGTGCTTCTTCAGGAAAAAAAGTCATTTTCTCACTGTGCTCACAACAAAAGCAATGCTTTCAGATTCGAAGAATATACTATTCAATTTTACTCAGAGGTACAGAGTGCTACGTAGATGTACACTTCCTAACATTACTCAGTACATCATTTTAAGCTGTCTGGTATCACTTGCATGTCTGTGCTCCTTCAGGAAAAAAAGTCACTTTCTCAATGTGAATGGAACAATAGCAAAGCAACTGAAATCAAAGAAGATACTTTTCAATTTTACTCAAAGGTAAAGAGGGTAAGCAGAAGTAGACGTCCTCAATGTATTTAGCACATGATTCTAACTTGTCTGCTACCGCTTGCATATATGTTCTCCTTCAGGAAAAAAAGTTGCTTTCTCAATGTGAATGGAAAAGTACCAAAGTCATAGCAATCACAGAAGATATTTTTCAATTTTACTCAAAGGTACTGAGTGCTCAGTTGATGTAAACGTCCTAACTTTACTCACTACCTGATTCTAAGTTGTCTGGCACCCTTTGATTGTCTGTGCTTCTTCAGGAAAAAAAGTCATTTTCTCACTGTGCTCACAACAAAAGCAAAGCTTTCAGATTCGAAGAATATACTATTCAATTTTACTCAGAGGTACTGAGTGCTAAGTAGATGTACACTTCCTAACATTACTCAGTACATCATTCTAAGCTGTCTGGTATCACTTGCATGTCTGTGCTCCTTCAGGAAAAAAAGTCACTTTCTCAACGTGAATGAAACAATAGCAAAGCATTTGGAATCAAAGAAGATACTTTTCAATTTTTCTCAAAGGTAAAGAGGGTACGTAGAAGTAAATGTCCTAAATGTACTTAGCACATGATTCTAACTTGTCTGCTACCACTTGCATCTCTGTGTTCCTTGAGGAAAAAAAATCACTTTCTCAACGTGAATGGAACAATAGCAAAGCAATAGCAATCACAGAAGATACTTTTCAATTTTACTCAAAGGTACTGAGTGCTCAGCTGATGTTAATGTCCTAACTTTACTCAGTACCTGATTCTAAGTTGTCTGGCACCCTTTGATTGTCTGTGCTCCTTCAGGAAAAAAAGTCATTTTCTAACTGTGCTCACAACATAAGCAATGCATTCAGAATCGAAGAATATACTTATCAATTTTACTCAGAGGTACAGAGTGCTAAGTAGAAAAAACATCCTAACTTTACTTAGCACATGGTTCTGAGTTGTCTGGTACCACTTGCATGTCTGTGCTCCTTCAGGAAAAAAAGTCACTTTCTCAATGTAAATGGAAGAATACCAAATCAATTGGAATCAAAGAAAATACTTTCCAATTTTACTCAAAGGTAAAGAGGGTAAGTAGATGTAAACGACCTGAATGTACTTAGCACATGATTCTAACTTGTCTGGTACCACTTGCATGTCTGTGCTCCTTCAGGAAAAAAAGTCACTTTCTCAATGTGAATGGAACAATAGTACAGCTGTTGGAATCAAAGAAGATACTTTTCAATTTTTCTCAAAGGTAAAGAGGGTACGTAGAAGTAAATGTCCTAAATGTACTTAGCACATGATTCTAACTTGTCTGCTACCACTTGCATCTCTGTGTTCCTTGAGGAAAAAAAATCACTTTCTCAACGTGAATGGAACAATAGCAAAGCAATAGCAATCACAGAAGATACTTTTCAATTTTACTCAAAGGTACTGAGTGCTCAGCTGATGTTAATGTCCTAACTTTACTCAGTACCTGATTCTAAGTTGTCTGGCACCCTTTGATTGTCTGTGCTCCTTCAGGAAAAAAAGTCATTTTCTAACTGTGCTCACAACATAAGCAATGCATTCAGAATCGAAGAATATACTTATCAATTTTACTCAGAGGTACAGAGTGCAAAGTAGAAAAAACATCCTAACTTTACTTAGCACATGGTTCTGAGTTGTCTGGTACCACTTGCATGTCTGTGCTCCTTCAGGAAAAAAAGTCACTTTCTCAATGTAAATGGAAGAATACCAAATCAATTGGAATCAAAGAAGATACTTTTCAATTTTACTCAAAGGTAAAGAGGGTAAGTAGATGTAAACGACCTGAATGTACTTAGCACATGATTCTAACTTGTCTGGTACCACTTGCATGTCTGTGCTCCTTCAGGAAAAAAAGTCACTTTCTCAATGTGAATGGAACAATAGTACAGCTGTTGGAATCAAAGAAGATACTTTTCAATTTTACTCAAAGGTACAGAGTGCTCAGTTGACGTATGCATCCTAACTTTACTCAGTACCTGATTATAACTTGTCTGGCACCCTTTGATTGTCTGTGCTTCTTCAGGAAAAAAAGTCATTTTCTCACTGTGCTCACAACAAAAGCAATGTTTTCAGAATCGTAGAATATACTATTCAATTTTACTCAGAGGTGCAGAGTGCTAAGTAGATGTAAACGTCCTAACTTTGCTTAGCACATGGTTCTGTGTTGTCTGGTACCACTTGCATGTCTGTGCTCCTTCAGGAAAAAAAGTCACTTTCTCAATGTGAATGGAACAATAGCAAAGCAATTGGAATCAAATAAGATACTTTTCAATTTTACTCAAAGGTAAAGAGGGTAAGCAGAAGTAAACGTCCTCAATGTATTTAGCACATGATTCTAACTTGTCTGCTACCGCTTGCATATATGTTCTCCTTCAGGAAAAAAAGTTGCTTTCTCAATGTGAATGGAATAGTCGCAAAGTGATAGCAATCACAGAAGATACTTTTCAATTTTACTCAAAGGTACTGAGTGCTCAGTTGATGTAAACGTCCTAACTTTACTCAGTACCTGATTCTAAGTTGTCTGGCACCCTTTGATTGTTTGTGCTTCTTCAGGAAAAAAAGTCATTTTCTCACTGTGCTCACAACAAAAGCAATGCTTTCAGATTCGAAGAATATACTATTCAATTTTACTCAGAGGTACAGAGTGCTAAGTAGATGTACACTTCCTAACATTACTCAGTACATCATTTTAAGCTGTCTGGCATCACTTGCATGTCTGTGCTCCTTCAGGAAAAAAAGTCACTTTCTCAATGTGAAGGGAACAATAGCAAAGCAACTGAAATCAAAGAAGATACTTTTCAATTTTACTCAAATGTAAAGAGGGTAAGCAGAAGTAGACGTCCTCAATGTATTTAGCACATGATTCTAACTTGTCTGCTACCGCTTGCATATATGTTCTCCTTCAGGAAAAAAAGTTGCTTTCTCAAAGTGAATGGAAAAGTACCAAAGTCATAGCAATCACAGAAGATACTTTTCAATTTTACTCAAAGGTACTGAGTGCTCAGTTGACTTAAACGTCCTAACTTTACTCAGTACCTGATTCTAAGTTGTCTGGCACCCTTTGATTGTCTGTGCTCCTTCAGGAAAAAAAGTCATTTTCTCACTGTGCTCACAACAAAAGCAATGCTTTCAGATTCGAAGAATATACTATTCAATTTTACTCAGAGGTACAGAGTGCTAAGTAGATGTACACTTCCTAACATTACTCAGTACATCATTCTAAGCTGTCTGGTATCACTTGCATGTCTGTGCTCCTTCAGGAAAAAAAGTCACTTTCTCAACGTGAATGAAACAATAGCAAAGCATTTGGAATCAAAGAAGATACTTTTCAATTTTACTCAAAGGTAAAGAGGGTACGTAGAAGTAAATGTCCTAAATGTACTCAGCACATGATTCTAACTTGTCTGCTACCACTTGCATCTCTGTGCTCCTTGAGGAAAAAAAGTCACTTTCTCAATGTGAATGGAACAATAGTACAGCAGTTGGAATCAAAGAAGATACTTTTCAATTTTACTCAAAGGTACAGAGTGCTCAGTTGATGTAAACGTCCTAACTTTACTCAGTACCTGATTCTAAGTTGTCTGGCACCCTTTGATTGTCTGTGCTCCTTCAGGAAAAAAAGTCATTTTCCAACTGTGCTCACAACATAAGCAATGCATTAAGAATTGAAGAATATACTTATCAATTTTACTCAGAGGTACAGAGTGCTAAGTAGATATAAACATCCTAACTTTACTTAGCACATGGTTCTGAGGTGTCTGGTACCACTTGCATGTCTGTGCTCCTTCAGGAAAAAAAGTCACTTTCTCAATGTAAATGGAAGAATACCAAATCAATTTGAATCAAAGAAGATACTTTTCAATTTTACTCAAAGGTAAAGAGGGTAAGTAGATGTAAACGACCTGAATGTACTTAGCACATGATTCTAACTTGTCTGGTACCACTTGCATGTCTGTGCTCCTTCAGGAAAAAAATGTCACTTTCTCAATGTGAATGGAACAATAGTGCAGCAGTTGGAATCAAAGAAGATAGTTTTCAATTTTACTCAAAGGTACGGAGTGCTCAGTTGATGTAAGCATCCTAACTTTACTCAGTACCTGATTATAACTTGTCTGGCACCCTTTGATTGTCTGTGCTTCTTCAGGAAAAAAAGTCATTTTCTCACTGTGCTCACAACAAAAGCAATGTTTTCAGAATCATAGAATATACTATTCAATTTTACTCAGAGTTTAACAGTGCTAAGTAGATGTAAACGTCCTAACTTTGCTTAGCACATGGTTCTGTGTTGTCTGGTACCACTTGCATGTCTGTGCTCCTTCAGGAAAAAAAGTCACTTTCTCAATGTGAATGGAACAATAGCAAAGCAATTGGAATCAAAGAAGATACTTTTCAATTTTACTCAAAGGTAAAGAGGGTAAGCAGAAGTAAACGTCCTCAATGTATTTAGCACATGATTCTAACTTGTCTGCTACCGCTTGCATATATGTTCTCCTTCAGGAAAAAAAGTTGCTTTCTCAATGTGTTTGAAACAGTAGCAAAGTGATAGCAATCACAGAAGATACTTTTCAATTTTACTCAAAGGTACTGAGTGCTCAGTTGATGTAAAATCCTAACTTTACTCAATACCTGATTCTAAGTTGTCTGGCACCCTTTGATTGTCTGTGCTTCTTCAGGAAAAAAAGTCATTTTCTCACTGTGCTCACAACAAAAGCAATGCTTTCAGATTCGAAGAATATACTATTCAATTTTACTCAGAGGTACAGAGTGCTAAGTAGATGTACACTTCCTAACATTACTCAGTACATCATTCTAAGCTGTCTGGTATCACTTGCATGTCTGTGCTCCTTCAGGAAAAAAAGTCACTTTCTCAACGTGAATGAAACAATACCAAAGCATTTGGAATCAAAGAAGATACTTTTCAATTTTACTCAAAGGCAAAGAGGGTACGTAGAAGTAAATGTCCTAAATGTACTTAGCACATGATTCTAACTTGTCTGCTACCACTTGCATCTCTGTGCTCCTTGAGGAAAAAAAATCACTTTCTCAATGTGAATGGAACAATAGCAAAGCAATAGCAATCACAGAAGATACTTTTCAATTTTACTCAAAGGTACTGAGTGCTCAGCTGATGTTAATGTCCTAACTTTACTCAGTACCTGATTCTAAGTTGTCTGGCACCCTTTGATTGTCTGTGCTCCTTCAGGAAAAAAAGTCATTTTCTAACTGTGCTCACAACATAAGCAATGCATTAAGAATCGAAGAATATACTTATCAATTTTACTCAGAGGTACAGAGTGCTAAGTAGATATAAACATCCTAACTTTACTTAGCACATGGTTCTGAGTTGTCTGGTACCACTTGCATGTCTGTGCTCCTTCAGGAAAAAAAGTCACTTTCTCAATGTAAATGGAAGAATGTCAAATCAATTGGAATCAAAGAATATACTTTTCAATTTTACTCAAAGGTAAAGAGGGTAAGTAGATGTAAACGACCTGAATGTACTTAGCACATGATTCTAACTTGTCTGGTACCACTTGCATGTCTGTGCTCCTTCAGGAAAAAAAGTCACTTTCTCAATGTGAATGGAACAATAGTACAGCAGTTGGAAACAAAGAAGATACTTTTCAATTTTACTCAAAGGTACAGAGTGCTCAGTTGATGTAAGCATCCTAACTTTACTCAGTACCTGATTATAACATGTCTGGCACCCTTTGATTGTCTGTGCTTCTTCAGGAAAAAAAGTCATTTTCTCACTGTGCTCACAACAAAAGCAATGTTTTCAGAATCGTAGAATATACTATTCAATTTTACTCAGAGGTACAGAGTGCTAAGTACATGTAAACGTCCTAACTTTGCTTAGCACATGGTTCTGTGTTGTCTGGTACCACTTGCATGTCTGTCCTCCTTCAGGAAAAAAAGTCACTTTCTCAATGTGAATGGAACAATAGCAAAGCAATTGGAATCAAAGAAGATACTTTTCAATTTTACTCAAAGGTAAAGAGGGTAAACAGAAGTAAACGTCCTCAATGTATTTAGCACATGATTCTAACTTGTCTGCTACCGCTTGCATATATGTTCTCCTTCAGGAAAAAAAGTTGCTTTCTCAATGTGAATGGAACAGTAGCAAAGTGATAGCAATCACAGAAGATACTTTTCAATTTTACTCAAAGGTACTGAGTGCTCAGTTGATGTAAACGTCCTAACTTTACTCAGTACCTGATTCTAAGTTGTCTGGCACCCTTTGATTGTTTGTGCTTCTTCAGGAAAAAAAGTCATTTTCTCACTGTGCTCACAACAAAAGCAATGCTTTCAGATTCGAAGAATATACTATTCAATTTTACTCAGAGGTACGGAGTGCTAAGTAGATGTACACTTCCTAACATTACTCAGTACATCATTTTAATCTGTCTGGCATCACTTGCATGTCTGTGCTCCTTCAGGAAAAAAAGTCACTTTCTCAATGTGAAGGGAACAATAGCAAAGCAACTGAAATCAAAGAAGATACTTTTCAATTTTACTCAAATGTAAAGAGGGTAAGCAGAAGTAGACGTCCTCAATGTATTTAGCACATGATTCTAACTTGTCTGCTACCGCTTGCATATATGTTCTCCTTCAGGAAAAAAAGTTGCTTTCTCAATGTGAATGGAAAAGTACCAAAGTCATAGCAATCACAGAAGATACTTTTCAATTTTACTCAAAGCTACTGAGTGCTCAGTTGATGTAAATGTCCTAACTTTACTCAGTACCTGATTCTAAGTTGTCTGGCACCCTTTGATTGTCTGTGCTTCTTCAGGAAAAAAAGTCATTTTCTCACTGTGCTCACAACAAAAGCAATGCTTTCAGATTCGAAGAATATACTATTCAATTTTACTCAGAGGTACAGAGTGCTAAGTAGATGTACACTTCCTAACATTACTCAGTACATCATTCTAAGCTGTCTGGTATCACTTGCATGTCTGTGCTCCTTCAGGAAAAAAAGTCACTTTCTCAACGTGAATGAAACAATAGCAAAGCATTTGGAATCAAAGAAGATACTTTTCAATTTTTCTCAAAGGTAAAGAGGGTACGTAGAAGTAAATGTCCTAAATGTACTTAGCACATGATTCTAACTTGTCTGCTACCACTTGCATCTCTGTGTTCCTTGAGGAAAAAAAATCACTTTCTCAACGTGAATGGAACAATAGCAAAGCAATAGCAATCACAGAAGATACTTTTCAATTTTACTCAAAGGTACTGAGTGCTCAGCTGATGTTAATGTCCTAACTTTACTCAGTACCTGATTCTAAGTTGTCTGGCACCCTTTGATTGTCTGTGCTCCTTCAGGAAAAAAAGTCATTTTCTAACTGTGCTCACAACATAAGCAATGCATTCAGAATCGAAGAATATACTTATCAATTTTACTCAGAGGTACAGAGTGCTAAGTAGAAAAAACATCCTAACTTTACTTAGCACATGGTTCTGAGTTGTCTGGTACCACTTGCATGTCTGTGCTCCTTCAGGAAAAAAAGTCACTTTCTCAATGTAAATGGAAGAATACCAAATCAATTGGAATCAAAGAAAATACTTTCCAATTTTACTCAAAGGTAAAGAGGGTAAGTAGATGTAAACGACCTGAATGTACTTAGCACATGATTCTAACTTGTCTGGTACCACTTGCATGTCTGTGCTCCTTCAGGAAAAAAAGTCACTTTCTCAATGTGAATGGAACAATAGTACAGCTGTTGGAATCAAAGAAGATACTTTTCAATTTTACTCAAAGGTACAGAGTGCTCAGTTGATGTATGCATCCTAACTTTACTCAGTACCTGATTATAACTTGTCTGGCACCCTTTGATTGTCTGTGCTTCTTCAGGAAAAAAAGTCATTTTCTCACTGTGCTCACAACAAAAGCAATGTTTTCAGAATCGTAGAATATACTATTCAATTTTACTCAGAGGTACAGAGTGCTAAGGAGATGTAAACGTCCTAACTTTGCTTAGCACATGGTTCTGTGTTGTCTCGTACCACTTGCATGTCTGTGCTCCTTCAGGAAAAAAAGTCACTTTCTCAATGTGAAGGGAACAATAGCAAAGCAACTGAAATCAAAGAAGATACTTTTCAATTTTAGTCAAATGTAAAGAGGGTAAGCAGAAGTAGACGTCCTCAATGTATTTAGCACATGATTCTAACTTGTCTGCTACCGCTTCCATATATGTTCTCCTTCAGGAAAAAAAGTTGCTTTCTCAATGTGAATGGAAAAGTACCAAAGTCATAGCAATCACAGAAGATACTTTTCAATTTTACTCAAAGGTACTGAGTGCTCAGTTGATGTAAACGTCCTAACTTTACTCAGTACCTGATTCTAAGTTGTCTGGCACCCTTTGATTGTCTGTGCTTCTTCAGGAAAAAAAGTCATTTTCTCACTGTGCTCACAACAAAAGCAATGCTTTCAGATTCGAAGAATATACTATTCAATTTTACTCAGAGGTACAGAGTGCTAAGTAGATGTACACTTCCTAACATTACTCAGTACATCATTCTAAGCTGTCTGGTATCACTTGCATGTCTGTGCTCCTTCAGGAAAAAAAGTCACTTTCTCAACGTGAATGAAACAATAGCAAAGCATTTGGAATCAAAGAAGATACTTTTCAATTTTTCTCAAAGGTAAAGAGGGTACGTAGAAGTAAATGTCCTAAATGTACTTAGCACATGATTCTAACTTGTCTGCTACCACTTGCATCTCTGTGTTCCTTGAGGAAAAAAAATCACTTTCTCAACGTGAATGGAACAATAGCAAAGCAATAGCAATCACAGAAGATACTTTTCAATTTTACTCAAAGGTACTGAGTGCTCAGCTGATGTTAATGTCCTAACTTTACTCAGTACCTGATTCTAAGTTGTCTGGCACCCTTTGATTGTCTGTGCTCCTTCAGGAAAAAAAGTCATTTTCTAACTGTGCTCACAACATAAGCAATGCATTCAGAATCGAAGAATATACTTATCAATTTTACTCAGAGGTACAGAGTGCAAAGTAGAAAAAACATCCTAACTTTACTTAGCACATGGTTCTGAGTTGTCTGGTACCACTTGCATGTCTGTGCTCCTTCAGGAAAAAAAGTCACTTTCTCAATGTAAATGGAAGAATACCAAATCAATTGGAATCAAAGAAGATACTTTTCAATTTTACTCAAAGGTAAAGAGGGTAAGTAGATGTAAACGACCTGAATGTACTTAGCACATGATTCTAACTTGTCTGGTACCACTTGCATGTCTGTGCTCCTTCAGGAAAAAAAGTCACTTTCTCAATGTGAATGGAACAATAGTACAGCTGTTGGAATCAAAGAAGATACTTTTCAATTTTACTCAAAGGTACAGAGTGCTCAGTTGACGTATGCATCCTAACTTTACTCAGTACCTGATTATAACTTGTCTGGCACCCTTTGATTGTCTGTGCTTCTTCAGGAAAAAAAGTCATTTTCTCACTGTGCTCACAACAAAAGCAATGTTTTCAGAATCGTAGAATATACTATTCAATTTTACTCAGAGGTACAGAGTGCTAAGTAGATGTAAACGTCCTAACTTTGCTTAGCACATGGTTCTGTGTTGTCTAGTACCACTTGCATGTCTGTGCTCCTTCAGGAAAAAAAGTCACTTTCTCAATGTGAAGGGAACAATAGCAAAGCAATTGGAATCAAAGAAGATACTTTTCAATTTTACTCAAAGGTAAAGAGGGTAAATAGATGTAAACGACCTGAATGTACTTAGCACATGATTCTAACTTGTCTGGTACCACTTGCATGTCTGTGCTCCTTCAGGAAAAAAAGTCACTTTCTCAATGTGAATGGAACAATAGTACAGCAGTTGGAATCAAAGAAGATACTTTTCAATTTTACTCAAAGGTACAGAGTGCTCAGTTGATGTAAGCATCCTAACTTTACTCAGTACCTGATTATAACTTGTCTGGCACCCTTTGATTCTCTGTGCTTCTTCAGGAAAAAAAGTCATTTTCTCACTGTGCTCACAACAAAAGCAATGTTTTCAGAATCGTAGAATATACTATTCAATTTTACTCAGAGGTACAGAGTGCTAAGTAGATGTAAACGTCCTAACTTTGCTTAGCACATGGTTCTGTGTTGTCTGGTACCACTTGCATGTCTGTGCTCCTTCAGGAAAAAAAGTCACTTTCTCAATGTGAATGGAACAATAGCAAAGCAATTGGAATCAAATAAGATACTTTTCAATTTTACTCAAAGGTAAAGAGGGTAAGCAGAAGTAAACGTCCTCAATGTATTTAGCACATGATTCTAACTTGTCTGCTACCGCTTGCATATATGTTCTCCTTCAGGAAAAAAAGTTGCTTTCTCAATGTGAATGGAATAGTCGCAAAGTGATAGCAATCACAGAAGATACTTTTCAATTTTACTCAAAGGTACTGAGTGCTCAGTTGATGTAAACGTCCTAACTTTACTCAGTACCTGATTCTAAGTTGTCTGGCACCCTTTGATTGTTTGTGCTTCTTCAGGAAAAAAAGTCATTTTCTCACTGTGCTCACAACAAAAGCAATGCTTTCAGATTCGAAGAATATACTATTCAATTTTACTCAGAGGTACAGAGTGCTAAGTAGATGTACACTTCCTAACATTACTCAGTACATCATTTTAAGCTGTCTGGCATCACTTGCATGTCTGTGCTCCTTCAGGAAAAAAAGTCACTTTCTCAATGTGAAGGGAACAATAGCAAAGCAACTGAAATCAAAGAAGATACTTTTCAATTTTACTCAAATGTAAAGAGGGTAAGCAGAAGTAGACGTCCTCAATGTATTTAGCACATGATTCTAACTTGTCTGCTACCGCTTGCATATATGTTCTCCTTCAGGAAAAAAAGTTGCTTTCTCAAAGTGAATGGAAAAGTACCAAAGTCATAGCAATCACAGAAGATACTTTTCAATTTTACTCAAAGGTACTGAGTGCTCAGTTGACTTAAACGTCCTAACTTTACTCAGTACCTGATTCTAAGTTGTCTGGCACCCTTTGATTGTCTGTGCTCCTTCAGGAAAAAAAGTCATTTTCTCACTGTGCTCACAACAAAAGCAATGCTTTCAGATTCGAAGAATATACTATTCAATTTTACTCAGAGGTACAGAGTGCTAAGTAGATGTACACTTCCTAACATTACTCAGTACATCATTCTAAGCTGTCTGGTATCACTTGCATGTCTGTGCTCCTTCAGGAAAAAAAGTCACTTTCTCAACGTGAATGAAACAATAGCAAAGCATTTGGAATCAAAGAAGATACTTTTCAATTTTACTCAAAGGTAAAGAGGGTACGTAGAAGTAAATGTCCTAAATGTACTCAGCACATGATTCTAACTTGTCTGCTACCACTTGCATCTCTGTGCTCCTTGAGGAAAAAAAGTCACTTTCTCAATGTGAATGGAACAATAGTACAGCAGTTGGAATCAAAGAAGATACTTTTCAATTTTACTCAAAGGTACAGAGTGCTCAGTTGATGTAAACGTCCTAACTTTACTCAGTACCTGATTCTAAGTTGTCTGGCACCCTTTGATTGTCTGTGCTCCTTCAGGAAAAAAAGTCATTTTCCAACTGTGCTCACAACATAAGCAATGCATTAAGAATTGAAGAATATACTTATCAATTTTACTCAGAGGTACAGAGTGCTAAGTAGATATAAACATCCTAACTTTACTTAGCACATGGTTCTGAGGTGTCTGGTACCACTTGCATGTCTGTGCTCCTTCAGGAAAAAAAGTCACTTTCTCAATGTAAATGGAAGAATACCAAATCAATTTGAATCAAAGAAGATACTTTTCAATTTTACTCAAAGGTAAAGAGGGTAAGTAGATGTAAACGACCTGAATGTACTTAGCACATGATTCTAACTTGTCTGGTACCACTTGCATGTCTGTGCTCCTTCAGGAAAAAAATGTCACTTTCTCAATGTGAATGGAACAATAGTGCAGCAGTTGGAATCAAAGAAGATAGTTTTCAATTTTACTCAAAGGTACGGAGTGCTCAGTTGATGTAAGCATCCTAACTTTACTCAGTACCTGATTATAACTTGTCTGGCACCCTTTGATTGTCTGTGCTTCTTCAGGAAAAAAAGTCATTTTCTCACTGTGCTCACAACAAAAGCAATGTTTTCAGAATCATAGAATATACTATTCAATTTTACTCAGAGTTTAACAGTGCTAAGTAGATGTAAACGTCCTAACTTTGCTTAGCACATGGTTCTGTGTTGTCTGGTACCACTTGCATGTCTGTGCTCCTTCAGGAAAAAAAGTCACTTTCTCAATGTGAATGGAACAATAGCAAAGCAATTGGAATCAAAGAAGATACTTTTCAATTTTACTCAAAGGTAAAGAGGGTAAGCAGAAGTAAACGTCCTCAATGTATTTAGCACATGATTCTAACTTGTCTGCTACCGCTTGCATATATGTTCTCCTTCAGGAAAAAAAGTTGCTTTCTCAATGTGATTGAAACAGTAGCAAAGTGATAGCAATCACAGAAGATACTTTTCAATTTTACTCAAAGGTACTGAGTGCTCAGTTGATGTAAAATCCTAACTTTACTCAATACCTGATTCTAAGTTGTCTGGCACCCTTTGATTGTCTGTGCTTCTTCAGGAAAAAAAGTCATTTTCTCACTGTGCTCACAACAAAAGCAATGCTTTCAGATTCGAAGAATATACTATTCAATTTTACTCAGAGGTACAGAGTGCTAAGTAGATGTACACTTCCTAACATTACTCAGTACATCATTCTAAGCTGTCTGGTATCACTTGCATGTCTGTGCTCCTTCAGGAAAAAAAGTCACTTTCTCAACGTGAATGAAACAATACCAAAGCATTTGGAATCAAAGAAGATACTTTTCAATTTTACTCAAAGGCAAAGAGGGTACGTAGAAGTAAATGTCCTAAATGTACTTAGCACATGATTCTAACTTGTCTGCTACCACTTGCATCTCTGTGCTCCTTGAGGAAAAAAAATCACTTTCTCAATGTGAATGGAACAATAGCAAAGCAATAGCAATCACAGAAGATACTTTTCAATTTTACTCAAAGGTACTGAGTGCTCAGCTGATGTTAATGTCCTAACTTTACTCAGTACCTGATTCTAAGTTGTCTGGCACCCTTTGATTGTCTGTGCTCCTTCAGGAAAAAAAGTCATTTTCTAACTGTGCTCACAACATAAGCAATGCATTAAGAATCGAAGAATATACTTATCAATTTTACTCAGAGGTACAGAGTGCTAAGTAGATATAAACATCCTAACTTTACTTAGCACATGGTTCTGAGTTGTCTGGTACCACTTGCATGTCTGTGCTCCTTCAGGAAAAAAAGTCACTTTCTCAATGTAAATGGAAGAATGTCAAATCAATTGGAATCAAAGAATATACTTTTCAATTTTACTCAAAGGTAAAGAGGGTAAGTAGATGTAAACGACCTGAATGTACTTAGCACATGATTCTAACTTGTCTGGTACCACTTGCATGTCTGTGCTCCTTCAGGAAAAAAAGTCACTTTCTCAATGTGAATGGAACAATAGTACAGCAGTTGGAAACAAAGAAGATACTTTTCAATTTTACTCAAAGGTACAGAGTGCTCAGTTGATGTAAGCATCCTAACTTTACTCAGTACCTGATTATAACATGTCTGGCACCCTTTGATTGTCTGTGCTTCTTCAGGAAAAAAAGTCATTTTCTCACTGTGCTCACAACAAAAGCAATGTTTTCAGAATCGTAGAATATACTATTCAATTTTACTCAGAGGTACAGAGTGCTAAGTACATGTAAACGTCCTAACTTTGCTTAGCACATGGTTCTGTGTTGTCTGGTACCACTTGCATGTCTGTCCTCCTTCAGGAAAAAAAGTCACTTTCTCAATGTGAATGGAACAATAGCAAAGCAATTGGAATCAAAGAAGATACTTTTCAATTTTACTCAAAGGTAAAGAGGGTAAACAGAAGTAAACGTCCTCAATGTATTTAGCACATGATTCTAACTTGTCTGCTACCGCTTGCATATATGTTCTCCTTCAGGAAAAAAAGTTGCTTTCTCAATGTGAATGGAACAGTAGCAAAGTGATAGCAATCACAGAAGATACTTTTCAATTTTACTCAAAGGTACTGAGTGCTCAGTTGATGTAAACGTCCTAACTTTACTCAGTACCTGATTCTAAGTTGTCTGGCACCCTTTGATTGTTTGTGCTTCTTCAGGAAAAAAAGTCATTTTCTCACTGTGCTCACAACAAAAGCAATGCTTTCAGATTCGAAGAATATACTATTCAATTTTACTCAGAGGTACAGAGTGCTAAGTAGATGTACACTTCCTAACATTACTCAGTACATCATTTTAATCTGTCTGGCATCACTTGCATGTCTGTGCTCCTTCAGGAAAAAAAGTCACTTTCTCAATGTGAAGGGAACAATAGCAAAGCAACTGAAATCAAAGAAGATACTTTTCAATTTTACTCAAATGTAAAGAGGGTAAGCAGAAGTAGACGTCCTCAATGTATTTAGCACATGATTCTAACTTGTCTGCTACCGCTTGAATATATGTTCTCCTTCAGGAAAAAAAGTTGCTTTCTCAATGTGAATGGAAAAGTACCAAAGTCATAGCAATCACAGAAGATACTTTTCAATTTTACTCAAAGGTACTGAGTGCTCAGTTGATGTAAACGTCCTAACTTTACTCAGTACCTGATTCTAAGTTGTCTGGCACCCTTTGATTGTCTGTGCTTCTTCAGGAAAAAAAGTCATTTTCTCACTGTGCTCACAACAAAAGCAATGCTTTCAGATTCGAAGAATATACTATTCAATTTTACTCAGAGGTACAGAGTGCTAAGTAGATGTACACTTCCTAACATTACTCAGTACATCATTCTAAGCTGTCTGGTATCACTTGCATGTCTGTGCTCCTTCAGGAAAAAAAGTCACTTTCTCAACGTGAATGAAACATACCAAAGCATTTGGAATCAAAGAAGATACTTTTCAATTTTTCTCAAAGGTAAAGAGGGTACGTAGAAGTAAATGTCCTAAATGTACTTAGCACATGATTCTAACTTGTCTGCTACCACTTGCATCTCTGTGCTCCTTGAGGAAAAAAAATCACTTTCTCAACGTGAATGGAACAATAGCAAAGCAATAGCAATCACAGAAGATACTTTTCAATTTTACTCAAAGGTACTGAGTGCTCAGCTGATGTTAATGTCCTAACTTTACTCAGTACCTGATTCTAAGTTGTCTGGCACCCTTTGATTGTCTGTGCTCCTTCAGGAAAAAAAGTCATTTTCTAACTGTGCTCACAACATAAGCAATGCATTAAGAATCGAAGAATATACTTATCAATTTTACTCAGAGGTACAGAGTGCTAAGTAGATATAAACATCCTAAGTTTACTTAGCACATAGTTCTGAGTTGTCTGGTACCACTTGCATGTCTGTGCTCCTTCAGGAAAAAAAGTCACTTTCTCAATGTAAATGGAAGAATACCAAATCAATTGGAATCAAAGAAGATACTTTTCAATTTTACTCAAAGGTAAAGAGGGTAAGCAGAAGTAAACGTCCTCAATGTATTTAGCACATGATTCTAACTTGTCTGCTACCGCTTCCATATATGTTCTCCTTCAGGAAAAAAAGTTGCTTTCTCAATGTGAATGGAACAGTAGCAAAGTGATAGCAATCACAGAAGATACTTTTCAATTTTACTCAAAGGTACTGAGTGCTCAGTTGATGTAAACGTCCTAACTTTACTCAGTACCTGATTCTAAGTTGTCTGGCACCCTTTGATTGTCTGTGCTTCTTCAGGCAAAAAAGTCATTCTCTCACTGTGCTCACAACAAAAGCAATGCTTTCAGATTCGAAGAATATACTATTCAATTTTACTCAGAGGTACCGAGTGCTAAGTAGATGTACACTACCTAACATTACTCAGTATATCATTTTTAGCTGTCTGGTATCACTTGCATGTCTGTGCTCCTTCAGGAAAAAAAGTCACTTTCTCAATGTGAATGGAACAATAGCAAAGCAACTGAAATCAAAGAAGATACTTTTCAATTTTACTCAAAGGTAAAGAGGGTACGTAGAAGTAAATATCCTAAATGTACTTAGCACAGGATTCTAACTTGTCTGCTACCACTTGCATCTCTGTGCTCCTTGAGGAAAAAAAATCACTTTCTCAACGTGAATGGAACAATAGCAAAGCAATAGCAATCACAGAAGATACTTTTCAATTTTACTCAAAGGTACTGAGTGCTCAGCTGATGTTAATGTCCTAACTTTACTCAGTACCTGATTCTAAGTTGTCTGGCACCCTTTGATTGTCTGTGCTCCTTCAGGAAAAAAAGTCATTTTCTAACTGTGCTCACAATATAAGCAAAGCATTAAGAATCGAAGAATATACTTATCAATTTTACTCAGAGGTACAGAGTGCTAAGTAGATATAAACATCCTAACTTTACTTAGCACATGGTTTTGAGTTGTCTGGTACCACTTGCATGTCTGTGCTCCTTCAGGAAAAAAAGTCACTTTCTCAATGTAAATGGAAGAATGCCAAATCAATTGGAATCAAAGAATATACTTTTCAATTTTACTCAAAGGTAAAGAGGGTAAGTAGATGTAAATGACCTGAATGTACTTAGCACATGATTCTAACTTGTCTGGTACCACTTGCATGTCTGTGCTCCTTCAGGAAAAAAAGTCACTTTCTCAATGTGAATGGAACAATAGTACAGCAGTTGGAAACAAAGAAGATACTTTTCAATTTTACTCAAAGGTACAGAGTGCTCAGTTGATGTAAACGTCCTAACTTTACTCAGTACCTGATTCTAAGTTGTCTGGCACCCTTTGATTGTTTGTGCTTCTTCAGGAAAAAAAGTCATTTTCTCACTGTGCTCACAACAAAAGCAATGCTTTCAGATTCGAAGAATATACTATTCAATTTTACTCAGAGGTACAGAGTGCTAAGTAGATGTACACTTCCTAACATTACTCAGTACATCATTTTAATCTGTCTGGCATCACTTGCATGTCTGTGCTCCTTCAGGAAAAAAAGTCACTTTCTCAATGTGAAGGGAACAATAGCAAAGCAACTGAAATCAAAGAAGATACTTTTCAATTTTACTCAAATGTAAAGAGGGTAAGCAGAAGTAGACGTCCTCAATGTATTTAGCACATGATTCTAACTTGTCTGCTACCGCTTGAATATATGTTCTCCTTCAGGAAAAAAAGTTGCTTTCTCAATGTGAATGGAAAAGTACCAAAGTCATAGCAATCACAGAAGATACTTTTCAATTTTACTCAAAGGTACTGAGTGCTCAGTTGATGTAAACGTCCTAACTTTACTCAGTACCTGATTCTAAGTTGTCTGGCACCCTTTGATTGTCTGTGCTTCTTCAGGAAAAAAAGTCATTTTCTCACTGTGCTCACAACAAAAGCAATGCTTTCAGATTCGAAGAATATACTATTCAATTTTACTCAGAGGTACAGAGTGCTAAGTAGATGTACACTTCCTAACATTACTCAGTACATCATTCTAAGCTGTCTGGTATCACTTGCATGTCTGTGCTCCTTCAGGAAAAAAAGTCACTTTCTCAACGTGAATGAAACATACCAAAGCATTTGGAATCAAAGAAGATACTTTTCAATTTTTCTCAAAGGTAAAGAGGGTACGTAGAAGTAAATGTCCTAAATGTACTTAGCACATGATTCTAACTTGTCTGCTACCACTTGCATCTCTGTGCTCCTTGAGGAAAAAAAATCACTTTCTCAACGTGAATGGAACAATAGCAAAGCAATAGCAATCACAGAAGATACTTTTCAATTTTACTCAAAGGTACTGAGTGCTCAGCTGATGTTAATGTCCTAACTTTACTCAGTACCTGATTCTAAGTTGTCTGGCACCCTTTGATTGTCTGTGCTCCTTCAGGAAAAAAAGTCATTTTCTAACTGTGCTCACAACATAAGCAATGCATTAAGAATCGAAGAATATACTTATCAATTTTACTCAGAGGTACAGAGTGCTAAGTAGATATAAACATCCTAAGTTTACTTAGCACATAGTTCTGAGTTGTCTGGTACCACTTGCATGTCTGTGCTCCTTCAGGAAAAAAAGTCACTTTCTCAATGTAAATGGAAGAATACCAAATCAATTGGAATCAAAGAAGATACTTTTCAATTTTACTCAAAGGTAAAGAGGGTAAGCAGAAGTAAACGTCCTCAATGTATTTAGCACATGATTCTAACTTGTCTGCTACCGCTTCCATATATGTTCTCCTTCAGGAAAAAAAGTTGCTTTCTCAATGTGAATGGAACAGTAGCAAAGTGATAGCAATCACAGAAGATACTTTTCAATTTTACTCAAAGGTACTGAGTGCTCAGTTGATGTAAACGTCCTAACTTTACTCAGTACCTGATTCTAAGTTGTCTGGCACCCTTTGATTGTCTGTGCTTCTTCAGGAAAAAAAGTCATTCTCTCACTGTGCTCACAACAGAAGCAATGCTTTCAGATTCGAAGAATATACTATTCAATTTTACTCAGAGGTACCGAGTGCTAAGTAGATGTACACTACCTAACATTACTCAGTACATCATTTTAAGCTGTCTGGTATCACTTGCATGTCTGTGCTCCTTCAGGAAAAAAAGTCACTTTCTCAATGTGAATGGAACAATAGCAAAGCAACTGAAATCAAAGAAGATACTTTTCAATTTTACTCAAAGGTAAAGAGGGTAAGCAGAAGTAGACGTCCTCAATGTATTTAGCACATGATTCTAACTTGTCTGCTACCGCTTGCATATATGTTCTCCTTCAGGAAAAAAAGTTGCTTTCTCAATGTGAATGGAAAAGTACCAAAGTCATAGCAATCACAGAAGATACTTTTCAATTTTACTCAAAGGTACTGAGTGCTCAGTTGATGTAAACGTCCTAACTTTACTCAGTACCTGATTCTAAGTTGTCTGGCACCCTTTGATTGTCTGTGCTTCTTCAGGAAAAAAAGTCATTTTCTCACTGTGCTCACAACAAAAGCAATGCTTTCAGATTCGAAGAATATACTATTCAATTTTACTCAGAGGTACAGAGTGCTAAGTAGATGTACACTTCCTAACATTACTCAGTACATCATTCTAAGCTGTCTGGTATCATTTGCATGTCTGTGCTCCTTCAGGAGAAAAAGTCACTTTCTCAACGTGAATGAAACAATAGCAAAGCATTTGGAATCAAAGAAGATACTTTTCAATTTTACTCAAAGGTAAAGAGGGTACGTAGAAGTAAATGTCCTAAATATACTTAGCACATGATTCTAACTTGTCTGCTACCACTTGCATCTCTGTGCTCCTTGAGGAAAAAAAATCACTTTCTCAACGTGAATGGAACAATAGCAAAGCAATAGCAATCACAGAAGATACCTTTCAATTTTACTCAAAGGTACTGAGTGCTCAGCTGATGTTAATGTCCTAACTTTACTCAGTACCTGATTCTAAGTTTTCTGGCACCCTTTGATTGTCTGTGCTCCTTCAGGAAAAAAAGTCATTTTCTAACTGTGCTCACAATATAAGCAATGCATTAAGAATCGAAGAATATACTTATCAATTTTACTCAGAGGTACAGAGTGCTAAGTAGATATAAACATCCTAACTTTACTTAGCACATGGTTTTGAGTTGTCTGGTACCACTTGCATGTCTGTGCTCCTTCAGGAAAAAAAGTCACTTTCTCAATGTAAATGGAAGAATGCCAAATCAATTGGAATCAAAGAATATACTTTTCAATTTTACTCAAAGGTAAAGAGGGTAAGTAGATGTAAATGACCTGAATGTACTTAGCACATGATTCTAACTTGTCTGGTACCACTTGCATGTCTGTGCTCCTTCAGGAAAAAAAGTCACTTTCTCAATGTGAATGGAACAATAGTACAGCAGTTGGAAACAAAGCAGATACTTTTCAATTTCACTCAAAGGTACAGAGTGCTCAGTTGATGTAAACGTCCTAACTTTACTCAGTACCTGATTCTAAGTTGTCTGGCACCCTTTGATTGTCTGTGCTTCTTCAGGAAAAAAAGTCATTTTCTCACTGTGCTCACAACAAAAGCAATGCTTTCAGATTCGAAGAATATACTATTCAATTTTACTCAGAGGTACAGAGTGCTAAGTAGATGTACACTTCCTAACATTACTCAGTACATCATTCTAAGCTGTCTGGTATCACTTGCATGTCTGTGCTCCTGCAGGAAAAAAAGTCACTTTCTCAACGTGAATGAAACAATAGCAAAGCTTTTGGAATCAAAGAAGATACTTTTCAATTTTACTCAAAGGTAAAGAGGGTACGTAGAAGTAAATGTTCTAAATGTACTTAGCACATGATTCTAACTTGTCTGCTACCACTTGCATCTCTGTGCTCCTTGAGGAAAAAAAATCACTTTCTCAACGTGAATGGAACAATAGCAAAGCAATAGCAATCACAGAAGATACTTTTCAATTTTACTCAAAGGTACTGAGTGCTCAGCTGATGTTAATGTCCTAACTTTACTCAGTACCTGATTCTAAGTTGTCTGGCACCCTTTGATTGTCTGTGCTCGTTCAGGAAAAAAAGTCATTTTCTAACTGTGCTCACAACATAAGCAATGCATTAAGAATCGAAGAATATACTTATCAATTTTACTCAGAGGTACAGAGTGCTAAGTAGATATAAACATCCTAACTTTACTTAGCACATGGTTCTGAGTTGTCTGGTACCACTTGCATGTCTGTGCTCCTTCAGGAAAAAAAGTCACTTTCTCAATGTAAATGGAAGAATACCAAATCAATTGGAATCAAAGAAGATACTTTTCAATTTTACTCAAAGGTAAAGAGGGCAAGTAGATGTAAACGACCTGAATGTACTTAGCACATGATTCTAACTTGTCTGGTACCACTTGCATGTCTGTGCTCCTTCAGGAAAAAAAGTCACTTTCTCAATGTGAATGGAACAATAGTACAGCATTTGGAATCAAAGAAGATACTTTTCAATTTTTCTCAAAGGTAAAGAGGGTAAGCAGAAGTAGACGTCCTCAATGTATTTAGCACATGATTCTAACTTGTCCGCTACCGCTTGCATATATGTTCTTCTTCAGGAAAAAAAGTTGCTTTCTCAATGTGAATGGAAAAGTACCAAAGTCATAGCAATCACAGAAGATACTTTTCAATTTTACTCAAAGGTACTGAGTGCTCAGTTGATGTAAACGTCCTAACTTTACTCAGTACCTGATTCTAAGTTGTCTGGCACCCTTTGATTGTCTGTGCTTCTTCAGGAAAAAAAGTCATTTTCTCACTGTGCTCACAACAAAAGCAATGCTTTCAGATTCGAAGAATATACTATTCAATTTTACTCAGAGGTACAGAGTGCTAAGTAGATGTACACTTCCTAACATTACTCAGTACATCATTCTAAGCTGTCTGGTATCACTTGCATGTCTGTGCTCCTTCAGGAAAAAAAGTCACTTTCTCAACGTGAATGAAACAATAGCAAAGCATTTGGAATCAAAGAAGACACTTTTCAATTTTACTCAAAGGTAAAGAGGGTACGTAGAAGTAAATGTCCTAAATGTACTTAGCACATGATTCTAACTTGTCTGCTACCACTTGCATCTCTGTGCTCCTTGAGGAAAAAAAATCACTTTCTCAACGTGAATGGAACAATAGCAAAGCAATAGCAATCACAGAAGATACTTTTCAATTTTACTCAAAGGTACTGAGTGCTCAGCTGATGTTAATGTCCTAACTTTACTCAGTACCTGATTCTAAGTTGTCTGGCACCCTTTGATTGTCTGTGCTCCTTCAGGAAAAAAAGTCATTTTCTAACTGTGCTCACAACATAAGCAATGCATTAAGAATCGAAGAATATACTTATCAATTTTACTCAGAGGTACAGAGTGCTAAGTAGATATAAACATCCTAACTTTACTTAGCACATGGTTCTGAGTTGTCTGGTACCACTTGCATGTCTGTGCTCCTTCAGGAAAAAAGTCACTTTCTCAATGTAAATGGAAGAATACCAAATCAATTGGAATCAAAGAAGATACTTTTCAATTTTACTCAAAGGTAAAGAGGGTAAGTAGATGTAAACGACCTGAATGTACTTAGCACATGATTCTAACTTGTCTGGTACCACTTGCATGTCTGTGCTCCTTCAGGAAAAAAAGTCACTTTCTCAATGTGAATGGAACAATAGTACAGCATTTGGAATCAAAGAAGATACGTTTCAATTTTACTCAAAGATACAGAGTGCTCAGTTGATGTAAGCATCCTAACTTTACTCAGTACCTGATTATAACTTGTCTGGCACCCTTTGATTCTCTGTGCTTCTTCAGGAAAAAAAGTCATTTTCTCACTGTGCTCACAACAAAAGCAATGTTTTCAGAATCGTAGAATATACTATTCAATTTTACTCAGAGGTACAGAGTGCTAAGTAGATATAAACATCTTAACTTTACTTAGCACATGGTTCTGAGTTGTCTGGTACCACTTGCATGTCTGTGCTCCTTCAGGAAAAAAGTCACTTTCTCAATGTAAATGGAAGAATACCAAATCAATTGGAATCAAAGAAGATACTTTTCAATTTTACTCAAAGGTAAAGAGGGTAAGTAGATGTAAACGACCTGAATGTACTTAGCACATGATTCTAACTTGTCTGGTACCACTTGCATGTCTGTGCTCCTTCAGGAAAAAAAGTCACTTTCTCAATGTGAATGGAACAATAGTACAGCATTTGGAATCAAAGAAGATACGTTTCAATTTTACTCAAAGGTACAGAGTGCTCAGTTGATGTAAGCATCCTAACTTTACTCAGTACCTGATTATAACTTGTCTGGCACCCTTTGATTCTCTGTGCTTCTTCAGGAAAAAAAGTCATTTTCTCACTGTGCTCACAACAAAAGCAATGTTTTCAGAATCGTAGAATATACTATTCAATTTTACTCAGAGGTACAGAGTGCTAAGTAGATGTAAACGTCCTAACTTTGCTTAGCACATGGTTCTGTGTTGTCTGGTACCACTTGCATGTCTGTGCTCCTTCAGGAAAAAAGGTCACTTTCTCAATGTGAATGGAAGAATACCAAATCAATTGGAATCAAAGAAGATACTTTTCAATTTTACTCAAAGGTAAAGAGGGTAAGTAGATGTAAACGACCTGAATGTACGTAGCACATGATTCTAACTTGTCTGGTACCACTTGCATGTCTGTGCTCCTTCAGGAAAAAAAGTCACTTTCTCAATGTGAATGGAACAACAGTACAGCATTTGGAATCAAAGAAGATACTTTTCAATTTTACTCAAAGGTAAAGAGGGTAAGCAGAAGTAGACGTCCTCAATGTATTTAGCACATGATTCTAACTTGTCTGCTACCACTTGCATATATGTTCTTCTTCAGGAAAAAAAGTTGCTTTCTCAATGTGAATGGAAAAGTACCAAAGTCATTGCAATCAAAGAAGATACTTTTCAATTTTACTCAAAGGTAAAGAGGGTAAGCAGAAGTAAACGTCCTCAATGTATTTAGCACATGATTCTAACCTGTCTGCTACCGCTTGCATATATGTTCTCCTTCAGGATAAAAAGTTGCTTTCTCAATGTGAATGGAACAGTAGCAAAGTGATAGCAGTCACAGAAGATACTTTTCAATTTTACTCAAAGGTACTGAGTGCTCAGTTGATGTAAACGTCCTAACTTTACTCAGTACCTGATTCTAAGTTGTCTGGCACCCTTTGATTGTCTGTGCTTCTTCAGGAAAAAAAGTCATTTTCTCACTGTGCTCACAACAAAAGCAATGCTTTCAGATTCGAAGAATATACTATTCAATTTTACTCAGAGGTACAGAGTGCTAAGTAGATGTACACTTCCTAACATTACTCAGTACATCATTTTAAGCTGTCTGCTATCACTTGCATGTCTGTGCTCCTTCAGGAAAAAAAGTCACTTTCTCAATGTGAATGGAACAATAGCAAAGCAACTGAAATCAAAGAAGATACTTTTCAATTTTACTCAAAGGTAAAGAGGGTAAGCAGAAGTAGACGTCCTCAATGTATTTAGCACATGATTCTAACTTGTCTGCTACCGCTTGCATATATGTTCTCCTTCAGGAAAAAAAGTTGCTTTCTCAATGTGAATGGAACAGTAGCAAAGTGATAGCAATCACAGAAGATACTTTTCAATTTTACTCAAAGGTACTGAGTGCTCAGTTGATGTAAACGTCCTAACTTTACTCAGTACCTGATTCTAAGTTGTCTGGCACCCTTTGATTGTCTGTGCTTCTTCAGGAAAAAAAGTCATTTTCTCACTGTGCTCACAACAAAAGCAATGCTTTCAGATTCGAAGAATATACTATTCAATTTTACTCAGAGGTACAGAGTGCTAAGTAGATGTACACTTCCTAACATTACTCAGTACATCATTCTAAGCTGTCTGGTATCACTTGCATGTCTGTGCTCCTTCAGGAAAAAAAGTCACTTTCTCAACGTGAATGAAACAACAGCAAAGCATTTGGAATCAAAGAAGACACTTTTCAATTTTACTCAAAGGTAAAGAGGGTACGTAGAAGTAAATGTCCTAAATGTACTTAGCACATGATTCTAACTTGTCTGCTACCACTTGCATCTCTGTGCTCCTTGAGGAAAAAAAATCACTTTCTCAACGTGAATGGAACAATAGCAAAGCAATAGCAATCACAGAAGATACTTTTCAATTTTACTCAAAGGTACTGAGTGCTCAGCTGATGTTAATGTCCTAACTTTACTCAGTACCTGATTCTAAGTTGTCTGGCACCCTTTGATTGTCTGTGCTCCTTCAGGAAAAAAAGGTCATTTTCTAACTGTGCTCACAACATAAGCAATGCATTAAGTATCGAAGAATATACTTATCAATTTTACTCAGAGGTACAGAGTGCTAAGTAGATATAAACATCCTAACTTTACTTAGCACATGGTTCTGAGTTGTCTGGTACCACTTGCATGTCTGTGCTCCTTCAGGAAAAAAGTCACTTTCTCAATGTAAATGGAAGAATACCAAATCAATTGGAATCAAAGAAGATACTTTTCAATTTTACTCAAAGGTAAAGAGGGTAAGTAGATGTAAACGACCTGAATGTACTTAGCACATGATTCTAACTTGTCTGGTACCACTTGCATGTCTGTGCTCCTTCAGGAAAAAAAGTCACTTTCTCAATGTGAATGGAACAATAGTACAGCATTTGGAATCAAAGAAGATACGTTTCAATTTTACTCAAAGGTACAGAGTGCTCAGTTGATGTAAGCATCCTAACTTTACTCAGTACCTGATTATAACTTGTCTGGCACCCTTTGATTCTCTGTGCTTCTTCAGGAAAAAAAGTCATTTTCTCACTGTGCTCACAACAAAAGCAATGTTTTCAGAATCGTAGAATATACTATTCAATTTTACTCAGAGGTACAGAGTGCTAAGTAGATGTAAACGTCCTAACTTTGCTTAGCACATGGTTCTGTGTTGTCTGGTACCACTTGCATGTCTGTGCTCCTTCAGGAAAAAAGGTCACTTTCTCAATGTGAATGGAAGAATACCAAATCAATTGGAATCAAAGAAGATACTTTTCAATTTTACTCAAAGGTAAAGAGGGTAAGTAGATGTAAACGACCTGAATGTACGTAGCACATGATTCTAACTTGTCTGGTACCACTTGCATGTCTGTGCTCCTTCAGGAAAAAAAGTCACTTTCTCAATGTGAATGGAACAATAGTACAGCATTTGGAATCAAAGAAGATACTTTTCAATTTTACTCAAAGGTAAAGAGGGTAAGCAGAAGTAGACGTCCTCAATGTATTTAGCACATGATTCTAACTTGTCTGCTACCGCTTGCATATATGTTCTCCTTCAGGAAAAAAAGTTGCTTTCTCAATGTGAATGGAAAAGTACCAAAGTCATAGCAATCACAGAAGATACATTTCAATTTTACTCAAAGGTACTGAGTGCTCAGTTGATGTAAACGTCCTAACTTTGCTCAGTACCTGATTCTAAGTTGTCTGGCACCCTTTGATTGTCTGTGCTTCTTCAGGAAAAAAAGTCATTTTCTCACTGTGCTCACAACAAAAGCAATGCTTTCAGATTCGAAGAATATACTATTCAATTTTACTCAGAGGTACAGAGTGCTAAGTAGATGTACACTTCCTAACATTACTCAGTACATCATTTTAAGCTGTCTGGTATCACTTGCATGTCTGTGCTCCTTCAGGAAAAAAAGTCACTTTCTCAACGTGAATGAAACAATAGCAAAGCATTTGGAATCAAAGAAGATACTTTTCAATTTTACTCAAAGGTAAAGAGGGTACGTAGAAGTAAATGTCCTAAATGTACTTAGCACATGATTCTAACTTGTCTGCTACCACTTGCATCTCTGTGCTCCTTGAGGAAAAAAAATCACTTTCTCAACGTGAATGGAAGAATAGCAAAGCAATAGCAATCACAGAAGATACTTTTCAATTTTACTCAAAGGTACTGAGTGCTCAGCTGATGTTAATGTCCTAACTTTACTCAGTACCTGATTCTAAGTTGTCTGGCACCCTTTGATTGTCTGTGCTCCTTTAGGAAAAAAAGTCATTTTCTAACTGTGCTCACAACATAAGCAATGCATTAAGAATCGAAGAATATACTTATCAATTTTACTCAGAGGTACAGAGTGCTAAGTAGATATAAACATCCTAACTTTACTTAGCACATGGTTCTGAGTTGTCTGGTACCACTTGCATGTCTGTGCTCCTTCAGGAAAAAAAGTCACTTTCTCAATGTGAATGGAACAAGAGTACAGCAGTTGGAATCAAAGAAGATACTTTTCAATTTTACTCAAAGGTACAGAGTGCTCAGTTGATGTAAGCATCCTAACTTTACTCAGTACCTGATTATAACTTGTCTGGCACCCTTTGATTGTCTGTGCTTCTTCAGGAAAAAAAGTCATTTTCTCACTGTGCTCACAACAAAAGCAATGTTTTCAGAATCGTAGAATATACTATTCAATTTTACTCAGAGGTACAGAGTGCTAAGTAGATGTAAACGTCCTAACTTTGCTTAGCAGATGGTTCTGTGTTGTCTGGTACCACTTGCATGTCTGTGCTCCTTCAGGAAAAAAAGTCACTTTCTCAATGTGAATGGAACAATAGCAAAGCAATTGGAATCAAAGAAGATACTTTTCAATTTTACTCAAAGGTAAAGAGGGTAAGCAGAAGTAAACGTCCTCAATGTATTTAGCACATGATTCTAACCTGTCTGCTTCCGCTTGCATATATGTTCTCCTTCAGGAAAAAAAGTTGCTTTCTCAATGTGAATGGAACAGTAGCAAAGTGATAGCAATCACAGAAGATACTTTTCAATTTTACTCAAAGGTACTGAGTGCTCAGTTGATGTAAACGTCCTAACTTTACTCAGTACCTGATTCTAAGTTGTCTGGCACCCTTTGATTGTCTGTGCTTCTTCAGGAAAAAAAGTCATTTTCTCACTGTGCTCACAACAAAAGCAATGCTTTCAGATTCGAAGAATATACTATTCAATTTTACTCAGAGGTACAGAGTGCTAAGTAGATGTACACTTCCTAACATTACTCAGTACATCATTTTAAGCTGTCTGGTATCACTTGCATGTCTGTGCTCCTTCAGGAAAAAAAGTCACTTTCTCAATGTGAATGGAACAATAGCAAAGCAACTGAAATCAAAGAAGATACTTTTCAATTTTACTCAAAGGTAAAGAGGGTAAGCAGAAGTAGACGTCCTCAATGTATTTAGCATATGATTCTAACTTGTCTGCTACCGCTTGCATATATGTTCTCCTTCAGGAAAAAAAGTTGCTTTCTCAATGTGAATGGAACAGTAGCAAAGTGATAGCAATCACAGAAGATACTTTTCAATTTTACTCAAAGGTACTGAGTGCTCAGCTGATGTTAATGTCCTAACTTTACTCAGTACCTGATTCTAAGTTGTCTGGCACCCTTTGATTGTCTGTGCTCCTTCAGGAAAAAAAGTCATTTTCTAACTGTGCTCACAACATAAGCAATGCATTAAGAATCGAAGAATATACTTATCAATTTTACTCAGAGGTACAGAGTGCTAAGTAGATATAAACATCCTAACTTTACTTAGCACATGGTTCTGAGTTGTCTGGTACCACTTGCATGTCTGTGCTCCTTCAGGAAAAAAAGTCACTTTCTCAATGTGAATGGAACAATAGCAAAGCAACTGAAATCAAAGAAGATACTTTTCAATTTTACTCAAAGGTAAAGAGGGTAAATAGATGTAAACGACCTGAATGTACTTAGCACATGATTCTAACTTGTCTGGTACCACTTGCATGTCTGTGCTCCTTCAGGAAAAAAAGTTGCTTTCTCAATGTGAATGGAAAAGTACCAAAGTCATAGCAATCACAGAAGATACTTTTCAATTTTACTCAAAGGTACTGAGTGCTAAGTAGATATAAACATCCTAACTTTACTTAGCACATGGTTCTGAGTTGTCTGGTACCACTTGCATGTCTGTGCTCCTTCAGGAAAAAAAGTCACTTTCTCAATGTGAATGGAACAAGAGTACAGCAGTTGGAATCAAAGAAGATACTTTTCAATTTTACTCAAAGGTACAGAGTGCTCAGTTGATGTAAGCATCCTAACTTTACTCAGTACCTGATTATAACTTGTCTGGCACCCTTTGATTGTCTGTGCTTCTTCAGGAAAAAAAGTCATTTTCTCTCTGTGCTCACAACAAAAGCAATGTTTTCAGAATCGTAGAATATACTATTCCATTTTACTCAGAGGTACAGAGTGCTAAGTAGATGTAAACGTCCTAACTTTGCTTAGCAGATGGTTCTGTGTTGTCTGGTACCACTTGCATGTCTGTGCTGCTTCAGGAAAAAAAGTCACTTTCTCAATGTGAATGGAACAATAGCAAAGCAATTGGAATCAAAGAAGATACTTTTCAATTTTACTCAAAGGTAAAGAGGGTAAGCAGAAGTAAACGTCCTCAATGTATTTAGCACATGATTCTAACCTGTCTGCTTCCGCTTGCATATATGTTCTCCTTCAGGAAAAAAAGTTGCTTTCTCAATGTGAATGGAACAGTAGCAAAGTGATAGCAATCACAGAAGATACTTTTCAATTTTACTCAAAGGTACTGAGTGCTCAGTTGATGTAAACGTCCTAACTTTACTCAGTACCTGATTCTAAGTTGTCTGGCACCCTTTGATTGTCTGTGCTTCTTCAGGAAAAAAAGTTATTTTCTCACTGTGCTCACAACAAAAGCAATGCTTTCAGATTCGAAGAATATACTATTCAATTTTACTCAGAGGTACAGAGTGCTAAGTAGATGTACACTTCCTAACATTACTCAGTACATCATTTTAAGCTGTCTGGTATCACTTGCATGTCTGTGCTCCTTCAGGAAAAAAAGTCACTTTCTCAATGTGAATGGAACAATAGCAAAGCAACTGAAATCAAAGAAGATACTTTTCAATTTTACTCAAAGGTAAAGAGGGTAAGCAGAAGTAGACGTCCTCAATGTATTTAGCATATGATTCTAACTTGTCTGCTACCGCTTGCATATATGTTCTCCTTCAGGAAAAAAAGTTGCTTTCTCAATGTGAATGGAACAGTAGCAAAGTGATAGCAATCACAGAAGATACTTTTCAATTTTACTCAAAGGTACTGAGTGCTCAGTTGATGTAAACGTCCTAACTTTACTCAGTACCTGATTCTAAGTTGTCTGGCACCCTTTGATTGTCTGTGCTTCTTCAGGAAAAAAAGTCATTTTCTCACTGTGCTCACAACAAAAGCAATGCTTTCAGATTCGAAGAATATACTATTCAATTTTACTCAGAGGTACAGAGTGCTAAGTAGATGTACACTTCCTAACATTACTCAGTACATCATTCTAAGCTGTCTGGTATCACTTGCATGTCTGTGCTCCTTCAGGAAAAAAAGTCACTTTCTCAACGTGAATGAAACAATAGCAAAGCATTTGGAATCAAAGAAGACACTTTTCAATTTTACTCAAAGGTAAAGAGGGTACGTAGAAGTAAATGTCCTAAATGTACTTAGCACATGATTCTAACTTGTCTGCTACCACTTGCATCTCTGTGCTCCTTGAGGAAAAAAAATCACTTTCTCAACGTGAATGGAACAATAGCAAAGCAATAGCAATCACAGAAGATACTTTTCAATTTTACTCAAAGGTACTGAGTGCTCAGCTGATGTTAATGTCCTAACTTTACTCAGTACCTGATTCTAAGTTGTCTGGCACCCTTTGATTGTCTGTGCTCCTTCAGGAAAAAAAGTCATTTTCTAACTGTGCTCACAACATAAGCAATGCATTAAGAATCGAAGAATATACTTATCAATTTTACTCAGAGGTACAGAGTGCTAAGTAGATATAAACATCCTAACTTTACTTAGCACATGGTTCTGAGTTGTCTGGTACCACTTGCATGTCTGTGCTCCTTCAGGAAAAAAAGTCACTTTCTCAATGTGAATGGAACAATAGCAAAGCAACTGAAATCAAAGAAGATACTTTTCAATTTTACTCAAAGGTAAAGAGGGTAAATAGATGTAAACGACCTGAATGTACTTAGCACATGATTCTAACTTGTCTGGTACCACTTGCATGTCTGTGCTCCTTCAGGAAAAAAAGTTGCTTTCTCAATGTGAATGGAAAAGTACCAAAGTGATAGCAATCACAGAAGATACTTTTCAATTTTACTCAAAGGTACTGAGTGCTCAGTTGATGTAAACGTCCTAACTTTACTCAGTACCTGATTCTAAGTTGTCTGGCACCCTTTGATTGTCTGTGCTTCTTCAGGAAAAAAAGTCATTTTCTCACTGTGCTCACAACAAAAGCAATGCTTTCAGATTCGAAGAATATACTATTCAATTTTACTCAGAGGTACAGAGTGCTAAGTAGATGCACACTTCCTAACATTACTCAGTACATCATTCTAGGCTGTCTGGTATCACTTGCATGTCTGTGCTCCTTCAGGAAAAAAAGTCACTTTCTCAAAGTGAATGAAACAATAGCAAAGCATTTGGAATCAAAGAAGATACTTTTCAATTTTACTCAAAGGTAAACAGGGTACGTAGAAGTAAATGTCCTAAATGTACTTAGCACATGATTCTAACTTGTCTGCTACCACTTGCATCTCTGTGCTCCTTGAGGAAAAAAAATCACTTTCTCAACGTGAATGGAACAATAGCAAAGCAATAGCAATCACAGAAGATACTTTTCAATTTTACTCAAAGGTACTGAGTGCTCAGCTGATGTTAATGTCCTAACTTTACTCAGTACCTGATTCTAAGTTGTCTGGCACCCTTTGATTGTCTGTGCTCCTTCAGGAAAAAAAGTCATTTTCTAACTGTGCTCACAACATAAGCAATGCATTAAGAATCGAAGAATATACTTATCAATTTTACACAGAGGTACAGAGTGCTAAGTAGATATAAACATCCTAACTTTACTTAGCACATGGTTCTGAGTTGTCTGGTACCACTTGCATGTCTGTGCTCCTTCAGGAAAAAAAGTCACTTTCTCAATGTGAATGGAACAATAGTACAGCAGCTGGAATCAAAGAAGATACTTTTCAATTTTACTCAAAGGTACAGAGTGCTCAGTTGATGTAAGCATCCTAACTTTACTCAATACCTGATTATAACTTGTCTGGCACCCTTTGATTGTCTGTGCTTCTTCAGGAAAAAAAGTCATTTTCTCACTGTGCTCACAACAAAAGCAATGTTTTCAGAATCGTAGAATATACTATTCAATTTTACTCAGAGGTACAGAGTGCTAAGTAGATGTAAACGTCCTAACTTTGCTTAGCAGATGGTTCTGTGTTGTCTGGTACCACTTGCATGTCTGTGCTCCTTCAAGAAAAAAAGTCACTTTCTCAATGTGAATGGAACAATAGCAAAGCAATTGGAATCAAAGAAGATACTTTTCAATTTTACTCAAAGGTAAAGAGGGTAAGCAGAAGTAAACGTCCTCAATGGATTTAGCACATGATTCTAACTTGTCTGCTACCGCTTGCATATATGTTCTCCTTCAGGAAAAAAAGTTGCTTTCTCAATGTGAATGGAACAGTAGCAAAGTGATAGCAATCACAGAAGATACTTTTCAATTTTACTCAATGGTACTGAGTGCTCAGTTGATGTAAACGTCCTCACTTTACTCAGTACCTGATTCTAAGTTGTCTGGCACCCTTTGATTGTCTGTGCTTCTTCAGGAAAAAAAGTCATTTTCTCACTGTGCTCACAACAAAAGCAATGCTTTCAGATTCGAAGAATATACTATTCAATTTTACTCAGAGGTACAGAGTGCTAAGTAGATGTACACTTCCTAACATTACTCAGTACATCATTTTAAGCTGTCTGGAATCACTTGCATGTCTGTGCTCCTTCAGGAAAAAAAGTCACTTTCTCAATGTGAATGGAACAATAGCAAAGCAACTGAAATCAAAGAAGATACTTTTCAATTTTACTCAAAGGTAAAGAGGGTAAGCAGAAGTAGACGTCCTCAATGTATTTAGCACATGATTCTAACTTGTCTGCTACCGCTTGCATATATGTTCTCCTTCAGGAAAAAAAGTTGCTTTCTCAATGTGAATGGAAAAGTACCAAAGTCATAGCAATCACAGAAGATGCTTTTCAATTTTACTCAAAGGTACTGAGTGCTCAGTTGATGTAAACGTCCTAACTTTACTCAGTACCTGATTCTAAGTTGTCTGGCACCCTTTGATTGTCTGTGCTTCTTCAGGAAAAAAAGTCATTTTCTCACTGTGCTCACAACAAAAGCAATGCTTTCAGATTCGAAGAATATACTATTCAATTTTACTCAGAGGTACAGAGTGCTAAGTAGATGTACACTTCCTAACATTACTCAGTACATCATTTTAAGCTGTCTGGTATCACTTGCATGTCTGTGCTCCTTCAGGAAAAAAAGTCACTTTCTCAATGTAAATGGAAGAATACTAAATCAATTGGAATCAAAGAAGATACTTTTCAATTTTACTCAAAGGTAAAGAGGGTAAGCAGAAGTAAACGTCCTCAATGTATTTAGCACATGATTCTAACTTGTCTGCTACCGCTTTCATATATGTTCTCCTTCAGGAAAAAAAGTTGCTTTCTCAATGTGAATGGTACAGTAGCAAAGTGATAGCAATCACAGAAGATACTTTTCAATTTTACTCAAAGGTACTGAGTGCTCAGTTGATGTAAACGTCCTAACTTTACTCAGTACCTGATTCTAAGTTGTCTGGCACCCTTTGATTGTCTGTGCTCCTTCAGGAAAAAAAGTCATTTTCTAACTGTGCTCACAACATAAGCAATGCATTAAGAATCGAAGAATATACTTATCAATTTTACTCAGAGGTACAGAGTGCTAAGTAGATATAAACATCCTAAGTTTACTTAGCACATAGTTCTGAGTTGTCTGGTACCACTTGCATGTCTGTGCTCCTTCAGGAAAAAAAGTCACTTTCTCAATGTGAATGGAACAATAGTACAGCAGTTGGAATCAAAGAAGATGCTTTTCAATTTTACTCAAAGGTAAAGAGGGTACGTAGAAGTAAATGTCCTGAATGTACTTAGCACATGATTCTAACTTGTCTGCTACCACTTGCATCTCTGTGCTCCTTGAGGAAAAAAAATCACTTTCTCAACGTGAATGGAAGAATACCTAATCAATTGGAATCAAAGAAGATACTTTTCAATTTTACTCAAAGGTAAAGAGGGTAAGTAGATGTAAACGACCTGAATGTACTTAGCACATGATTCTAACTTGTCTGGTACCACTTGCATGTCTGTGCTCCTTCAGGAAAAAAAGTCACTTTCTCAATGTGAATGGAACAATAGTACAGCAGTTGGAATCAAAGAAGATACTTTTCAATTTTACTCAAAGGTACAGAGTGCTCAGTTGATGAAAGCATCCTAACTTTACTCAGTACCTGATTATAACTTGTCTGGCACCCTTTGATTCTCTGTGCTTCTTCAGGAAAAAAAGTCATTTTCTCACTGTGCTCACAACAAAAGCAATGCTTTCAGATTCTAAGAATATACTATTCAATTTTACTCAGAGGTACAGAGTGCTAAGTAGATGTACACTTCCTAACATTACTCAGTACATCATTTTAAGCTGTCTGGTATCACTTGCATGTCTGTGCTCCTTCAGGAAAAAAAGTCACTTTCTCAATGTGAATGGAACAATAGCAAAGCAACTGAAATCAAAGAAGATACTTTTCAATTTTACTCAAAGGTAAAGAGGGTAAGCAGAAGTAGACGTCCTCAATGTATTTAGCACATGATTCTAACTTGTCTGCTACCGCTTGCATATATGTTCTCCTTCAGGAAAAAAAGTTGCTTTCTCAATGTGAATGGAAAAGTACCAAAGTCGTAGCAATCACAGAAGATACTTTTCAATTTTACTCAAAGGTACTGAGTGCTCAGTTGATGTAAACGTCCTAACTTTACTCAGTACCTGATTCTAAGTTGTCTGGCACCCTTTGATTGTCTGTGCTTCTTCAGGAAAAAAAGTCATTTTCTCACTGTGCTCACAACAAAAGCAATGCCTTCAGATTCGAAGAATATACTATTCAATTTTACTCAGAGGTACAGAGTGCTAAGTAGATGTACACTTCCTAACATTACTCAGTGCATCATTCTAAGCTGTCTGGTATCACTTGCATGTCTGTGCTCCTTCAGGAAAAAAAGTCACTTTCTCAACGTGAATGAAACAATAGCAAAGCATTTGGAATCAAAGAAGATACTTTTCAATTTTACTCAAAGTTAAAGAGGGTACGTAGAAGTAAATGTCCTAAATGTACTTAGCACATGATTCTAACTTGTCTGCTACCACTTGCATCTCTGTGCTCCTTGAGGAAAAAAAATCACTTTCTCAACGTGAATGGAACAATAGCAAAGCATTTGGAATCAAAGAAGATACTTTTCAATTTTACTCAAAGGTAAAGAGGGTAAGCAGAAGTAGACGTCCTCAATGTATTTAGCATATGATTCTAACTTGTCTGCTACCGCTTGCATATATGTTCTCCTTCAGGAAAAAAAGTTGCTTTCTCAATGTGAATGGAACAGTAGCAAAGTGATAGCAATCACAGAAGATACTTTTCAATTTTACTCAAAGGTACTGAGTGCTCAGCTGATGTTAATGTCCTAACTTTACTCAGTACCTGATTCTAAGTTGTCTGGCACCCTTTGATTGTCTGTGCTCCTTCAGGAAAAAAAGTCATTTTCTAACTGTGCTCACAACATAAGCAATGCATTAAGAATCGAAGAATATACTTATCAATTTTACTCAGAGGTACAGAGTGCTAAGTAGATATAAACATCCTAACTTTACTTAGCACATGGTTCTGAGTTGTCTGGTACCACTTGCATGTCTGTGCTCCTTCAGGAAAAAAAGTCACTTTCTCAATGTGAATGGAACAATAGCAAAGCAACTGAAATCAAAGAAGATACTTTTCAATTTTACTCAAAGGTAAAGAGGGTAAATAGATGTAAACGACCTGAATGTACTTAGCACATGATTCTAACTTGTCTGGTACCACTTGCATGTCTGTGCTCCTTCAGGAAAAAAAGTTGCTTTCTCAATGTGAATGGAAAAGTACCAAAGTCATAGCAATCACAGAAGATACTTTTCAATTTTACTCAAAGGTACTGAGTGCTAAGTAGATATAAACATCCTAACTTTACTTAGCACATGGTTCTGAGTTGTCTGGTACCACTTGCATGTCTGTGCTCCTTCAGGAAAAAAAGTCACTTTCTCAATGTGAATGGAACAAGAGTACAGCAGTTGGAATCAAAGAAGATACTTTTCAATTTTACTCAAAGGTACAGAGTGCTCAGTTGATGTAAGCATCCTAACTTTACTCAGTACCTGATTATAACTTGTCTGGCACCCTTTGATTGTCTGTGCTTCTTCAGGAAAAAAAGTCATTTTCTCTCTGTGCTCACAACAAAAGCAATGTTTTCAGAATCGTAGAATATACTATTCCATTTTACTCAGAGGTACAGAGTGCTAAGTAGATGTAAACGTCCTAACTTTGCTTAGCAGATGGTTCTGTGTTGTCTGGTACCACTTGCATGTCTGTGCTGCTTCAGGAAAAAAAGTCACTTTCTCAATGTGAATGGAACAATAGCAAAGCAATTGGAATCAAAGAAGATACTTTTCAATTTTACTCAAAGGTAAAGAGGGTAAGCAGAAGTAAACGTCCTCAATGTATTTAGCACATGATTCTAACCTGTCTGCTTCCGCTTGCATATATGTTCTCCTTCAGGAAAAAAAGTTGCTTTCTCAATGTGAATGGAACAGTAGCAAAGTGATAGCAATCACAGAAGATACTTTTCAATTTTACTCAAAGGTACTGAGTGCTCAGTTGATGTAAACGTCCTAACTTTACTCAGTACCTGATTCTAAGTTGTCTGGCACCCTTTGATTGTCTGTGCTTCTTCAGGAAAAAAAGTCATTTTCTCACTGTGCTCACAACAAAAGCAATGCTTTCAGATTCGAAGAATATACTATTCAATTTTACTCAGAGGTACAGAGTGCTAAGTAGATGTACACTTCCTAACATTACTCAGTACATCATTTTAAGCTGTCTGGTATCACTTGCATGTCTGTGCTCCTTCAGGAAAAAAAGTCACTTTCTCAATGTGAATGGAACAATAGCAAAGCAACTGAAATCAAAGAAGATACTTTTCAATTTTACTCAAAGGTAAAGAGGGTAAGCAGAAGTAGACGTCCTCAATGTATTTAGCATATGATTCTAACTTGTCTGCTACCGCTTGCATATATGTTCTCCTTCAGGAAAAAAAGTTGCTTTCTCAATGTGAATGGAACAGTAGCAAAGTGATAGCAATCACAGAAGATACTTTTCAATTTTACTCAAAGGTACAGAGTGCTCAGTTGATGAAAGCATCCTAACTTTACTCAGTACCTGATTATAACTTGTCTGGCACCCTTTGATTCTCTGTGCTTCTTCAGGAAAAAAAGTCATTTTCTCACTGTGCTCACAACAAAAGCAATGCTTTCAGATTCTAAGAATATACTATTCAATTTTACTCAGAGGTACAGAGTGCTAAGTAGATGTACACTTCCTAACATTACTCAGTACATCATTTTAAGCTGTCTGGTATCACTTGCATGTCTGTGCTCCTTCAGGAAAAAAAGTCACTTTCTCAATGTGAATGGAACAATAGCAAAGCAACTGAAATCAAAGAAGATACTTTTCAATTTTACTCAAAGGTAAAGAGGGTAAGCAGAAGTAGACGTCCTCAATGTATTTAGCACATGATTCTAACTTGTCTGCTACCGCTTGCATATATGTTCTCCTTCAGGAAAAAAAGTTGCTTTCTCAATGTGAATGGAAAAGTACCAAAGTCGTAGCAATCACAGAAGATACTTTTCAATTTTACTCAAAGGTACTGAGTGCTCAGTTGATGTAAACGTCCTAACTTTACTCAGTACCTGATTCTAAGTTGTCTGGCACCCTTTGATTGTCTGTGCTTCTTCAGGAAAAAAAGTCATTTTCTCACTGTGCTCACAACAAAAGCAATGCCTTCAGATTCGAAGAATATACTATTCAATTTTACTCAGAGGTACAGAGTGCTAAGTAGATGTACACTTCCTAACATTACTCAGTGCATCATTCTAAGCTGTCTGGTATCACTTGCATGTCTGTGCTCCTTCAGGAAAAAAAGTCACTTTCTCAACGTGAATGAAACAATAGCAAAGCATTTGGAATCAAAGAAGATACTTTTCAATTTTACTCAAAGTTAAAGAGGGTACGTAGAAGTAAATGTCCTAAATGTACTTAGCACATGATTCTAACTTGTCTGCTACCACTTGCATCTCTGTGCTCCTTGAGGAAAAAAAATCACTTTCTCAACGTGAATGGAACAATAGCAAAGCATTTGGAATCAAAGAAGATACTTTTCAATTTTACTCAAAGGTAAAGAGGGTAAGCAGAAGTAGACGTCCTCAATGTATTTAGCATATGATTCTAACTTGTCTGCTACCGCTTGCATATATGTTCTCCTTCAGGAAAAAAAGTTGCTTTCTCAATGTGAATGGAACAGTAGCAAAGTGATAGCAATCACAGAAGATACTTTTCAATTTTACTCAAAGGTACTGAGTGCTCAGCTGATGTTAATGTCCTAACTTTACTCAGTACCTGATTCTAAGTTGTCTGGCACCCTTTGATTGTCTGTGCTCCTTCAGGAAAAAAAGTCATTTTCTAACTGTGCTCACAACATAAGCAATGCATTAAGAATCGAAGAATATACTTATCAATTTTACTCAGAGGTACAGAGTGCTAAGTAGATATAAACATCCTAACTTTACTTAGCACATGGTTCTGAGTTGTCTGGTACCACTTGCATGTCTGTGCTCCTTCAGGAAAAAAAGTCACTTTCTCAATGTGAATGGAACAATAGCAAAGCAACTGAAATCAAAGAAGATACTTTTCAATTTTACTCAAAGGTAAAGAGGGTAAATAGATGTAAACGACCTGAATGTACTTAGCACATGATTCTAACTTGTCTGGTACCACTTGCATGTCTGTGCTCCTTCAGGAAAAAAAGTTGCTTTCTCAATGTGAATGGAAAAGTACCAAAGTCATAGCAATCACAGAAGATACTTTTCAATTTTACTCAAAGGTACTGAGTGCTAAGTAGATATAAACATCCTAACTTTACTTAGCACATGGTTCTGAGTTGTCTGGTACCACTTGCATGTCTGTGCTCCTTCAGGAAAAAAAGTCACTTTCTCAATGTGAATGGAACAAGAGTACAGCAGTTGGAATCAAAGAAGATACTTTTCAATTTTACTCAAAGGTACAGAGTGCTCAGTTGATGTAAGCATCCTAACTTTACTCAGTACCTGATTATAACTTGTCTGGCACCCTTTGATTGTCTGTGCTTCTTCAGGAAAAAAAGTCATTTTCTCTCTGTGCTCACAACAAAAGCAATGTTTTCAGAATCGTAGAATATACTATTCCATTTTACTCAGAGGTACAGAGTGCTAAGTAGATGTAAACGTCCTAACTTTGCTTAGCAGATGGTTCTGTGTTGTCTGGTACCACTTGCATGTCTGTGCTGCTTCAGGAAAAAAAGTCACTTTCTCAATGTGAATGGAACAATAGCAAAGCAATTGGAATCAAAGAAGATACTTTTCAATTTTACTCAAAGGTAAAGAGGGTAAGCAGAAGTAAACGTCCTCAATGTATTTAGCACATGATTCTAACCTGTCTGCTTCCGCTTGCATATATGTTCTCCTTCAGGAAAAAAAGTTGCTTTCTCAATGTGAATGGAACAGTAGCAAAGTGATAGCAATCACAGAAGATACTTTTCAATTTTACTCAAAGGTACTGAGTGCTCAGTTGATGTAAACGTCCTAACTTTACTCAGTACCTGATTCTAAGTTGTCTGGCACCCTTTGATTGTCTGTGCTTCTTCAGGAAAAAAAGTCATTTTCTCACTGTGCTCACAACAAAAGCAATGCTTTCAGATTCGAAGAATATACTATTCAATTTTACTCAGAGGTACAGAGTGCTAAGTAGATGTACACTTCCTAACATTACTCAGTACATCATTTTAAGCTGTCTGGTATCACTTGCATGTCTGTGCTCCTTCAGGAAAAAAAGTCACTTTCTCAATGTGAATGGAACAATAGCAAAGCAACTGAAATCAAAGAAGATACTTTTCAATTTTACTCAAAGGTAAAGAGGGTAAGCAGAAGTAGACGTCCTCAATGTATTTAGCATATGATTCTAACTTGTCTGCTACCGCTTGCATATATGTTCTCCTTCAGGAAAAAAAGTTGCTTTCTCAATGTGAATGGAACAGTAGCAAAGTGATAGCAATCACAGAAGATACTTTTCAATTTTACTCAAAGGTACTGAGTGCTCAGTTGATGTAAACGTCCTAACTTTACTCAGTACCTGATTCTAAGTTGTCTGGCACCCTTTGATTGTCTGTGCTTCTTCAGGAAAAAAAGTCATTTTCTCACTGTGCTCACAACAAAAGCAATGCTTTCAGATTCGAAGAATATACTATTCAATTTTACTCAGAGGTACAGAGTGCTAAGTAGATGTACACTTCCTAACATTACTCAGTACATCATTCTAAGCTGTCTGGTATCACTTGCATGTCTGTGCTCCTTCAGGAAAAAAAGTCACTTTCTCAACGTGAATGAAACAATAGCAAAGCATTTGGAATCAAAGAAGACACTTTTCAATTTTACTCAAAGGTAAAGAGGGTACGTAGAAGTAAATGTCCTAAATGTACTTAGCACATGATTCTAACTTGTCTGCTACCACTTGCATCTCTGTGCTCCTTGAGGAAAAAAAATCACTTTCTCAACGTGAATGGAACAATAGCAAAGCAATAGCAATCACAGAAGATACTTTTCAATTTTACTCAAAGGTACTGAGTGCTCAGCTGATGTTAATGTCCTAACTTTACTCAGTACCTGATTCTAAGTTGTCTGGCACCCTTTGATTGTCTGTGCTCCTTCAGGAAAAAAAGTCATTTTCTAACTGTGCTCACAACATAAGCAATGCATTAAGAATCGAAGAATATACTTATCAATTTTACTCAGAGGTACAGAGTGCTAAGTAGATATAAACATCCTAACTTTACTTAGCACATGGTTCTGAGTTGTCTGGTACCACTTGCATGTCTGTGCTCCTTCAGGAAAAAAAGTCACTTTCTCAATGTGAATGGAACAATAGCAAAGCAACTGAAATCAAAGAAGATACTTTTCAATTTTACTCAAAGGTAAAGAGGGTAAATAGATGTAAACGACCTGAATGTACTTAGCACATGATTCTAACTTGTCTGGTACCACTTGCATGTCTGTGCTCCTTCAGGAAAAAAAGTTGCTTTCTCAATGTGAATGGAAAAGTACCAAAGTGATAGCAATCACAGAAGATACTTTTCAGTTTTACTCAAAGGTACTGAGTGCTCAGTTGATGTAAACGTCCTAACTTTACTCAGTACCTGATTCTAAGTTGTCTGGCACCCTTTGATTGTCTGTGCTTCTTCAGGAAAAAAAGTCATTTTCTCACTGTGCTCACAACAAAAGCAATGCTTTCAGATTCGAAGAATATACTATTCAATTTTACTCAGAGGTACAGAGTGCTAAGTAGATGCACACTTCCTAACATTACTCAGTACATCATTCTAGGCTGTCTGGTATCACTTGCATGTCTGTGCTCCTTCAGGAAAAAAAGTCACTTTCTCAACGTGAATGAAACAATAGCAAAGCATTTGGAATCAAAGAAGATACTTTTCAATTTTACTCAAAGGTAAACAGGGTACGTAGAAGTAAATGTCCTAAATGTACTTAGCACATGATTCTAACTTGTCTGCTACCACTTGCATCTCTGTGCTCCTTGAGGAAAAAAAATCACTTTCTCAACGTGAATGGAACAATAGCAAAGCAATAGCAATCACAGAAGATACTTTTCAATTTTACTCAAAGGTACTGAGTGCTCAGCTGATGTTAATGTCCTAACTTTACTCAGTACCTGATTCTAAGTTGTCTGGCACCCTTTGATTGTCTGTGCTCCTTCAGGAAAAAAAGTCATTTTCTAACTGTGCTCACAACATAAGCAATGCATTAAGAATCGAAGAATATACTTATCAATTTTACACAGAGGTACAGAGTGCTAAGTAGATATAAACATCCTAACTTTACTTAGCACATGGTTCTGAGTTGTCTGGTACCACTTGCATGTCTGTGCTCCTTCAGGAAAAAAAGTCACTTTCTCAATGTGAATGGAACAATAGTACAGCAGCTGGAATCAAAGAAGATACTTTTCAATTTTACTCAAAGGTACAGAGTGCTCAGTTGATGTAAGCATCCTAACTTTACTCAATACCTGATTATAACTTGTCTGGCACCCTTTGATTGTCTGTGCTTCTTCAGGAAAAAAAGTCATTTTCTCACTGTGCTCACAACAAAAGCAATGTTTTCAGAATCGTAGAATATACTATTCAATTTTACTCAGAGGTACAGAGTGCTAAGTAGATGTAAACGTCCTAACTTTGCTTAGCAGATGGTTCTGTGTTGTCTGGTACCACTTGCATGTCTGTGCTCCTTCAAGAAAAAAAGTCACTTTCTCAATGTGAATGGAACAATAGCAAAGCAATTGGAATCAAAGAAGATACTTTTCAATTTTACTCAAAGGTAAAGAGGGTAAGCAGAAGTAAACGTCCTCAATGGATTTAGCACATGATTCTAACTTGTCTGCTACCGCTTGCATATATGTTCTCCTTCAGAAAAAAAGTTGCTTTCTCAATGTGAATGGAACAGTAGCAAAGTGATAGCAATCACAGAAGATACTTTTCAATTTTACTCAATGGTACTGAGTGCTCAGTTGATGTAAACGTCCTCACTTTACTCAGTACCTGATTCTAAGTTGTCTGGCACCCTTTGATTGTCTGTGCTTCTTCAGGAAAAAAAGTCATTTTCTCACTGTGCTCACAACAAAAGCAATGCTTTCAGATTCGAAGAATATACTATTCAATTTTACTCAGAGGTACAGAGTGCTAAGTAGATGTACACTTCCTAACATTACTCAGTACATCATTTTAAGCTGTCTGGTATCACTTGCATGTCTGTGCTCCTTCAGGAAAAAAAGTCACTTTCTCAATGTGAATGGAACAATAGCAAAGCAACTGAAATCAAAGAAGATACTTTTCAATTTTACTCAAAGGTAAAGAGGGTAAGCAGAAGTAGACGTCCTCAATGTATTTAGCACATGATTCTAACTTGTCTGCTACCGCTTGCATATATGTTCTCCTTCAGGAAAAAAAGTTGCTTTCTCAATGTGAATGGAAAAGTACCAAAGTCATAGCAATCACAGAAGATGCTTTTCAATTTTACTCAAAGGTACTGAGTGCTCAGTTGATGTAAACGTCCTAACTTTACTCAGTACCTGATTCTAAGTTGTCTGGCACCCTTTGATTGTCTGTGCTTCTTCAGGAAAAAAAGTCATTTTCTCACTGTGCTCACAACAAAAGCAATGCTTTCAGATTCGAAGAATATACTATTCAATTTTACTCAGAGGTACAGAGTGCTACGTAGATGCACACTTCCTAACATTACTCAGTACATCATTCTAAGCTGTCTGGTATCACTTGCATGTCTGTGCTCCTTCAGGAAAAAGAGTCACTTTCTCAACGTGAATGAAACAATAGCAAAGCATTTGGAATCAAAGAAGATACTTTTCAATTTTACTGAAAGGTAAAGAGGGTACGTAGAAGTAAATGTCCTAAATGTACTTAGCACATGATTCTAACTTGTCTGCTACCACTTGCATCTCTGTGCTCCTTGAGGAAAAAAAATCACTTTCTCAACGTGAATGGAACAATAGCAAAGCAATAGCAATCACAGAAGATACTTTTCAATTTTACTCAAAGGTACTGAGTGCTCAGCTGATGTTAATGTCCTAACTTTACTCAGTACCTGATTCTAAGTTGTCTGGCACCCTTTGATTGTCTGTGCTCCTTTAGGAAAAAAAGTCATTTTCTAACTGTGCTCACAACATAAGCAATGCATTAAGAATCGAAGAATATACTTATCAATTTTACACAGAGGTACAGAGTGCTAAGTAGATATAAACATCCTAACTTTACTTAGCACATGGTTCTGAGTTGTCTGGTACCACTTGCATGTCTGTGCTCCTTCAGGAAAAAAAGTCACTTTCTCAATGTGAATGGAACAAGAGTACAGCAGCTGGAATCAAAGAAGATACTTTTCAATTTTACTCAAAGGTACAGAGTGCTCAGTTGATGTAAGCATCCTAACTTTACTCAGTACCTGATTATAACTTGTCTGGCACCCTTTGATTGTCTGTGCTTCTTCAGGAAAAAAAGTCATTTTCTCACTGTGCTCACAACAGAAGCAATGTTTTCAGAATCGTAGAATATACTATTCAATTTTATTCAGAGGTACAGAGTGCTAAGTAGATGTAAACGTCCTAACTTTGCTTAGCAGATGGTTCTGTGTTGTCTGGTACCACTTGCATGTCTGTGCTCCTTCAGGAAAAAAAGTCACTTTCTCAATGTGAATGGAAAAATAGCAAAGCAATTGGAATCAAAGAAGATACTTTTCAATTTTACTCAAAGGTAAAGAGGGTAAGCAGAAGTAAACGTCCTCAATGTATTTAGCACATGATTCTAACTTGTCTGCTACCGCTTGCATATATGTTCTCCTTCAGGAAAAAAAGTTGCTTTCTCAATGTGAATGGAACAGTAGCAAAGTGATAGCAATCGCAGAAGATACTTTTCAATTTTACTCAAAGGTACTGAGTGCTCAGTTGATGTAAACGTCCTAACTTTACTCAGTACCTGATTCTAAGTTGTCTGGCACCCTTTGATTGTCTGTGCTTCTTCAGGAAAAAAAGTCATTTTCTCACTGTGCTCACAACAAAAGCAATGCTTTCAGATTCGAAGAATATACTATTCAATTTTACTCAGAGGTACAGAGTGCTAAGTAGATGTACACTTCCTAACATTACTCAGTACATCATTTTAAGCTGTCTGGTATCACTTGCATGTCTGTGCTCCTTCAGGAAAAAAAGTCACTTTCTCAATGTGAATGGAACAATAGAAAAGCAACTGAAATCAAAGAAGATACTTTTCAATTTTACTCAAAGGTAAAGAGGGTAAGCAGAAGTAGACGTCCTCAATGTATTTAGCACATGATTCTAACTTGTCTGCTACCGCTTGCATATATGTTCTCCTTCAGGAAAAAAAGTTGCTTTCTCAATGTGAATGGAAAAGTACCAAAGTCGTAGCAATCACAGAAGATACTTTTCAATTTTACTCAAAGGTACTGAGTGCTCAGTTGATGTAAACGTCCTAACTTTACTCAGTACCTGATTCTAAGTTGTCTGGCACCCTTTGATTGTCTGTGCTCCTTCAGGAAAAAAAGTCATTTTCTCACTGTGCTCACAACAAAAGCAATGCTTTCAGATTCGAAGAATATACTATTCAATTTTACTCAGAGGTACAGAGTGCTACGTAGATGCACACTTCCTAACATTACTCAGTACATCATTCTAAGCTGTCTGGTATCACTTGCATGTCTGTGCTCCTTCAGGAAAAAGAGTCACTTTCTCAACGTGAATGAAACAATAGCAAAGCATTTGGAATCAAAGAAGATACTTTTCAATTTTACTGAAAGGTAAAGAGGGTACGTAGAAGTAAATGTCCTAAATGTACTTAGCACATGATTCTAACTTGTCTGCTACCACTTGCATCTCTGTGCTCCTTGAGGAAAAAAAATCACTTTCTCAACGTGAATGGAACAATAGCAAAGCAATAGCAATCACAGAAGATACTTTTCAATTTTACTCAAAGGTACTGAGTGCTCAGCTGATGTTAATGTCCTAACTTTACTCAGTACCTGATTCTAAGTTGTCTGGCACCCTTTGATTGTCTGTGCTCCTTTAGGAAAAAAAGTCATTTTCTAACTGTGCTCACAACATAAGCAATGCATTAAGAATCGAAGAATATACTTATCAATTTTACACAGAGGTACAGAGTGCTAAGTAGATATAAACATCCTAACTTTACTTAGCACATGGTTCTGAGTTGTCTGGTACCACTTGCATGTCTGTGCTCCTTCAGGAAAAAAAGTCACTTTCTCAATGTGAATGGAACAAGAGTACAGCAGCTGGAATCAAAGAAGATACTTTTCAATTTTACTCAAAGGTACAGAGTGCTCAGTTGATGTAAGCATCCTAACTTTACTCAGTACCTGATTATAACTTGTCTGGCACCCTTTGATTGTCTGTGCTTCTTCAGGAAAAAAAGTCATTTTCTCACTGTGCTCACAACAGAAGCAATGTTTTCAGAATCGTAGAATATACTATTCAATTTTATTCAGAGGTACAGAGTGCTAAGTAGATGTAAACGTCCTAACTTTGCTTAGCAGATGGTTCTGTGTTGTCTGGTACCACTTGCATGTCTGTGCTCCTTCAGGAAAAAAAGTCACTTTCTCAATGTGAATGGAAAAATAGCAAAGCAATTGGAATCAAAGAAGATACTTTTCAATTTTACTCAAAGGTAAAGAGGGTAAGCAGAAGTAAACGTCCTCAATGTATTTAGCACATGATTCTAACTTGTCTGCTACCGCTTGCATATATGTTCTCCTTCAGGAAAAAAAGTTGCTTTCTCAATGTGAATGGAACAGTAGCAAAGTGATAGCAATCACAGAAGATACTTTTCAATTTTACTCAAAGGTACTGAGTGCTCAGTTGATGTAAACGTCCTAACTTTACTCAGTACCTGATTCTAAGTTGTCTGGCACCCTTTGATTGTCTGTGCTTCTTCAGGAAAAAAAGTCATTTTCTCACTGTGCTCACAACAAAAGCAATGCTTTCAGATTCGAAGAATATACTATTCAATTTTACTCAGAGGTACAGAGTGCTAAGTAGATGTACACTTCCTAACATTACTCAGTACATCATTTTAAGCTGTCTGGTATCACTTGCATGTCTGTGCTCCTTCAGGAAAAAAAGTCACTTTCTCAATGTGAATGGAACAATAGAAAAGCAACTGAAATCAAAGAAGATACTTTTCAATTTTACTCAAAGGTAAAGAGGGTAAGCAGAAGTAGACGTCCTCAATGTATTTAGCACATGATTCTAACTTGTCTGCTACCGCTTGCATATATGTTCTCCTTCAGGAAAAAAAGTTGCTTTCTCAATGTGAATGGAAAAGTACCAAAGTCGTAGCAATCACAGAAGATACTTTTCAATTTTACTCAAAGGTACTGAGTGCTCAGTTGATGTAAACGTCCTAACTTTACTCAGTACCTGATTCTAAGTTGTCTGGCACCCTTTGATTGTCTGTGCTCCTTCAGGAAAAAAAGTCATTTTCTAACTGTGCTCACAACATAAGCAAAGCATTAAGAATCGAAGAATATACTTATCAATTTTACTCAGAGGTACAGAGTGCTAAGTAGATATAAACATCCTAACTTTACTTAGCACATGGTTCTTAGTTGTCTGGTACCACTTGCATGTCTGTGCTCCTTCAGGAAAAAAAGTCACTTTCTCAATGTAAATGGAAGAATACTAAATCAATTGGAATCAAAGAAGATACTTTTCAATTTTACTCAAAGGTAAAGAGGGTAAGCAGAAGTAAACGTCCTCAATGTATTTAGCACATGATTCTAACTTGTCTGCTACCGCTTTCATATATGTTCTCCTTCAGGAAAAAAAGTTGCTTTCTCAATGTGAATGGTACAGTAGCAAAGTGATAGCAATCACAGAAGATACTTTTCAATTTTACTCAAAGGTACTGAGTGCTCAGTTGATGTAAACGTCCTAACTTTACTCAGTACCTGATTCTAAGTTGTCTGGCACCCTTTGATTGTCTGTGCTCCTTCAGGAAAAAAAGTCATTTTCTAACTGTGCTCACAACATAAGCAATGCATTAAGAATCGAAGAATATACTTATCAATTTTACTCAGAGGTACAGAGTGCTAAGTAGATATAAACATCCTAAGTTTACTTAGCACATAGTTCTGAGTTGTCTGGTACCACTTGCATGTCTGTGCTCCTTCAGGAAAAAAAGTCACTTTCTCAATGTGAATGGAACAATAGTACAGCAGTTGGAATCAAAGAAGATGCTTTTCAATTTTACTCAAAGGTAAAGAGGGTACGTAGAAGTAAATGTCCTGAATGTACTTAGCACATGATTCTAACTTGTCTGCTACCACTTGCATCTCTGTGCTCCTTGAGGAAAAAAAATCACTTTCTCAACGTGAATGGAAGAATACCTAATCAATTGGAATCAAAGAAGATACTTTTCAATTTTACTCAAAGGTAAAGAGGGTAAGTAGATGTAAACGACCTGAATGTACTTAGCACATGATTCTAACTTGTCTGGTACCACTTGCATGTCTGTGCTCCTTCAGGAAAAAAAGTCACTTTCTCAATGTGAATGGAACAATAGTACAGCAGTTGGAATCAAAGAAGATACTTTTCAATTTTACTCAAAGGTACAGAGTGCTCAGTTGATGAAAGCATCCTAACTTTACTCAGTACCTGATTATAACTTGTCTGGCACCCTTTGATTCTCTGTGCTTCTTCAGGAAAAAAAGTCATTTTCTCACTGTGCTCACAACAAAAGCAATGCTTTCAGATTCTAAGAATATACTATTCAATTTTACTCAGAGGTACAGAGTGCTAAGTAGATGTACACTTCCTAACATTACTCAGTACATCATTTTAAGCTGTCTGGTATCACTTGCATGTCTGTGCTCCTTCAGGAAAAAAAGTCACTTTCTCAATGTGAATGGAACAATAGCAAAGCAACTGAAATCAAAGAAGATACTTTTCAATTTTACTCAAAGGTAAAGAGGGTAAGCAGAAGTAGACGTCCTCAATGTATTTAGCACATGATTCTAACTTGTCTGCTACCGCTTGCATATATGTTCTCCTTCAGGAAAAAAAGTTGCTTTCTCAATGTGAATGGAAAAGTACCAAAGTCGTAGCAATCACAGAAGATACTTTTCAATTTTACTCAAAGGTACTGAGTGCTCAGTTGATGTAAACGTCCTAACTTTACTCAGTACCTGATTCTAAGTTGTCTGGCACCCTTTGATTGTCTGTGCTTCTTCAGGAAAAAAAGTCATTTTCTCACTGTGCTCACAACAAAAGCAATGCCTTCAGATTCGAAGAATATACTATTCAATTTTACTCAGAGGTACAGAGTGCTAAGTAGATGTACACTTCCTAACATTACTCAGTGCATCATTCTAAGCTGTCTGGTATCACTTGCATGTCTGTGCTCCTTCAGGAAAAAAAGTCACTTTCTCAACGTGAATGAAACAATAGCAAAGCATTTGGAATCAAAGAAGATACTTTTCAATTTTACTCAAAGTTAAAGAGGGTACGTAGAAGTAAATGTCCTAAATGTACTTAGCACATGATTCTAACTTGTCTGCTACCACTTGCATCTCTGTGCTCCTTGAGGAAAAAAAATCACTTTCTCAACGTGAATGGAACAAAAGCAAAGCAATAGCAATCACAGAAGATACTTTTCAATTTTACTCAAAGGTACTGAGTGCTCAGCTGATGTTAATGTCCTAAATTTACTCAGTACCTGATTCTAAGTTGTCTGGCACCCTTTGATTGTCTGTGCTCCTTCAGGAATAAAAGTCATTTTCTAACTGTGCTCACAACGTAAGCAATGCATTAAGAATTGAAGAATATACTTAACAATTTTACACAGAGGTACAGAGTGCTAAGTAGATATAAACATCCTAACTTTACTTGGCACATGGTTCTGAGTTGTCTGGTACCACTTGCATGTCTGTGCTCCTTCAGGAAAAAAAGTCACTTTCTCAATGTGAATGGAACAATAGTACAGCAGCTGGAATCAAAGAAGATACTTTTCAATTTTACTCAAAGGTACAGAGTGCTCAGTTGATGTAAGCATCCTAACTTTACTCAGTACCTGATTATAACTTGTCTGGCACCCATTGATTGTCTGTGCTTCTTCAGGAAAAAAAGTCATTTTCTCACTGTGCTCACAACAAAAGCAATGTTTTCAGAATCGTAGAATATACTATTCAATTTTACTCAGAGGTACAGAGTGCTAAGTAGATGTAAACGTCCTAACTTTGCTTAGCAGATGGTTCTGTGTTGTCTGGTACCACTTGCATGTCTGTGCTCCTTCAGGAAAAAAAGTCACTTTCTCAATGTGAATGGAACAATAGCAAAGCAATTGGAATCAAAGAAGATACTGTTCACTTTTACTCAAAGGTAAAGAGGGTAAGCAGAAGTAAACGTCCTCAATGTATTTAGCACATGATTCTAACTTGTCTGCTACCGCTTGCATATATGTTCTCCTTCAGGAAAAAAAGTTGCTTTCTCAATGTGAATGGAACAGTAGCAAAGTGATAGCAATCACAGAAGATACTTTTCAATTTTACTCAAAGGTACTGAGTGCTCAGTTGATGTAAACGTCCTAACTTTACTCAGTACCTGATTCTAAGTTGTCTGGCACCCTTTGATTGTCTGTGCTTCTTCAGGAAAAAAAGTCATTTTCTCACTGTGCTCACAACAAAAGCAATGCTTTCAGATTCGAAGAATATACTATTCAATTTTACTCAGAGGTACAGAGTGCTAAGTAGATGTACACTTCCTAACATTACTCAGTACATCATTTTAAGCTGTCTGGTATCACTTGCATGTCTGTGCTCCTTCAGGAAAAAAAGTCACTTTCTCAATGTGAATGGAACAATAGCAAAGCAACTGAAATCAAAGAAGATACTTTTCAATTTTACTCAAAGGTAAAGAGGGTAAGCAGAAGTAGACGTCCTCAATGTATTTAGCACATGATTCTAACTTGTCTGCTACCGCTTGCATATATGTTCTCCTTCAGGAAAAAAGGTTGCTTTCTCAATGTGAATGGAACAGTAGCAAAGTGATAGCAATCACAGAAGATACTTTTCAATTTTACTCAAAGGTACTGAGTGCTCAGTTGATGTAAACGTCCTAACTTTACTCAGTACCTGATTCTAAGTTGTCTGGCACCCTTTGATTGTCTGTGCTTCTTCAGGAAAAAATGTCATTTTCTCACTGTGCTCACAACAAAAGCAATGCTTTCAGATTCGAAGAATATACTATTCAATTTTACTCAGAGGTACAGAGTGCTAAGTAGATGTACACGTCCTAACATTACTCAGTACATCATTCTAAGCTGTCTGGTATCACTTGCATGTCTGTGCTCCTGCATGAAAAAAAGTCACTTTCTCAACGTGAATGAAACAATAGCAAAGCTTTTGGAATCAAAGAAGATACTTTTCAATTTTACTCAAAGGTAAAGAGGGTACGTAGAAGTAAATGTCCTAAATGTGCTTAGCACATGATTCTAACTTGTCTGCTACCACTTGCATCTCTGTGATCCTTGAGGAAAAAAAATCACTTTCTCAACGTGAATGGAACAATAGCAAAGCAATAGCAATCACAGAAGATACTTTTCAATTTTACTCAAAGGTACTGAGTGCTCAGCTGATGTTAATGTCCTAACTTTACTCAGTACCTGATTCTAAGTTGTCTGGCACCCTTTGATTGTCTGTGCTCCTTCAGGAAAAAAAGTCATTTTCTAACTGTGCTCACAACATAAGCAATGCATTAAGAATCGAAGAATATACTTATCACTTTTACTCAGAGGTACAGAGTGCTAAGTAGATATAAACATCCTAACTTTACTTAGCACATGGTTCTGAGTTGTCTGGTACGACTTGCATGTCTGTGCTCCTTCAGGAAAAAAAGTCACTTTCTCAATGTGAATGGAACAATAGCAAAGCAACTGAAATCAAAGAAGATGCTTTTCAATTTTACTCAAAGGTAAAGAGGGTAAGCAGAAGTAGACGTCCTCAATGTATTTAGCACATGATTCTAACTTGTCTGCTACCGCTTGCATATATGTACTCCTTCAGGAAAAAAAGTTGCTTTCTCAATGTGAATGGAAAAGTACCAAAGTCATAGCAATCACAGAAGATACATTTCAATTTTACTCAAAGGTACTGAGTGCTCAGTTGATGTAAACGTCCTAACTTTACTCAGTACCTGATTCTAAGTTGTCTGGCACCCTTTGATTGTCTGTGCTTCTTCAGGAAAAAAAGTCATTTTCTCACTGTGCTCACAACAAAAGCAATGCTTTCAGATTCGAAGAATATACTATTCAATTTTACTCAGAGGTACAGAGTGCTAAGTAGATGTACACTTCCTAACATTACTCAGTACATCATTTTAAGCTGTCTGGTATCACTTGCATGTCTGTGCTCCTTCAGGAAAAAAAGTCACTTTCTCAACGTGAATGAAACAATAGCAAAGCATTTGGAATCAAAGAAGATACTTTTCAATTTTACTCAAAGGTAAAGAGGGTACGTAGAAGTAAATGTCCTAAATGTACTTAGCACATGATTCTAACTTGTCTGCTACCACTTGCATCTCTGTGCTCCTTGAGGAAAAAAAATCACTTTCTCAACGTGAATGGAACAATAGCAAAGCAATAGCAATCACAGAAGATACTTTTAAATTTTACTCAAAGGTACTGAGTGCTCAGCTGATGTTAATGTCCTAACTTTACTCAGTACCTGATTCTAAGTTGTCTGGCACCCTTTGATTGTCTGTGCTCCTTCAGGAAAAAAAGGTCATTTTCTAACTGTGCTCACAACACAAGCAAAGCATTAAGAATCGAAGAATATACTTATCAATTTTACTCAGAGGTACAGAGTGCTAAGTAGATATAAACATCCTAACTTTACTTAGCACATGGTTCTGAGTTGTCTGGTACCACTTACATGTCTGTGCTCCTTCAGGAAAAAAAGTCACTTTCTCAATGTAAATGGAAGAATACTAAATCAATTGGAATCAAAGAAGATACTTTTCAATTTTACTCAAAGGTAAAGAGGGTAAGCAGAAGTAAACGTCCTCAATGTATTTAGCACATGATTCTAACTTGTCTGCTACCGCTTGCATATATGTTCTCCTTCAGGAAAAAAAGTTGCTTTCTCAATGTGAATGGTACAGTAGCAAAGTGATAGCAATCACAGAAGATACTTTTCAATTTTACTCAAAGGTACTGAGTCCTCAGTTGATGTAAACGTCCTAACTTTACTCAGTACCTGATTCTAAGTTGTGTGGCACCCTTTGATTGTCTGTGCACCTTCAGGAAAAAAAGTCATTTTCTCACTGTTCTCTCAATAAAAGCAATGCTTTCAGATTCGAAGAATATACTATTCAATTTTACTCAGAGGTACAGAGTGCTAAGTAGATGTACACTTCCTAACATTACTCAGTACATCATTCTAAGCTGTCTGGTATCACTTGCATGTCTGTGCTCCTTCAGGAAAAAAAGTCACTTTCTCAACGTGAATGAAACAATAGCAAAGCTTTTGGAATCAAAGAAGATACTTTTCAATTTTACTCAAAGGTAAAGAGGGTACGTAGAAGTAAATGTCCTAAATGTACTTAGCACATGATTCTAACTTGTCTGCTACCACTTGCATCTCCGTGCTCCTTGAGGAAAAAAAGTCACTTTCTCAATGTGAATGGAACAATAGTACAGCATTTGGAATCAAAGAAGATACTTTTCAATTTTACTCAAAGGTACAGAGTGCTCAGTTGATGAAAGCATCCTAACTTTACTCAGTACCTGATTATAACTTGTCTGGCACCCTTTGATTCTCTGTGCTTCTTCAGGAAAAAAAGTCATTTTCTCACTGTGCTCACAACAAAAGCAATGCTTTCAGATTCTAAGAATATACTATTCAATTTTACTCAGAGGTACAGAGTGCTAAGTAGATGTACACTTCCTAACATTACTCAGTACATCATTTCAAGCTGTCTGGTATCACTTGCATGTCTGTGCTCCTTCAGGAAAAAAAGTCACTTTCTCAATGTGAATGGAACAATAGCAAAGCAACTGAAATCAAAGAAGATACTTTTCAATTTTACTCAAAGGTAAAGAGGGTAAGCAGAAGTAGACGTCCTCAATGTATTTAGCACATGATTCTAACTTGTCTGCTACCGCTTGCATATATGTTCTCCTTCAGGAAAAAAAGTTGCTTTCTCAATGTGAATGGAAAAGTACCAAAGTCGTAGCATTCACAGAAGATACTTTTCAATTTTACTCAAAGGTACTGAGTGCTCAGTTGATGTAAACGTCCTAACTTTACTCAGTACCTGATTCTAAGTTGTCTGGCACCCTTTGATTGTCTGTGCTTCTTCAGGAAAAAAAGTCATTTTCTCACTGTGCTCACAACAAAAGCAATGCCTTCAGATTCGAAGAATATACTATTCAATTTTACTCAGAGGTGCAGAGTGCTAAGTAGATATAAACATCCTAACTTTACTTAGCACATGGTTCTGAGTTGTCTGGTACCACTTGCATGTCTGTGCTCCTTCAGGAAAAACAGTCACTTTCTCAATGTAAATGGAAGAATACTAAATCAATTGGAATCAAAGAAGATACTTTTCAATTTTACTCAAAGGTAAAGAGGGTAAGCAGAAGTAAACATCCTCAATGTATTTAGCACATGATTCTAACTTGTCTGCTACCGCTTGCATATATGTTCTCCTTCAGGAAAAAAAGTTGCTTTCTCAATGTGAATGGTACAGTAGCAAAGTGATAGCAATCACAGAAGATACTTTTCAATTTTACTCAAAGGTACTGAGTGCTCAGTTGATGTAAACGTCCTAACTTTACTCAGTACCTGATTCTAAGTTGTCTGGCACCCTTTGATTGTCTGTGCATCTTCAGGAAAAAAAGTCATTTTCTCACTGTTCTCTCAATAAAAGCAATGCTTTCAGATTCGAAGAATATACTATTCAATTTTACTCAGAGGTACAGAGTGCTAAGTAGATGTACACTTCCTAACATTACTCAGTACATCATTCTAAGCTGTCTGGTATCACTTGCATGTCTGTGCTCCTTCAGGAAAAAAAGTCACTTTCTCAACGTGAATGAAACAATAGCAAAGCATTTGGAATCAAAGGATACATTTCAATTTTACTCAAAGGTAAAGAGGGTACGTAGAAGTAAATGTCCTAAATGTAGTTAGCACATGATTCTAACTTGTCTGCTACCACTTGCATCTCTGTGCTCCTTGAGGAAAAAAAATCACTTTCTCAACGTGAATGGAAGAATAGCAAAGCAATAGCAATCACAGAAGATACTTTTCAATTTTACTCAAAGGTACTGAGTGCTCAGCTGATGTTAATGTCCTAACTTTACTCAGTACCTGATTCTAAGTTGTCTGGCACCCTTTGATTGTCTGTGCTCCTTTAGGAAAAAAAGTCATTTTCTAACTGTGCTCACAACATAAGCAATGCATTAAGAATCGAAGAATATACTTATCAATTTTACTCAGAGGTACAGAGTGCTAAGTAGATATAAACATCCTAACTTTACTTAGCACATGGTTCTGAGTTGTCTGGTACCACTTGCATGTCTGTGCTCCTTCAGGAAAAAAAGTCACTTTCTCAATGTGAATGGAACAAGAGTACAGCAGTTGGAATCAAAGAAGATACTTTTCAATTTTACTCAAAGGTACAGAGTGCTCAGTTGATGTAAGCATCCTAACTTTACTCAGTACCTGATTATAACTTGTCTGGCACCCTTTGATTGTCTGTGCTTCTTCAGGAAAAAAAGTCATTTTCTCACTGTGCTCACAACAAAAGCAATGTTTTCAGAATCGTAGAATATACTATTCAATTTTACTCAGAGGTACAGAGTGCTAAGTAGATGTAAACGTCCTAACTTTGCTTAGCAGATGGTTCTGTGTTGTCTGGTACCACTTGCATGTCTGTGCTCCTTCAGGAAAAAAAGTCACTTTCTCAATGTGAATGGAACAATAGCAAAGCAATAGCAATCACAGAAGATACTTTTCAATTTTACTCAAAGGTACTGAGTGCTCAGCTGATGTTAATGTCCTAACTTTACTCAGTACCTGATTCTAAGTTGTCTGGCACCCTTTGATTGTCTGTGCTCCTTCAGGAAAAAAAGTCATTTTCTAACTGTGCTCACAACATAAGCAATGCATTAAGAATCGAAGAATATACTTATCACTTTTACTCAGAGGTACAGAGTGCTAAGTAGATATAAACATCCTAACTTTACTTAGCACATGGTTCTGAGTTGTCTGGTACCACTTGCATGTCTGTGCTCCTTCAGGAAAAAAAGTCACTTTCTCAATGTGAATGGAACAATAGCAAAGCAACTGAAATCAAAGAAGATGCTTTTCAATTTTACTCAAAGGTAAAGAGGGTAAGCAGAAGTAGACGTCCTCAATGTATTTAGCACATGATTCTAACTTGTCTGCTACCGCTTGCATATATGTACTCCTTCAGGAAAAAAAGTTGCTTTCTCAATGTGAATGGAAAAGTACCAAAGTCATAGCAATCACAGAAGATACATTTCAATTTTACTCAAAGGTACTGAGTGCTCAGTTGATGTAAACGTCCTAACTTTACTCAGTACCTGATTCTAAGTTGTCTGGCACCCTTTGATTGTCTGTGCTTCTTCAGGAAAAAAAGTCATTTTCTCACTGTGCTCACAACAAAAGCAATGCTTTCAGATTCGAAGAATATACTATTCAATTTTACTCAGAGGTACAGAGTGCTAAGTAGATGTACACTTCCTAACATTACTCAGTACATCATTTCAAGCTGTCTGGTATCACTTGCATGTCTGTGCTCCTTCAGGAAAAAAAGTCACTTTCTCAACGTGAATGAAACAATAGCAAAGCATTTGGAATCAAAGAAGATACTTTTCAATTTTACTCAAAGGTAAAGAGGGTACGTAGAAGTAAATGTCCTAAATGTACTTAGCACATGATTCTAACTTGTCTGCTACCACTTGCATCTCTGTGCTCCTTGAGGAAAAAAAATCACTTTCTCAACGTGAATGGAACAATAGCAAAGCAATAGCAATCACAGAAGATACTTTTCAATTTTACTCAAAGGTACAGAGTGCTCAGTTGATGAAAGCATCCTAACTTTACTCAGTACCTGATTATAACTTGTCTGGCACCCTTTGATTCTCTGTGCTTCTTCAGGAAAAAAAGTCATTTTCTCACTGTGCTCACAACAAAAGCAATGCTTTCAGATTCTAAGAATATACTATTCAATTTTACTCAGAGGTACAGAGTGCTAAGTAGATGTACACTTCCTAACATTACTCAGTACATCATTTCAAGCTGTCTGGTATCACTTGCATGTCTGTGCTCCTTCAGGAAAAAAAGTCACTTTCTCAATGTGAATGGAACAATAGCAAAGCAACTGAAATCAAAGAAGATACTTTTCAATTTTACTCAAAGGTAAAGAGGGTAAGCAGAAGTAGACGTCCTCAATGTATTTAGCACATGATTCTAACTTGTCTGCTACCGCTTGCATATATGTTCTCCTTCAGGAAAAAAAGTTGCTTTCTCAATGTGAATGGAAAAGTACCAAAGTCGTAGCAATCACAGAAGATACTTTTCAATTTTACTCAAAGGTACTGAGTGCTCAGTTGATGTAAACGTCCTAACTTTACTCAGTACCTGATTCTAAGTTGTCTGGCACCCTTTGATTGTCTGTGCTTCTTCAGGAAAAAAAGTCATTTTCTCACTGTGCTCACAACAAAAGCAATGCCTTCAGATTCGAAGAATATACTATTCAATTTTACTCAGAGGTGCAGAGTGCTAAGTAGATATAAACATCCTAACTTTACTTAGCACATGGTTCTGAGTTGTCTGGTACCACTTGCATGTCTGTGCTCCTTCAGGAAAAACAGTCACTTTCTCAATGTAAATGGAAGAATACTAAATCAATTGGAATCAAAGAAGATACTTTTCAATTTTACTCAAAGGTAAAGAGGGTAAGCAGAAGTAAACATCCTCAATGTATTTAGCACATGATTCTAACTTGTCTGCTACCGCTTGCATATATGTTCTCCTTCAGGAAAAAAAGTTGCTTTCTCAATGTGAATGGTACAGTAGCAAAGTGATAGCAATCACAGAAGATACTTTTCAATTTTACTCAAAGGTACTGAGTGCTCAGTTGATGTAAACGTCCTAACTTTACTCAGTACCTGATTCTAAGTTGTCTGGCACCCTTTGATTGTCTGTGCATCTTCAGGAAAAAAAGTCATTTTCTCACTGTTCTCTCAATAAAAGCAATGCTTTCAGATTCGAAGAATATACTATTCAATTTTACTCAGAGGTACAGAGTGCTAAGTAGATGTACACTTCCTAACATTACTCAGTACATCATTCTAAGCTGTCTGGTATCACTTGCATGTCTGTGCTCCTTCAGGAAAAAAAGTCACTTTCTCAACGTGAATGAAACAATAGCAAAGCATTTGGAATCAAAGGATACATTTCAATTTTACTCAAAGGTAAAGAGGGTACGTAGAAGTAAATGTCCTAAATGTAGTTAGCACATGATTCTAACTTGTCTGCTACCACTTGCATCTCTGTGCTCCTTGAGGAAAAAAAATCACTTTCTCAACGTGAATGGAAGAATAGCAAAGCAATAGCAATCACAGAAGATACTTTTCAATTTTACTCAAAGGTACTGAGTGCTCAGCTGATGTTAATGTCCTAACTTTACTCAGTACCTGATTCTAAGTTGTCTGGCACCCTTTGATTGTCTGTGCTCCTTTAGGAAAAAAAGTCATTTTCTAACTGTGCTCACAACATAAGCAATGCATTAAGAATCGAAGAATATACTTATCAATTTTACTCAGAGGTACAGAGTGCTAAGTAGATATAAACATCCTAACTTTACTTAGCACATGGTTCTGAGTTGTCTGGTACCACTTGCATGTCTGTGCTCCTTCAGGAAAAAAAGTCACTTTCTCAATGTGAATGGAACAAGAGTACAGCAGTTGGAATCAAAGAAGATACTTTTCAATTTTACTCAAAGGTACAGAGTGCTCAGTTGATGTAAGCATCCTAACTTTACTCAGTACCTGATTATAACTTGTCTGGCACCCTTTGATTGTCTGTGCTTCTTCAGGAAAAAAAGTCATTTTCTCACTGTGCTCACAACAAAAGCAATGTTTTCAGAATCGTAGAATATACTATTCAATTTTACTCAGAGGTACAGAGTGCTAAGTAGATGTAAACGTCCTAACTTTGCTTAGCAGATGGTTCTGTGTTGTCTGGTACCACTTGCATGTCTGTGCTCCTTCAGGAAAAAAAGTCACTTTCTCAATGTGAATGGAACAATAGCAAAGCAATTGGAATCAAAGAAGATACTTTTCAATTTTACTCAAAGGTAAAGAGGGTAAGCAGAAGTAAACGTCCTCAATGTATTTAGCACATGATTCTAACCTGTCTGCTTCCGCTTGCATATATGTTCTCCTTCAGGAAAAAAAGTTGCTTTCTCAATGTGAATGGAACAGTAGCAAAGTGATAGCAATCACAGAAGATACTTTTCAATTTTACTCAAAGGTACTGAGTGCTCAGTTGATGTAAACGTCCTAACTTTACTCAGTACCTGATTCTAAGTTGTCTGGCACCCTTTGATTGTCTGTGCTTCTTCAGGAAAAAAAGTCATTTTCTCACTGTGCTCACAACAAAAGCAATGCTTTCAGATTCGAAGAATATACTATTCAATTTTACTCAGAGGTACAGAGTGCTAAGTAGATGTACACTTCCTAACATTACTCAGTACATCATTTTAAGCTGTCTGGTATCACTTGCATGTCTGTGCTCCTTCAGGAAAAAAAGTCACTTTCTCAATGTGAATGGAACAATAGCAAAGCAACTGACATCAAAGAAGATACTTTTCAATTTTACTCAAAGGTAAAGAGGGTAAGCAGAAGTAGACGTCCTCAATGTATTTAGCACATGATTCTAACTTGTCTGCTACCGCTTGCATATATGTTCTCCTTCAGGAAAAAAAGTTGCTTTCTCAATGTGAATGGAACAGTAGCAAAGTGATAGCAATCACAGAAGATACTTTTCAATTTTACTCAAAGGTACTGAGTGCTCAGTTGATGTAAACGTCCTAACTTTACTCAGTACCTGATTCTAAGTTGTCTGGCACCCTTTGATTGTCTGTGCTTCTTCAGGAAAAAAAGTCATTTTCTCACTGTGCTCACAACAAAAGCAATGCTTTCAGATTCGAAGAATATACTATTCAATTTTACTCAGAGGTACAGAGTGCTAAGTAGATGTACACTTCCTAACATTACTCAGTACATCATTTTAAGCTGTCTGGTATCACTTGCATGTCTGTGCTCCTTCAGGAAAAAAAGTCACTTTCTCAACGTGAATGAAACAATAGCAAAGCATTTGGAATCAAAGAAGATACTTTTCAATTTTACTCAAAGGTAAAGAGGGTACGTAGAAGTAAATGTCCTAAATGTACTTAGCACATGATTCTAACTTGTCTGCTACCACTTGCATCTCTGTGCTCCTTGAGGAAAAAAAATCACTTTCTCAACGTGAATGGAACAATAGCAAAGCAATAGCAATCACCGAAGATACTTTTCAATTTTACTCAAAGGTACTGAGTGCTCAGCTGATGTTAATGTCCTAACTTTACTCAGTACCTGATTCTAAGTTGTCTGGCACCCTTTGATTGTCTGTGCTCCTTCAGGAAAAAAAGGTCATTTTCTAACTGTGCTCACAACATAAGCAAAGCATTAAGAATCGAAGAATATACTTATCAATTTTACTCAGAGGTACAGAGTGCTAAGTAGATATAAACATCCTAACTTTACTTAGCACATGGTTCTGAGTTGTCTGGTACCACTTACATGTCTGTGCTCCTTCAGGAAAAAAAGTCACTTTCTCAATGTAAATGGAAGAATACTAAATCAATTGGAATCAAAGAAGATACTTTTCAATTTTACTCAAAGGTAAAGAGGGTAAGCAGAAGTAAACGTCCTCAATGTATTTAGCACATGATTCTAACTTGTCTGCTACCGCTTGCATATATGTTCTCCTTCAGGAAAAAAAGTTGCTTTCTCAATGTGAATGGTACAGTAGCAAAGTGATAGCAATCACAGAAGATACTTTTCAATTTTACTCAAAGGTACTGAGTGCTCAGTTGATGTAAACGTCCTAACTTTACTCAGTACCTGATTCTAAGTTGTCTGGCACCCTTTGATTGTCTGTGCATCTTCAGGAAAAAAAGTCATTTTCTCACTGTTCTCTCAATAAAAGCAATGCTTTCAGATTCGAAGAATATACTATTCAATTTTACTCAGAGGTACAGAGTGCTAAGTAGATGTACACTTCCTAACATTACTCAGTACATCATTCTAAGCTGTCTGGTATCACTTGCATGTCTGTGCTCCTTCAGGAAAAAAAGTCACTTTCTCAACGTGAATGAAACAATAGCAAAGCATTTGGAATCAAAGGATACATTTCAATTTTACTCAAAGGTAAAGAGGGTACGTAGAAGTAAATGTCCTAAATGTAGTTAGCACATGATTCTAACTTGTCTGCTACCACTTGCATCTCTGTGCTCCTTGAGGAAAAAAAATCACTTTCTCAACGTGAATGGAAGAATAGCAAAGCAATAGCAATCACAGAAGATACTTTTCAATTTTACTCAAAGGTACTGAGTGCTCAGCTGATGTTAATGTCCTAACTTTACTCAGTACCTGATTCTAAGTTGTCTGGCACCCTTTGATTGTCTGTGCTCCTTTAGGAAAAAAAGTCATTTTCTAACTGTGCTCACAACATAAGCAATGCATTAAGAATCGAAGAATATACTTATCAATTTTACTCAGAGGTACAGAGTGCTAAGTAGATATAAACATCCTAACTTTACTTAGCACATGGTTCTGAGTTGTCTGGTACCACTTGCATGTCTGTGCTCCTTCAGGAAAAAAAGTCACTTTCTCAATGTGAATGGAACAAGAGTACAGCAGTTGGAATCAAAGAAGATACTTTTCAATTTTACTCAAAGGTACAGAGTGCTCAGTTGATGTAAGCATCCTAACTTTACTCAGTACCTGATTATAACTTGTCTGGCACCCTTTGATTGTCTGTGCTTCTTCAGGAAAAAAAGTCATTTTCTCACTGTGCTCACAACAAAAGCAATGTTTTCAGAATCGTAGAATATACTATTCAATTTTACTCAGAGGTACAGAGTGCTAAGTAGATGTAAACGTCCTAACTTTGCTTAGCAGATGGTTCTGTGTTGTCTGGTACCACTTGCATGTCTGTGCTCCTTCAGGAAAAAAAGTCACTTTCTCAATGTGAATGGAACAATAGCAAAGCAATTGGAATCAAAGAAGATACTTTTCAATTTTACTCAAAGGTAAAGAGGGTAAGCAGAAGTAAACGTCCTCAATGTATTTAGCACATGATTCTAACCTGTCTGCTTCCGCTTGCATATATGTTCTCCTTCAGGAAAAAAAGTTGCTTTCTCAATGTGAATGGAACAGTAGCAAAGTGATAGCAATCACAGAAGATACTTTTCAATTTTACTCAAAGGTACTGAGTGCTCAGTTGATGTAAACGTCCTAACTTTACTCAGTACCTGATTCTAAGTTGTCTGGCACCCTTTGATTGTCTGTGCTTCTTCAGGAAAAAAAGTCATTTTCTCACTGTGCTCACAACAAAAGCAATGCTTTCAGATTCGAAGAATATACTATTCAATTTTACTCAGAGGTACAGAGTGCTAAGTAGATGTACACTTCCTAACATTACTCAGTACATCATTTTAAGCTGTCTGGTATCACTTGCATGTCTGTGCTCCTTCAGGAAAAAAAGTCACTTTCTCAATGTGAATGGAACAATAGCAAAGCAACTGACATCAAAGAAGATACTTTTCAATTTTACTCAAAGGTAAAGAGGGTAAGCAGAAGTAGACGTCCTCAATGTATTTAGCACATGATTCTAACTTGTCTGCTACCGCTTGCATATATGTTCTCCTTCAGGAAAAAAAGTTGCTTTCTCAATGTGAATGGAACAGTAGCAAAGTGATAGCAATCACAGAAGATACTTTTCAATTTTACTCAAAGGTACTGAGTGCTCAGTTGATGTAAACGTCCTAACTTTACTCAGTACCTGATTCTAAGTTGTCTGGCACCCTTTGATTGTCTGTGCTTCTTCAGGAAAAAAAGTCATTTTCTCACTGTGCTCACAACAAAAGCAATGCTTTCAGATTCGAAGAATATACTATTCAATTTTACTCAGAGGTACAGAGTGCTAAGTAGATGTACACTTCCTAACATTACTCAGTACATCATTTTAAGCTGTCTGGTATCACTTGCATGTCTGTGCTCCTTCAGGAAAAAAAGTCACTTTCTCAACGTGAATGAAACAATAGCAAAGCATTTGGAATCAAAGAAGATACTTTTCAATTTTACTCAAAGGTAAAGAGGGTACGTAGAAGTAAATGTCCTAAATGTACTTAGCACATGATTCTAACTTGTCTGCTACCACTTGCATCTCTGTGCTCCTTGAGGAAAAAAAATCACTTTCTCAACGTGAATGGAACAATAGCAAAGCAATAGCAATCACCGAAGATACTTTTCAATTTTACTCAAAGGTACTGAGTGCTCAGCTGATGTTAATGTCCTAACTTTACTCAGTACCTGATTCTAAGTTGTCTGGCACCCTTTGATTGTCTGTTTTCCTTCAGGAAAAAAAGGTCATTTTCTAACTGTGCTCACAACATAAGCAAAGCATTAAGAATCGAAGAATATACTTATCAATTTTACTCAGAGGTACAGAGTGCTAAGTAGATATAAACATCCTAACTTTACTTAGCACATGGTTCTGAGTTGTCTGGTACCACTTACATGTCTGTGCTCCTTCAGGAAAAAAAGTCACTTTCTCAATGTAAATGGAAGAATACTAAATCAATTGGAATCAAAGAAGATACTTTTCAATTTTACTCAAAGGTAAAGAGGGTAAGCAGAAGTAAACGTCCTCAATGTATTTAGCACATGATTCTAACTTGTCTGCTACCGCTTGCATATATGTTCTCCTTCAGGAAAAAAAGTTGCTTTCTCAATGTGAATGGTACAGTAGCAAAGTGATAGCAATCACAGAAGATACTTTTCAATTTTACTCAAAGGTACTGAGTGCTCAGTTGATGTAAACGTCCTAACTTTACTCAGTACCTGATTCTAAGTTGTGTGGCACCCTTTGATTGTCTGTGCATCTTCAGGAAAAAAAGTCATTTTCTCACTGTTCTCTCAATAAAAGCAATGCTTTCAGATTCGAAGAATATACTATTCAATTTTACTCAGAGGTACAGAGTGCTAAGTAGATGTACACTTCCTAACATTACTCAGTACATCATTCTAAGCTGTCTGGTATCACTTGCATGTCTGTGCTCCTTCAGGAAAAAAAGTCACTTTCTCAACGTGAATGAAACAATAGCAAAGCTTTTGGAATCAAAGAAGATACTTTTCAATTTTACTCAAAGGTAAAGAGGGTACGTAGAAGTAAATGTCCTAAATGTACTTAGCACATGATTCTAACTTGTCTGCTACCACTTGCATCTCCGTGCTCCTTGAGGAAAAAAAGTCACTTTCTCAATGTGAATGGAACAATAGTACAGCATTTGGAATCAAAGAAGATACTTTTCAATTTTACTCAAAGGTACAGAGTGCTCAGTTGATGAAAGCATCCTAACTTTACTCAGTACCTGATTATAACTTGTCTGGCACCCTTTGATTCTCTGTGCTTCTTCAGGAAAAAAAGTCATTTTCTCACTGTGCTCACAACAAAAGCAATGCTTTCAGATTCTAAGAATATACTATTCAATTTTACTCAGAGGTACAGAGTGCTAAGTAGATGTACACTTCCTAACATTACTCAGTACATCATTTCAAGCTGTCTGGTATCACTTGCATGTCTGTGCTCCTTCAGGAAAAAAAGTCACTTTCTCAATGTGAATGGAACAATAGCAAAGCAACTGAAATCAAAGAAGATACTTTTCAATTTTACTCAAAGGTAAAGAGGGTAAGCAGAAGTAGACGTCCTCAATGTATTTAGCACATGATTCTAACTTGTCTGCTACCGCTTGCATATATGTTCTCCTTCAGGAAAAAAAGTTGCTTTCTCAATGTGAATGGAAAAGTACCAAAGTCGTAGCAATCACAGAAGATACTTTTCAATTTTACTCAAAGGTACTGAGTGCTCAGTTGATGTAAACGTCCTAACTTTACTCAGTACCTGATTCTAAGTTGTCTGGCACCCTTTGATTGTCTGTGCTTCTTCAGGAAAAAAAGTCATTTTCTCACTGTGCTCACAACAAAAGCAATGCCTTCAGATTCGAAGAATATACTATTCAATTTTACTCAGAGGTGCAGAGTGCTAAGTAGATATAAACATCCTAACTTTACTTAGCACATGGTTCTGAGTTGTCTGGTACCACTTGCATGTCTGTGCTCCTTCAGGAAAAACAGTCACTTTCTCAATGTAAATGGAAGAATACTAAATCAATTGGAATCAAAGAAGATACTTTTCAATTTTACTCAAAGGTAAAGAGGGTAAGCAGAAGTAAACATCCTCAATGTATTTAGCACATGATTCTAACTTGTCTGCTACCGCTTGCATATATGTTCTCCTTCAGGAAAAAAAGTTGCTTTCTCAATGTGAATGGTACAGTAGCAAAGTGATAGCAATCACAGAAGATACTTTTCAATTTTACTCAAAGGTACTGAGTGCTCAGTTGATGTAAACGTCCTAACTTTACTCAGTACCTGATTCTAAGTTGTCTGGCACCCTTTGATTGTCTGTGCATCTTCAGGAAAAAAAGTCATTTTCTCACTGTTCTCTCAATAAAAGCAATGCTTTCAGATTCGAAGAATATACTATTCAATTTTACTCAGAGGTACAGAGTGCTAAGTAGATGTACACTTCCTAACATTACTCAGTACATCATTCTAAGCTGTCTGGTATCACTTGCATGTCTGTGCTCCTTCAGGAAAAAAAGTCACTTTCTCAACGTGAATGAAACAATAGCAAAGCATTTGGAATCAAAGGATACATTTCAATTTTACTCAAAGGTAAAGAGGGTACGTAGAAGTAAATGTCCTAAATGTAGTTAGCACATGATTCTAACTTGTCTGCTACCACTTGCATCTCTGTGCTCCTTGAGGAAAAAAAATCACTTTCTCAACGTGAATGGAAGAATAGCAAAGCAATAGCAATCACAGAAGATACTTTTCAATTTTACTCAAAGGTACTGAGTGCTCAGCTGATGTTAATGTCCTAACTTTACTCAGTACCTGATTCTAAGTTGTCTGGCACCCTTTGATTGTCTGTGCTCCTTTAGGAAAAAAAGTCATTTTCTAACTGTGCTCACAACATAAGCAATGCATTAAGAATCGAAGAATATACTTATCAATTTTACTCAGAGGTACAGAGTGCTAAGTAGATATAAACATCCTAACTTTACTTAGCACATGGTTCTGAGTTGTCTGGTACCACTTGCATGTCTGTGCTCCTTCAGGAAAAAAAGTCACTTTCTCAATGTGAATGGAACAAGAGTACAGCAGTTGGAATCAAAGAAGATACTTTTCAATTTTACTCAAAGGTACAGAGTGCTCAGTTGATGTAAGCATCCTAACTTTACTCAGTACCTGATTATAACTTGTCTGGCACCCTTTGATTGTCTGTGCTTCTTCAGGAAAAAAAGTCATTTTCTCACTGTGCTCACAACAAAAGCAATGTTTTCAGAATCGTAGAATATACTATTCAATTTTACTCAGAGGTACAGAGTGCTAAGTAGATGTAAACGTCCTAACTTTGCTTAGCAGATGGTTCTGTGTTGTCTGGTACCACTTGCATGTCTGTGCTCCTTCAGGAAAAAAAGTCACTTTCTCAATGTGAATGGAACAATAGCAAAGCAATTGGAATCAAAGAAGATACTTTTCAATTTTACTCAAAGGTAAAGAGGGTAAGCAGAAGTAAACGTCCTCAATGTATTTAGCACATGATTCTAACCTGTCTGCTTCCGCTTGCATATATGTTCTCCTTCAGGAAAAAAAGTTGCTTTCTCAATGTGAATGGAACAGTAGCAAAGTGATAGCAATCACAGAAGATACTTTTCAATTTTACTCAAAGGTACTGAGTGCTCAGTTGATGTAAACGTCCTAACTTTACTCAGTACCTGATTCTAAGTTGTCTGGCACCCTTTGATTGTCTGTGCTTCTTCAGGAAAAAAAGTCATTTTCTCACTGTGCTCACAACAAAAGCAATGCTTTCAGATTCGAAGAATATACTATTCAATTTTACTCAGAGGTACAGAGTGCTAAGTAGATGTACACTTCCTAACATTACTCAGTACATCATTTTAAGCTGTCTGGTATCACTTGCATGTCTGTGCTCCTTCAGGAAAAAAAGTCACTTTCTCAATGTGAATGGAACAATAGCAAAGCAACTGACATCAAAGAAGATACTTTTCAATTTTACTCAAAGGTAAAGAGGGTAAGCAGAAGTAGACGTCCTCAATGTATTTAGCACATGATTCTAACTTGTCTGCTACCGCTTGCATATATGTTCTCCTTCAGGAAAAAAAGTTGCTTTCTCAATGTGAATGGAACAGTAGCAAAGTGATAGCAATCACAGAAGATACTTTTCAATTTTACTCAAAGGTACTGAGTGCTCAGTTGATGTAAACGTCCTAACTTTACTCAGTACCTGATTCTAAGTTGTCTGGCACCCTTTGATTGTCTGTGCTTCTTCAGGAAAAAAAGTCATTTTCTCACTGTGCTCACAACAAAAGCAATGCTTTCAGATTCGAAGAATATACTATTCAATTTTACTCAGAGGTACAGAGTGCTAAGTAGATGTACACTTCCTAACATTACTCAGTACATCATTTTAAGCTGTCTGGTATCACTTGCATGTCTGTGCTCCTTCAGGAAAAAAAGTCACTTTCTCAACGTGAATGAAACAATAGCAAAGCATTTGGAATCAAAGAAGATACTTTTCAATTTTACTCAAAGGTAAAGAGGGTACGTAGAAGTAAATGTCCTAAATGTACTTAGCACATGATTCTAACTTGTCTGCTACCACTTGCATCTCTGTGCTCCTTGAGGAAAAAAAATCACTTTCTCAACGTGAATGGAACAATAGCAAAGCAATAGCAATCACCGAAGATACTTTTCAATTTTACTCAAAGGTACTGAGTGCTCAGCTGATGTTAATGTCCTAACTTTACTCAGTACCTGATTCTAAGTTGTCTGGCACCCTTTGATTGTCTGTGCTCCTTCAGGAAAAAAAGGTCATTTTCTAACTGTGCTCACAACATAAGCAAAGCATTAAGAATCGAAGAATATACTTATCAATTTTACTCAGAGGTACAGAGTGCTAAGTAGATATAAACATCCTAACTTTACTTAGCACATGGTTCTGAGTTGTCTGGTACCACTTACATGTCTGTGCTCCTTCAGGAAAAAAAGTCACTTTCTCAATGTAAATGGAAGAATACTAAATCAATTGGAATCAAAGAAGATACTTTTCAATTTTACTCAAAGGTAAAGAGGGTAAGCAGAAGTAAACGTCCTCAATGTATTTAGCACATGATTCTAACTTGTCTGCTACCGCTTGCATATATGTTCTCCTTCAGGAAAAAAAGTTGCTTTCTCAATGTGAATGGTACAGTAGCAAAGTGATAGCAATCACAGAAGATACTTTTCAATTTTACTCAAAGGTACTGAGTGCTCAGTTGATGTAAACGTCCTAACTTTACTCAGTACCTGATTCTAAGTTGTGTGGCACCCTTTGATTGTCTGTGCATCTTCAGGAAAAAAAGTCATTTTCTCAATGTTCTCTCAATAAAAGCAATGCTTTCAGATTCGAAGAATATACTATTCAATTTTACTCAGAGGTACAGAGTGCTAAGTAGATGTACACTTCCTAACATTACTCAGTACATCATTCTAAGCTGTCTGGTATCACTTGCATGTCTGTGCTCCTTCAGGAAAAAAAGTCACTTTCTCAACGTGAATGAAACAATAGCAAAGCTTTTGGAATCAAAGAAGATACTTTTCAATTTTACTCAAAGGTAAAGAGGGTACGTAGAAGTAAATGTCCTAAATGTACTTAGCACATGATTCTAACTTGTCTGCTACCACTTGCATCTCCGTGCTCCTTGAGGAAAAAAAGTCACTTTCTCAATGTGAATGGAACAATAGTACAGCATTTGGAATCAAAGAAGATACTTTTCAATTTTACTCAAAGGTACAGAGTGCTCAGTTGATGAAAGCATCCTAACTTTACTCAGTACCTGATTATAACTTGTCTGGCACCCTTTGATTCTCTGTGCTTCTTCAGGAAAAAAAGTCATTTTCTCACTGTGCTCACAACAAAAGCAATGCTTTCAGATTCTAAGAATATACTATTCAATTTTACTCAGAGGTACAGAGTGCTAAGTAGATGTACACTTCCTAACATTACTCAGTACATCATTTCAAGCTGTCTGGTATCACTTGCATGTCTGTGCTCCTTCAGGAAAAAAAGTCACTTTCTCAATGTGAATGGAACAATAGCAAAGCAACTGAAATCAAAGAAGATACTTTTCAATTTTACTCAAAGGTAAAGAGGGTAAGCAGAAGTAGACGTCCTCAATGTATTTAGCACATGATTCTAACTTGTCTGCTACCGCTTGCATATATGTTCTCCTTCAGGAAAAAAAGTTGCTTTCTCAATGTGAATGGAAAAGTACCAAAGTCGTAGCAATCACAGAAGATACTTTTCAATTTTACTCAAAGGTACTGAGTGCTCAGTTGATGTAAACGTCCTAACTTTACTCAGTACCTGATTCTAAGTTGTCTGGCACCCTTTGATTGTCTGTGCTTCTTCAGGAAAAAAAGTCATTTTCTCACTGTGCTCACAACAAAAGCAATGCCTTCAGATTCGAAGAATATACTATTCAATTTTACTCAGAGGTGCAGAGTGCTAAGTAGATATAAACATCCTAACTTTACTTAGCACATGGTTCTGAGTTGTCTGGTACCACTTGCATGTCTGTGCTCCTTCAGGAAAAACAGTCACTTTCTCAATGTAAATGGAAGAATACTAAATCAATTGGAATCAAAGAAGATACTTTTCAATTTTACTCAAAGGTAAAGAGGGTAAGCAGAAGTAAACATCCTCAATGTATTTAGCACATGATTCTAACTTGTCTGCTACCACTTGCATCTCTGTGCTCCTTGAGGAAAAAAAATCACTTTCTCAACGTGAATGGAAGAATAGCAAAGCAATAGCAATCACAGAAGATACTTTTCAATTTTACTCAAAGGTACTGAGTGCTCAGCTGATGTTAATGTCCTAACTTTACTCAGTACCTGATTCTAAGTTGTCTGGCACCCTTTGATTGTCTGTGCTCCTTTAGGAAAAAAAGTCATTTTCTAACTGTGCTCACAACATAAGCAATGCATTAAGAATCGAAGAATATACTTATCAATTTTACTCAGAGGTACAGAGTGCTAAGTAGATATAAACATCCTAACTTTACTTAGCACATGGTTCTGAGTTGTCTGGTACCACTTGCATGTCTGTGCTCCTTCAGGAAAAAAAGTCACTTTCTCAATGTGAATGGAACAAGAGTACAGCAGTTGGAATCAAAGAAGATACTTTTCAATTTTACTCAAAGGTACAGAGTGCTCAGTTGATGTAAGCATCCTAACTTTACTCAGTACCTGATTATAACTTGTCTGGCACCCTTTGATTGTCTGTGCTTCTTCAGGAAAAAAAGTCATTTTCTCACTGTGCTCACAACAAAAGCAATGTTTTCAGAATCGTAGAATATACTATTCAATTTTACTCAGAGGTACAGAGTGCTAAGTAGATGTAAACGTCCTAACTTTGCTTAGCAGATGGTTCTGTGTTGTCTGGTACCACTTGCATGTCTGTGCTCCTTCAGGAAAAAAAGTCACTTTCTCAATGTGAATGGAACAATAGCAAAGCAATTGGAATCAAAGAAGATACTTTTCAATTTTACTCAAAGGTAAAGAGGGTAAGCAGAAGTAAACGTCCTCAATGTATTTAGCACATGATTCTAACCTGTCTGCTTCCGCTTGCATATATGTTCTCCTTCAGGAAAAAAAGTTGCTTTCTCAATGTGAATGGAACAGTAGCAAAGTGATAGCAATCACAGAAGATACTTTTCAATTTTACTCAAAGGTACTGAGTGCTCAGTTGATGTAAACGTCCTAACTTTACTCAGTACCTGATTCTAAGTTGTCTGGCACCCTTTGATTGTCTGTGCTTCTTCAGGAAAAAAAGTCATTTTCTCACTGTGCTCACAACAAAAGCAATGCTTTCAGATTCGAAGAATATACTATTCAATTTTACTCAGAGGTACAGAGTGCTAAGTAGATGTACACTTCCTAACATTACTCAGTACATCATTTTAAGCTGTCTGGTATCACTTGCATGTCTGTGCTCCTTCAGGAAAAAAAGTCACTTTCTCAATGTGAATGGAACAATAGCAAAGCAACTGAAATCAAAGAAGATACTTTTCAATTTTACTCAAAGGTAAAGAGGGTAAGCAGAAGTAGACGTCCTCAATGTATTTAGCACATGATTCTAACTTGTCTGCTACCGCTTGCATATATGTTCTCCTTCAGGAAAAAAAGTTGCTTTCTCAATGTGAATGGAACAGTAGCAAAGTGATAGCAATCACAGAAGATACTTTTCAATTTTACTCAAAGGTACTGAGTGCTCAGTTGATGTAAACGTCCTAACTTTACTCAGTACCTGATTCTAAGTTGTCTGGCACCCTTTGATTGTCTGTGCTTCTTCAGGAAAAAAAGTCATTTTCTCACTGTGCTCACAACAAAAGCAATGCTTTCAGATTCGAAGAATATACTATTCAATTTTACTCAGAGGTACAGAGTGCTAAGTAGATGTACACTTCCTAACATTACTCAGTACATCATTCTAAGCTGTCTGGTATCACTTGCATGTCTGTGCTCCTTCAGGAAAAAAAGTCACTTTCTCAACGTGAATGAAACAATAGCAAAGCATTTGGAATCAAAGAAGACACTTTTCAATTTTACTCAAAGGTAAAGAGGGTACGTAGAAGTAAATGTCCTAAATGTACTTAGCACATGATTCTAACTTGTCTGCTACCACTTGCATCTCTGTGCTCCTTGAGGAAAAAAAATCACTTTCTCAACGTGAATGGAACAATAGCAAAGCAATAGCAATCACAGAAGATACTTTTCAATTTTACTCAAAGGTACTGAGTGCTCAGCTGATGTTAATGTCCTAACTTTACTCAGTACCTGATTCTAAGTTGTCTGGCACCCTTTGATTGTCTGTGCTCCTTCAGGAAAAAAAGTCATTTTCTAACTGTGCTCACAACATAAGCAATGCATTAAGAATCGAAGAATATACTTATCAATTTTACTCAGAGGTACAGAGTGCTAAGTCGATATAAACATCCTAACTTTACTTAGCACATGGTTCTGAGTTGTCTGGTACCACTTGCATGTCTGTGCTCCTTCAGGAAAAAAAGTCACTTTCTCAATGTGAATGGAACAATAGCAAAGCAACTGAAATCAAAGAAGATACTTTTCAATTTTACTCAAAGGTAAAGAGGGTAAGCAGAAGTAGACGTCCTCAATGTATTTAGCACATGATTCTAACTTGTCTGCTACCGCTTGCATATATGTTCTCCTTCAGGAAAAAAAGTTGCTTTCTCAATGTGAATGGAACAGTAGCAAAGTGATAGCAATCACAGAAGATACTTTTCAATTTTACTCAAAGGTACTGAGTGCTCAGTTGATGTAAACGTCCTAACTTTACTCAGTACCTGATTCTAAGTTGTCTGGCACCCTTTGATTGTCTGTGCTTCTTCAGGAAAAAAAGTCATTTTCTCACTGTGCTCACAACAAAAGCAATGCTTTCAGATTTGAAGAATATACTATTCAATTTTACTCAGAGGTACAGAGTGCTAAGTAGATGTACACTTCCTAACATTACTCAGTACATCATTCTAAGCTGTCTGGTATCACTTGCATGTCTGTGCTCCTTCAGGAAAAAAAGTCACTTTCTCAACGTGAATGAAACAATAGCAAAGCATTTGGAATCAAAGAAGACACTTTTCAATTTTACTCAAAGGTAAAGAGGGTACGTAGAAGTAAATGTCCTAAATGTACTTAGCACATGATTCTAACTTGTCTGCTACCACTTGCATCTCTGTGCTCCTTGAGGAAAAAAAATCACTTTCTCAACGTGAATGGAACAATAGCAAAGCAATAGCAATCACAGAAGATACTTTTCAATTTTACTCAAAGGTACTGAGTGCTCAGCTGATGTTAATGTCCTAACTTTACTCAGTACCTGATTCTAAGTTGTCTGGCACCCTTTGATTGTCTGTGCTCCTTCAGGAAAAAAAGTCATTTTCTAACTGTGCTCACAACATAAGCAATGCATTAAGAATCGAAGAATATACTTATCAATTTTACTCAGAGGTACAGAGTGCTAAGTAGATATAAACATCCTAACTTTACTTAGCACATGGTTCTGAGTTGTCTGGTACCACTTGCATGTCTGTGCTCCTTCAGGAAAAAAAGTCACTTTCTCAATGTGAATGGAACAATAGCAAAGCAACTGAAATCAAAGAAGATACTTTTCAATTTTACTCAAAGGTAAAGAGGGTAAATAGATGTAAACGACCTGAATGTACTTAGCACATGATTCTAACTTGTCTGGTACCACTTGCATGTCTGTGCTCCTTCAGGAAAAAAAGTTGCTTTCTCAATGTGAATGGAAAAGTACCAAAGTCATAGCAATCACAGAAGATACTTTTCAATTTTACTCAAAGGTACTGAGTGCTAAGTAGATATAAACATCCTAACTTTACTTAGCACATGGTTCTGAGTTGTCTGGTACCACTTGCATGTCTGTGCTCCTTCAGGAAAAAAAGTCACTTTCTCAATGTGAATGGAACAAGAGTACAGCAGTTGGAATCAAAGAAGATACTTTTCAATTTTACTCAAAGGTACAGAGTGCTCAGTTGATGTAAGCATCCTAACTTTACTCAGTACCTGATTATAACTTGTCTGGCACCCTTTGATTGTCTGTGCTTCTTCAGGAAAAAAAGTCATTTTCTCACTGTGCTCACAACAAAAGCAATGTTTTCAGAATCGTAGAATATACTATTCCATTTTACTCAGAGGTACAGAGTGCTAAGTAGATGTAAACGTCCTAACTTTGCTTAGCAGATGGTTCTGTGTTGTCTGGTACCACTTGCATGTCTGTGCTGCTTCAGGAAAAAAAGTCACTTTCTCAATGTGAATGGAACAATAGCAAAGCAATTGGAATCAAAGAAGATACTTTTCAATTTTACTCAAAGGTAAAGAGGGTAAGCAGAAGTAAACGTCCTCAATGTATTTAGCACATGATTCTAACCTGTCTGCTTCCGCTTGCATATATGTTCTCCTTCAGGAAAAAAAGTTGCTTTCTCAATGTGAATGGAACAGTAGCAAAGTGATAGCAATCACAGAAGATACTTTTCAATTTTACTCAAAGGTACTGAGTGCTCAGTTGATGTAAACGTCCTAACTTTACTCAGTACCTGATTCTAAGTTGTCTGGCACCCTTTGATTGTCTGTGCTTCTTCAGGAAAAAAAGTCATTTTCTCACTGTGTTCACAACAAAAGCAATGCTTTCAGATTCGAAGAATATACTATTCAATTTTACTCAGAGGTACAGAGTGCTAAGTAGATGTACACTTCCTAACATTACTCAGTACATCATTCTAAGCTGTCTGGTATCACTTGCATGTCTGTGCTCCTTCAGGAAAAAAAGTCACTTTCTCAACGTGAATGAAACAATAGCAAAGCATTTGGAATCAAAGAAGACACTTTTCAATTTTACTCAAAGGTAAAGAGGGTACGTAGAAGTAAATGTCCTAAATGTACTTAGCACATGATTCTAACTTGTCTGCTACCACTTGCATCTCTGTGCTCCTTGAGGAAAAAAAATCATTTTCTCAACGTGAATGGAACAATAGCAAAGCAATAGCAATCACAGAAGATACTTTTCAATTTTACTCAAAGGTACTGAGTGCTCAGCTGATGTTAATGTCCTAACTTTACTCAGTACCTGATTCTAAGTTGTCTGGCACCCTTTGATTGTCTGTGCTCCTTCAGGAAAAAAAGTCATTTTCTAACTGTGCTCACAACATAAGCAATGCATTAAGAATCGAAGAATATACTTATCAATTTTACTCAGAGGTACAGAGTGCTAAGTAGATATAAACATCCTAACTTTACTTAGCACATGGTTCTGAGTTGTCTGGTACCACTTGCATGTCTGTGCTCCTTCAGGAAAAAAAGTCACTTTCTCAATGTGAATGGAACAATAGCAAAGCAACTGAAATCAAAGAAGATACTTTTCAATTTTACTCAAAGGTAAAGAGGGTAAATAGATGTAAACGACCTGAATGTACTTAGCACATGATTCTAACTTGTCTGGTACCACTTGCATGTCTGTGCTCCTTCAGGAAAAAAAGTTGCTTTCTCAATGTGAATGGAAAAGTACCAAAGTCATAGCAATCACAGAAGATACTTTTCAATTTTACTCAAAGGTACTGAGTGCTCAGTTGATGTAAACGTCCTAACTTTACTCAGTACCTGATTCTAAGTTGTCTGGCACCCTTTGATTGTCTGTGCTTCTTCAGGAAAAAAAGTCATTTTCTCACTGTGCTCACAACAAAAGCAATGCTTTCAGATTCGAAGAATATACTATTCAATTTTACTCAGAGGTACAGAGTGCTAAGTAGATGCACACTTCCTAACATTACTCAGTACATCATTCTAGGCTGTCTGGTATCACTTGCATGTCTGTGCTCCTTCAGGAAAAAAAGTCACTTTCTCAACGTGAATGAAACAATAGCAAAGCATTTGGAATCAAAGAAGATACTTTTCAATTTTACTCAAAGGTAAACAGGGTACGTAGAAGTAAATGTCCTAAATGTACTTAGCACATGATTCTAACTTGTCTGCTACCACTTGCATCTCTGTGCTCCTTGAGGAAAAAAAATCACTTTCTCAACGTGAATGGAACAATAGCAAAGCAATAGCAATCACAGAAGATACTTTTCAATTTTACTCAAAGGTACTGAGTGCTCAGCTGATGTTAATGTCCTAACTTTACTCAGTACCTGATTCTAAGTTGTCTGGCACCCTTTGATTGTCTGTGCTCCTTCAGGAAAAAAAGTCATTTTCTAACTGTGCTCACAACATAAGCAATGCATTAAGAATCGAAGAATATACTTATCAATTTTACACAGAGGTACAGAGTGCTAAGTAGATATAAACATCCTAACTTTACTTAGCACATGGTTCTGAGTTGTCTGGTACCACTTGCATGTCTGTGCTCCTTCAGGAAAAAAAGTCACTTTCTCAATGTGAATGGAACAATAGTACAGCAGCTGGAATCAAAGAAGATACTTTTCAATTTTACTCAAAGGTACAGAGTGCTCAGTTGATGTAAGCATCCTAACTTTACTCAATACCTGATTATAACTTGTCTGGCACCCTTTGATTGTCTGTGCTTCTTCAGGAAAAAAAGTCATTTTCTCACTGTGCTCACAACAAAAGCAATGTTTTCAGAATCGTAGAATATACTATTCAATTTTACTCAGAGGTACAGAGTGCTAAGTAGATGTAAACGTCCTAACTTTGCTTAGCAGATGGTTCTGTGTTGCCTGGTACCACTTGCATGTCTGTGCTCCTTCAGGAAAAAAAGTCACTTTCTCAATGTGAATGGAACAATAGCAAAGCAATTGGAATCAAAGAAGATACTTTTCAATTTTACTCAAAGGTAAAGAGGGTAAGCAGAAGTAAACGTCCTCAATGGATTTAGCACATGATTCTAACTTGTCTGCTACCGCTTGCATATATGTTCTCCTTCAGGAAAAAAAGTTGCTTTCTCAATGTGAATGGAACAGTAGCAAAGTGATAGCAATCACAGAAGATACTTTTCAATTTTACTCAAAGGTACTGAGTGCTCAGTTGATGTAAACGTCCTAACTTTACTCAGTACCTGATTCTAAGTTGTCTGGCACCCTTTGATTGTCTGTGCTTCTTCAGGAAAAAAAGTCATTTTCTCACTGTGCTCACAACAAAAGCAATGCTTTCAGATTCGAAGAATATACTATTCAATTTTACTCAGAGGTACAGAGTGCTAAGTCGATGTACACTTCCTAACATTACTCAGTACATCATTTTAAGCTGTCTGGTATCACTTGCATGTCTGTGCTCCTTCAGGAAAATAAGTCACTTTCTCAATGTGAATGGAACAATAGCAAAGCAACTGAAATCAAAGAAGATACTTTTCAATTTTACTCAAAGGTAAAGAGGGTAAGCAGAAGTAGACGTCCTCAATGTATTTAGCACATGATTCTAACTTGTCTACTGCCGCTTGCATATATGTTCTCCTTCAGGAAAAAAAGTTGCTTTCTCAATGTGAATGGAAAAGTACCAAAGTCATAGCAATCACAGAAGATACTTTTCAATTTTACTCAAAGGTACTGAGTGCTCAGTTGATGTAAACGTCCTAACTTTACTCAGTACCTGATTCTAAGTTGTCTGGCACCCTTTGATTGTCTGTGCTTCTTCAGGAAAAAAAGTCATTTTCTCACTGTGCTCACAACAAAAGCAATGCTTTCAGATTCGAAGAATATACTATTCAATTTTACTCAGAGGTACAGAGTGCTAAGTAGATGTACACTTCCTAACATTACTCAGTACATCATTTCAAGCTGTCTGGTATCACTTGCATGTCTGTGCTCCTTCAGGAAAAAAAGTCACTTTCTCAATGTGAATGGAACAATAGCAAAGCAACTGAAATCAAAGAAGATACTTTTCAATTTTACTCAAAGGTAAAGAGGGTAAGCAGAAGTAGACGTCCTCAATGTATTTAGCACATGATTCTAACTTGTCTGCTACCGCTTGCATATATGTTCTCCTTCAGGAAAAAAAGTTGCTTTCTCAATGTGAATGGAAAAGTACCAAAGTCGTAGCAATCACAGAAGATACTTTTCAATTTTACTCAAAGGTACTGAGTGCTCAGTTGATGTAAACGTCCTAACTTTACTCAGTACCTGATTCTAAGTTGTCTGGCACCCTTTGATTGTCTGTGCTTCTTCAGGAAAAGAAGTCATTTTCTCACTGTGCTCACAACAAAAGCAATGCCTTCAGATTCGAAGAATATACTATTCAATTTTACTCAGAGGTGCAGAGTGCTAAGTAGATATAAACATCCTAACTTTACTTAGCACATGGTTCTGAGTTGTCTGGTACCACTTGCATGTCTGTGCTCCTTCAGGAAAAACAGTCACTTTCTCAATGTAAATGGAAGAATACTAAATCAATTGGAATCAAAGAAGATACTTTTCAATTTTACTCAAAGGTAAAGAGGGTAAGCAGAAGTAAACATCCTCAATGTATTTAGCACATGATTCTAACTTGTCTACTGCCGCTTGCATATATGTTCTCCTTCAGGAAAAAAAGTTGCTTTCTCAATGTGAATGGTACAGTAGCAAAGTGATAGCAATCACAGAAGATACTTTTCAATTTTACTCAAAGGTACTGAGTGCTCAGCTGATGTTAATGTCCTAACTTTACTCAGTACCTGATTCTAAGTTGTCTGGCACCCTTTGATTGTCTGTGCTCCTTCAGGAAAAAAAGTCATTTTCTCACTGTGCTCACAACATAAGCAATGCATTAAGAATCGAAGAATATACTTATCAATTTTACTCAGAGGTACAGAGTGCTAAGTCGATATAAACATCCTAACTTTACTTAGCACATGGTTCTGAGTTGTCTGGTACCACTTGCATGTCTGTGCTCCTTCAGGAAAAAAAGTCACTTTCTCAATGTGAATGGAACAATAGCAAAGCAACTGAAATCAAAGAAGATACTTTTCAATTTTACTCAAAGGTAAAGAGGGTAAGCAGAAGTAGACGTCCTCAATGTATTTAGCACATGATTCTAACTTGTCTGCTACCGCTTGCATATATGTTCTCCTTCAGGAAAAAAAGTTGCTTTCTCAATGTGAATGGAACAGTAGCAAAGTGATAGCAATCACAGAAGATACTTTTCAATTTTACTCAAAGGTACTGAGTGCTCAGTTGATGTAAACGTCCTAACTTTACTCAGTACCTGATTCTAAGTTGTCTGGCACCCTTTGATTGTCTGTGCTTCTTCAGGAAAAAAAGTCATTTTCTCACTGTGCTCACAACAAAAGCAATGCTTTCAGATTCGAAGAATATACTATTCAATTTTACTCAGAGTTACAGAGTGCTAAGTAGATGTACACTTCCTAACATTACTCAGTACATCATTCTAAGCTGTCTGGTATCACTTGCATGTCTGTGCTCCTTCAGGAAAAAAAGTCACTTTCTCAACGTGAATGAAACAATAGCAAAGCATTTGGAATCAAAGAAGACACTTTTCAATTTTACTCAAAGGTAAAGAGGGTACGTAGAAGTAAATGTCCTAAATGTACTTAGCACATGATTCTAACTTGTCTGCTACCACTTGCATCTCTGTGCTCCTTGAGGAAAAAAAATCACTTTCTCAACGTGAATGGAACAATAGCAAAGCAATAGCAATCACAGAAGATACTTTTCAATTTTACTCAAAGGTACTGAGTGCTCAGCTGATGTTAATGTCCTAACTTTACTCAGTACCTGATTCTAAGTTGTCTGGCACCCTTTGATTGTCTGTGCTCCTTCAGGAAAAAAAGTCATTTTCTAACTGTGCTCACAACATAAGCAATGCATTAAGAATCGAAGAATATACTTATCAATTTTACTCAGAGGTAGAGAGTGCTAAGTAGATATAAACATCCTAACTTTACTTAGCACATGGTTCTGAGTTGTCTGGTACCACTTGCATGTCTGTGCTCCTTCAGGAAAAAAAGTCACTTTCTCAATGTGAATGGAACAATAGCAAAGCAACTGAAATCAAAGAAGATACTTTTCAATTTTACTCAAAGGTAAAGAGGGTAAATAGATGTAAACGACCTGAATGTACTTAGCACATGATTCTAACTTGTCTGGTACCACTTGCATGTCTGTGCTCCTTCAGGAAAAAAAGTTGCTTTCTCAATGTGAATGGAAAAGTACCAAAGTCATAGCAATCACAGAAGATACTTTTCAATTTTACTCAAAGGTACTGAGTGCTAAGTAGATATAAACATCCTAACTTTACTTAGCACATGGTTCTGAGTTGTCTGGTACCACTTGCATGTCTGTGCTCCTTCAGGAAAAAAAGTCACTTTCTCAATGTGAATGGAACAAGAGTACAGCAGTTGGAATCAAAGAAGATACTTTTCAATTTTACTCAAAGGTACAGAGTGCTCAGTTGATGTAAGCATCCTAACTTTACTCAGTACCTGATTATAACTTGTCTGGCACCCTTTGATTGTCTGTGCTTCTTCAGGAAAAAAAGTCATTTTCTCACTGTGCTCACAACAAAAGCAATGTTTTCAGAATCGTAGAATATACTATTCCATTTTACTCAGAGGTACAGAGTGCTAAGTAGATGTAAACGTCCTAACTTTGCTTAGCAGATGGTTCTGTGTTGTCTGGTACCACTTGCATGTCTGTGCTGCTTCAGGAAAAAAAGTCACTTTCTCAATGTGAATGGAACAATAGCAAAGCAATTGGAATCAAAGAAGATACTTTTCAATTTTACTCAAAGGTAAAGAGGGTAAGCAGAAGTAAACGTCCTCAATGTATTTAGCACATGATTCTAACCTGTCTGCTTCCGCTTGCATATATGTTCTCCTTCAGGAAAAAAAGTTGCTTTCTCAATGTGAATGGAACAGTAGCAAAGTGATAGCAATCACAGAAGATACTTTTCAATTTTACTCAAAGGTACTGAGTGCTCAGTTGATGTAAACGTCCTAACTTTACTCAGTACCTGATTCTAAGTTGTCTGGCACCCTTTGATTGTCTGTGCTTCTTCAGGAAAAAAAGTCATTTTCTCACTGTGCTCACAACAAAAGCAATGCTTTCAGATTCGAAGAATATACTATTCAATTTTACTCAGAGGTACAGAGTGCTAAGTAGATGTACACTTCCTAACATTACTCAGTACATCATTCTAAGCTGTCTGGTATCACTTGCATGTCTGTGCTCCTTCAGGAAAAAAAGTCACTTTCTCAACGTGAATGAAACAATAGCAAAGCATTTGGAATCAAAGAAGACACTTTTCAATTTTACTCAAAGGTAAAGAGGGTACGTAGAAGTAAATGTCCTAAATGTACTTAGCACATGATTCTAACTTGTCTGCTACCACTTGCATCTCTGTGCTCCTTGAGGAAAAAAAATCACTTTCTCAACGTGAATGGAACAATAGCAAAGCAATAGCAATCACAGAAGATACTTTTCAATTTTACTCAAAGGTACTGAGTGCTCAGCTGATGTTAATGTCCTAACTTTACTCAGTACCTGATTCTAAGTTGTCTGGCACCCTTTGATTGTCTGTGCTCCTTCAGGAAAAAAAGTCATTTTCTAACTGTGCTCACAACATAAGCAATGCATTAAGAATCGAAGAATATACTTATCAATTTTACTCAGAGGTACAGAGTGCTAAGTAGATATAAACATCCTAACTTTACTTAGCACATGGTTCTGAGTTGTCTGGTACCACTTGCATGTCTGTGCTCCTTCAGGAAAAAAAGTCACTTTCTCAATGTGAATGGAACAATAGCAAAGCAACTGAAATCAAAGAAGATACTTTTCAATTTTACTCAAAGGTAAAGAGGGTAAATAGATGTAAACGACCTGAATGTACTTAGCACATGATTCTAACTTGTCTGGTACCACTTGCATGTCTGTGCTCCTTCAGGAAAAAAAGTTGCTTTCTCAATGTGAATGGAAAAGTACCAAAGTCATAGCAATCACAGAAGATACTTATCAATTTTACTCAAAGGTACTGAGTGCTCAGTTGATGTAAACGTCCTAACTTTACTCAGTACCTGATTCTAAGTTGTCTGGCACCCTTTGATTGTCTGTGCTTCTTCAGGAAAAAAAGTCATTTTCTCACTGTGCTCACAACAAAAGCAATGCTTTCAGATTCGAAGAATATACTATTCAATTTTACTCAGAGGTACAGAGTGCTAAGTAGATGCACACTTCCTAACATTACTCAGTACATCATTCTAGGCTGTCTGGTATCACTTGCATGTCTGTGCTCCTTCAGGAAAAAAAGTCACTTTCTCAACGTGAATGAAACAATAGCAAAGCATTTGGAATCAAAGAAGATACTTTTCAATTTTACTCAAAGGTAAACAGGGTACGTAGAAGTAAATGTCCTAAATGTACTTAGCACATGATTCTAACTTGTCTGCTACCACTTGCATCTCTGTGCTCCTTGAGGAAAAAAAATCACTTTCTCAACGTGAATGGAACAATAGCAAAGCAATAGCAATCACAGAAGATACTTTTCAATTTTACTCAAAGGTACTGAGTGCTCAGCTGATGTTAATGTCCTAACTTTACTCAGTACCTGATTCTAAGTTGTCTGGCACCCTTTGATTGTCTGTGCTCCTTCAGGAAAAAAAGTCATTTTCTAACTGTGCTCACAACATAAGCAATGCATTAAGAATCGAAGAATATACTTATCAATTTTACACAGAGGTACAGAGTGCTAAGTAGATATAAACATCCTAACTTTACTTAGCACATGGTTCTGAGTTGTCTGGTACCACTTGCATGTCTGTGCTCCTTCAGGAAAAAAAGTCACTTTCTCAATGTGAATGGAACAATAGTACAGCAGCTGGAATCAAAGAAGATACTTTTCAATTTTACTCAAAGGTACAGAGTGTAAGCAGAAGTAGACGTCCTCAATGTATTTAGCACATGATTCTAACTTGTCTGCTACCGCTTGCATATATGTTCTCCTTCAGGAAAAAAAGTTGCTTTCTCAATGTGAATGGAAAAGTACCAAAGTCGTAGCAATCACAGAAGATACTTTTCAATTTTACTCAAAGGTACTGAGTGCTCAGTTGATGTAAACGTCCTAACTTTACTCAGTACCTGATTCTAAGTTGTCTGGCACCCTTTGATTGTCTGTGCTTCTTCAGGAAAAAAAGTCATTTTCTCACTGTGCTCACAACAAAAGCAATGCCTTCAGATTCGAAGAATATACTATTCAATTTTACTCAGAGGTGCAGAGTGCTAAGTAGATATAAACATCCTAACTTTACTTAGCACATGGTTCTGAGTTGTCTGGTACCACTTGCATGTCTGTGCTCCTTCAGGAAAAACAGTCACTTTCTCAATGTAAATGGAAGAATACTAAATCAATTGGAATCAAAGAAGATACTTTTCAATTTTACTCAAAGGTAAAGAGGGTAAGCAGAAGTAAACATCCTCAATGTATTTAGCACATGATTCTAACTTGTCTGCTACCGCTTGCATATATGTTCTCCTTCAGGAAAAAAAGTTGCTTTCTCAATGTGAATGGTACAGTAGCAAAGTGATAGCAATCACAGAAGATACTTTTCAATTTTACTCAAAGGTACTGAGTGCTCAGTTGATGTAAACGTCCTAACTTTACTCAGTACCTGATTCTAAGTTGTCTGGCACCCTTTGATTGTCTGTGCATCTTCAGGAAAAAAAGTCATTTTCTCACTGTTCTCTCAATAAAAGCAATGCTTTCAGATTCGAAGAATATACTATTCAATTTTACTCAGAGGTACAGAGTGCTAAGTAGATGTACACTTCCTAACATTACTCAGTACATCATTCTAAGCTGTCTGGTATCACTTGCATGTCTGTGCTCCTTCAGGAAAAAAAGTCACTTTCTCAACGTGAATGAAACAATAGCAAAGCATTTGGAATCAAAGGATACATTTCAATTTTACTCAAAGGTAAAGAGGGTACGTAGAAGTAAATGTCCTAAATGTAGTTAGCACATGATTCTAACTTGTCTGCTACCACTTGCATCTCTGTGCTCCTTGAGGAAAAAAAATCACTTTCTCAACGTGAATGGAAGAATAGCAAAGCAATAGCAATCACAGAAGATACTTTTCAATTTTACTCAAAGGTACTGAGTGCTCAGCTGATGTTAATGTCCTAACTTTACTCAGTACCTGATTCTAAGTTGTCTGGCACCCTTTGATTGTCTGTGCTCCTTTAGGAAAAAAAGTCATTTTCTAACTGTGCTCACAACATAAGCAATGCATTAAGAATCGAAGAATATACTTATCAATTTTACTCAGAGGTACAGAGTGCTAAGTAGATATAAACATCCTAACTTTACTTAGCACATGGTTCTGAGTTGTCTGGTACCACTTGCATGTCTGTGCTCCTTCAGGAAAAAAAGTCACTTTCTCAATGTGAATGGAACAAGAGTACAGCAGTTGGAATCAAAGAAGATACTTTTCAATTTTACTCAAAGGTACAGAGTGCTCAGTTGATGTAAGCATCCTAACTTTACTCAGTACCTGATTATAACTTGTCTGGCACCCTTTGATTGTCTGTGCTTCTTCAGGAAAAAAAGTCATTTTCTCACTGTGCTCACAACAAAAGCAATGTTTTCAGAATCGTAGAATATACTATTCAATTTTACTCAGAGGTACAGAGTGCTAAGTAGATGTAAACGTCCTAACTTTGCTTAGCAGATGGTTCTGTGTTGTCTGGTACCACTTGCATGTCTGTGCTCCTTCAGGAAAAAAAGTCACTTTCTCAATGTGAATGGAACAATAGCAAAGCAATTGGAATCAAAGAAGATACTTTTCAATTTTACTCAAAGGTAAAGAGGCTAAGCAGAAGTAAACGTCCTCAATGTATTTAGCACATGATTCTAACCTGTCTGCTTCCGCTTGCATATATGTTCTCCTTCAGGAAAAAAAGTTGCTTTCTCAATGTGAATGGAACAGTAGCAAAGTGATAGCAATCACAGAAGATACTTTTCAATTTTACTCAAAGGTACTGAGTGCTCAGTTGATGTAAACGTCCTAACTTTACTCAGTACCTGATTCTAAGTTGTCTGGCACCCTTTGATTGTCTGTGCTTCTTCAGGAAAAAAAGTCATTTTCTCACTGTGCTCACAACAAAAGCAATGCTTTCAGATTCGAAGAATATACTATTCAATTTTACTCAGAGGTACAGAGTGCTAAGTAGATGTACACTTCCTAACATTACTCAGTACATCATTTTAAGCTGTCTGGTATCACTTGCATGTCTGTGCTCCTTCAGGAAAAAAAGTCACTTTCTCAATGTGAATGGAACAATAGCAAAGCAACTGAAATCAAAGAAGATACTTTTCAATTTTACTCAAAGGTAAAGAGGGTAAGCAGAAGTAGACGTCCTCAATGTATTTAGCACATGATTCTAACTTGTCTGCTACCGCTTGCATATATGTTCTCCTTCAGGAAAAAAAGTTGCTTTCTCAATGTGAATGGAACAGTAGCAAAGTGATAGCAATCACAGAAGATACTTTTCAATTTTACTCAAAGGTACTGAGTGCTCAGTTGATGTAAACGTCCTAACTTTACTCAGTACCTGATTCTAAGTTGTCTGGCACCCTTTGATTGTCTGTGCTTCTTCAGGAAAAAAAGTCATTTTCTCACTGTGCTCACAACAAAAGCAATGCTTTCAGATTCGAAGAATATACTATTCAATTTTACTCAGAGGTACAGAGTGCTAAGTAGATGTACACTTCCTAACATTACTCAGTACATCATTTTAAGCTGTCTGGTATCACTTGCATGTCTGTGCTCCTTCAGGAAAAAAAGTCACTTTCTCAATGTGAATGGAACAATAGCAAAGCAACTGAAATCAAAGAAGATACTTTTCAATTTTACTCAAAGGTAAAGAGGGTAAGCAGAAGTAGACGTCCTCAATGTATTTAGCACATGATTCTAACTTGTCTGCTACCGCTTGCATATATGTTCTCCTTCAGGAAAAAAAGTTGCTTTCTCAATGTGAATGGAACAGTAGCAAAGTGATAGCAATCACAGAAGATACTTTTCAATTTTACTCAAAGGTACTGAGTGCTCAGTTGATGTAAACGTCCTAACTTTACTCAGTACCTGATTCTAAGTTGTCTGGCACCCTTTGATTGTCTGTGCTTCTTCAGGAAAAAAAGTCATTTTCTCACTGTGCTCACAACAAAAGCAATGCTTTCAGATTCGAAGAATATACTATTCAATTTTACTCAGAGGTACAGAGTGCTAAGTAGATGTACACTTCCTAACATTACTCAGTACATCATTCTAAGCTGTCTGGTATCACTTGCATGTCTGTGCTCCTTCAGGAAAAAAAGTCACTTTCTCAACGTGAATGAAACAATAGCAAAGCATTTGGAATCAAAGAAGACACTTTTCAATTTTACTCAAAGGTAAAGAGGGTACGTAGAAGTAAATGTCCTAAATGTACTTAGCACATGATTCTAACTTGTCTGCTACCACTTGCATCTCTGTGCTCCTTGAGGAAAAAAAATCACTTTCTCAACGTGAATGGAACAATAGCAAAGCAATAGCAATCACAGAAGATACTTTTCAATTTTACTCAAAGGTACTGAGTGCTCAGCTGATGTTAATGTCCTAACTTTACTCAGTACCTGATTCTAAGTTGTCTGGCACCCTTTGATTGTCTGTGCTCCTTCAGGAAAAAAAGTCATTTTCTAACTGTGCTCACAACATAAGCAATGCATTAAGAATCGAAGAATATACTTATCAATTTTACTCAGAGGTACAGAGTGCTAAGTAGATATAAACATCCTAACTTTACTTAGCACATGGTTCTGAGTTGTCTGGTACCACTTGCATGTCTGTGCTCCTTCAGGAAAAAAAGTCACTTTCTCAATGTGAATGGAACAATAGCAAAGCAACTGAAATCAAAGAAGATACTTTTCAATTTTACTCAAAGGTAAAGAGGGTAAATAGATGTAAACGACCTGAATGTACTTAGCACATGATTCTAACTTGTCTGGTACCACTTGCATGTCTGTGCTCCTTCAGGAAAAAAAGTTGCTTTCTCAATGTGAATGGAAAAGTACCAAAGTCATAGCAATCACAGAAGATACTTTTCAATTTTACTCAAAGGTACTGAGTGCTAAGTAGATATAAACATCCTAACTTTACTTAGCACATGGTTCTGAGTTGTCTGGTACCACTTGCATGTCTGTGCTCCTTCAGGAAAAAAAGTCACTTTCTCAATGTGAATGGAACAAGAGTACAGCAGTTGGAATCAAAGAAGATACTTTTCAATTTTACTCAAAGGTACAGAGTGCTCAGTTGATGTAAGCATCCTAACTTTACTCAGTACCTGATTATAACTTGTCTGGCACCCTTTGATTGTCTGTGCTTCTTCAGGAAAAAAAGTCATTTTCTCACTGTGCTCACAACAAAAGCAATGTTTTCAGAATCGTAGAATATACTATTCCATTTTACTCAGAGGTACAGAGTGCTAAGTAGATGTAAACGTCCTAACTTTGCTTAGCAGATGGTTCTGTGTTGTCTGGTACCACTTGCATGTCTGTGCTGCTTCAGGAAAAAAAGTCACTTTCTCAATGTGAATGGAACAATAGCAAAGCAATTGGAATCAAAGAAGATACTTTTCAATTTTACTCAAAGGTAAAGAGGGTAAGCAGAAGTAAACGTCCTCAATGTATTTAGCACATGATTCTAACCTGTCTGCTTCCGCTTGCATATATGTTCTCCTTCAGGAAAAAAAGTTGCTTTCTCAATGTGAATGGAACAGTAGCAAAGTGATAGCAATCACAGAAGATACTTTTCAATTTTACTCAAAGGTACTGAGTGCTCAGTTGATGTAAACGTCCTAACTTTACTCAGTACCTGATTCTAAGTTGTCTGGCACCCTTTGATTGTCTGTGCTTCTTCAGGAAAAAAAGTCATTTTCTCACTGTGCTCACAACAAAAGCAATGCTTTCAGATTCGAAGAATATACTATTCAATTTTACTCAGAGGTACAGAGTGCTAAGTAGATGTACACTTCCTAACATTACTCAGTACATCATTCTAAGCTGTCTGGTATCACTTGCATGTCTGTGCTCCTTCAGGAAAAAAAGTCACTTTCTCAACGTGAATGAAACAATAGCAAAGCATTTGGAATCAAAGAAGACACTTTTCAATTTTACTCAAAGGTAAAGAGGGTACGTAGAAGTAAATGTCCTAAATGTACTTAGCACATGATTCTAACTTGTCTGCTACCACTTGCATCTCTGTGCTCCTTGAGGAAAAAAAATCACTTTCTCAACGTGAATGGAACAATAGCAAAGCAATAGCAATCACAGAAGATACTTTTCAATTTTACTCAAAGGTACTGAGTGCTCAGCTGATGTTAATGTCCTAACTTTACTCAGTACCTGATTCTAAGTTGTCTGGCACCCTTTGATTGTCTGTGCTCCTTCAGGAAAAAAAGTCATTTTCTAACTGTGCTCACAACATAAGCAATGCATTAAGAATCGAAGAATATACTTATCAATTTTACTCAGAGGTACAGAGTGCTAAGTAGATATAAACATCCTAACTTTACTTAGCACATGGTTCTGAGTTGTCTGGTACCACTTGCATGTCTGTGCTCCTTCAGGAAAAAAAGTCACTTTCTCAATGTGAATGGAACAATAGCAAAGCAACTGAAATCAAAGAAGATACTTTTCAATTTTACTCAAAGGTAAAGAGGGTAAATAGATGTAAACGACCTGAATGTACTTAGCACATGATTCTAACTTGTCTGGTACCACTTGCATGTCTGTGCTCCTTCAGGAAAAAAAGTTGCTTTCTCAATGTGAATGGAAAAGTACCAAAGTCATAGCAATCACAGAAGATACTTTTCAATTTTACTCAAAGGTACTGAGTGCTCAGTTGATGTAAACGTCCTAACTTTACTCAGTACCTGATTCTAAGTTGTCTGGCACCCTTTGATTGTCTGTGCTTCTTCAGGAAAAAAAGTCATTTTCTCACTGTGCTCACAACAAAAGCAATGCTTTCAGATTCAAAGAATATACTATTCAATTTTACTCAGAGGTACAGAGTGCTAAGTAGATGCACACTTCCTAACATTACTCAGTACATCATTCTAGGCTGTCTGGTATCACTTGCATGTCTGTGCTCCTTCAGGAAAAAAAGTCACTTTCTCAACGTGAATGAAACAATAGCAAAGCATTTGGAATCAAAGAAGATACTTTTCAATTTTACTCAAAGGTAAACAGGGTACGTAGAAGTAAATGTCCTAAATGTACTTAGCACATGATTCTAACTTGTCTGCTACCACTTGCATCTCTGTGCTCCTTGAGGAAAAAAAATCACTTTCTCAACGTGAATGGAACAATAGCAAAGCAATAGCAATCACAGAAGATACTTTTCAATTTTACTCAAAGGTACTGAGTGCTCAGCTGATGTTAATGTCCTAACTTTACTCAGTACCTGATTCTAAGTTGTCTGGCACCCTTTGATTGTCTGTGCTCCTTCAGGAAAAAAAGTCATTTTCTAACTGTGCTCACAACATAAGCAATGCATTAAGAATCGAAGAATATACTTATCAATTTTACACAGAGGTACAGAGTGCTAAGTAGATATAAACATCCTAACTTTACTTAGCACATGGTTCTGAGTTGTCTGGTACCACTTGCATGTCTGTGCTCCTTCAGGAAAAAAAGTCACTTTCTCAATGTGAATGGAACAATAGTACAGCAGCTGGAATCAAAGAAGATACTTTTCAATTTTACTCAAAGGTACAGAGTGCTCAGTTGATGTAAGCATCCTAACTTTACTCAATACCTGATTATAACTTGTCTGGCACCCTTTGATTGTCTGTGCTTCTTCAGGAAAAAAAGTCATTTTCTCACTGTGCTCACAACAAAAGCAATGTTTTCAGAATCGTAGAATATACTATTCAATTTTACTCAGAGGTACAGAGTGCTAAGTAGATGTAAACGTCCTAACTTTGCTTAGCAGATGGTTCTGTGTTGCCTGGTACCACTTGCATGTCTGTGCTCCTTCAGGAAAAAAAGTCACTTTCTCAATGTGAATGGAACAATAGCAAAGCAATTGGAATCAAAGAAGATACTTTTCAATTTTACTCAAAGGTAAAGAGGGTAAGCAGAAGTAAACGTCCTCAATGGATTTAGCACATGATTCTAACTTGTCTGCTACCGCTTGCATATATGTTCTCCTTCAGGAAAAAAAGTTGCTTTCTCAATGTGAATGGAACAGTAGCAAAGTCATAGCAATCACAGAAGATACTTTTCAATTTTACTCAAAGGTACTGAGTGCTCAGTTGATGTAAACGTCCTAACTTTACTCAGTACCTGATTCTAAGTTGTCTGGCACCCTTTGATTGTCTGTGCTTCTTCAGGAAAAAAAGTCATTTTCTCACTGTGCTCACAACAAAAGCAATGCTTTCAGATTCGAAGAATATACTATTCAATTTTACTCAGAGGTACAGAGTGCTAAGTAGATGTACACTTCCTAACATTACTCAGTACATCATTTTAAGCTGTCTGGTATCACTTGCATGTCTGTGCTCCTTCAGGAAAAAAAGTCAATTTCTCAATGTGAATGGAACAATAGCAAAGCAACTGAAATCAAAGAAGATACTTTTCAATTTTACTCAAAGGTAAAGAGGGTAAGCAGAAGTAGACGTCCTCAATGTATTTAGCACATGATTCTAACTTGTCTGCTACCGCTTGCATATATGTTCTCCTTCAGGAAAAAAAGTTGCTTTCTCAATGTGAATGGAAAAGTACCAAAGTCATAGCAATCACAGAAGATGCTTTTCAATTTTACTCAAAGGTACTGAGTGCTCAGTTGATGTAAACGTCCTAACTTTACTCAGTACCTGATTCTAAGTTGTCTGGCACCCTTTGATTGTCTGTGCTTCTTCAGGAAAAAAAGTCATTTTCTCACTGTGCTCACAACAAAAGCAATGCTTTCAGATTCGAAGAAGATACTATTCAATTTTACTCAGAGGTACAGAGTGCTACGTAGATGCACACTTCCTAACATTACTCAGTACATCATTCTAAGCTGTCTGGTATCACTTGCATGTCTGTGCTCCTTCAGGAAAAAGAGTCACTTTCTCAACGTGAATGAAACAATAGCAAAGCATTTGGAATCAAAGAAGATACTTTTCAATTTTACTGAAAGGTAAAGAGGGTACGTAGAAGTAAATGTCCTAAATGTACTTAGCACATGATTCTAACTTGTCTGCTACCACTTGCATCTCTGTGCTCCTTGAGGAAAAAAAATCACTTTCTCAACGTGAATGGAAGAATAGCAAAGCAATAGCAATCACAGAAGATACTTTTCAATTTTACTCAAAGGTACTGAGTGCTCAGCTGATGTTAATGTCCTAACTTTACTCAGTACCTGATTCTAAGTTGTCTGGCACCCTTTGATTGTCTGTGCTCCTTCAGGAAAAAAAGTCATTTTCTAACTGTGCTCACAACATAAGCAAAGCATTAAGAATCGAAGAATATACTTATCAATTTTACTCAGAGGTACAGAGTGCTAAGTAGATATAAACATCCTAACTTTACTTAGCACATGGTTCTGAGTTGTCTGGTACCACTTGCATGTCTGTGCTCCTTCAGGAAAAAAAGTCACTTTCTCAATGTAAATGGAAGAATACTAAATCAATTGGAATCAAAGAAGATACTTTTCAATTTTACTCAAAGGTAAAGAGGGTAAGCAGAAGTAAACGTCCTCAATGTATTTAGCACATGATTCTAACTTGTCTGCTACCGCTTGCATACATGTTCTCCTTCAGGAAAAAAAGTTCCTTTCTCAATGTGAATGGAACAGTAGCAAAGTGATAGCAATCACAGAAGATACTTTTCAATATTACTCAAAGGTACTGAGTGCTCAGTTGATGTAAACGTCCTAACTTTACTCAGTACCTGATTCTAAGTTGTCTGGCACCCTTTGATTGTCTGTGCTTCTTCAGGAAAAAAAGTCATTTTCTCACTGTGCTCACAACAAAAGCAATGCTGTCAGATTCGAAGAATATACTATTCAATTTTACTCAGAGGTACAGAGTGCTAAGTAGATGTACACTTCCTAACATTACTCAGTACATCATTTTAAGCTGTCTGGTATCACTTGCATGTCTGTGCTCCTTCAGGAAAAAAAGTCACTTTCTCAATGTGAATGGAACAATAGCAAAGCAACTGAAATCAAAGAAGATACTTTTCAATTTTACTCAAAGGTAAAGAGGGTAAGCAGAAGTAGACGTCCTCAATGTATTTAGCACATGATTCTAACTTGTCTGCTACCGCTTGCATATATGTTCTCCTTCAGGAAAAAAAGTTGCTTTCTCAATGTGAATGGAACAGTAGCAAAGTGATAGCAATCACAGAAGATACTTTTCAATTTTACTCAAAGGTACTGAGTGCTCAGTTGATGTAAACGTCCTAACTTTACTCAGTACCTGATTCTAAGTTGTCTGGCACCCTTTGATTGTCTGTGCTCCTTCAGGAAAAAAGTCATTTTCTAACTGTGCTCACAACATAAGCAATGCATTAAGAATCGAAGAATATACTTAATAATTTTACACAGAGGTACAGAGTGCTAAGTAGATATAAACATCCTAACTTTACTTAGCACATGGTTCTGAGTTGTCTGGTACCACTTGCATGTCTGCGCTCCTTCAGGAAAAAAAGTCACTTTCTCAATGTGAATGGAACAATAGTACAGCAGCTGGAATCAAAGAAGATACTTTTCAATTTTACTCAAAGGTACAGAGTGCTCAGTTGATGTAAGCATCCTAAGTTTACTCAGTACCTGATTATAACTTGTCTGGCACCCTTTGATTGTCTGTGCTTCTTCAGGAAAAAAAGTCATTTTCTCACTGTGCTCACAACAGAAGCAATGTTTTCAGAATCGTAGAATATACTATTCAATTTTACTCAGAGGTACAGAGTGCTAAGTAGATGTAAACGTCCTAACTTTGCTTAGCAGATGGTTCTGTGTTGCCTGGTACCACTTGCATGTCTGTGCTCCTTCAGGAAAAAAAGTCACTTTCTCAATGTGAATGGAACAATAGCAAAGCAATTGGAATCAAAGAAGATACTTTTCAATTTTACTCAAAGGTAAAGAGGGTAAGCAGAAGTAAACGTCCTCAATGGATTTAGCACATGATTCTAACTTGTCTGCTACCGCTTGCATATATGTTCTCCTTCAGGAAAAAAAGTTGCTTTCTCAATGTGAATGGAACAGTAGCAAAGTGATAGCAATCACAGAAGATACTTTTCAATTTTACTCAAAGGTACTGAGTGCTCAGTTGATGTAAACGTCCTAACTTTACTCAGTACCTGATTCTAAGTTGTCTGGCACCCTTTGATTGTCTGTGCTTCTTCAGGAAAAAAAGTCATTTTCTCACTGTGCTCACAACAAAAGCAATGCTTTCAGATTCGAAGAATATACTATTCAATTTTACTCAGAGGTACAGAGTGCTAAGTCGATGTACACTTCCTAACATTACTCAGTACATCATTTTAAGCTGTCTGGTATCACTTGCATGTCTGTGCTCCTTCAGGAAAAAAAGTCACTTTCTCAATGTGAATGGAACAATAGCAAAGCAACTGAAATCAAAGAAGATACTTTTCAATTTTACTCAAAGGTAAAGAGGGTAAGCAGAAGTAGACGTCCTCAATGTATTTAGCACATGATTCTAACTTGTCTGCTACCGCTTGCATATATGTTCTCCTTCAGGAAAAAAAGTTGCTTTCTCAATGTGAATGGAACAGTAGCAAAGTGATAGCAATCACAGAAGATACTTTTCAATTTTACTCAAAGGTACTGAGTGCTCAGTTGATGTAAACGTCCTAACTTTACTCAGTACCTGATTCTAAGTTGTCTGGCACCCTTTGATTGTCTGTGCTTCTTCAGGAAAAAAAGTCATTTTCTCACTGTGCTCACAACAAAAGCAATGCTTTCAGATTCGAAGAATATACTATTCAATTTTACTCAGAGGTACAGAGTGCTAAGTAGATGTACACTTCCTAACATTACTCAGTACATCATTCTAAGCTGTCTGGTATCACTTGCATGTCTGTGCTCCTTCAGGAAAAAAAGTCACTTTCTCAACGTGAATGAAACAATAGCAAAGCATTTGGAATCAAAGAAGACACTTTTCAATTTTACTCAAAGGTAAAGAGGGTACGTAGAAGTAAATGTCCTAAATGTACTTAGCACATGATTCTAACTTGTCTGCTACCACTTGCATCTCTGTGCTCCTTGAGGAAAAAAAATCACTTTCTCAACGTGAATGGAACAATAGCAAAGCAATAGCAATCACAGAAGATACTTTTCAATTTTACTCAAAGGTACTGAGTGCTCAGCTGATGTTAATGTCCTAACTTTACTCAGTACCTGATTCTAAGTTGTCTGGCACCCTTTGATTGTCTGTGCTCCTTCAGGAAAAAAAGTCATTTTCTAACTGTGCTCACAACATAAGCAATGCATTAAGAATCGAAGAATATACTTATCAATTTTACTCAGAGGTACAGAGTGCTAAGTAGATATAAACATCCTAACTTTACTTAGCACATGGTTCTGAGTTGTCTGGTACCACTTGCATGTCTGTGCTCCTTCAGGAAAAAAAGTCACTTTCTCAATGTGAATGGAACAATAGCAAAGCAACTGAAATCAAAGAAGATACTTTTCAATTTTACTCAAAGGTAAAGAGGGTAAATAGATGTAAACGACCTGAATGTACTTAGCACATGATTCTAACTTGTCTGGTACCACTTGCATGTCTGTGCTCCTTCAGGAAAAAAAGTTGCTTTCTCAATGTGAATGGAAAAGTACCAAAGTCATAGCAATCACAGAAGATACTTTTCAATTTTACTCAAAGGTACTGAGTGCTAAGTAGATATAAACATCCTAACTTTACTTAGCACATGGTTCTGAGTTGTCTGGTACCACTTGCATGTCTGTGCTCCTTCAGGAAAAAAAGTCACTTTCTCAATGTGAATGGAACAAGAGTACAGCAGTTGGAATCAAAGAAGATACTTTTCAATTTTACTCAAAGGTACAGAGTGCTCAGTTGATGTAAGCATCCTAACTTTACTCAGTACCTGATTATAACTTGTCTGGCACCCTTTGATTGTCTGTGCTTCTTCAGGAAAAAAAGTCATTTTCTCACTGTGCTCACAACAAAAGCAATGTTTTCAGAATCGTAGAATATACTATTCCATTTTACTCAGAGGTACAGAGTGCTAAGTAGATGTAAACGTCCTAACTTTGCTTAGCAGATGGTTCTGTGTTGTCTGGTACCACTTGCATGTCTGTGCTGCTTCAGGAAAAAAAGTCACTTTCTCAATGTGAATGGAACAATAGCAAAGCAATTGGAATCAAAGAAGATACTTTTCAATTTTACTCAAAGGTAAAGAGGGTAAGCAGAAGTAAACGTCCTCAATGTATTTAGCACATGATTCTAACCTGTCTGCTTCCGCTTGCATATATGTTCTCCTTCAGGAAAAAAAGTTGCTTTCTCAATGTGAATGGAACAGTAGCAAAGTGATAGCAATCACAGAAGATACTTTTCAATTTTACTCAAAGGTACTGAGTGCTCAGTTGATGTAAACGTCCTAACTTTACTCAGTACCTGATTCTAAGTTGTCTGGCACCCTTTGATTGTCTGTGCTTCTTCAGGAAAAAAAGTCATTTTCTCACTGTGCTCACAACAAAAGCAATGCTTTCAGATTCGAAGAATATACTATTCAATTTTACTCAGAGGTACAGAGTGCTAAGTAGATGTACACTTCCTAACATTACTCAGTACATCATTCTAAGCTGTCTGGTATCACTTGCATGTCTGTGCTCCTTCAGGAAAAAAAGTCACTTTCTCAACGTGAATGAAACAATAGCAAAGCATTTGGAATCAAAGAAGACACTTTTCAATTTTACTCAAAGGTAAAGAGGGTACGTAGAAGTAAATGTCCTAAATGTACTTAGCACATGATTCTAACTTGTCTGCTACCACTTGCATCTCTGTGCTCCTTGAGGAAAAAAAATCACTTTCTCAACGTGAATGGAACAATAGCAAAGCAATAGCAATCACAGAAGATACTTTTCAATTTTACTCAAAGGTACTGAGTGCTCAGCTGATGTTAATGTCCTAACTTTACTCAGTACCTGATTCTAAGTTGTCTGGCACCCTTTGATTGTCTGTGCTCCTTCAGGAAAAAAAGTCATTTTCTAACTGTGCTCACAACATAAGCAATGCATTAAGAATCGAAGAATATACTTATCAATTTTACTCAGAGGTACAGAGTGCTAAGTAGATATAAACATCCTAACTTTACTTAGCACATGGTTCTGAGTTGTCTGGTACCACTTGCATGTCTGTGCTCCTTCAGGAAAAAAAGTCACTTTCTCAATGTGAATGGAACAATAGCAAAGCAACTGAAATCAAAGAAGATACTTTTCAATTTTACTCAAAGGTAAAGAGGGTAAATAGATGTAAACGACCTGAATGTACTTAGCACATGATTCTAACTTGTCTGGTACCACTTGCATGTCTGTGCTCCTTCAGGAAAAAAAGTTGCTTTCTCAATGTGAATGGAAAAGTACCAAAGTCATAGCAATCACAGAAGATACTTTTCAATTTTACTCAAAGGTACTGAGTGCTCAGTTGATGTAAACGTCCTAACTTTACTCAGTACCTGATTCTAAGTTGTCTGGCACCCTTTGATTGTCTGTGCTTCTTCAGGAAAAAAAGTCATTTTCTCACTGTGCTCACAACAAAAGCAATGCTTTCAGATTCAAAGAATATACTATTCAATTTTACTCAGAGGTACAGAGTGCTAAGTAGATGCACACTTCCTAACATTACTCAGTACATCATTCTAGGCTGTCTGGTATCACTTGCATGTCTGTGCTCCTTCAGGAAAAAAAGTCACTTTCTCAACGTGAATGAAACAATAGCAAAGCATTTGGAATCAAAGAAGATACTTTTCAATTTTACTCAAAGGTAAACAGGGTACGTAGAAGTAAATGTCCTAAATGTACTTAGCACATGATTCTAACTTGTCTGCTACCACTTGCATCTCTGTGCTCCTTGAGGAAAAAAAATCACTTTCTCAACGTGAATGGAACAATAGCAAAGCAATAGCAATCACAGAAGATACTTTTCAATTTTACTCAAAGGTACTGAGTGCTCAGCTGATGTTAATGTCCTAACTTTACTCAGTACCTGATTCTAAGTTGTCTGGCACCCTTTGATTGTCTGTGCTCCTTCAGGAAAAAAAGTCATTTTCTAACTGTGCTCACAACATAAGCAATGCATTAAGAATCGAAGAATATACTTATCAATTTTACACAGAGGTACAGAGTGCTAAGTAGATATAAACATCCTAACTTTACTTAGCACATGGTTCTGAGTTGTCTGGTACCACTTGCATGTCTGTGCTCCTTCAGGAAAAAAAGTCACTTTCTCAATGTGAATGGAACAATAGTACAGCAGCTGGAATCAAAGAAGATACTTTTCAATTTTACTCAAAGGTACAGAGTGCTCAGTTGATGTAAGCATCCTAACTTTACTCAATACCTGATTATAACTTGTCTGGCACCCTTTGATTGTCTGTGCTTCTTCAGGAAAAAAAGTCATTTTCTCACTGTGCTCACAACAAAAGCAATGTTTTCAGAATCGTAGAATATACTATTCAATTTTACTCAGAGGTACAGAGTGCTAAGTAGATGTAAACGTCCTAACTTTGCTTAGCAGATGGTTCTGTGTTGCCTGGTACCACTTGCATGTCTGTGCTCCTTCAGGAAAAAAAGTCACTTTCTCAATGTGAATGGAACAATAGCAAAGCAATTGGAATCAAAGAAGATACTTTTCAATTTTACTCAAAGGTAAAGAGGGTAAGCAGAAGTAAACGTCCTCAATGGATTTAGCACATGATTCTAACTTGTCTGCTACCGCTTGCATATATGTTCTCCTTCAGGAAAAAAAGTTGCTTTCTCAATGTGAATGGAACAGTAGCAAAGTCATAGCAATCACAGAAGATACTTTTCAATTTTACTCAAAGGTACTGAGTGCTCAGTTGATGTAAACGTCCTAACTTTACTCAGTACCTGATTCTAAGTTGTCTGGCACCCTTTGATTGTCTGTGCTTCTTCAGGAAAAAAAGTCATTTTCTCACTGTGCTCACAACAAAAGCAATGCTTTCAGATTCGAAGAATATACTATTCAATTTTACTCAGAGGTACAGAGTGCTAAGTAGATGTACACTTCCTAACATTACTCAGTACATCATTTTAAGCTGTCTGGTATCACTTGCATGTCTGTGCTCCTTCAGGAAAAAAAGTCAATTTCTCAATGTGAATGGAACAATAGCAAAGCAACTGAAATCAAAGAAGATACTTTTCAATTTTACTCAAAGGTAAAGAGGGTAAGCAGAAGTAGACGTCCTCAATGTATTTAGCACATGATTCTAACTTGTCTGCTACCGCTTGCATATATGTTCTCCTTCAGGAAAAAAAGTTGCTTTCTCAATGTGAATGGAAAAGTACCAAAGTCATAGCAATCACAGAAGATGCTTTTCAATTTTACTCAAAGGTACTGAGTGCTCAGTTGATGTAAACGTCCTAACTTTACTCAGTACCTGATTCTAAGTTGTCTGGCACCCTTTGATTGTCTGTGCTTCTTCAGGAAAAAAAGTCATTTTCTCACTGTGCTCACAACAAAAGCAATGCTTTCAGATTCGAAGAAGATACTATTCAATTTTACTCAGAGGTACAGAGTGCTACGTAGATGCACACTTCCTAACATTACTCAGTACATCATTCTAAGCTGTCTGGTATCACTTGCATGTCTGTGCTCCTTCAGGAAAAAGAGTCACTTTCTCAACGTGAATGAAACAATAGCAAAGCATTTGGAATCAAAGAAGATACTTTTCAATTTTACTGAAAGGTAAAGAGGGTACGTAGAAGTAAATGTCCTAAATGTACTTAGCACATGATTCTAACTTGTCTGCTACCACTTGCATCTCTGTGCTCCTTGAGGAAAAAAAATCACTTTCTCAACGTGAATGGAAGAATAGCAAAGCAATAGCAATCACAGAAGATACTTTTCAATTTTACTCAAAGGTACTGAGTGCTCAGCTGATGTTAATGTCCTAACTTTACTCAGTACCTGATTCTAAGTTGTCTGGCACCCTTTGATTGTCTGTGCTCCTTCAGGAAAAAAAGTCATTTTCTAACTGTGCTCACAACATAAGCAAAGCATTAAGAATCGAAGAATATACTTATCAATTTTACTCAGAGGTACAGAGTGCTAAGTAGATATAAACATCCTAACTTTACTTAGCACATGGTTCTGAGTTGTCTGGTACCACTTGCATGTCTGTGCTCCTTCAGGAAAAAAAGTCACTTTCTCAATGTAAATGGAAGAATACTAAATCAATTGGAATCAAAGAAGATACTTTTCAATTTTACTCAAAGGTAAAGAGGGTAAGCAGAAGTAAACGTCCTCAATGTATTTAGCACATGATTCTAACTTGTCTGCTACCGCTTGCATACATGTTCTCCTTCAGGAAAAAAAGTTCCTTTCTCAATGTGAATGGAACAGTAGCAAAGTGATAGCAATCACAGAAGATACTTTTCAATATTACTCAAAGGTACTGAGTGCTCAGTTGATGTAAACGTCCTAACTTTACTCAGTACCTGATTCTAAGTTGTCTGGCACCCTTTGATTGTCTGTGCTTCTTCAGGAAAAAAAGTCATTTTCTCACTGTGCTCACAACAAAAGCAATGCTGTCAGATTCGAAGAATATACTATTCAATTTTACTCAGAGGTACAGAGTGCTAAGTAGATGTACACTTCCTAACATTACTCAGTACATCATTTTAAGCTGTCTGGTATCACTTGCATGTCTGTGCTCCTTCAGGAAAAAAAGTCACTTTCTCAATGTGAATGGAACAATAGCAAAGCAACTGAAATCAAAGAAGATACTTTTCAATTTTACTCAAAGGTAAAGAGGGTAAGCAGAAGTAGACGTCCTCAATGTATTTAGCACATGATTCTAACTTGTCTGCTACCGCTTGCATATATGTTCTCCTTCAGGAAAAAAAGTTGCTTTCTCAATGTGAATGGAACAGTAGCAAAGTGATAGCAATCACAGAAGATACTTTTCAATTTTACTCAAAGGTACTGAGTGCTCAGTTGATGTAAACGTCCTAACTTTACTCAGTACCTGATTCTAAGTTGTCTGGCACCCTTTGATTGTCTGTGCTCCTTCAGGAAAAAAGTCATTTTCTAACTGTGCTCACAACATAAGCAATGCATTAAGAATCGAAGAATATACTTAATAATTTTACACAGAGGTACAGAGTGCTAAGTAGATATAAACATCCTAACTTTACTTAGCACATGGTTCTGAGTTGTCTGGTACCACTTGCATGTCTGCGCTCCTTCAGGAAAAAAAGTCACTTTCTCAATGTGAATGGAACAATAGTACAGCAGCTGGAATCAAAGAAGATACTTTTCAATTTTACTCAAAGGTACAGAGTGCTCAGTTGATGTAAGCATCCTAAGTTTACTCAGTACCTGATTATAACTTGTCTGGCACCCTTTGATTGTCTGTGCTTCTTCAGGAAAAAAAGTCATTTTCTCACTGTGCTCACAACAGAAGCAATGTTTTCAGAATCGTAGAATATACTATTCAATTTTACTCAGAGGTACAGAGTGCTAAGTAGATGTAAACGTCCTAACTTTGCTTAGCAGATGGTTCTGTGTTGCCTGGTACCACTTGCATGTCTGTGCTCCTTCAGGAAAAAAAGTCACTTTCTCAATGTGAATGGAACAATAGCAAAGCAATTGGAATCAAAGAAGATACTTTTCAATTTTACTCAAAGGTAAAGAGGGTAAGCAGAAGTAAACGTCCTCAATGGATTTAGCACATGATTCTAACTTGTCTGCTACCGCTTGCATATATGTTCTCCTTCAGGAAAAAAAGTTGCTTTCTCAATGTGAATGGAACAGTAGCAAAGTGATAGCAATCACAGAAGATACTTTTCAATTTTACTCAAAGGTACTGAGTGCTCAGTTGATGTAAACGTCCTAACTTTACTCAGTACCTGATTCTAAGTTGTCTGGCACCCTTTGATTGTCTGTGCTTCTTCAGGAAAAAAAGTCATTTTCTCACTGTGCTCACAACAAAAGCAATGCTTTCAGATTCGAAGAATATACTATTCAATTTTACTCAGAGGTACAGAGTGCTAAGTCGATGTACACTTCCTAACATTACTCAGTACATCATTTTAAGCTGTCTGGTATCACTTGCATGTCTGTGCTCCTTCAGGAAAATAAGTCACTTTCTCAATGTGAATGGAACAATAGCAAAGCAACTGAAATCAAAGAAGATACTTTTCAATTTTACTCAAAGGTAAAGAGGGTAAGCAGAAGTAGACGTCCTCAATGTATTTAGCACATGATTCTAACTTGTCTACTGCCGCTTGCATATATGTTCTCCTTCAGGAAAAAAAGTTGCTTTCTCAATGTGAATGGAAAAGTACCAAAGTCATAGCAATCACAGAAGATACTTTTCAATTTTACTCAAAGGTACTGAGTGCTCAGTTGATGTAAACGTCCTAACTTTACTCAGTACCTGATTCTAAGTTGTCTGGCACCCTTTGATTGTCTGTGCTTCTTCAGGAAAAAAAGTCATTTTCTCACTGTGCTCTCAATAAAAGCAATGCTTTCAGATTCGAAGAATATACTATTCAATTTTACTCAGAGGTACAGAGTGCTAAGTAGATGTACACTTCCTAACATTACTCAGTACATCATTCTAAGCTGTCTGGTATCACTTGCATGTCTGTGCTCCTTCAGGAAAAAAAGTCACTTTCTCAACGTGAATGAAACAATAGCAAAGCATTTGGAATCAAAGGATACTTTTCAATTTTACTCAAAGGTAAAGAGGGTACGTAGAAGTAAATGTCCTAAATGTAGTTAGCACATGATTCTAACTTGTCTGCTACCACTTGCATCTCTGTGCTCCTTGAGGAAAAAAAATCACTTTCTCAACGTGAATGGAACAATAGCAAAGCAATAGCAATCACAGAAGATACTTTTCAATTTTACTCAAAGGTACTGAGTGCTCAGCTGATGTTAATGTCCTAACTTTACTCAGTACCTGATTCTAAGTTGTCTGGCACCCTTTGATTGTCTGTGCTCCTTCAGGAAAAAAAGTCATTTTCTACCTGTGCTCACAACATAAGCAATGCATTAAGAATCGAAGAATATACTTATCAATTTTACTCGGAGGTACAGAGTGCTAAGTAGATATAAACATCCTAACTTTACTTAGCACATGGTTCTGAGTTGTCTGGTACCACTTGCATGTCTGTGCTCCTTCAGGAAAAAAAGTCACTTTCTCAATGTGAATGGAACAATAGTACAGCAGTTGGAATCAAAGAAGATGCTTTTCAATTTTACTCAAAGGTAAAGAGGGTACGTAGAAGTAAATGTCCTAAATGTACTTAGCACATGATTCTAACTTGTCTGCTACCACTTGCATCTCTGTGCTCCTTGAGGAAAAAAAATCACTTTCTCAACGTGAATGGAAGAATACCTAATCAATTGGAATCAAAGAAGATACTTTTCAATTTTACTCAAAGGTAAAGAGGGTAAGTAGATGTAAACGACCTGAATGTACTTAGCACATGATTCTAACTTGTCTGGTACCACTTGCATGTCTGTGCTCCTTCAGGAAAAAAAGTCACTTTCTCAATGTGAATGGAACAATAGTACAGCAGTTGGAATCAAAGAAGATACTTTTCAATTTTACTCAAAGGTACAGAGTGCTCAGTTGATGTAAGCATCCTAACTTTACTCAGTACCTGATTATAACTTGTCTGGCACCCTTTGATTCTCTGTGCTTCTTCAGGAAAAAAAGTCATTTTCTCACTGTGCTCACAACAAAAGCAATGTTTTCAGAATCGTAGAATATACCATTCAATTTTACTCAGAGGTACAGAGTGCTAAGTAGATGTAAACGTCCTAACTTTGCTTAGCACATGGTTCTGTGTTGTCTGGTACCACTTGCATGTCTGTGCTCCTTCAGGAAAAAAAGTCACTTTCTCAATGTCAATGGAACAATAGCAAAGCATTTGGAATCAAAGAAAATACTTTTCAATTTTACTCAAAGGTAAAGAGGGTAAGCAGAAGTAAACGTCCTCAATGTATTTAGCACATGATTCTAACTTGTCTGCTACCGCTTGCATATATGTTCTCCTTCAGGAAAAAAAGTTGCTTTCTCAATGTGAATGGAACAGTAGCAAAGTGATAGCAATCACAGAAGATACTTTTCAATTTTACTCAAAGGTACTGAGTGCTCAGTTGATGTAAACGTCCTAACTTTACTCAGTACCTGATTCTAAGTTGCCTGGCACCCTTTGATTGTCTGTGCTTCTTCAGGAAAATAAGTCATGTTCTCACTGTGCTCACAACAAAAGCAATGCTTTCAGATTCGAAGAATATACTATTCAATTTTACTCAGAGGTACAGAGTGCTAAGTAGATGTACACTTCCTAACATTACTCAGTACATCATTCTAAGCTGTCTGGTATCACTTGCATGTCTGTGCTCCTTCAGGAAAAAAAGTCACTTTCTCAACGTGAATGAAACAATAGCAAAGCATTTGGAATCAAAGAAGATACTTTTCAATTTTACTCAAAGGTAAAGAGGGTACGTAGAAGTAAATGTCCTAAATGTACTTAGCACATGATTCTAACTTGTCTGCTACCACTTGCATCTCTGTGCTCCTTGAGGAAAAAAAATCACTTTCTCAACGTGAATAGAACAATAGCAAAGCAATAGCAATCACAGAAGAAACTTTTCAATTTTACTCAAAGGTACTGAGTGCTCAGCTGATGATAATGTCCTAACTTTCCTCAGTACCTGATTCTAAGTTGTGTGGCACCCTTTGATTGTCTGTGCTCCAGCAGGAAAAAAAGTCATTTTCTAACTGTGCTCACAACATAAGCAATGCATTAAGAATCGAAGAATATACTTATCAATTTTACTCAGAGGTACAGAGTGCTAAGTAGATATAAACATCCTAACTTTACTTAGCACATGGTTCTGAGTTGTCTGGTACCACTTGCATGTCTGTGCTCCTTCAGGAAAAAAAGTCACTTTCTCAATGTAAATGGAAGAATACGAAATCAATTGGAATCAAAGAAGATACTTTTCAATTTTACTCAAAGGTAAAGAGGGTAAGTAGATGTAAACGACCTGATTGTACTTAGCACATGATTCTAACTTGTCTGGTACCACTTGCATGTCTGTGCTCCTTCAGGAAAAAAAGTCACTTTCTCAATCTGAATGGAACAATGGTACAGCAGTTGAAATCAAAGAAGATACTTTTCAATTTTACTCAAAGGTACAGAGTGCTCAGTTGATGTAAGCATCCTAACTTTAAGCAGTACCTGATTATAACTTGTCTGGCACCCTTTGATTCTCTGTGCTTCTTCAGGAAAAAAAGTCATTTTCTCACTGTGCTCACAACAAAAGCAATGTTTTCAGAATCGTAGAATATACTATTCAATTTTACTCAGAGGTACAGAGTGCTAAGTCGATGTAAACGTCCTAACTTTGCTTAGCACATGGTTCTGTGTTGTCTGGTACCACTTGCATGTCTGTGCTCCTTCAGGAAAAAAAGTCACTTTCTCAATGTGAATGGAACAATAGCAAAGCAATTGGAATCAAAGAAGATACTTATCAATTTTACTCAAAGGTAAAGAGGGTAAGCAGAAGTAAACGTCCTCAATGTATTTAGCACATGATTCTAACTTGCCTGCTACCGCTTGCATATATGTTTTCCTTCAGGAAAAAAAGTTGCTTTCTCAATCTGAATGGAACAGCAGCAAAGTGATAGCAATCACAGAAGATACTTTTCAGTTTTACTCAAAGGTACTGAGTGCTCAGTTGATGTAAACGTCCTAACTTTACTCAGTACCTGATTCTAAGTTGTCTGGCACCCTTTGATTGTCTGTGCTTCTTCAGGAAAAAAGTCATTTTCTCACTGTGCTCACAACAAAAGCAATGCTTTCAGATTCGAAGAATATACTATTCAATTTTACTCAGAGGTACAGAGTGCTAAGTAGATGTACACTTCCTAACATTACTCAGTACATCATTTTAAGCTGTCTGGTATCACTTGCATGTCTGTGCTCCTTCAGGAAAAAAAGTCACTTTCTCAATGTGAATGGAACAATAGCAAAGCAACTGAAATCAAAGAAGATACTTTTCAATTTTACTCAAAGGTAAAGAGGGTAAGCAGAAGTAGACGTCCTCAATGTATTTAGCACATGATTCTAACTTGTCTGCTACCGCTTGCATATATGTTCTCCTTCAGGAAAAAAAGTTGCTTTCTCAATGTGAATGGAAATGTACCAAAGTCATAGCAACAACAGAAGATACTTTTCAATTTTACTCAAACGTACTGAGTGCTCAGTTGATGTAAACGTCCTAACTTTACTCAGTACCTGATTCTAAGCTGTCTCGCACCCTTTGATTGTCTGTGCTTCTTCAGGAAAAAAAGTCACTTTCTCAATGTAAATGGAAGAATACCAAATCAATTGGAATAAAAGAAAATACTTTTCAATTTTACTCAAAGGTAAAGAGGGTAAGTAGATGTAAACGACCTGAATGTACTTAGCACATGATTCTAACTTGTCTGGTACCACTTGCATGTCTGTGCTCCTTCAGGAAAAAAAGTCACTTTCTCAATGTGAATGGAACAATAGTACAGCAGTTGGAATCAAAGAAGATACTTTTCAATTTTACTCAAAGGTACAGAGTGCTCAGTTGATGTAAGCATCCTAACTTTACTCAGTACCTGATTATAACTTGTCTGGCACCCTTTGATTGTCTGTGCTTCTTCAGGAAAAAAAGTCATTTTCTCACTGTGCTCACAACGAAAGCAATGCTTTCAGAATCGTAGAATATACTATTCAATTTTACTCAGAGGTACAGAGTGCTAAGTAGATGTAAACATCCTAACTTTGCTTAGCACATGGTTCTGTGTTGTCTGGTACCACTTGCATGTCTGTACTCCTTCAGGAAAAAAAGTCACTTTCTCAATGTGAATGGAACAATAGCAAAGCAATTGGAATCAAAGAAGATACTTTTCAATTTTACTCAAAGGTAAAGAGGGTAAGCAGAAGTAAACGTCCTCAATGTATTTAGCACATGATTCTAACTTGTCTGCTACCGCTTGCATATATGTTCTCCTTCAGGAAAAAAAGTTGCTTTCTCAAGGTGAATGGAACAGTAGCAAAGTGATAGCAATCACAGAAGATACTTTTCAATTTTACTCAAAGGTACTGAGTGCTCAGTTGATGTAAACGTCCTAACTTTACTCAGTACCTGATTCTAAGTTGTCTGGCACCCTTTGATTGTCTGTGCTTCTTCAGGAAAAAAAGTCATTTTCTCACTGTGCTCTCAATAAAAGCAATGCTTTCAGATTCGAAGAATATACTATTCAATTTTACTCAGAGGTACAGAGTGCTAAGTAGATGTACACTTCCTAACATTACTCAGTACATCATTCTAAGCTGTCTGGTATCACTTGCATGTCTGTGCTCCTTCAGGAAAAAAAGTCACTTTCTCAACGTGAATGAAACAATAGCAAAGCATTTGGAATCAAAGGATACTTTTCAATTTTACTCAAAGGTAAAGAGGGTACGTAGAAGTAAATGTCCTAAATGTAGTTAGCACATGATTCTAACTTGTCTGCTACCACTTGCATCTCTGTGCTCCTTGAGGAAAAAAAATCACTTTCTCAACGTGAATGGAACAATAGCAAAGCAATAGCAATCACAGAAGATACTTTTCAATTTTACTCAAAGGTACTGAGTGCTCAGCTGATGTTAATGTCCTAACTTTACTCAGTACCTGATTCTAAGTTGTCTGGCACCCTTTGATTGTCTGTGCTCCTTCAGGAAAAAAAGTCATTTTCTAACTGTGCTCACAACATAAGCAATGCATTAAGAATCGAAGAATATACTTATCAATTTTACTCGGAGGTACAGAGTGCTAAGTAGATATAAACATCCTAACTTTACTTAGCACATGGTTCTGAGTTGTCTGGTACCACTTGCATGTCTGTGCTCCTTCAGGAAAAAAAGTCACTTTCTCAATGTGAATGGAACAATAGTACAGCAGTTGGAATCAAAGAAGATGCTTTTCAATTTTACTCAAAGGTAAAGAGGGTACGTAGAAGTAAATGTCCTAAATGTACTTAGCACATGATTCTAACTTGTCTGCTACCACTTGCATCTCTGTGCTCCTTGAGGAAAAAAAATCACTTTCTCAACGTGAATGGAAGAATACCTAATCAATTGGAATCAAAGAAGATACTTTTCAATTTTACTCAAAGGTAAAGAGGGTAAGTAGATGTAAACGACCTGAATGTACTTAGCACATGATTCTAACTTGTCTGGTACCACTTGCATGTCTGTGCTCCTTCAGGAAAAAAAGTCACTTTCTCAATGTGAATGGAACAATAGTACAGCAGTTGGAATCAAAGAAGATACTTTTCAATTTTACTCAAAGGTACAGAGTGCTCAGTTGATGTAAGCATCCTAACTTTACTCAGTACCTGATTATAACTTGTCTGGCACCCTTTGATTCTCTGTGCTTCTTCAGGAAAAAAAGTCATTTTCTCACTGTGCTCACAACAAAAGCAATGTTTTCAGAATCGTAGAATATACCATTCAATTTTACTCAGAGGTACAGAGTGCTAAGTAGATGTAAACGTCCTAACTTTGCTTAGCACATGGTTCTGTGTTGTCTGGTACCACTTGCATGTCTGTGCTCCTTCAGGAAAAAAAGTCACTTTCTCAATGTCAATGGAACAATAGCAAAGCATTTGGAATCAAAGAAAATACTTTTCAATTTTACTCAAAGGTAAAGAGGGTAAGCAGAAGTAAACGTCCTCAATGTATTTAGCACATGATTCTAACTTGTCTGCTACCGCTTGCATATATGTTCTCCTTCAGGAAAAAAAGTTGCTTTCTCAATGTGAATGGAACAGTAGCAAAGTGATAGCAATCACAGAAGATACTTTTCAATTTTACTCAAAGGTACTGAGTGCTCAGTTGATGTAAACGTCCTAACTTTACTCAGTACCTGATTCTAAGTTGCCTGGCACCCTTTGATTGTCTGTGCTTCTTCAGGAAAATAAGTCATGTTCTCACTGTGCTCACAACAAAAGCAATGCTTTCAGATTCGAAGAATATACTATTCAATTTTACTCAGAGGTACAGAGTGCTAAGTAGATGTACACTTCCTAACATTACTCAGTACATCATTCTAAGCTGTCTGGTATCACTTGCATGTCTGTGCTCCTTCAGGAAAAAAAGTCACTTTCTCAACGTGAATGAAACAATAGCAAAGCATTTGGAATCAAAGAAGATACTTTTCAATTTTACTCAAAGGTAAAGAGGGTACGTAGAAGTAAATGTCCTAAATGTACTTAGCACATGATTCTAACTTGTCTGCTACCACTTGCATCTCTGTGCTCCTTGAGGAAAAAAAATCACTTTCTCAACGTGAATAGAACAATAGCAAAGCAATAGCAATCACAGAAGAAACTTTTCAATTTTACTCAAAGGTACTGAGTGCTCAGCTGATGATAATGTCCTAACTTTCCTCAGTACCTGATTCTAAGTTGTGTGGCACCCTTTGATTGTCTGTGCTCCAGCAGGAAAAAAAGTCATTTTCTAACTGTGCTCACAACATAAGCAATGCATTAAGAATCGAAGAATATACTTATCAATTTTACTCAGAGGTACAGAGTGCTAAGTAGATATAAACATCCTAACTTTACTTAGCACATGGTTCTGAGTTGTCTGGTACCACTTGCATGTCTGTGCTCCTTCAGGAAAAAAAGTCACTTTCTCAATGTAAATGGAAGAATACGAAATCAATTGGAATCAAAGAAGATACTTTTCAATTTTACTCAAAGGTAAAGAGGGTAAGTAGATGTAAACGACCTGATTGTACTTAGCACATGATTCTAACTTGTCTGGTACCACTTGCATGTCTGTGCTCCTTCAGGAAAAAAAGTCACTTTCTCAATCTGAATGGAACAATGGTACAGCAGTTGAAATCAAAGAAGATACTTTTCAATTTTACTCAAAGGTACAGAGTGCTCAGTTGATGTAAGCATCCTAACTTTAAGCAGTACCTGATTATAACTTGTCTGGCACCCTTTGATTCTCTGTGCTTCTTCAGGAAAAAAAGTCATTTTCTCACTGTGCTCACAACAAAAGCAATGTTTTCAGAATCGTAGAATATACTATTCAATTTTACTCAGAGGTACAGAGTGCTAAGTCGATGTAAACGTCCTAACTTTGCTTAGCACATGGTTCTGTGTTGTCTGGTACCACTTGCATGTCTGTGCTCCTTCAGGAAAAAAAGTCACTTTCTCAATGTGAATGGAACAATAGCAAAGCAATTGGAATCAAAGAAGATACTTATCAATTTTACTCAAAGGTAAAGAGGGTAAGCAGAAGTAAACGTCCTCAATGTATTTAGCACATGATTCTAACTTGCCTGCTACCGCTTGCATATATGTTTTCCTTCAGGAAAAAAAGTTGCTTTCTCAATCTGAATGGAACAGCAGCAAAGTGATAGCAATCACAGAAGATACTTTTCAGTTTTACTCAAAGGTACTGAGTGCTCAGTTGATGTAAACGTCCTAACTTTACTCAGTACCTGATTCTAAGTTGTCTGGCACCCTTTGATTGTCTGTGCTTCTTCAGGAAAAAAGTCATTTTCTCACTGTGCTCACAACAAAAGCAATGCTTTCAGATTCGAAGAATATACTATTCAATTTTACTCAGAGGTACAGAGTGCTAAGTAGATGTACACTTCCTAACATTACTCAGTACATCATTTTAAGCTGTCTGGTATCACTTGCATGTCTGTGCTCCTTCAGGAAAAAAAGTCACTTTCTCAATGTGAATGGAACAATAGCAAAGCAACTGAAATCAAAGAAGATACTTTTCAATTTTACTCAAAGGTAAAGAGGGTAAGCAGAAGTAGACGTCCTCAATGTATTTAGCACATGATTCTAACTTGTCTGCTACCGCTTGCATATATGTTCTCCTTCAGGAAAAAAAGTTGCTTTCTCAATGTGAATGGAAATGTACCAAAGTCATAGCAACAACAGAAGATACTTTTCAATTTTACTCAAACGTACTGAGTGCTCAGTTGATGTAAACGTCCTAACTTTACTCAGTACCTGATTCTAAGCTGTCTCGCACCCTTTGATTGTCTGTGCTTCTTCAGGAAAAAAAGTCACTTTCTCAATGTAAATGGAAGAATACCAAATCAATTGGAATAAAAGAAAATACTTTTCAATTTTACTCAAAGGTAAAGAGGGTAAGTAGATGTAAACGACCTGAATGCACTTAGCACATGATTCTAACTTGTCTGGTACCACTTGCATGTCTGTGCTCCTTCAGGAAAAAAAGTCACTTTCTCAATGTGAATGGAACAATAGTACAGCAGTTGGAATCAAAGAAGATACTTTTCAATTTTACTCAAAGGTACAGAGTGCTCAGTTGATGTAAGCATCCTAACTTTACTCAGTACCTGATTATAACTTGTCTGGCACCCTTTGATTGTCTGTGCTTCTTCAGGAAAAAAAGTCATTTTCTCACTGTGCTCACAACGAAAGCAATGCTTTCAGAATCGTAGAATATACTATTCAATTTTACTCAGAGGTACAGAGTGCTAAGTAGATGTAAACATCCTAACTTTGCTTAGCACATGGTTCTGTGTTGTCTGGTACCACTTGCATGTCTGTACTCCTTCAGGAAAAAAAGTCACTTTCTCAATGTGAATGGAACAATAGCAAAGCAATTGGAATCAAAGAAGATACTTTTCAATTTTACTCAAAGGTAAAGAGGGTAAGCAGAAGTAAACGTCCTCAATGTATTTAGCACATGATTCTAACTTGTCTGCTACCGCTTGCATATATGTTCTCCTTCAGGAAAAAAAGTTGCTTTCTCAAGGTGAATGGAACAGTAGCAAAGTGATAGCAATCACAGAAGATACTTTTCAATTTTACTCAAAGGTACTGAGTGCTCAGTTGATGTAAACGTCCTAACTTTACTCAGTACCTGATTCTAAGTTGTCTGGCACCCTTTGATTGTTTGTGCTTCTTCAGGAAAAAAAGTCATTTTCTCACTGTGCTCACAACAAAAGCAATGCTTTCAAATTCGAAGAATATACTATTCAATTTTACTCAGAGGTACAGAGTGCTAAGTAGATGTACACTTCCTAACATTACTCAGTACATCATTCTAAGCTGTCTAGTATCACTTGCATGTCTGTGCTCCTTCAGGAAAAAAAGTCACTTTCTCAACGTGAATGAAACAATAGCAAAGCATTTGGAATCAAAGAAGACACTTTTCAATTTTACTCAAAGGTAAAGAGGGTACGTAGAAGTAAATGTCCTAAATGTACTTAGCACATGATTCTAACTTGTCTGCTACCACTTGCATCTCTGTGCTCCTTGAGGAAAAAAAATCACTTTCTCAACGTGAATAGAAGAATAGCAAAGCAATAGCAATCACAGAAGAAACTTTTCAATTTTACTCAAAGGTACTGAGTGCTCAGCTGATGTTAATGTCCTAACTTTACTCAATACCTGATTCTAAGTTGTCTGGCACCCTTTGATTGTCTGTGCTCCTTCAGGAAAAAAAGACATTTTCTAACTGTGCTCACAACATAAGCAATGCATTAAGAATCGAAGAATATACTTATCAATTTTACTCAGAGATACAGAGTGCTAAGTAGATATAAACATCCTAACTTTACTTAGCACATGGTTCTGAGTTGTCTGGTACCACTTGCATGTCTGTGCTCCTTCAGGAAAAAAAGTCACTTTCTCAATGTAAATGGAAGAATACCAAATCAATTGGAATCAAAGAAGATACTTTTCAATTTTACTCAAAGGTAAAGAGGGTAAGTAGATGTAAACGACCTGAATGTACTTAGCACATGATTCTAACTTGTCTGGTACCACTTGCATGTCTGTGCTCCTTCAGGAAAAAAAGTCACTTTCTCAATGTGAATGGAACAATAGTACAGCAGTTGGAATCAAAGAAGATACTTTTCAATTTTACTCAAAGGTACAGAGTGCTCAGTTGATGTAAGCATCCTAACTTTACTCAGTACCTGATTATAACTTGTCTGGCAACCTTTGATTGTCTGTGCTTCTTCAGGAAAAAAAGTCATTTTCTCACTGAGCTCACAACAAAAGCAATGTTTTCAGAATCGTAGAATATACTATTCAATTTTACTCAGAGGTTCAGAGTGCTAAGTAGATGTAAACGTCCTAATTTTGCTTAGCACATGGTTCTGTGTTGTCTGGTACCACTTGCATGTCTGTGCTCCTTCAGGAAAAAAAGTCACTTTCTCAATGTGAATGGACAATAGCAAAGCAATTGGAATCAAAGAAGATACTTATCAATTTTACTCAAAGGTAAAGAGGGTACGTAGAAGTAAATGTCCTAAATGTACTTAGCACATGATTCTAACTTGTCTGCTACCACTTGCATCTCCGTGCTCCTTGAGGAAAAAAAATCACTTTCTCAACGTGAATGGAAGAATAGCAAAGCAATAGCAATCACAGAAGATACTTTTCAATTTTACTCAAAGGTACTGAGTGCTCAGCTGATGTTAATGTCCTAACTTTACTCAGTACCTGATTCTAAGTTGTCTGGCACCCTTTGATTGTCTGTGCTCCTTCAGGAAAAAAAGTCATTTTCTAACTGTGCTCACAACATAAGCAATGCATTAAGAATCGAAGCATATACTTATCAATTTTACTCAGAGGTACAGAGTGCTAAGTAGATATAAACATCCTAACTTTACTTAGCACATGGTTCTGAGTTGTCTGGTACCACTTGCATGTCTGTGCTCCTTCAGGAAAAAAAGTCACTTTCTCAATGTAAATGGAAGAATACCAAATCAATTGGAATCAAAGAAGATACTTTTCATTTTTACTCAAAGGTAAAGAGGGTAAGTAGATGTAAACGACCTGAATGTACTTAGCACATGATTCTAACTTGTCTGGTACCACTTGCATGTCTGTGCTCCTTCAGGAAAAAAAGTCACTTTCTCAATGTGAATGGAACAATAGTACAGCATTTGGAATCAAAGAAGATACTTTTCAATTTTACTCAAAGGTACAGAGTGCTCAGTTGATGAAAGCATCCTAACTTTACTCAGTACCTGATTATAACTTGTCTGGCACCCTTTGATTGTCTGTGCTTCTTCAGGAAAAAAAGTCATTTTCTCACTGTGCTCACAACAAAAGCAATGCTTTCAGATTCTAAGAATATACTATTCAATTTTACTCAGAGGTACAGAGTGCTAAGTAGATGTACACTTCCTAACATTACTCAGTACATCATTTTAAGCTGTCTGGTATCACTTGCATGTCTGTGCTCCTTCAGGAAAAAAAGTAACTTTCTCAATGTGAATGGAACAATAGCAAAGCAACTGAAATCAAAGAAGATACTTTTCAATTTTACTCAAAGGTAAAGAGGGTAAGCAGAAGTAGACGTCCTCAATGTATTTAGCACATGATTCTAACTTGTCTGCTACCGCTTGCATATATGTTCTCCTTCAGGAAAAAAAGTTGCTTTCTCAATGTGAATGGAAAAGTACCAAAGTCGTAGCAATCACAGAAGATACTTTTCAATTTTACTCAAAGGTACTGAGTGCTCAGTTGATGTAAACGTCCTAACTTTACTCAGTACCTGATTCTAAGTTGTCTGGCACCCTTTGATTGTCTGTGCTTCTTCAGGAAAAAAAGTCATTTTCTCACTGTGCTCACAACAAAAGCAATGCCTTCAGATTCGAAGAATATACTATTCAATTTTACTCAGAGGTGCAGAGTGCTAAGTAGATATAAACATCCTAACTTTACTTAGCACATGGTTCTGAGTTGTCTGGTACCACTTGCATGTCTGTGCTCCTTCAGGAAAAACAGTCACTTTCTCAATGTAAATGGAAGAATACTAAATCAATTGGAATCAAAGAAGATACTTTTCAATTTTACTCAAAGGTAAAGAGGGTAAGCAGAAGTAAACGTCCTCAATGTATTTAGCACATGATTCTAACTTGTCTGCTACCGCTTGCATATATGTTCTCCTTCAGGAAAAAAAGTTGCTTTCTCAATGTGAATGGTACAGTAGCAAAGTGATAGCAATCACAGAAGATACTTTTCAATTTTACTCAAAGGTACTGAGTGCTCAGTTGATGTAAACGTCCTAACTTTACTAAGTACCTGATTCTAAGTTGTCTGGCACCCTTTGATTGTCTGTGCATCTTCAGGAAAAAAAGTCATTTTCTCACTGTTCTCTCAATAAAAGCAATGCTTTCAGATTCGAAGAATATACTATTCAATTTTACTCAGAGGTACAGAGTGCTAAGTAGATGTACACTTACTAACATTACTCAGTACATCATTCTAAGCTGTCTGGTATCACTTGCATGTCTGTGCTCCTTCAGGAAAAAAAGTCACTTTCTCAACGTGAATGAAACAATAGCAAAGCATTTGGAATCAAAGGATACATTTCAATATTACTCAAAGGTAAAGAGGGTACGTAGAAGTAAATGTCCTAAATGTAGTTAGCACATGATTCTAACTTGTCTGCTACCACTTGCATCTCTGTGCTCCTTGAGGAAAAAAAATCACTTTCTCAACGTGAATGGAACAATAGCAAAGCAATAGCAATCACAGAAGATACTTTTCAATTTTACTCAAAGGTACTGAGTGCTCAGCTGATGTTAATGTCCTAACTTTACTCAGTACCTGATTCTAAGTTGTCTGGCACCCTTTGATTGTCTGTGCTTCTTCAGGAAAAAATGTCATTTTCTCACTGTGCTCACAACAAAAGCAATGCTTTCAGATTCGAAGAATATACTATTCAATTTTACTCAGAGGTACAGAGTGCTAAGTAGATGTACACGTCCTAACATTACTCAGTACATCATTCTAAGCTGTCTGGTATCACTTGCATGTCTGTGCTCCTGCAGGAAAAAAAGTCACTTTCTCAACGTGAATGAAACAATAGCAAAGCTTTTGGAATCAAAGAAGATACTTTTCAATTTTACTCAAAGGTAAAGAGGGTACGTAGAAGTAAATGTCCTAAATGTGCTTAGCACATGATTCTAACTTGTCTGCTACCACTTGCATCTCTGTGCTCCTTGAGGAAAAAAAATCACTTTCTCAACGTGAATGGAACAATAGCAAAGCAATAGCAATCACAGAAGATACTTTTCAATTTTACTCAAAGGTACTGAGTGCTCAGCTGATGTTAATGTCCTAACTTTACTCAGTACCTGATTCTAAGTTGTCTGGCACCCTTTGATTGTCTGTGCTCCTTCAGGAAAAAAAGTCATTTTCTAACTGTGCTCACAACATAAGCAATGCATTAAGAATCGAAGAATATACTTATCACTTTTACTCAGAGGTACAGAGTGCTAAGTAGATATAAACATCCTAACTTTACTTAGCACATGGTTCTGAGTTGTCTGGTACCACTTGCATGTCTGTGCTCCTTCAGGAAAAAAAGTCACTTTCTCAATGTGAATGGAACAACAGCAAAGCAACTGAAATCAAAGAAGATACTTTTCAATTTTACTCAAAGGTAAAGAGGGTAAGCAGAAGTAGACGTCCTCAATGTATTTAGCACATGATTCTAACTTGTCTGCTACCGCTTGCATATATGTTCTCCTTCAGGAAAAAAAGTTGCTTTCTCAATGTGAATGGAGAAGTACCAAAGTCATAGCAATCACAGAAGATACATTTCAATTTTACTCAAAGGTACTGAGTGCTCAGTTGATGTAAACGTCCTAACTTTACTCAGTACCTGATTCTAAGTTGTCTGGCACCCTTTGATTGTCTGTGCTTCTTCAGGAAAAAAAGTCATTTTCTCACTGTGCTCACAACAAAAGCAATGCTTTCAGATTCGAAGAATATACTATTCAATTTTACTCAGAGGTACAGAGTGCTAAGTAGATGTACACTTCCTAACATTACTCAGTACATCATTTTAAGCTGTCTGGTATCACTTGCATGTCTGTGCTCCTTCAGGAAAAAAAGTCACTTTCTCAACGTGAATGAAACAATAGCAAAGCATTTGGAATCAAAGAAGATACTTTTCAATTTTACTCAAAGGTAAAGAGGGTACGTAGAAGTAAATGTCCTAAATGTACTTAGCACATGATTCTAACTTGTCTGCTACCACTTGCATCTCTGTGCTCCTTGAGGAAAAAAAATCACTTTCTCAACGTGAATGGAACAATAGCAAAGCAATAGCAATCACAGAAGATACTTTTCAATTTTACTCAAAGGTACTGAGTGCTCAGCTGATGTTAATGTCCTAACTTTATTCAGTACCTGATTCTAAGTTGTCTGGCACCCTTTGATTGTCTGTGCTCCTTCAGGAAAAAAAGGTCATTTTCTAACTGTGCTCACAACATAAGCAAAGCATTAAGAATCGAAGAATATACTTATCAATTTTACTCAGAGGTACAGAGTGCTAAGTAGATATAAACATCCTAACTTTACTTAGCACATGGTTCTGAGTTGTCTGGTACCACTTACATGTCTGTGCTCCTTCAGGAAAAAAAGTCACTTTCTCAATGAAAATGGAAGAATACTAAATCAATTGGAATCAAAGAATATACTTTTCAATTTTACTCAAAGGTAAAGAGGGTAAGCAGAAGTAAACGTCCTCAATGTATTTAGCACATGATTCTAACTTGTCTGCTACCGCTTTCATATATGTTCACCTTCAGGAAAAAAAGTCACTTTCTCGATGTGAATGGAACAATAGTACAGCAGTTGGAATCAAAGAAGATACTTTTCAATTTTACTCAAAGGTAAAGAGGGTACGTAGAAGTAAATGTCCTAAATGTACTTAGCACATGATTCTAACTTGTCTGCTACCACTTGCATCTCTGTGCTCCTTGAGGAAAAAAAATCACTTTCTCAACGTGAATGGAAGAATACCTAATCAATTGGAATCAAAGAAGATACTTTTCAATTTTACTCAAAGGTAAAGAGGGTAAGTAGATGTAAACGACCTGAATGTACTTAGCACATGATTCTAACTTGTCTGGTACCACTTGCATGTCTGTGCTCCTTCAGGAAAAAAAGTCACTTTCTCAATGTGAATGGAACAATAGTACAGCAGTTGGAATCAAAGAAGATACTTTTCAATTTTACTCAAAGGTACAGAGTGCTCAGTTGATGTAAGCATCCTAACTTTCCTCAGTACCTGATTATAACTTGTCTGGCACCCTTTGATTCTCTGTGCTTCTTCAGGAAAAAAAGTCATTTTCTCACTGTGCTCACAACAAAAGCAATGTTTTCAGAATCGTAGAATATACCATTCAATTTTACTCAGAGGTACAGAGTGCTAAGTAGATGTAAACGTCCTAACTTTGCTTAGCACATGGCTCTGTGTTGTCTGGTACCACTTGCATGTCTGTGCTCCTTCAGGAAAAAAAGTCACTTTCTCAATGTCAATGGAACAATAGCAAAGCAATTGGAATCAAAGAAAATACTTTTCAATTTTACTCAAAGGTAAAGAGGGTAAGCAGAAGTAAACGTCCTCAATGTATTTAGCACATGATTCTAACTTGTCTGCTACCGCTTGCATATATGTTCTCCTTCAGGAAAAAAAGTTGCTTTCTCATCTGAATGGAACAGCAGCAAAGTGATAGCAATCACAGAAGATACTTTTCAATTTTACTCAAAGGAACTGAGTGCTCAGTTGATGTAAACGTCCTAACTTTACTCAGTACCTGATTCTAAGTTGTCTGGCACCCTTTGATTGTCTGTGCTTCTTCAGGAAAAAAAGTCATTTTCTCACTGTGCTCACAACAAAAGCAATGCTTTCAGATTCGAAGAATATACTATTCAATTTTACTCAGAGGTACAGAGTGCTAAGTATATGTACACTTCCTAACATTACTCAGTACATCATTCTAAGCTGTCTGGTATCACTTGCATGTCTGTGCTCCTTCAGGAAAAAAAGTCACTTTCTCAACGTGAATGAAACAATAGCAAAGCAATTGGAATCAAAGAAGATACTTTTCAATTTTACTCAAAGGTAAAGAGGGTACGTAGAAGTAAATGTCCTAAATGTACTTAGCACATGATTCTAACTTGTCTGCTACCACTTGCATCTCTGTGCTCCTTGAGGAAAAAAAATCACTTTCTCAACGTGAATGGAACAATAGCAAAGCAATAGCAATCACAGAAGATACTTTTCAATTTTACTCAAAGGTACTGAGTGCTCAGCTGATGTTAATGTCCTAACTTTACTCAGTACCTGATTCTAAGTTGTCTGGCACCCTTTGATTGTCTGTGCTCCTTCAGGAAAAAAAGTCATTTTCTAACTGTGCTCACAACATAAGCAATGCATTAAGAATCGAAGAATATACTTATCAATTTTACACAGAGGTACAGAGTGCTAAGTAGATATAAACATCCTAACTTTACTTAGCACATGGTTCTGAGTTGTCTGGTACCACTTGCATGTCTGTGCTCCTTCAGGAAAAAAAGTCACTTTCTCAATGTGAATGGAACAATAGTACAGCAGCTGGAATCAAAGAAGATACTTTTCAATTTTACTCAAAGGTACAGAGTGCTCAGTTGATGTAAGCATCCTAACTTTACTCAGTACCTGATTATAACTTGTCTGGCACCCTTTGATTGTCTGTGCTTCTTCAGGAAAAAAAGTCATTTTCTCACTGTGCTCACAACAAAAGCAATGTTTCCAGAATCGTAGAATATACTATTCAATTTTACTCAGAGGTACAGAGTGCTAAGTAGATGTAAACGTCCTAACTTTGCTTAGCAGATGGTTCTGTGTTGTCTGGTACCACTTGCATGTCTGTGCTCCTTCAGAAAAAAAAGTCACTTTCTCAATGTGAATGGAACAATAGCAAAGCAATTGGAATCAAAGAAGATACTTTTCAATTTTACACAAAGGTAAAGAGGGTAAGCAGAAGTAAACGTCCTCAATGTATTTAGCATATGATTCTAACTTGTCTGCTACCGCTTGCATATATGTTCTCCTTCAGGAAAAAACGTTGCTTTCTCAATGTGAATGGAACAGTAGCAAAGTGATAGCAATCACAGAAGATACTTTTCAATTTTACTCAAAGGTACTGAGTGCTCAGTTGATGTAAACGTCCTAACTTTACTCAGTACCTGATTCTAAGTTGTCTGGCACCCTTTGATTGTCTGTGCTTCTTCAGGAAAAAAAGTCATTTTCTCACTGTGCTCACAACAAAAGCAATGCTTTCAGATTCGAAGAATATACTATTCAATTTTACTCAGAGGTACAGAGTGCTAAGTAGATGTACACTTCCTAACATTACTCAGTACATCATTTTAAGCTGTCTGGTATCACTTGCATGTCTGTGCTCCTTCAGGAAAAAAAGTCACTTTCTCAATGTGAATGGAACAATAGCAAAGCAACTGAAATCAAAGAAGATACTTTTCAATTTTACTCAAAGGTAAAGAGGGTAAGCAGAAGTAGACGTCCTCAATGTATTTAGCACATGATTCTAACTTGTCTGCTACCGCTTGCATATATGTTCTCCTTCAGGAAACAAAGTTGCTTTCTCAATGTGAATGGAACAGTAGCAAAGTGATAGCAATCACAGAAGATACTTTTCAATTTTACTCAAAGGTACTGAGTGCTCAGTTGATGTAAACGTCCTAACTTTACTCAGTACCTGATTCTAAGTTGTCTGGCACCCTTTGATTGTCTGTGCTTCTTCAGGAAAAAATGTCATTTTCTCACTGTGCTCACAACAAAAGCAATGCTTTCAGATTCGAAGAATATACTATTCAATTTTACTCAGAGGTACAGAGTGCTAAGTAGATGTACACTTCCTAACATTACTCAGTACATCATTCTAAGCTGTCTGGTATCACTTGCATGTCTGTGCTCCTGCAGGGAAAAAAGTCACTTTCTCAACGTGAATGAAACAATAGCAAAGCTTTTGGAATCAAAGAAGATACTTTTCAATTTTACTCAAAGGTAAAGAGGGTACGTAGAAGTAAACGTCCTCAATGTATTTAGCATATGATTCTAACTTGTCTGCTACCGCTTGCATATATGTTCTCCTTCAGGAAAAAAAGTTGCTTTCTCAATGTGAATGGAACAGTAGCAAAGTGATAGCAATCACAGAAGATACTTTTCAATTTTACTCAAAGGTACTGAGTGCTCAGTTGATGTAAACGTCCTAACTTTACTCAGTACCTGATTCTAAGTTGTCTGGCACCCTTTGATTGTCTGTGCTTCTTCAGGAAAAAAAGTCATTTTCTCACTGTGCTCACAACAAAAGCAATGCTTTCAGATTCGAAGAATATACTATTCAATTTTACTCAGAGGTACAGAGTGCTAAGTAGATGTACACTTCCTAACATTACTCAGTACATCATTTTAAGCTGTCTGGTATCACTTGCATGTCTGTGCTCCTTCAGGAAAAAAAGTCACTTTCTCAATGTGAATGGAACAATAGCAAAGCAACTGAAATCAAAGAAGATACTTTTCAATTTTACTCAAAGGTAAAGAGGGTAAGCAGAAGTAGACGTCCTCAATGTATTTAGCACATGATTCTAACTTGTCTGCTACCACTTGCATCTCTGTGCTCCTTGAGGAAAAAAAATCACTTTCTCAACGTGAATGGAACAATAGCAAAGCAATAGCAATCAGAGAAGATACTTTTCAATTTTACTCAAAGGTACTGAGTGCTCAGCTGATGTTAATGTCCTAACTTTACTCAGTACCTGATTCTAAGTTGTCTGGCACCCTTTGATTGTCTGTGCTCCTTCAGGAAAAAAAGTCATTTTCTAACTGTGCTCACAACATAAGTAATGCATTAAGAATCGAAGAATATACTTATCAATTTTACACAGAGGTACAGAGTGCTAAGTAGATATAAACATCCTAACTTTACTTAGCCCATGGTTCTAAGTTGTCTGGTACCACTTGCATGTCTGTGCTCCTTCAGGAAAAAAAGTCACTTTCTCAATGTGAATGGAACAATAGTACAGCAGCTGGAATCAAAGAAGATACTTTTCAATTTTACTCAAAGGTACAGAGTGCTCAGTTGATGTAAGCATCCTAACTTTACTCAGTACCTGATTATAACTTGTCTGGCACCCTTTGATTGTCTGTGCTTCTTCAGGAAAAAAAGTCATTTTCTCACTGTGCTCACAACAAAAGCATTGTTTTCAGAATCGTAGAATATACTATTCAATTTTACTCAGAGGTACAGAGTGCTAAGTAGATGTAAACATCCTAACTTTGCTTAGCAGATGGTTCTCTGTTGTCTGGTACCACTTGCATGTCTGTGCTCCTTCAGGAAAAAAAGTCACTTTCTCAATGTGAATGGAACAATAGAAAAGCAACTGAAATCAAAGAAGATACTTTTCAATTTTACTCAAAGGTAAAGAGGGTACGTAGAAGTAAATGTCCTAAATGTACTTAGCACATGATTCTAACTTGTCTGCTACCACTTGCATCTCTGTGCTCCTTGAGGAAAAAAAATCACTTTCTCAACGTGAATGGAAGAATAGCAAAGCAATAGCAATCACAGAAGATACTTTTCAATTTTACTCAAAGGTACTGAGTGCTCAGCTGATGTTAATGTCCTAACTTTACTCAGTACCTGATTCTAAGTTGTCTGGCACCCTTTGATTGTCTGTGCTCCTTCAGGAAAAAAAGTCATTTTCTAACTGTGCTCACAACATAAGCAAAGCATTAAGAATCGAAGAATATACTTATCAATTTTACTCAGAGGTACAGAGTGCTAAGTAGATATAAACATCCTAACTTTACTTAGGACATGGTTCTGAGTTGTCTGGTACCACTTGCATGTCTGTGCTCCTTCAGGAAAAAAAGTCACTTTCTCAATGTGAATGGAACAATAGCAAAGCAACTGAAATCAAAGAAGATACTTTTCAATTTTACTCAAAGGTAAAGAGGGTAAGCAGAAGTAGACGTCCTCAATGTATTTAGCACATGATTCTAACTTGTCTGCTACCGCTTGCATATATGTTCTCCTTCAGGAAAAAAAGTTGCTTTCTCAATGTGAATGGAAAAGTACCAAAGTCATAGCAATGACAGAAGATACATTTCAATTTTACTCAAAGGTACTGAGTGCTCAGTTGATGTAAACGTCCTAAGTTTACTCAGTACCTGATTCTAAGTTGTCTGGCACCCTTTGATTGTCTGTGCTTCTTCAGGAAAAAAAGTCATTTTCTCACTGTGCTCACAACAAAAGCAATGCTTTCAGATTCGAAGAATATACTACTCAATTTTACTCAGAGGTACAGAGTGCTAAGTAGATGTACACTTCCTAACATTACTCAGTACATCATTTTAAGCTGTCTGGTATCACTTGCATGTCTGTGCTCCTTCAGGAAAAAAAGTCACTTTCTCAACGTGAATGAAACAATAGCAAAGCATTTGGAATCAAAGAAGATACTTTTCAATTTTACTCAAAGGTAAAGAGGGTACGTAGAAGTAAATGTCCTAAATGTACTTAGCACATGATTCTAACTTGTCTGCTACCACTTGCATCTCTGTGCTCCTTGAGGAAAAAAAATCACTTTCTCAACGTGAATGGAAGAATAGCAAAGCAATAGCAATCACAGAAGATACTTTTCAATTTTACTCAAAGGTACTGAGTGCTCAGCTGATGTTAATGTCCTTACTTTACTCAGTACCTGATTCTAAGTTGTCTGGCACCCTTTGATTGTCTGTGCTCCTTCAGGAAAAAAAGTCATTTTCTAACTGTGCTCACAACATAAGCAAAGCATTAAGAATCGAAGAATATACTTATCAATTTTACTCAGAGGTACAGAGTGCTAAGTAGATATAAACATCCTAACTTTACTTAGCACATGGTTCTGAGTTGTCTGGTACCACTTACATGTCTGTGCTCCTTCAGGAAAAAAAGTCACTTTCTCAATGTAAATGGAAGAATACTAAATCAATTGGAATCAAAGAAGATACTTTTCAATTTTACTCAAAGGTAAAGAGGGTAAGCAGAAGTAAACGTCCTCAATGTATTTAGCACATGATTCTAACTTGTCTGCTACCGCTTGCATATATGTTCTCCTTCAGGAAAAAAAGTTGCTTTCTCAATGTGCATGGTACAGTAGCAAAGTGATAGCAATCACAGAAGATACTTTTCAATTTTACTCAAAGGTACTGAGTGCTCAGTTGATGTAAACGTCCTAACTTTACTCAGTACCTGATTCTAAGTTGTGTGGCACCCTTTGATTGTCTGTGCATCTTCAGGAAAAAAAGTCATTTTCTCACTGTTCTCTCAATAAAAGCAATGCTTTCAGATTCGAAGAATATACTATTCAATTTTACTCAGAGGTACAGAGTGCTAAGTAGATGTACACTTCCTAACATTACTCAGTACATCATTCTAAGCTGTCTGGTATCACTTGCATGTCTGTGCTCCTTCAGGAAAAAAAGTCACTTTCTCAACGTGAATGAAACAATAGCAAAGCTTTTGGAATCAAAGAAGATACTTTTCAATTTTACTCAAAGGTAAAGAGGGTACGTAGAAGTAAATGTCCTAAATGTACTTAGCACATGATTCTAACTTGTCTGCTACCACTTGCATCTCTGTGCTCCTTGAGGAAAAAAAATCACTTTCTCAACGTGAATGGAACAATAGCAAAGCAATAGCAATCACAGAAGATACTTTTCAATTTTACTCAAAGGTACTGAGTGCTCAGCTGATGTTAATGTCCTAACTTTACTCAGTACCTGATTCTAAGTTGTCTGGCACCCTTTGATTGTCTGTGCTCCTTCAGGAAAAAAAGTCATTTTCTAACTGTGCTCACAACATAAGCAATGCATTAAGAATCGAAGCATATACTTATCAATTTTACTCAGAGGTACAGAGTGCTAAGTAGATATAAACATCCTAACTTTACTTAGCACATGGTTCTGAGTTGTCTGGTACCACTTGCATGTCTGTGCTCCTTCAGGAAAAAAAGTCACTTTCTCAATGTAAATGGAAGAATACCAAATCAATTGGAATCAAAGAAGATACTTTTCAATTTTACTCAAAGGTAAAGAGGGTAAGTAGATGTAAACGACCTGAATGTACTTAGCACACGATTCTAACTTGTCTGGTACCACTTGCATGTCTGTGCTCCTTCAGGAAAAAAAGTCACTTTCTCAATGTGAATGGAACAATAGTACAGCATTTGGAATCAAAGAAGATACTTTTCAATTTTACCTAAAGGTACAGAGTGCTCAGTTGATGAAAGCATCCTAACTTTACTCAGTACCTGATTATAACTTGTCTGGCACCCTTTGATTCTCTGTGCTTCTTCAGGAAAAAAAGTCATTTTCTCACTGTGCTCACAACAAAAGCAATGCTTTCAGATTCTAAGAATATACTATTCAATTTTACTCAGAGGTACAGAGTGCTAAGTGGATGTACACTTCCTAACATTACTCAGTACATCATTTTAAGCTGTCTGGTATCACTTGCATGTCTGTGCTCCTTCAGGAAAAAAAGTCACTTTCTCAATGTGAATGGAACAATAGCAAAGCAACTGAAATCAAAGAAGATACTTTTCAATTTTACTCAAAGGTAAAGAGGGTAAGCAGAAGTAGACGTCCTCAATGTATTTAGCACATGATTCTAACTTGTCTGCTACCGCTTGCATATATGTTCTCCTTCAGGAAACAAAGTTGCTTTCTCAATGTGAATGGAACAGTAGCAAAGTGATAGCAATCACAGAAGATACTTTTCAATTTTACTCAAAGGTACTGAGTGCTCAGTTGATGTAAACGTCCTAACTTTACTCAGTACCTGATTCTAAGTTGTCTGGCACCCTTTGATTGTCTGTGCTTCTTCAGGAAAAAATGTCATTTTCTCACTGTGCTCACAACAAAAGCAATGCTTTCAGATTCGAAGAATATACTATTCAATTTTACTCAGAGGTACAGAGTGCTAAGTAGATGTACACTTCCTAACATTACTCAGTACATCATTCTAAGCTGTCTGGTATCACTTGCATGTCTGTGCTCCTGCAGGGAAAAAAGTCACTTTCTCAACGTGAATGAAACAATAGCAAAGCTTTTGGAATCAAAGAAGATACTTTTCAATTTTACTCAAAGGTAAAGAGGGTACGTAGAAGTAAACGTCCTCAATGTATTTAGCATATGATTCTAACTTGTCTGCTACCGCTTGCATATATGTTCTCCTTCAGGAAAAAAAGTTGCTTTCTCAATGTGAATGGAACAGTAGCAAAGTGATAGCAATCACAGAAGATACTTTTCAATTTTACTCAAAGGTACTGAGTGCTCAGTTGATGTAAACGTCCTAACTTTACTCAGTACCTGATTCTAAGTTGTCTGGCACCCTTTGATTGTCTGTGCTTCTTCAGGAAAAAAAGTCATTTTCTCACTGTGCTCACAACAAAAGCAATGCTTTCAGATTCGAAGAATATACTATTCAATTTTACTCAGAGGTACAGAGTGCTAAGTAGATGTACACTTCCTAACATTACTCAGTACATCATTTTAAGCTGTCTGGTATCACTTGCATGTCTGTGCTCCTTCAGGAAAAAAAGTCACTTTCTCAATGTGAATGGAACAATAGCAAAGCAACTGAAATCAAAGAAGATACTTTTCAATTTTACTCAAAGGTAAAGAGGGTAAGCAGAAGTAGACGTCCTCAATGTATTTAGCACATGATTCTAACTTGTCTGCTACCACTTGCATCTCTGTGCTCCTTGAGGAAAAAAAATCACTTTCTCAACGTGAATGGAACAATAGCAAAGCAATAGCAATCAGAGAAGATACTTTTCAATTTTACTCAAAGGTACTGAGTGCTCAGCTGATGTTAATGTCCTAACTTTACTCAGTACCTGATTCTAAGTTGTCTGGCACCCTTTGATTGTCTGTGCTCCTTCAGGAAAAAAAGTCATTTTCTAACTGTGCTCACAACATAAGTAATGCATTAAGAATCGAAGAATATACTTATCAATTTTACACAGAGGTACAGAGTGCTAAGTAGATATAAACATCCTAACTTTACTTAGCCCATGGTTCTGAGTTGTCTGGTACCACTTGCATGTCTGTGCTCCTTCAGGAAAAAAAGTCACTTTCTCAATGTGAATGGAACAATAGTACAGCAGCTGGAATCAAAGAAGATACTTTTCAATTTTACTCAAAGGTACAGAGTGCTCAGTTGATGTAAGCATCCTAACTTTACTCAGTACCTGATTATAACTTGTCTGGCACCCTTTGATTGTCTGTGCTTCTTCAGGAAAAAAAGTCATTTTCTCACTGTGCTCACAACAAAAGCATTGTTTTCAGAATCGTAGAATATACTATTCAATTTTACTCAGAGGTACAGAGTGCTAAGTAGATGTAAACATCCTAACTTTGCTTAGCAGATGGTTCTCTGTTGTCTGGTACCACTTGCATGTCTGTGCTCCTTCAGGAAAAAAAGTCACTTTCTCAATGTGAATGGAACAATAGCAAAGCAATTGGAATCAAAGAAGATACTTTTCAATTTTACATAAAGGTAAAGAGGGTAAGCAGAAGTAAACGTCCTCAATGTATTTAGCACATGATTCTAACTTGTCTGCTACCGCTTGCATATATGTTCTCCTTCAGGAAAAAAAGTTGCTTTCTCAATGTGAATGGAACAGTGGCAAAGTGATAGCAATCACAGAAGATACTTTTCAATTTTACTCAAAGGTACTGAGTGCTCAGTTGATGTAAACGTCCTAACTTTACTCAGTACCTGATTCTAAGTTGTCTGGCACCCTTTGATTGTCTGTGCTTCTTCAGGAAAAAAAGTCATTTTCTCACTGTGCTCACAACAAAAGCAATGCTTTCAGATTCGAAGAATATACTATTCAATTTTACTCAGAGGTACAGAGTGCTAAGTAGATGTACACTTCCTAACATTACTCAGTACATCATTTTAAGCTGTCTGGTATCACTTGCATGTCTGTGCTCCTTCAGGAAAAAAAGTCACTTTCTCAATGTGAATGGAACAATAGAAAAGCAACTGAAATCAAAGAAGATACTTTTCAATTTTACTCAAAGGTAAAGAGGGTACGTAGAAGTAAATGTCCTAAATGTACTTAGCACATGATTCTAACTTGTCTGCTACCACTTGCATCTCTGTGCTCCTTGAGGAAAAAAAATCACTTTCTCAACGTGAATGGAAGAATAGCAAAGCAATAGCAATCACAGAAGATACTTTTCAATTTTACTCAAAGGTACTGAGTGCTCAGCTGATGTTAATGTTCTAACTTTACTCAGTACCTGATTCTAAGTTGTCTGGCACCCTTTGATTGTCTGTGCTCCTTCAGGAAAAAAAGTCATTTTCTAACTGTGCTCACAACATAAGCAAAGCATTAAGAATCGAAGAATATACTTATCAATTTTACTCAGAGGTACAGAGTGCTAAGTAGATATAAACATCCTAACTTTACTTAGCACATGGTTCTGAGTTGTCTGGTACCACTTGCATGTCTGTGCTCCTTCAGGAAAAAAAGTCACTTTCTCAATGTGAATGGAACAATAGCAAAGCAACTGAAATCAAAGAAGATACTTTTCAATTTTACTCAAAGGTAAAGAGGGTAAGCAGAAGTAGACGTCCTCAATGTATTTAGCACATGATTCTAACTTGTCTGCTACCGCTTGCTTATATGTTCTCCTTCAGGAAAAAAAGTTGCTTTCTCAATGTGAATGGAAAAGTACCAAAGTCATAGCAATGACAGAAGATACATTTCAATTTTACTCAAAGGTACTGAGTGCTCAGTTGATGTAAACGTCCTAACTTTACTCAGTACCTGATTCTAAGTTGTCTGGCACCCTTTGATTGTCTGTGCTCCTTCAGGAAAAAAAGTCACTTTCTCAATGTAAATGGAAGAATACCAAATCAATTGGAATCAAAGAAGATACTTTTCAATTTTACTCAAAGGTAAAGAGGGTAAGTAGATGTAAACGACCTGAATGTACTTAGCACATGATTCTAACTTGTCTGGTACCACTTGCATGTCTGTGCTCCTTCAGGAAAAAAAGTCACTTTCTCAATGTGAATGGAACAATAGTACAGCATTTGGAATCAAAGAAGATACTTTTCAATTTTACCTAAAGGTACAGAGTGCTCAGTTGATGAAAGCATCCTAACTTTACTCAGTACCTGATTATAACTTGTCTGGCACCCTTTGATTCTCTGTGCTTCTTCAGGAAAAAAAGTCATTTTCTCACTGTGCTCACAACAAAAGCAATGCTTTCAGATTCTAAGAATATACTATTCAATTTTACTCAGAGGTACAGAGTGCTAAGTGGATGTACACTTCCTAACATTACTCAGTACATCATTTTAAGCTGTCTGGTATCACTTGCATGTCTGTGCACCTTCAGGAAAAAAAGTCACTTTCTCAATGTGAATGGAACAGTAGCAAAGCAACTGAAATCAAAGAAGATACTTTTCAATTTTACTCAAAGGTAAAGAGGGTACGTAGAAGTAAATGTCCTAAATGTACTTAGCACATGATTCTAACTTGTCTGCTACCACTTGCATCTCTGTGCTCCTTGAGGAAAAAAAATCACTTTCTCAACGTGAATGGAACAATAGCAAAGCAATAGCAATCACAGAAGATACTTTTCAATTTTACTCAAAGGTACTGAGTGCTCAGCTGATGTTAATGTCCTAACTTTACTCAGTACCTGATTCTAAGTTGTCTGGCACCCTTTGATTGTCTGTGCTCCTTCAAGAAAAAAAGTCATTTTCTAACTGTGCTCACAACATAAGCAAAGCATTAAGAATCGAAGAATATACTTATCAATTTTACTCAGAGGTACAGAGTGCTGAGTAGATATAAACATCCTAACTTTACTTAGCACATGGTTCTGAGTTGTCTGGTACCACTTGCATGTCTGTGCTCCTTCAGGAAAAAAAGTCACTTTCTCAATGTAAATGGAAGAATACTAAATCAATTGCAATCAAAGAAGATACTTTTCAATTTTACTCAAAGGTAAAGAGGGTAAGCAGAAGTAAACGTCCTCAATGTATTTAGCACATGATTCTAACTTGTCTGCTACCGCTTGCATATATGTTCTCCTTCAGGAAAAAAAGTTGCTTTCTCAATGTGAATGGTACAGTAGCAAAGTGATAGCAATCACAGAAGATACTTTTCAATTTTACTCAAAGGTACTGAGTGCTCAGTTGATGTAAACGTCCTAACTTTACTCAGTACCTGATTCTAAGTTGTCTGGCACCCTTTGATTGTCTGTGCATCTTCAGGAAAAAAAGTCATTTTCTCACTATTCTCTCAATAAAAGTAATGCTTTCAGATTCGAAGAATATACTATTCAATTTTACTCAGAGGTACAGAGTGCTAAGTAGATGTACACTTCCTAACATTACTCAGTACATCATTCTAAGCTGTCTGGTATCACTTGCATGTCTGTGCTCCTTCAGGAAAAAAAGTCACTTTCTCAACGTGAATGAAACAATAGCAAAGCATTTGGAATCAAAGGATACTTTTCAATTTTACTCAAAGGTAAAGAGGGTACGTAGAAGTAAATGTCCTAAATGTAGTTAGCACATGATTCTAACTTGTCTGCTACCACTTGCATCTCTGTGCTCCTTGAGGAAAAAAAATCACTTTCTCAACGTGAATGGAACAATAGCAAAGCAATAGCAATCACAGAAGATACTTTTCAATTTTACTCAAAGGTACTGAGTGCTCAGCTGATGTTAATGTCCTAACTTTACTCAGTACCTGATTCTAAGTTGTCTGGCACCCTTTGATTGTCTGTGCTCCTTCAGGAAAAAAAGTCATTTTCTTACTGTGCTCACAACATAAGCAATGCATTAAGAATCGAAGAATATACTTATCAATTTTACTCAGAGGTACAGAGTGCTAAGTAGATATAAACATCCTAACTTTACTTAGCACATGGTTCTGAGTTGTCTGGTACCACTTACATGTCTGTGCTCCTTCAGGAAAAAAAGTCACTTTCTCAATGTAAATGGAAGAATACTAAATCAATTGGAATCAAAGAAGATACTTTTCAATTTTACTCAAAGGTAAAGAGGGTAAGCAGAAGTAAACGTCCTCAATGTATTTAGCACATGATTCTAACTTGTCTGCTACCGCTTGCATATATGTTCTCCTTCAGGAAAAAAAGTTGCTTTCTCAATGTGCATGGTACAGTAGCAAAGTGATAGCAATCACAGAAGATACTTTTCAATTTTACTCAAAGGTACTGAGTGCTCAGTTGATGTAAACGTCCTAACTTTACTCAGTACCTGATTCTAAGTTGTGTGGCACCCTTTGATTGTCTGTGCATCTTCAGGAAAAAAAGTCATTTTCTCACTGTTCTCTCAATAAAAGCAATGCTTTCAGATTCGAAGAATATACTATTCAATTTTACTCAGAGGTACAGAGTGCTAAGTAGATGTACACTTCCTAACATTACTCAGTACATCATTCTAAGCTGTCTGGTATCACTTGCATGTCTGTGCTCCTTCAGGAAAAAAAGTCACTTTCTCAACGTGAATGAAACAATAGCAAAGCTTTTGGAATCAAAGAAGATACTTTTCAATTTTACTCAAAGGTAAAGAGGGTACGTAGAAGTAAATGTCCTAAATGTACTTAGCACATGATTCTAACTTGTCTGCTACCACTTGCATCTCTGTGCTCCTTGAGGAAAAAAAATCACTTTCTCAACGTGAATGGAACAATAGCAAAGCAATAGCAATCACAGAAGATACTTTTCAATTTTACTCAAAGGCACTGAGTGCTCAGCTGATGTTAATGTCCTAACTTTACTCAGTACCTGATTCTAAGTTGTCTGGCACCCTTTGATTGTCTGTGCTCCTTCAGGAAAAAAAGTCATTTTCTAACTGTGCTCACAACATAAGCAATGCATTAAGAATCGAAGAATATACTTATCAATTTTACTCAGAGGTACAGGGTGCTAAGTAGATATAAACATCCTAACTTTACTTAGCACATGGTTCTGAGTTGTCTGGTACCACTTGCATGTCTGTGCTCCTTCAGGAAAAAAAGTCACTTTCTCAATGTGAATGGAACAATAGTACAGCAGTTGGAATCAAAGAAGATGCTTTTCAATTTTACTCAAAGGTAAAGAGGGTACGTAGAAGTAAATGTCCTAAATGTACTTAGCACATGATTCTAACTTGTCTGCTACCACTTGCATCTCTGTGCTCCTTGAGGAAAAAAAATCACTTTCTCAACGTGAATGGAAGAATACCTAATCAATTGGAATCAAAGAAGATACTTTTCAATTTTACTCAAAGGTAAAGAGGGTAAGTAGATGTAAACGACCTGAATGTACTTAGCACATGATTCTAACTTGTCTGGTACCACTTGCATGTCTGTGCTCCTTCAGGAAAAAAAGTCACTTTCTCAATGTGAATGGAACAATAGTACAGCAGTTGGAATCAAAGAAGATACTTTTCAATTTTACTCAAAGGTACAGAGTGCTCAGTTGATGTAAGCATCCTAACTTTACTCAGTACCTGATTATAACTTGTCTGGCACCCTTTGATTCTCTGTGCTTCTTCAGGAAAAAAAGTCGTTTTCTCACTGTGCTCACAACAAAAGCAATGTTTTCAGAATCGTAGAATATACCATTCAATTTTACTCAGAGGTACAGAGTGCTAAGTAGATGTAAACGTCCTAACTTTGCTTAGCACATGGTTCTGTGTTGTCTGGTACCACTTGCATGTCTGTGCTCCTTCAGGAAAAAAAGTCACTTTCTCAATGTCAATGGAACAATAGCAAAGCATTTGGAATCAAAGAAAATACTTTTCAATTTTACTCAAAGGTAAAGAGGGTAAGCAGAAGTAAACGTCCTCAATGTATTTAGCACATGATTCTAACTTGTCTGCTACCGCTTGCATATATGTTCTCCTTCAGGAAACAAAGTTGCTTTCTCAATGTGAATGGAACAGTAGCAAAGTGATAGCAATCACAGAAGATACTTTTCAATTTTACTCAAAGGTACTGAGTGCTCAGTTGATGTAAACGTCCTAACTTTACTCAGTACCTGATTCTAAGTTGTCTGGCACCCTTTGATTGTCTGTGCTTCTTCAGGAAAATAAGTCATGTTCTCACTGTGCTCACAACAAAAGCAATGCTTTCAGATTCGAAGAATATACTATTCAATTTTACTCAGAGGTACAGAGTGCTAAGTAGATGTACACTTCCTAACATTACTCAGTACATCATTCTAAGCTGTCTGGTATCACTTGCATGTCTGTGCTCCTTCAGGAAAAAAAGTCACTTTCTCAACGTGAATGAAACAATAGCAAAGCATTTGGAATCAAAGAAGATACTTTTCAATTTTACTCAAAGGTAAAGAGGGTACGTAGAAGTAAATGTCCTAAATGTACTTAGCACATGATTCTAACTTGTCTGCTACCACTTGCATCTCTGTGCTCCTTGAGGAAAAAAAATCACTTTCTCAACGTGAATGGAACAATAGCAAAGCAATAGCAATCACAGAAGATACTTTTCAATTTTACTCAAAGGTACTGAGTGCTCAGCTGATGTTAATGTCCTAACTTTACTCAGTACCTGATTCTAAGTTGTCTGGCACCCTTTGATTGTCTGTGCTCCTTCAGGAAAAAAAGTCATTTTCTAACTGTGCTCACAACATAAGTAATGCATTAAGAATCGAAGAATATACTTATCAATTTTACACAGAGGTACAGAGTGCTAAGTAGATATAAACATCCTAACTTTACTTAGCACATGGTTCTGAGTTGTCTGGTACCACTTGCATGTCTGTGCTCCTTCAGGAAAAAAAGTCACTTTCTCAATGTGAATGGAACAATAGTACAGCAGCTGGAATCAAAGAAGATACTTTTCAATTTTACTCAAAGGTACAGAGTGCTCAGTTGATGTAAGCATCCTAACTTTACTCAGTACCTGATTATAACTTGTCTGGCACCCTTTGATTGTCTGTGCTTCTTCAGGAAAAAAAGTCATTTTCTCACTGTGCTCACAACAAAAGCATTGTTTTCAGAATCGTAGAATATACTATTCAATTTTACTCAGAGGTACAGAGTGCTAAGTAGATGTAAACATCCTAACTTTGCTTAGCAGATGGTTCTCTGTTGTCTGGTACCACTTGCATGTCTGTGCTCCTTCAGGAAAAAAAGTCACTTTCTCAATGTGAATGGAACAATAGCAAAGCAATTGGAATCAAAGAAGATACTTTTCAATTTTACACAAAGGTAAAGAGGGTAAGCAGAAGTAAACGTCCTCAATGTATTTAGCACATGATTCTAACTTGTCTGCTACCGCTTGCATATATGTTCTCCTTCAGGAAAAAAAGTTGCTTTCTCAATGTGAATGGAACAGTGGCAAAGTGATAGCAATCACAGAAGATACTTTTCAATTTTACTCAAAGGTACTGAGTGCTCAGTTGATGTAAACGTCCTAACTTTACTCAGTACCTGATTCTAAGTTGTCTGGCACCCTTTGATTGTCTGTGCTTCTTCAGGAAAAAAAGTCATTTTCTCACTGTGCTCACAACAAAAGCAATGCTTTCAGATTCGAAGAATATACTATTCAATTTTACTCAGAGGTACAGAGTGCTAAGTAGATGTACACTTCCTAACATTACTCAGTACATCATTTTAAGCTGTCTGGTATCACTTGCATGTCTGTGCTCCTTCAGGAAAAAAAGTCACTTTCTCAATGTGAATGGAAGAATAGAAAAGCAACTGAAATCAAAGAAGATACTTTTCAATTTTACTCAAAGGTAAAGAGGGTACGTAGAAGTAAATGTCCTAAATGTACTTAGCACATGATTCTAACTTGTCTGCTACCACTTGCATCTCTGTGCTCCTTGAGGAAAAAAAATCACTTTCTCAACGTGAATGGAAGAATAGCAAAGCAATAGCAATCACAGAAGATACTTTTCAATTTTACTCAAAGGTACTGAGTGCTCAGCTGATGTTAATGTCCTAACTTTACTCAGTACCTGATTCTAAGTTGTCTGGCACCCTTTGATTGTCTGTGCTCCTTCAGGAAAAAAAGTCATTTTCTAACTGTGCTCACAACATAAGCAAAGCATTAAGAATCGAAGAATATACTTATCAATTTTACTCAGAGGTACAGAGTGCTAAGTAGATATAAACATCCTAACTTTACTTAGCACATGGTTCTGAGTTGTCTGGTACCACTTGCATGTCTGTGCTCCTTCAGGAAAAAAAGTCACTTTCTCAATGTGAATGGAATAATAGCAAAGCAACTGAAATCAAAGAAGATACTTTTCAATTTTACTCAAAGGTAAAGAGGGTAAGCAGAAGTAGACGTCCTCAATGTATTTAGCACATGATTCTAACTTGTCTGCTACCGCTTGCATATATGTTCTCCTTCAGGAAAAAAAGTTGCTTTCTCAATGTGAATGGAAAAGTACCAAAGTCGTAGGAATCACAGAAGATACTTTTCAATTTTACTCAAAGGTACTGAGTGCTCAGTTGATGTAAACGTCCTAACTTTACTCAGTACCTGATTCTAAGTTGTCTGGCACCCTTTGATTGTCTGTGCTTCTTCAGGAAAAAAAGTCATTTTCTCAGTGTGCTCACAACAAAAGCAATGCCTTCAGATTCGAAGAATATACTATTCAATTTTACTCAGAGGTGCAGAGTGCTAAGTAGATGTACACTTCCTAACATTACTCAGTGCATCATTCTAAGCTGTCTGGTATCACTTGCATGTCTGTGCTCCTTCAGGAAAAAAAGTCACTTTCTCAACGTGAATGAAACAATAGCAAAGCATTTGGAATCAAAGGATACTTTTCAATTTTACTCAAAGTTAAAGAGGGTACGTAGAAGTAAATGTCCTAAATGTACTTAGCACATGATTCTAACTTGTCTGCTACCACTTGCATCTCTGTGCTCCTTGAGGAAAAAAAATCACTTTCTCAACGTGAATGGAAGAATAGCAAAGCAATAGCAATCACAGAAGATACTTTTCAATTTTACTCAAAGGTACTGAGTGCTCAGCTGATGTTAATGTCCTAACTTTACTCAGTACCTGATTCTAAGTTGTCTGGCACCCTTTGATTGTCTGTGCTCCTTCAGGAAAAAAAGTCATTTTCTTACTGTGCTCACAACATAAGCAATGCATTAAGAATCGAAGAATATACTTATCAATTTTACTCAGAGGTACAGAGTGCTAAGTAGATATAAACATCCTAACTTTACTTAGCACATGGTTCTGAGTTGTCTGGTACCACTTGCATGTCTGTGCTCCTTGAGGAAAAAAAGTCACTTTCTCAATGTGAATGGAACAATAGTACAGCAGTTGGAATCAAAGAAGATGCTTTTCAATTTTACTCAAAGGTAAAGAGGGTACGTAGAAGTAAATGTCCTAAATGTACTTAGCACATGATTCTAACTTGTCTGCTACCACTTGCATCTCTGTGCTCCTTGAGGAAAAAAAATCACTTTCTCAACGTGAATGGAAGAATACCTAATCAATTGGAATCAAAGAAGATACTTTTCAATTTTACTCAAAGGTAAAGAGGGTAAGTAGATGTAAACGACCTGAATGTACTTAGCACATGATTCTAACTTGTCTGGTACCACTTGCATGTCTGTGCTCCTTCAGGAAAAAAAGTCACTTTCTCAATGTGAATGGAACAATAGTACAGCAGTTGGAATCAAAGAAGATACTTTTCAATTTTACTCAAAGGTACAGAGTGCTCAGTTGATGTAAGCATCCTAACTTTACTCAGTACCTGATTATAACTTGTCTGGCACCCTTTGATTCTCTGTGCTTCTTCAGGAAAAAAAGTCGTTTTCTCACTGTGCTCACAACAAAAGCAATGTTTTCAGAATCGTAGAATATACCATTCAATTTTACTCAGAGGTACAGAGTGCTAAGTAGATGTAAACGTCCTAACTTTGCTTAGCACATGGTTCTGTGTTGTCTGGTACCACTTGCATGTCTGTGCTCCTTCAGGAAAAAAAGTCACTTTCTCAAGGTCAATGGAACAATAGCAAAGCATTTGGAATCAAAGAAAATACTTTTCAATTTTACTCAAAGGTAAAGAGGGTAAGCAGAAGTAAACGTCCT